>NC_064629.1:233840527-234472313 GCF_023864275.1 Schistocerca cancellata | reverse complement strand
GAGCGAAAGGCTATTTACAATTTGCACAGAAATCAGTTGGCAGTTATAAGAGTCGAGGGCTATGAAAGGGAAGCAGTGGTTGGGAAGGGAGTGAGACAGGGTTGTAGCCTCTCCCCGATGCTATTCAATCTGTATATTGAGCAAACAGTAAAGGAAACAAAAGAAAAGTTCGGGGTAGGTATTAAAATCCATGGAGAAGAAATAAAAAGTTTGAGGTTCGCTGATGTTATTGTAATTCTGTCAGAGACAGCAAAGGACTTGGAAGAGCAGTTGCTGAAGATTAGATGGGTAGATCACATAACTAATGAGGAGGTATTGAATAGAATTGGGGTGAAGAGGAGTTTGTGGCACAACTTGACTAGAGGAAGGGATCGGTTGGTAGGACATGTTCTGAGGCATCAAGGGTCACCAATTTAGTACTGGAGGGCAGCGTGGAGGGTAAAAATCGTAGAGGAAGACCAAGAGATGAATACACTAAGCAGATTCAGGAGGATGTAGGCTGCAGTAGGTACTGGGAGATGAAGAAGCTTCCACAGGATAGAGTAGCATGGAGAGCTGCATCAAACCAGTCTCAGGACTGAAGACCACAACAACAACAACAACAAAAATTTCGAAATTTTTTATCTTTTCGCTTCAGACTTATGCACGATGCTTTAATAAATATTCATATCGACATATGATATATACTCTTAATAAATATAATACACTATCATGCATGTAGTATATTTGAGGCAAATTGGTAACTAATTTTCAAAGATTTGTGGTACCAACGTTAAACTATGACTTGTCTTCATGTAGTGTAGAGGTATACATTATATTTCTATTCAAATACCGTACATATTGTAAAAATAAGTTGTTTATGTATTTCCGAGCAATTATTTAACTATCATGTAAAAATCTGAAGTTAACTGATCAACAACTTTCCGAGAATTTTGCTAGAAACCTTTCCGTTTTATATAGTTTATACCATATGCATTAAAAATTGTGTACCCTACGATCTCTTGGATGTTTATTAGAGTATTGTGAAAATTTTTCAAGTAAATACGTCAAGAACTTTTCGAGATTAACTACAACTCGTCTTTATATAATGTTGTAGAAGTGTAGATTATGAATGCAATCAGCAAGAATTATTACACGACAACATTTGCCGTGATAGGCAACAATTTCTCGCAGTACTTCTAGTGTCATTATGCAAGTGACACCCAACAATGTATAGAAAAGCTATAATATCAGCATCACATACACTTGAGTGATGTAAAAAACTGACCTTCTCAAGATGACTGAATAAAAGCCGTGAAGGATGTAGTGAAATGAATAATCCGTAGTAGTGACGTGATGTGTGCTTTGTGTTTCTTACGACCATAGGATTCAGAGGCCGTTTTTCATGCTGTTAATAATTCGTTGGTACTGGTACCGTGTCATTCATGTTGATGCTCGCATGTGACATTTCGACCTACTTTCCGAGGCTTTCTTCCGAGAATTGGCTGCTCAAAGCGTGTACCCAGTTCCCAGAAATATGCCTCCGCAAGAATGCCGAAACGTCAAAACAGAAGATCGATCAAGAACGGCCGGTACAACGAGGTCTTTCATCGACATGTGTAGCATTAGTTATTCAGTTTGTCCAAGTCACTACATTAATTGAAGAAACAATGCGAATGTTATCAAAACAAAAAGAATATAAAGTATCAAGTGTTTAGAGTATATAAAACATGCCTAAAAATTCTAATCTGGTGAGATGGCTGCATGACGTACAAGCTGACTATTAAAAAAACATTGTTCTACAGATTGTTTTCTCGTATGTTGCCCTCATTGTGCCTTACTTTGCACTATAGGGCTGCATGTGAAGATTCTAAGCACAAATCGTCTCGTAACTCTACAGTGTCTATATACTAAACGTAATATCATGCAAGTGAAAACAAGGTGAACAGAAAACGAAAAAAATGGCAACACTCACTCAGTGTGACGATCAGCAGGATCATATCCGGGAACATCAATAGTGATGTTGTCAGCACTTGCCATAGATTCTTTAAATATGACCTGAAATGCTGAAACAGAAGGGAATATGTGGAAGAACATTCTACATGTAGTATGCCTAAGTACGTTCGTGTCGTTAAGTTATCCGTGAAATTTTTAGCCAGGCAGTAACTATTTCATCTGTAGCTTTCTACCAAAAATTACGTAATTATGTCGTTCAAGTAATTTCTGTTAAGAAATAAAGTGCTGTTCCTTATGTAAAGCACTCCTCAAATTACGCACACAGCTATAACAAAAATTCAGAGCAGGAAATGTTGATGTCAATACAATTATCCGTTCAAAAATAACCATTACCAAATTCATAATGAAGCACATAATTCTAAGTAAATAATTAGCGGCTTACAGTGAAGTTGTATCTACCTGAATAGTACACATTCGTATTGTCCTTTCGCTCAGTAAATTCTTAATGGTTGGTTGGTTTGTGGGATTAAAGGGACCAGACTGCGACGGTCATCGGTCCCTAAATTCTTAATCTAGCAGTCTGTTCATGTACTTGCTGCTGCGTCTAGTTTCTATTATAAAACTACAAGAGCAAAGGTTTAACTATTACTTCTGAAACTATCCTTATATTTACTCATAGTTTGATCTTTACAGTTTCAGAATTATGAAAGTCAGCACTGAAGTCTCAAACAGCAGCAATTCAACCTACTGCAATTTATGATGGAGCATTCTCTATAGTTACTACTTCTGTCGTTGCCGTCAAGTAAAAGCAGACCAAGATGAGAATACAAGAGAAGCAAAGTGAAGCGATGTGATGCAACTTTCAGGGGAAGTTCACATCATTTCAAATTACGTGGAATATTTTGGTATGAATATTTTCAACAAACAGAAAGACTAATCAGGGAAAAGAATGACTACAGGGAAGACTGTGATTGGTGGGTTACATCTGGGGATATGTGGCTACCAAACTAGTTTATGTTCACCATCCTCAAGAACATCCGATGGAAGGCCGTGGTTATAGACGACCTGAATTCTAACATCAAGACCTACCATTCTAAAGCAGCCGAGTAATGTCCTTGGTAAACGTTGATATTTCCACGGATGAACATTGGGTAATTTTCTAGGAAAAAAGTGGAGGGAATTTCGGCTGTCGTAACGTAAGTAGTTGTCAAGGAAGTTACCCCATTGCATCCCCGTAAGTTACTTGAACAAGCGATAGCATAGTAGCCGTTAAGAAAATGAAACAGAATGTATATTCCAGAACGAAATTTTCACTCTACAGCGGAGTGTGTTCTGATATGAAACTTCCTGTCAGATTAAAACTATGTGCTGAACCGAGACCCATACTCAGACCTTAGCCTTTAGCGCGCAAGGGCTGTACCAAATTTTTGTTGATCCTCTCACTCAGGTTTTTATTACAGAGAGCAGCTAACCCATTAACCGAACATGCTGAGATACCATGCCGGCGTCAACTGAGCTATCCAAGCGCGAATCACGACCCTTCCTCACAGCCTTACTTCCGCCAGTACCTCGTCTCCTACCTTCCAAACATCACAGGAAGTCTCCTGCGAAACTTGCGGAAC
The DNA here is from genome assembly GCF_023864275.1 of Schistocerca cancellata. NCBI lineage: Eukaryota > Metazoa > Arthropoda > Insecta > Orthoptera > Acrididae > Schistocerca > Schistocerca cancellata. Next base: position 234,468,756 of record NC_064629.1, on the reverse strand, counting down.
TAGCATCCCAGAAAGAAAGGATATTGTGGAGACATGGCTTTGCCACACCCTGGGAGGATGTTCCCAGAATGAAATTTTAACTCTCCAGTGGAGTATGCGCTAATATGAAACTGTCTGACACACAGTTTCAATCTGCCAGGAAGTTTCATAATGTATATTCTTTGGTCATTTTAAATTATCTAGCTGCAGCTTCGCATTTGTTTTGTGGCTTTGAAGTTAGAAAGCAATGTATAAAACTTCCACTGTCCACTCGGGCACTGTCATAGTGCAACAAAACTCTGATTGGTAATCTGTAACATTTATAGTTTGATGCCTGACCTGGAACAGAATCAAATTTGCTTGCATGAATCATCCACTGAATTATGAAGAAATGCCATCAGCTCAAAAGTCAAACTCTGAAACATAGTTTACTCACTTAAATATGTCTTCTTCCTACCATTCTGCTAGTGGTGGTAATTTTATAATGATGTGATGGCTAATAATTTTAGATTCTTTTCATTCTGTGGTGTTCCAGCAACAATTGCGATCACATTATCATTATTCTTTGGGTAACGGCGTCCTCATAATTTTATCTAAGAAGAACAAGATGCTGAAATTCTTTTTTCCAATGTAATTGGTTCTGTATTTTAAACATATCTGCGCAACAGCAACGGTTCCACGTAATAAGACTAAAACCAGCCGACCAGTTGCAATGGATAAAGAAATCTTTACCTAGGTTTCGGCAGATTTAAATCTGTCTTCTTCAGAAGGCGGCAATTTTACATAAATATGGACTGATGTATCATCGTCGTTTTTACAAATATCTGCATAGATCCATTAGTCCAAATTAAAATATAGCCCTGAAAATAGGGTTTGTCATGTAAATAAAAATTAGTACATGGATGTAGCAGAGCTCACAAGCGACTCTGTTCTGTCCGATTGGAGACGCGTCATGTTAAGCGAAGGATGGCTTCCACGAGACACAGAAAATTATTTGTATCTCAGAGAACTGATGGTCACCATCTGAATAATTTTAGGTCTCGGTTCAGCACATAGTTTTAATCTGACAGGAAGTTTCATATCAGAACACACTCCGCTGTAGAGTGAAAATTTCGTTCTGGAATATACATTCTGTTTCATTTTCTTACATTACATTATTACATTCAAAGCAAACATTTTTGTATTATATAAATAATCATGAATGTGATACTTTTACTGCGGAGCTGAAGTTACATCATAACATAATGAAATGTGTGACTTATGCAAGAAACTGTTCAATTACTCAAGAAATGAAGCAGTAGAATATTTGCTACTATACTAATATTAGTCTGAGACTGAGAATTAGAATCTGAACATTTGCGAAACCATTGCCGTATATCAGCCAAAATTAGCAGTCAAAAAATCCTTTGCGGGGCAGAAAACTTGATAAACGCACTTACAAGAAATCTACCGAAAAATGGTTGGGAGCAATAGTCAATCTATGCTCTGAAGCATAGAGTGCAGGAACTCATTTTAATTTGATAACGTGCTGTGACAAGTTCATCAATAAATGCTGAGTTGAAGTAAGGATGAACGAACTAGGATCTTGCCGAAAATTATGACAGTTCAACAAATAGGTCAGTGCACGTTTAGTTTGTGATATAAATTAATTTTCGTCGCTCATTCTGTATCTTCGTCAGTACTGACTCTGTCACTACTATTTGAAGATTATTACGATGACAGGGCATCTACACAAACAACTGAACAGATTATGTAAATGTGAAGAAGAAACTCAGTAACCTTTAATGAAGAAACCACTGGACGTCGTTATACAAAACGCTTCAGCGACCATCACTTACGAAATAAATATGGGTTTGGCGAAAACTAACTAGTTTTAGTAAAATTACACTTACCTAAAACACGTAGGAAAACAGTGAGGCAGTTCATCTCTCCTGCGAGACACGGTGTGAGTCACGCCTGATGGCTGTTGGAGCTCATACTGTCGACAGTGACGTCACGTACATCGTTTGACTGGAATTGTGCAGCCACCTGTTTTGGATCAACAATCACTAGATATAAATATATAAAACTGCAACCAGTCAGTTTTCGAATAATTATTTATTACCCCATGCGCTGGTTTTCGAACCTTTTGAGGTTCATCTTCAGGTTCATCTGTCGCAAGCCAGCACCCACCATGATGCTAGAAATAATGATCTAACGTCCAGAAACCATCTGAAGATGAACTTGCAAAGGTTCGAAAACCGGTTCATGGAATAATAAATAATTATTCAAAAAAGTGACTGGTTTCAGTTTTATGTATTTACATTCAGTTTACAGTCACGGGTTCTAAAGTTTCCGTAATGGATAAGCTTCATAACGATGACTAAGTTCGTAATGGTTCTGTTGCGCAATAACATAAATCGCGCGCCTACTTGATATGAGAACTGTTTATATACATCTTTTTATAATAAACATGTTGGCGTTATTTTAATGGAATAACTGTCATACTGCCCCATTATAAAATTCTTCCAATTTTATGGAAACGTGAATTCACCCGAAAGTGCTATCGATATGGAAAGATCATAATTATTCAAAATTTAGTACATACACAGCTGAATTCTTACCTTGTGCAATGATTCTTGGAGATGCCCTACCTGAAAGGCATTATAAAATTGTAACCTGGGATGAAAGTTTCCCAAAAGCTGCACGGTGTGGTGTTGGCTGTTAAGGCGGTGTCAAGTAGCTGACGTCGTTGGTGTATAAGAGGAAATGTTGCATGCCTTTAGACAAAGAGTTAGCTACGTGTAAGCGATGTGCAAGATGGGTGCGCGATTTCTTAATTAGTGTACAAGAACGAATTTTTCGTTAACGATAGGCTATGTTCATAAGAATCAAGGTAACAGTGTGAGTCGTTTTGTAACTGTCTGTTACATGGATCCACCAGTCTACACCAAAAATGAAATAGCAATCAAAACTGCAGGGGACCCCCATAGCCCTGTATCAGAGGGATGATATGGACTTCACATTACCGTTTTCTTGGAAGCGAAAGCTATATTTTTCATTAACTTGCAAACACTAAAACAGTAATGATGCAAACCTTCTGGACAACCTAAATGAAAAAATACGCAATAGAAAGCCTGTATGTCAAAATCTAAGGCATGTTCCTCCACACAAAACAGCTTTCGTAATAGGGTACATAGCGCTTTGATGTGCCATATGCTACAATATTCAGTCTGTTGACTAAATTAGGAATTCTTCGAATTTTACCTGTTCTTACTGACTGCTTCAAATGCATTAATTTATCTGAACTTGCAACTCGGGTGCACGAAATACTGTGGAGAACGCCTTCTCTTCTATTCTCTGACGTAAATGAAGAACATCATCGGTTTACTAACAAACTTACTCAACTATGAAACAAATATGCTCCGTAACAGCTGAAAACTTAAGGAAACATCCTGCACATAGGTAACTGATAAATTGAAATAGATCATGCCTCTCAAAGACGCTGCACGTCGGCTAAACAAACTACGCCCCACACATGCAAATCATATTAATTACAAGTAGAAGCGGAACAGTCGTCAAGCTGTGAGAAATACTAAACATAGACATGCCCATACATAACCGACAACAGATATGCACCAGTTCTCCTACGGGAAAACCTGCCTGGTCTTGGTATAGGCAAAGTAAAAGGAGCTGGTCCTCCCATTATCCCAGCCTATCTACTGAAACGATACTTCACATAAGCTACAACCACAATTAAATCACAAATGGAACAGCGATTCTCAGAATATTTCATGATGGTAGACAACTGTAGCCACGAAAGATTCTATCCATAGCATATTACTTGCAACACCGTCAAAAAAGCCATCATACCTATCGGATCAGCATCAACTGGAGACGATGGCATGACATTCCAAATGATAAAGCTTATTATTGACCCATTACTGCACATTGTAACAGATACTTTCAACCACTACTTACGCACAAGTGTTTTCTCTAAGGCCTGGAAACAGGGACTAGCGAAGCCATTACCTAAAATGGACGCTGCGTGCACGCTCTGATTACCGACCTATTTGCATTCTTCCTGAAGTGTCCAACGCCTTGGAATGCAGAGTCCACCTAACTTCGAATAACTTACCAGAAGTATACCAATCAGGTTTCCATAAGCACCGCAGTACAACACTTGCCTTGATGAAGGTGAAATATGACCCAAGGCTTCACATGGATGCAAAAGAGACATCTGTCATCTGCTTCTTAGACTTCAGCAAAATCTTTGACACTGTCGACTATGACATTTAAGTACGAAACGTAGCAGCCTAAATTTCTCGCCAATTGCAGTGCAGTAGTTTCACTCATACCTGATTTTAGCCAGGAGTGCGTCGTGTTCGGCGCCGTAAAGTCACAATGGAGGCACATAGTATCAGTCTTCCCCCATGGTTCGGTATTAGGTCCGATACTCTTCTCGTTGTACGTAAATGATATGAAACAAATTACTTCCTGCTGTAAGTGCCACATGTAAGCTGATGTCTTCCAGTGGTATCTAAGTGCAAAACCAATAAACCCGAAGCTAACAACCAAGAACCACAATACCGATCTGTGTGCACTGTTAAAATGGGTGCAGGATACCGAGTTAAAATTCAACCGTCCAAAACTCGAGTGGTGCTGGTTGGCTATTCTGGGCTCATTAGCCCTAAATATGGGAGATCTCCACAATATTTAACCTTAAATGGGACAAATATCTTTTCTCCTTCAGCGAGGAGACTAGGAGTAATAACGGATGGAAATCTAAATTGGTCTGAGCACGTAACTGCAACGTGGGTGAAGGCATCAGCATCTCTCCATGCCATGCAAAAATATAAAAAGCTCTTCCATCTTTATCTCAAAAAGAAACTTGTACAGACACTTACATTTCCAATTATTAATTAAACCGAAGTTATCCTGCAAGGTCTTTCTCCGGAAAGCACACGGTGACTGGAACTCGTTATGAATGCCTGTGTTCGTTATATTTGTGATGTTTGGCTCTTTGATCACATTTCACCATCATATGGACGACTATCCTCGCTACGTGCAGACAAGCGCAGAGATTTCCATACTCTCTGTCTTCTCTATTGTCTTATCAATGAACACTGCTCTCCTCGACCTTGATGCTCTTGTCTGAACAATTTGGCAGAAACGTTCGCTGCCATCAGAGGAAGATCATTTCTGTGCCACTCCACTGTTCAGTCATTTTCTCGAAGTTCTTCTCAGTAGCAGGAATCCGACTCTGCAATAACCTACCGCATTGTATGAGAGGTCTGAATAACATCTCCTGCTTCAGAAGACAGATAATGACACATTTACCAAAACAAGAATAGTGATCACCATTGTCCCTGTACACACTGGTTACCCCACATCCCTCAGCTCAACCTGCTCTTATTACTGATATTATTATTATTATTATTATTATTACTGCTGTTAGTGGAGAAGTTGCAGTTGTACAAGCAATACCAGTATTAATTTTATTAGTTTATAGTCAGAGTTACCTTACTCACAATGGAACTGAAGACATTCAATTCATTTTGATACTAGTTGTCATACTGAAATCATTATTTGTTAGACAACTATGATTTAAAAAGGTACTGTATGTGCGAAACTGAGTTACGATGTAAGAGAGGGCTTGAAAGCCCCAATTACATCAGGTTAAACAATTAAATAAGTAAATACTTCTAAAGAAGCTGGTGATTAAATGATTTTTAAGTCCAGTAACTCTTTAAGAAGGGAAATTTTGGCTAAGGAAAAACGTTCCATCACTCATTGCCTGTGTTGCGCTTATCTGATCGTAAATATACCAGTTTATAAAGATGACGAGAGTACATGCAAAGTATTTGCTGCAACAGTCCACATATGATGTCCACAAATACTGCTGAGAGTAAAACAGAGCTAGGATACTGCGACCCAATCGTCAACTGTTCTCAAAAACGTGGACAGCAATCTTTAGCACCAATTAAAGGATATTATTCATAAAGTAGAGATTTTCGAACACAGAGTGAAGGCTTTCATTTGATATACTTGATTCGCTACAAGAACACACAAGTCGATTTTAATGTGTTACTTGTGATTAAACATACTAGAACATTTGGAATAGTAGGCAATTCGAGTCACATATTAGTATTCTAGGTGTGCTTCACTATTATAACAAATTTTATTCACCAAAATGAACAGGGATTTTCATGAAACACTCAAAACAAGAATAGTTTACAGAAGAACTTAGAATGCTACGTATAATAACTCCGAAAAGTGCAGAACACTTGCAGGCTATTTCAAAGGACAACGTAACTGCCATCCACGAAAAGAAGAATTTCGTTTTGATAACGTAACCCATATACAGCAGACTCAAAGCCAACAACAATAGAGGAAGTCAGAGAAATCGTAAAACAACTCAAAAAACGAAGTGTCAGGAGAAGGCAGTACAGTTGCTGAATTGTGGAAACAATCGAGTGACAATATTATTCCATTGCATAAAAAAGGAAAGAAAACTGATCCTAATAATTATTGAGGATTATCCCTCTCGCTAGTGACTTATGAGATCTTGTCGATGGCCCTATTAAAGAGAATGAAGGAAAAGTTAAATCACACCTAGGGGTATATGAAGAAGCTTTCGGAAGGGAATATCTTGTGCAGAGAAAATACTAACCATAAACAACATGATACAAATGAAGAAAATCAGAGACATGAAATATGTGATAACTTTTGTACATTTTAAAAAACTGATATGACTCAATTGGTATGACTATACTAATCAGAATTCAGAAACGAAAAAGGATTCGACAATAAAACAACAGAAATATTCAAAGCAATTTTAGCAAACACAATATCGAAGGTAAAATTTATGGGGGAACTGTCAAAACGTTTTGAAACAAAATCAGGAGTAAAACTGGAAGATGGTATATCACCTCTAAATTTCATCTGCATGTTAGAGAAGGTAGTGGGAGACTGGAGTAAATCCATCGATACTAAGGGTCTTCAACTTGGAAGAAACCCAAATAAAATCACCACAGACTCTCTAGCTTTAGCAGATGACATGGCATTAATTACTAACCCATTGAATAATGCCAATGAGCAAATCGCAGAACTACAGGAACGAGACGACAAAAGAGGACTAAATTATCATTTAAAAAAACACGCTACAAGATCAATACCTATGATGCCCTACTAAATCTTGAAATTCATGATAACGCAATATCTAAAATAAACTGTTGTAAACAGATTACAAGCAATATAAAAGAAAATGCAATCAAGAAAATAGAGTACATAAACGGAAAAGGCATTCCATGTGATAAAGAACATTGATAACAAGAAAAATTTGTCCTGGAGCATAAAAATAAGGCAATATTAAACAGCAGCAAGGCCTGAAACACTGTATGCAACAGAAAAACTTAAAGTAACACAATTTAGGCATCTTGAAAAACTGGAAAAGTTGAAAGAAGAATTCTAAGGAAAATACTGGAGTGTAAAAGTAATCGCAATGTTGAATACATATTAAGATCGCATAGAGAGTTCTATGTGAAAATGGAAAAGCTAAGTGATGTAACGAGCAAAAGAAGACTATAGTTTTATGGATACATCCACCGAATAGATAAGAACAGACTAACCACACAAATCTTCAGCTTACTAAACAGCTACAAGTTCAAAACCACATGGTTCACTGAAATTGACAAATACCAGCAAAAATTAATTAGAATTGATACTGCAGACAACAGAATGCTTTTAGAAAAGCAAAACAAAATGGAACATGACAGTAAAAAAAAGACGTCTGAAAAAGAAAGTGAGTGGGCCCAGGAAGAATAGGGACGACACTATTGAAGGATGAAGCAAGTCTCGGAGCAACTAAAATTAAATGCAAAGAATCAAAACTAAAGTTTATTTATGGTGCCTAGGAAAGTGTTTTTTGAATAAATAAACAGATAAAATTAATTGAATCGTGCAGTAACAAAGTTCGTTTATCTAATCCAGTAATCATGATACAGATTTTCTGTGGTTTATTGGCGTAGTTAAAATAAAACTAATGTTTAACCATTATTACTTACATTAATACACAGAAAATCAATAAGTGCAATTTCCCACATCCAGACCGATAAAGCATAGGCTAGTATGAATCTAAAACAACCCTATCATTTAACGCATTATAACATAGAAAAATGGTTACCGGCGTACTTCATTTTAGTATTTGTATCAACGTTTCTTACACAGGATTGCACATCAACTAATCTGTTCGTTTTCCGACGAATGGGATAGTTGTTTCTGTCATTTTCTGCCCACTATCGTTATCGGATCTCTCTTGCCACATTTTTGCTAAATGGATTACTTGAAAGGTGCGGTGTATGGTACTAAAGTGGAAACACGTGATGCTTAATAAACTCATGGAAGATCTCCGCTGAGCAGCCCATGTCTTCCAACATGGGTGGAATTGTAGAATGATGTGTACAATAGAATTTTGTGTGGGGATGAAGAACAGTGGCCACTTATCATGCCTGAGTTAAAGGGCCAGGTTAGAATAGTGTGCCTTTAATAACCTGATGGTATCTTTGGCCTACATCTGGGCCATGGTCATGGAGAAACAGGTGTTTTGTTGCTAAAAATACATCGATGAATAATAATCAGCTTAAACCTAAGTTATTACAACAAAACTTTTTTAAATACCAACAATTATACTGGTTATGTGTATGCGTTTGTGCATTCAACTTCTGTCTGACCATTGCCCTTTTCGTTTTTCCACATGAGTTTTCTTTATCTAAGAGCCTGATTAAGCACAATTGTAAGTTTACCTCGTAAAGGGAGAAATGTGTTTGTTCACCATTCTTGGATTTTCTAGTTAGACGGTTGATTCTTTTATCATCAGCCCAATCAGTTGCACCTATATTTCCAGTCTGCGAATTATCGTGACGAAATGTATGTAAAAGGCTTTTGCACATTGGACATACATAGTTTCCAATTCTGAGAGTTTGCCTGAGCAGATCGACCATCTACAGTCATCATCAGGGAAAATGGATACTCCGTCCTGCAGATCAACAGCTCGTTATCAATTAAAGCAGAAAATCAGCAGCGGAAGAAGGAGGATAATACGCCGGCAAAGTCAACATATTTTCTTCTGATTGTTGACAACGTCTATGATTTTCTGACGAGACATTTTTGTAATGGCGAAGGATGAGTTATTATTGAGAAAGACTTGAGTATACGAAATTCCTTGCCATTGTGGTATGGCTTACATACAATGATGAGCCAGAAGAAAGCGACCACATCCGTAATAGCACTTTGGTCCATCTTTGGAACACAATACAACAGCAATTTTTTGTGCCACGAATTTGACACGTACTTGGTAGTTTCCTGGAGGTTTATGGTACCTTATTTCTGCTTATAGGTCACGCAGTTTCCGTATATAACGGGAACTGTGGCTTCTGGTCGCAGAGCTGGCGCTAGATGGCGTCACGGTGTGTTCCATCAGGTTCAAGTCCTCAGTGTGAGTTTGCTATCATACTCCATTCTACATCTACATCCATAATCCGCAAGCCACCTGACGGAGTGTGGCGGAGGGCTACATCTACATCCATAACTCTGTCCTAGTGACAGGAACTACTACCCTGATGGGAGATACCTTCATCATCGGAGTAGACATCGAGCATGAAGGAATGCAAGTTGTCCACAGTAATGTTCAGGTAATCCACAGCCGTCTTCGAGCTGTCGATTAGTAACACAAGTGATTAAATTACGTTATCGTTGTAGCTTCGTACCCAAAGGCAGGCCACAGGTCCGTGGTGCAATACGTATTCCGAGTAGCCGTTCGTCTAGATGACAGTGCAGCTGAACGCTACCATGGTGCTCGTATAATAAGGAAAGTCAGCCACATACGCCCATGCGACGCAATTCCATGATCCACAGTCTAATCTCGATGATCCCGTGCCCACTGCATTGTTGCGCAGTGTACCTAGTGCGTTCGTCAATCGTGTCATGTCGCACTTTTCAGTTCTGAGCCCACAATGAACGTGTAAAGATGCCTAGAAAATAGTGTCTCACGCCAAGTGCGAAGTCCTGCTGAGGGTTTCAGCCTGATTAGCCCACACAATGTAACTGTCATGGGTCTCCTTCTTCATGACAATGCTCCGCTATACATTTCAGAGGCAAGAACTAAGCTCCTGCAGCGTTTTCAATGGGAGGTGTTTGATGACCCACCATACAGCTCAGACTTGGCTCTCTCTGATATTCAACGCACTTGATGCGCTGACTATGACAGTGCTTCTGCACAGAAAAGGCGCTGCAAACTAGGGTAGGGAATTGATGGAAAGCACAGAAGGCTCCTTTCAGTGACGAGGGTGTTGGTAAGCTGCCACAACGCCACGACAAATGTCTAAATCTGAGCGGCGACTGTGTAGGGAAGTAGCTGGAAGGTGTAGCTAAATGTTTCAAATAAGGTGTTTCTCTGTTGTTTCCTTTTCGCGACCAGTCGTAGATTGAAAATAAAAAAAAATAGTCCTCGTACTTCCCTTGCTGCATCACGTATCCGCCCACGCCACCAGATGGCACTCGGACTTGCAGTGTGTAGTGATCACATGGTTCTGACTCATTAGTGTAGGTCACACCAAATGTACCATTCGAAAATGTTGTGTAGAAAATCTATACTTCTCTTACCGTTGCAAACCACAATGTGTGCATAGCAAAACATTATATACATAGCGGGGACATAGTGGTGTAATGGCGACTGTTAGTGCATTTTGGGTTCGCATTAGTAAAGAGACCTTGGAGATACGCACGGCAGAAACCTTACTAACGGCGACAGAGGCTTTCGGTTTTGTAACGCGTTGGATCCCATTATTTCCTTCATCCACCCTCGGCAAACACGATGGAACACGCAGACGGACACTGCATGCAGCAACCATCTGGACGCTTGGTATTCACGATGTCTTTCACCATATATGAAGTTTGAGCAGTGTGTGGCGCGTGTTCCCGCCATCATGTATTTTACACTCTGTTTTTAACGTACTTCCACCTCACTACGCTAATTTAAATTACTGGTGTCACTGAGTAACTGCTTTGCCTGACCGTGACCAGTGCTAGCAGCGCGTATCGATATATCCCCTCTCGTAGTACCTTTGGTCGACTGTTATTACTTCCCGGTCCTTGTCTGTCGTAGGCGAGTTCTGATCGCGAGTCTGGGCTGCCAGTCAGTTGGAATGCCTCTGGAGCGCAGTCGGGACCTGCCAGTCGGGGAGTCGAATGCGGCACTAATGCAGTCGGGTTGGAGCCCCAGTGAGCTCTGCGTCGACATGGCTTGCCCGACCATTGCCACGACGCATCACTTGAGCCAGGCCACTTTCTTGGTGCATCAGTAGCGGTGAAATTAGCACAAAGATTCAATGAAACAAATGTGCTTCTCATTTTCGATAATTATTTCCCAAATTACAGTCTCCTGCAATACTTGAGAAATAAGAATATGTACGCAGTATGTAGGGTGCGCCAAAATCGCTTCAAGAGCCCACCATTTTCGAGTTACAAAGACATGGAGAAATGTGGTAGAGGCTTTGCTGAGGAGCTGATAAGTGAAGAAGGGGAAGTTATACTAACAAAATGGTATGACAATAAGCCAGTGGTACTGGCGTCGAATGTTGTGGGAAGAGATGGGATAAAACTGAATAGAAATATGTTAAAATCGTCCAGTTTACAATCAACATATGGGATTTTCTGATCACAATTTATCGCACATTCATCAGTTCGTGAAAGTGGATGCTTCGCATGTTTGCTCATGCAGTTGATATTGCATGTGTAAATGCACGGATTGAGTAGAAGTAAAATACATCGAATTAGGTGTTCCTAAAAATAAGACCCTTGATTTGCTTCACTATAGGGCAAGTGTGGCCAAAGTAGTGAGAAAAATAGATAAGCCAGCTGCCAGGAAAAGGGGGCATCTCATTAGTGAGAGTCCAATGCCATTTCCAAGTTCTTCAAAACGAGCCAATGCGGAAGTTCGTCCAGAAGCTGATGTTCATTTGGATAACGATCGGCATCTTCAGTGGTCAGTGACAAAAAAATCATTTTACAGGTGCAAGAAATCGAGTTGCAAAGGAAAAACAAAATTTTATTGAGTAAAATGTAACATTCACTTATATCCAGATAGAAAAAGATATATTTCTGTGATTAACATTCTTCACAAGTGTAAAACCGTAGTTTATGCATATAATTACTAAATAAGCTTTGGGTAATTAATGTATTTTGTTGAAATAAACTCAAATAAAGTACTTTGATTTTTCGATTTATCTGCACCCACTTGAACACAATGTGCTCATTTGGGAACGCGTTGTATCCTCCCTTAGAGGGCACCTCGGAATATTATATACATCTGAAAAGTCATAATTTAATTCGAAGAAATGGATAGCAAAGCCATTATTTTCTATTTCAGAAAAAAATATCTCGGGTTTCCAACCGCGTCAGTTGCTTAAAACTACACGAGCTTTCGGCCAATCACTCTTTGGCCATTGTCAAGTAATATGAGTGCCAGTGTGCTGTTGGTGCGCCTTTATGTAAGATAGCTGCCGGCTGTGACGTCACTGGTGCCCGTGACATTGCCATACATGGGCATGTTTTGAGATGGCGTTCGATGTGGCCTCTTGAACCGCGCGATCGTTGGATCCCACGCAGCGCTGAGCTGAAGCCACCGTCTCTATTCAGGGTGTTTGCGGTAATTTTTATTTCAATAGCTTCCTTTATTAAACTGTCCCAGAAGCCGTTAGGGCGAGCTACGACAGAGGTATCGTCAAATTTTATGTGGTGATCGTTTTCTAACGCATGCTCAGCTAACGCAGATTTATCTGGATAGCGTAGGCGATAATATCTTTCATGTTCTTTCCTGCGTTGTTCCACAGTGAGCACTGTTTGTCCGATGTACTTCTGGCCACACTCACAAGGTTGGCTCCAGCTGTTGCAAACCTCTTCATTGAGAATTTTGAGGATATTGCCACAGATACTGCACCATTGAAGCCGAAGTGTTTCTTTCGATAAGTTGACAACACGTTCGTCATTTGGCCACATGGACGCGAGAAACTAGACGAATTTTTGGAACACCTCAATGGCATCAACAGTAATATCCAGTTCACCATGGAGGTGGAAAAAGATAATGCATTGCACATTCTCAAAGTCCTTGTCCACTGTAAACGAATTGGGTGCCTTGGCCACAGCGTCTACAGAAAACCCACTCTCACAGACCTGTACCTGCACGCCACTAGCCATCATCATTCAGCACAGAAGCGCACAGTATCACAAACATTGGTGTATCGTGCAAGAGTAATATCAGACGACGATAACCTGCCCCATGAACTGAGCCACCTACGCAAGGTTTTGGGGAATAACGGCTACAGCGCCCATCAAATGAAAGAAGTGGTTTCTGGGAAATATCAGAATAAGACCACCGACGAAGAGCAGGGAAAGAAACTTGCTTTGCTGCCATTCTGTGGTTCTGTGTCGTGCAAGATAAGCCGCCTGTTGAAAAGACACAAGATCAAATCAATCTTCAGGCCTCCAACGAAGATCCGTCAGTTACTGACACTAGTTAAAGACGCAGTAGGTCTCAGAACACCTGGAGTCTACGAAATACCTTGTGAGTGTGGCCAGAAGTACATCGGTCAAACAGTGCTCACTGTGGAACAACGCAGGAAAGAACATGAAAGGTATTGTCGCCTACGCTATCCAGAGGAATCTGCGTTAGCTGAACATGCGTTAGGAAACGGTCACCACATAAAATTTGACGATACCTCTGTCATGGCTCGCACTAACGGCATCTGGGACAGTTTAGTAAAGGGAGCTATTGAAATAAAAATTACCGCAAACACCCTGAATAGACACGGTGACTTGCAGCTCAGCGCTGCGTGGAATCCAGCGATCGCGCGGTTGAAGAGGGCACATCGAAGCCAACTCAAAACATACCCATTTATGGCAACGTCACGGGCACCAGTTACGTCACAGCCGGCAGCTAGCGTATATAAGGGAGCACCAACAGCCCACTGGCAGTCATATTACTTGACAATGTCCAAGGATTGCTTGGCCGAATGCTTGTGTAGTTTTAAGCAATTGACGCGGTTGGAAACCCGAGAACATTTTATTTAGTCTCAAGACATGAAACTTCCTGGCAGATTAAAGCTGTGTGCCGGATCGAGACTCGAACTCGGGACCTTTGCCTTTCGCGGGCAAATGCTCTCCCAACTGAGCTACCCAAGCACGACTCACGCCCCGTTCTCACAGCTTTACTTCTGCCACTACCTCGTCTCCTACCTTCCAAACTTAACAGAAGCTCTCCTGCGAACCTTGCAGAACTAGCACTCCTGAAAGAAAGGATATTGTGGAGACATGGCTTAGCCACAGCCTAGAGGATGTTTCCAGAATGGGATTTTCACTCTGCAGAGTGAAAATCTCATTCTGGAGTCTCAACACATTTTTTGATGTCATTGTAGCCTGTATACGAACTGTGGGAACGTAAATTATTATAGTTGCAGTTCTCTGTGACCTGTGAAACGGACGCCAGAATGCATTAGTATTGTTCGTATTTACATCAAATCTAGTAGGGTTTATAAGGGGCTGAACAGCGTCAGATGTTAAGTGAACACTGTGAAAGACATGGAGATGCCTCGCACTCGTGTGGGGCAATTTGCGTGTTTCCATTTGGTTAGCTTTGTCGACTCATGTAATATCCAGATTACTAAGACATTCAGATGTGACAGTATCCCGGTGTTGGATTGCATGGGAACATGAGGGTATTCATACTCGTCGCAAAGGTTCTGGTCGACCACATTACACCATCACAAGGAAGAATCAAAGTATTGTGTACTAGGCACATGGCAACCTCTCCGCATCTGTGTCTGACATCCGAGAACAAGTAATGGATTCCATGCTACATTCTGTGCTCTGGAATTAGTTGGAGGGCAGAGCACTTCTTGGCAGTGTTAAGGACGACCTTGGTTTACGTAAATCAGGGGTTTACAAAATACCATGCTAATGCGGTAAGGAATACATAGGTAAGATAATTCGTACCATTTAAATGGCTCAAATGGCTCTGAGCACTATGGGACTTAACATCTGAGGTCATCAGTCCCCTAGAACTTAGAACTACTTAAACCTAACTAACCTAAGGACATCACACACATCCATGCCCGAGGCAGGGGTCGAACCTGCGACCGTAGCAGCAGCGCGGTTCCGGACTGAAGCGCTTAGAACCTCTCGGCCACAGCGGCCGGCCGCACCATTTAAGACCGATGCCGTGAACACCAGGAACACATGAGATAGCAACAGCCTTATAAGCGCGCAATCGTTGAGCATTGCCTGTCAGAACTTCACCGCATGGATTATGACAAGATCGAGGTCCTAACACAGACTTCGGATAGATAGTAAGCTGTTGTGGAAAACCCATGTTTAGGATCTTGTTCAGAAACTAAATGCTGCTTTATTTACCATTAGAACAGTATCTGAAATAAGTGACAGTTCAAAACGAAAAGTAGTCTACTTCTCATATTTTCATACGCTTATGTCGTATGGTATTATTTTTTGGGGTAATTCTTCTGATTCAAAAATGGTATTTTTGGCTCAAAAACGAGCTGTTCGAGCTATATGTGGTGTAAGTTCGAGAACCTCTTGTCGACCCCTATTCAATTGTCTGGGAATTCTGGCATTGCCCTCACAGTATATATTTTCTTTGATGTCATTTGTTGTTAGCAATATTAGCTTATTCCCAAGAGTTAGCAGCTTTCACTCAGTTAATATTAGGCAGAAATCAAATCTGCATGTGGAATGAACTTCCTTGACTCTTGTGCAGAAAGGAGTGTACTATTCTGCTGCATCCATTTTCAATAAGTTAGCACAAGAACTCAAAAATCTTAGCAGTAGCCCAAAAGCTTTTAAGTCTAAACCTCATGGCTCACTCCTTCTACTGTGTCGAGGAACTCCTGGAAGAGCTGAAAAATTAAGCACATTCCAGTGTTACATTGTTGATTTTCTTTATTTAAACTTACGAACTGTCGCCTGAATACGTTTGTTGTATTTCATTTTATCTGTTTCTACTATCGTGTTGTAGTTTCATGTATTGAGTCGTTCCATGACCATGGAGACTTCGCCTTAATTTGGTCCCACGGAACAATAAATAAATAAAAAAATAAAAATAAAAATATTGGGACTGTATCATCGTAAGAAAACCTGAACTGAATCGTGACAGTGGCTGTTTCCTTAACCAAGCTTGGTAACCAGCCATAACTCAGATTAAGGAGAAGATAGAAATATCCCAGAATGTACTGACTTCGAGGGCAGGGGAAGGATTCTCTGAAACGCCGCCGGTAAACCTCCCTGGGTCCGGACCTACGAGGGAACACCCAGACGCGGGGCCACAAGCTGGGCGTCGAACCCTGGCGCGGACAGCCGAGGGAGCGCCCGCAGCACAGACAGCGGAGGCAGCGCCCGAAGGAGGGGGTATCTGATACATACGTCACGCCTGTCGTCCCTTGGCAGTACATCAGCACACCTCATGATGGTAACTAGGTCGATTGCCAAAATATTGTGTCCTTCGTACACTCACACCAGACTGTTCGCCTCAGATTTATTTCGTCAAGTTAGAGATTCCCTATAAATTTTTACCGTTCATAATTTTTTAATTTGAGACTGATTTTTTTTACATCAAGACTTACGTCAAATGATGTATTGAAGCTGAGGAAACCTTCATTCATAATTATCCTCCCCTTTTTCAATACTTATGTCTGATTCCGCACCTTAGTTTACCATGTCAATTATAATTCAAGAAAGCTTTATTTCTCACAATGGTTTCTTAATTTATGTTATACTCAACAGTACCCTTCTCATAACTTTACAGGCACAATCCCATTCACCAACATATTTATATTCTTCTAAAAATCTTAAACGTATAAATTCTAACTTTACAGAAGAATTAAATTTGACTTTTACAAAAATATTAAATTTCTAATCCAACGAATTACCTTGAAAATGTTAAATTAACATCATGAAATTGCAAAACCACTTTTTCAATATGTAAACAAACCCATTACATTCTAGAATCTTAGCCTCCAAAGAAAATATTAATATTTGGTTTTCTTAACTTAGATATGTTGTAAATTATGAAATACGAGAAAATATTATTGATCTGTCAATATTTAAAAAACTTAAATGGAGTGTTAATAAAAATCTCCCTCTTGCATAAAGCTATTCAAAAATTAGATATTTTTAAACAACAACAAACTTCACGTATTCATAATTTTTTTTCTTTTTTCAGTTTAATCTGATACTAGTCTGTCACAGACAGTCCTTTCTCATATATCTTCAGTGTGGTTCCTTGAAGCCGTCATTCTCCTTTCCCTGCGCCTCTATGTGTCTCCTCTGAGTATGGGTGGCGGTCGGCAGAGATAAAGATTGCTTGATTGCCTTTGTTCCGTTCCACATGTACCCATGGTGAAATTATATTAGAGATATATTATCTTAAATTCTTCGTCAGTCCTCGATTCTTTATGCGAATCTATTGTTGGGTAATTTGTCCCCTGTTTTCTATATGAATAGTTATCTCCCATCTCTCGGTGTGACATTTGAAAGTGTTGCAATTTGCCATAAGGAATATCGGACACTTGTATTCTTAGAACAGTAAAAATTGATTTTTTTTTTTTTGGTTGGTAGGTAGATGCAATAATGGTTTTGTATGGGAAGGGATTTAGAAAGGTTTCTTGATTTCTTCTGAGCCATGCTCTTCTTTCTTCCTAATCTTCTGCGTTGAATCTTCTTTTTTTGTTGCCTCTTGCTATCTACTCACTTGTGCCTTCGTTCTTCTCTGGACCAGGAATTGTGATTTAAGACCTGCTTAACTTCATTATTGTATAATCCGTTCTTATGATATTTCCTTTCAGATCGTTGTGTATCCTTTATTGTATCGGGTTGTTCATCAGAATAGATTGGACAGCCTTCCTTCGTTCTCTTGCTTATTCTCATGAGTGTTCAGGGAATGTTTCGCAGTTGCTGGATTCCGTATGGTATACGATAGTTTCAGCCATTCTCTATCTTGAGTTACAGAAATGCACCTCTTTTTCTTCTGGCGATTTCAAACATTCGTTCGTCCTTGATGTAACATGTCCACCTCCCTTTCGGTTTGGTGGAAAGCCATCATAACTCCTTATGCTGCTCTAAACAGTTTGCAATAGAAGTGCTAAGTACGTAGCACTTTAGCAAAACCGTTGTTCTGAAGCTCGCATGTGACTTTCATGAATAAAGATCGCGTCATGGTACATGTTGACCATATCCAGGATTCGTCATAGATGCCCATACTTTTCCCCAGAGGTGTTATCCTCTTGGACTGCTGCTTCCACCAAGACGTTTCCTTTCGTCATCTCTGAAGCTGACGCACTAGGCACCAACACTCAATGTTCCTTCCTCTCACGCCTAACCACTCTTCTCAATTTTGCTGTCGATCTGACCGGAATGATGGTGCATCGTGCTTTACGATGTCATGTATAATACAACATTGTGCACACGTTTGTCCATCTTACATCCCCAAATTTCTCTAATTTACATGGAATTACAACCTATCTTGTCACAACCCTTTCTCCCTTAAGATACATCACAAGCTTTACAAACACTAAACTACTAAGAGACTTTACAAAAATTCCATTTTTAAACTATACATAAGATTCTCCTTGTTATACTCTTCAAAACTTTACATCTATTTTACTACCTCAACATCTATCCCCATTCTATATGCACAAATTTTTTTTTCTATTAATATAAAGGTTATGGTTTCCTCGTCTTCATCACGATGGTTAGTAAGAGGAAAATTGGTGGCGATGAGGGTGAGTGTATTAGTAGGTCTGTTTTTTTTTTTAACTTCACGTACATCATACTATAAAAACTCCGCACCTTGACTCCGACTGCAGCGTCTTTTTCTCTGCAATCTCTTCTTTTCGGCATAAGCTGTAACAGAACTTCAAAATGCAATAAATGTCAACTTTTTTTTTCACAACTTTCTCCACTGTCGTTCTGCATTGTTTTAGAGCCTATTTTCCTCAGTTGTAGTTATCCCTATCTCATTCTTCTAAATAGTAAACTTTTATATTACCCTCTCCCCCTACCATACTGTTCCTTATTGAAATCATCCTCGTGTTAAACTCACATCCGTCTGTCTACATCCTTCCAAGAAATAACATGTTTCTCGCTTTCCTTAATAATTCAATTCTCTCTCATAATTCTTATCTCCTAACAATCTTATATGTCAATTTCCCTTACATAACATTTTAATAGCAACTTGTGGTACCTTCCACAAATGATAAATGCTTCTCATTTTCCTCCAAACTATCTTCTCAACTAAATATTCACCATCTGCGACGGAACAAAACACAAATGTATATCTCCTCCTTACATAATTCATTACTTCCTTCCTAATTCTTGGCTTCCTTTCATCCACAAGAAATCACCTTCTTTCTGCTTCACACTACATTTTAAGAGAGAATCTACTACTATTTTGTCAAACTATCCACATGCTAATCTCTTTCCCCATAACACATTTCGTTTGCAGAAGAGTTATTTTAGTTCTTACATTGTTGCTCTCCCTTCACAAGTATCCTTTTGATGTACTTAGAAAGTTAACTAATTTACTTTATTGAGATAAGTATAAATTAAAAAACTTTATTTCTACGCATTTTCTTAGCTTCCCTACTCTTTGACTTCTAGATTTTGCTCCTGTTGGAATCTATATATTTGATACAACTAGTTTTTCTTGTGGAAGTAACATTTGCTGTTTTACCCTTTATACAATTTCAAGTGACTCACATGGTACGAGGCCAATGATTTTCCTGTATTTGGGTTAACCAATTCGACTGCATTATCA
This sequence comes from Schistocerca cancellata, assembly GCF_023864275.1. Classification (NCBI taxonomy): domain Eukaryota; kingdom Metazoa; phylum Arthropoda; class Insecta; order Orthoptera; family Acrididae; genus Schistocerca; species Schistocerca cancellata. The sequence continues at coordinate 234,448,919 of NC_064629.1, read as the reverse complement.
TGAACCACTTTACTTACGGTACTTTCATAGGGCCTTTATATACTGAAAAGAACTTAATGCTTTGACGTTTTTTTCTTGCTAGAGAGATGGTGGGTTTTTATAAGTACTTTTTGTTCTAGCGAAAATACTCATGAGGTAGCCGTGTTGTCTGCTCGGTTCTTTCTATTGAACGCCATAGCCTTTAGAATGTTCAGTGCCAATTTGATTAGATGTTGATGTTGTACTCTGGGTACTGGTGGGAATTTCATTATTTCCCGGAATTTATCTGGTGCCAGCTTATTTTTCAGAACAGTTATTGTTGGTAAGAGGGTACCGGTATGTGGCATTTCGTTTACCACATCCTGGAAGTCAGACAAATGTCTGTACCACGTATTATGCTGCTTGCTACAACAAAAACGACAGAGGGTTCCTAAATCCTTCATCGTTCGTCTAGCTGGGTTGGCTCTTGGCATGTATTAGGAAATATAAATAGGTTTCATTTTATGGCGTCGCAGAGTATTCTGCGATTGCGCTGAACGATGTTGAGGTCCATTGTCTGACAGCATTTTATCGACACGACCAACCTGTTGAAGGAAATCTTGTGTCAGCGCCTTGCTTATACTGCTCCCAGTCGCTTTCTACAAGGGAGTAAACGTCACGTATTTCGACGTTAATTCTATAATCTCGACAATGAATACATGACCTCTCTGTGTACGAGGTAATGGACCCATGAAATCTGTTGCTGCTATGGTTCTCAGTTTCTCCGGAATGATAGCGAACATTGGTGGTCTGTTTCGAAAAGTTACATGTTTAGCTCTCTGGAATTTCTTACATTTAGACAGAACGTGTCTGATTTTTCGCTCCATATTTGCGAAGTGACAAGACATCAAACATTTCTTGGGACTGAAATGACTGTTACTCAAATGAGTAAAACAAATGGTTCAGATAGCTCTGAGCCCTATGGGACTTAACGTCTGAGGTCATCAGTCCCCTATAACTTAGAACTACTTAAACCTAACTAACCTAAGGACATCACACACATCCATGCCCGAGACAGGTTTCGAACCTGCGACCGCAGCGGTCGCGTGGTTCCAGACTGAAGCGCCTAGAACCGCTCGGCCACTCAAATGAGAATACTAAATATATTTATTTACCAGATCCCATGGTATACATGCGACGCATAAACTTGTATCTGTATTACGTCTGCAGAATAAGACACTGTCTTCTATGAGATAGAATTGTCTAACGGCCCGTGATTCACGATTTTTCCACTTAGCTTTAACCATGGCGAGATTTGAGTCTTTATCTTGTTCCCTACCAAACTGTTTTCAGGTATTGGTGATGTAATTTTCAAATGGCACATTTTCAAGTAATACATGACTTCTTGCTCTTCTTCTGTATTTATTCCTTAGCCGCGCTGGGTAGCCGCACGGTGTCACGGTGTGAGGCATCTTGTCACCCCTGTGGGCCACCCCCCCCCCCCCCCCTGGTCGGAGGTTCGAGTCCTCCACCGGCCATGAGTGCGTGTGAGTTGTCCTTAGCATAAGTCAGTTTAAGTTAGATTAAATGGTGTGCCAGTTTAGGGACCGATGACCTCAGCAGTTTGGTCCCGTAAGACTTTACCACAAATTTCTGTATTCCTCACTCTGCTTTCGTTAACTCCTTCCAGCGGTGTGGAGAGGATATCAGCTATGATGCTTGACGGCCCAGGCACGTAGGTGATTAGACAATCATATTCCTGCAGCGTTAAGATCCACCGACATAATCTTCCTGGCAATAGTTTTGCACTCAACATAAATTCTAGTGCCTCATGGTCCGTGTACACATTGGTTTTTCGTCCATACAGGAAGTATCTGAATCTACGAAAGCCCCATACTACTGCTAAGGCTTCTAACTCTGTGATCGAGTAATTCTTTTTACATTTGGTAAGTACTCGACTAGCCAAAGCTATAGTCTTTCTTATACATTGTCCCTCTTCTTCATATTGTTTAAAGAGTACCACACCCAAGCCTGTTTTAGCACTGTCGGTCGCCATACAGATTTCCTTTGCCATATTGGGATGCGCTAAAATTGGTGCCTTTACCAGTGACCTTTCTAGATGTTGGAACTCCTGTTCTGCTTGGGCAGCCCACATCCAAGGCATCTTTTTACTAGTTAATGCACACAAACGTAGGGTAGCAAGGAATTCTATCCAAATGAACCTTTTGTAGCAGTTAATGAGTCCCAAAAACCCAGGAAACGTCTCTCTGTTGTGTGGAATGCCTATATTCTGTATTGCTTGCAGCTTTCTAGGGTTTGGTTCAATTCCCTGTTCAGTAATAATATGGTCTAAAAACTCAACTTTTATATTCTCAATACTGGACTTCATTATGTTCACAGTTACTCAATATTCTTTTAATTTCCTTAGCAACTTATTGAGCACCTCATTATGAAGTTTCCATGATGATTCAGCTACTAATATGTCATCGACATAACAGGTGAGACGCTGTTGGAGCTCTTTATCTAATGCCGTTCCTAAACCACTTAGCAGAGGATACGTTCAGTCCCAAAGGGTGCCTTTTGAACTAATAACTTCGTCCAAATGCGATAAAAGCCGTATACTTTCTACATTCAGGTGATAGTTCTATTTGCCAAAAACTATCCCTCAAATCAAGGGAAGAGAAAATCTTAACCCCAAAGAACTTTTGTAAAAGCTCTTTCAATTTTCCTGGGCGATCGGTCTCAGGAATGACAACGGAATTTATCTGTCATGCATCAGTTACCAACCTAATGTTTCCATCCTCCTTATCCACAATTTGCAATGGACTGTTGTATGTTGAGGATGAAGTTTCAGTAATTCCATCATCTAGCATTTTATGTAATTCATTTTGCCGTAATACACCTTCAAATTCGACTTTATCCGTATCTGAAATATCCCTTACTTTTTGATGAATTTCCCCTATTACTACGTCATCCACAGGTATTGTTTCTTTCGCCCACCTATGCCGTGGATGTCTCTCCTCCGATTGATACAGATCCAGTTGCATGGTCAGGTGTTTGTGAGCATCTGGCATCTCTTCATGTCTGAGTTTTTCTTCAAAAGTAAGACGTACCTTCCCGAGCAACATATGTCCTTCGTCCGTATTGAGTGTGGCACGATTCTGACACATGAAATAGGCTGCGATGATTATGTGCATAGATAGTTTCGGCACAATTACTATGTTCGCTTCTATTTCATGTCCCTGACATGAAAAAGTTACACGCGTTTGCTTAGTAATCACCGCCGACGCACTCATGGGCAAGTAGTGTGGGTACTCACGGGCGCCTGTGCCTGCAATAGCACATTTTCTCGCCTTTGATCTAAGAAGTTGGCAGATTTACCTTTACTTAGCTACTCTCCGTGGAATTCCGATAACATGAAATGAGAATTGCCATAGAAACTGTGCACTGAGTGCGCGTGATGTAATATATGTGCTGTGAGATATATTATCAGGCACGCAGCTTCTTTAGTACATTCGCCCGACTAGTAAGCTATTTTGAATGAACGATGCATTTTTCATCTAACGGTAAAAGTTCAACTGGACATGATTACAACTCATTAATAGAGAAAAAACACAGCATGACAAAGGAAACGAAATATTTAGGGAGGTCGAAATATGGCATCGAAATAGAACAGCGACATACCATTTGCGATTCGTAGACGAACTAACTAACTTGATTTCCTGTGTTACTTTTACGTTTCAGCAGTTGTGGTCTATGACTAACAACTGAAAAATCCTAGGTTCAGTTAAGGCCACTGCTTAAAATCTGAATTAAAATTATCAGCAATATCGGTTGATGGCTACCGATACAATGAGCAGCAGTTTTGTGATAATGGCCTTGTCGAAGATAGTGGAGGAGGTAACAGACTTTCAGTGCAATCTATTTCCCTGGTGGTGGAAAATATAGAAGAAACAGCTATGGTCAACGTTATGACGATGCAGAACGCAATGGGAACCACTACATTAAAGACATAGTGAATAATCACAGGACATGCAGCCTGTAATTGAAAACGTGTCATCATCATTATCTTTCCACTGGAGAAACATTACAAAATAGACCCCCTTTCACTTCTCTGAGAGGGGACTTGGAAACGGGAGGTAACCATGAGGGAAGACTGGCTAACCAACGAAAGGTTTATATTTCAGGAGTTGGAGTGTGGAATATCAGAATTCTGAATGTGCTAGGGAAGTTAGAAAATTCGAAAAGGGAAATGCAAAGACTGAATCTAGAGACAGTGGGTGTCAGTGATGTGTACTGGAAAGAAAATATGGTTTTTTGGTCAGACTAATATAGCACAATCGCAAACCAGCAGAAAATGAATAGGAAGGTAGTACAGGGAATGAGTTAGAACGAAAAGTTCAGTCATGCGATTGTTCACATCCGAATCGATAGAAAACAACTGCCAATAGCAATAGCTAGCAACACATGCTGATGTCACAAGAAGAAAACGAAGACATGGAGAAGTTTTATGAGGATATGTAACAGGTGATTCTGCATGTAAAATGAGAGCTAATCAGGGTTGATTGGAATGTGGTAGTAGAGGAAAGAATGAGCTACAGGAGAATATTCATATCGTTCAAATGGCTCTAAGCACTATGAGATGTAATACCTGAGGTCATCAGTCCCCTAGACTTAGAACTACTTAAACCGAGCTAACCTACGAACATCACACACATCCATTCCCGAGGCAGAATTCGAACCTGCGACCGTAGCAGCAACGCGGTTCCGGACTGAAGCGCCTAAAATCGCTCGGCCACAGCGGCCAGCACAGGAAAATATGGGCTTGATAGTACGACTGGGAGGGGTAAAACGTAAATTGATTTTTGCAACAAGTTTCAGTTAATAATACGAATTCACGGATGAAATCTTCTCGAGTGATTAGGCCAATGGTGGCGGTGTCTTGCAACGTTTCGGTGAGTTTAGTACCCATCATGTTCAAGCGGAGTGTCTATGAGCAAACAGATGGTGTTGCCATGGAATCTCCCTTAGCTCCAGGTATTGCCAACTTTTACATGGAGCTCTTTGAAGATGTAGCACCGAACACTTTGCACCTTAAAACAAAGGTGCTCTACAGGTACGTAGGTTTGGAAATTTGTGGTAAGGTTCTATGGGACCAAACTGCTAGGGTCATCGGTCTCTAAGCTTACACTCTACTTAATCTCACTTAAACTAACTTACGCTAAGGGTAACACACACACCCATGCCTGAGGGAGATCTCGAACCTCTGACCGAGGGAGGCGCGTGAACCGTGACAAGGCGCCCTCAGACCGCGCTGCGGTACGTAGGTGACTCTTTTGTAGAGTGGCCGCATGACAAGGAAAACCCGCAAGAGTTCCCGCGTCACCTAAATGCCATATATGACAGCATCAAGTTCACAGTGGAGCTCCTTGGACATTATGATCATGACAAATCCGGACCGTACGTTGAGACACTCGGTCTAAAACAAGAGGACCCACACGGACCTATACCTTAATGGTTTGTGTTGCCACCATCCAGCGCAACGTAAATCGGTACTAAACACCACAGTACAATGAGCCATTTCTATCTTCAGCAGAAAGAGCTTGCCGCAGGAGTTACTCCATCTGCCGGAAACATTCCATAAAAACAGCTAAAAGGAGACACAAATACGTACAGATAAAATGTGGAAGGACAAACCAGAAGAAGTCGAAGTAAAATGTGTGGCTTTCTCGTCGTAAGCTGGGCCGCCGAGAGCCAAGACCGCAAGCATATTAAGACGACACCGAATAACGACAGTCTTCCGTGCAACGCAGGAAGCTGAGGACATACTTGACTCGACCAAAGATCATATAGGCCTGCAGACGCTGGGTGTCTACAGCATCGAGTATAAATGTGGGATGCGGCACATCGGGCAGATACAGCAATGTATCTTACAGCGCCGTACAGCAATATGTCTCACACAACATCATGAACGTACGACTAGGGCAGACAGACGAGTCCGTGGTAGTAGACAATAGCATCAACGAAGGACGCACCTTCGAATTTGAGAAAGAAGAAGTAACTATGCAGCACCAACGGTTTCTGGGACACGCTTGTTAAAGAGGCAGTGGAAAGAAGTTGCACCAAAGTCTAGTAAACCGTGATAACGGGTTTTCATCTTAACGCAGCGTGGGATTGCCCAATGGACAGAATAACGCTCCGTTCTGAAGGCGGCGGCATCCGCAGACAGACTAGACAGCAACCAGGACTCGACGCCCGTGCGGGGCCAAGCCGCATTCCCCCACCACTGAAGCGGCATCCCCTTCCCGAGGAGCGTGATTTAGGCCACCTGCAGAAGTGGACAGAGGGCGAGTGACTATATAGATGGGTGGAACACATCATCCCGACTCTTCGGCTGCATATTTTGGGTATCAAACTCATCGAAATTTTGCGACGAGACGACGCTACCAATCGGCTGTTCATCCGATAATATTTCACCATTGCAATACGTCGAGAAAGCCTGCAATCATAAATACAAATACACTGTTCAAAAATCACAACAGGAGGATTTGGCGCATTCCGGCCGGCCCTGAGGGAGAGGTAACATCTGGACGCGCGCTCCTGGAGACAGTGAGACTTGCTGCATTCTCAGTTTCATTTGACAGATACTACACTTGTCAGTGCTTTAGAGGTTCCTGTCCGTCTCAGACAATGCTATTATGTTTTGAAAGAAATGGATGATAGTATTTTCAGGGCTCCAGCATTCCGACGAATTTTCCATTATTTTGATCTCGAAATTTCTGAGATGAGCCTCTGAAGGCTAACCCTCTTTCACCAAGACATAATGTCACATGAAGTAACACGAGAGAGTCCATGTAAGTTGGCTCGTCTATGGACGAATAAAAGAACATTACCCATTTACCTACGCGCATCAGCGTGGCCAAAGTGCCTCTTTCACGGCGTAACATTTCATCACTTTTACAATTCTTCCAGGGCAACTATATACAGCTAGACATATTTTATTTTTTGTTTACTCTTGAATGATCTCTATATTTCGTATAAAACCATCTTGTGATGGAATTGGAAGTGCCTTATCCTTTTTATTACTGCCAATCCTACCAAATTCTTACGGCATTTAACAGCAGTTGCCGTTTGCGTTTGTTGGAGAAATGTTTTGGTAGGATTTCAACAAAATTTAAAGGGAGCGCAATTCCGACTCCATCACATGGTGGGTTTAGTACACCATGTCTCATAAGGATATTGTGCATTCAACACTATACATGAAGTTAAACTGAATTGAATGTATTTGGCCCGTAAGAATAATAGGAGGAAAAATAGTATATTGGCTATATTGTTGCTAGGACATTGTTCTTTTATTCATTACATGATATAAAATTTATTTTACAATTGCAGTGTGATATTTGCCAATGGAGCATCTTGGCAGAACCGAAACCGGCAGGGACTTAGGCTCCAAGGGTTGTACGTCCCTCACCCGCTCGTCAGGACTAGAGATGGGCAAAACTGTTCTTTTCAGAGATTGGATCAGAACTGTTCACTCCCTGAAATGAATTAGCTCTTTTTCATGACTCACCACTCATTTACAATATAAAATAAATGGAAGGCACATTGCCCTTTAAACTTGGTTTATTCCAGTACTATACCTGTATTTTGATCTTATTTGATCCTATTTTGAAGTAACACAGATAATGAGTATGAATTTTGTATTGTTTATTGAAATTTCCACGATATGACAAAGTTTTTGATTATTGATTTATTTTGCACTATCGTGGTTTTTTGGGTGATCGGAAAATGTTGTAACTTGAGATTTACATTAACAATATATTTGGCTATAACGTATTAAAATTTCATTAACCTCATACAAATACATCGCAAGCCATATATTTTTAAAGTGAACGTTTCCTTTCGAAGACGCCTATAATCGCAAAATCCGTACCAGAATAAGAAAAAAAAAATATAAATTTGACTGTAAAACGAAAGTGCTGCATATGGCCTTACGCAGAATAAAACAAGGAAAATATTGGTGTATCACATTTTGCGATACGTTTATCGGTTCGCTCGTAATTAAAGCGTAAATTCGAGTGTCTATAATAAAAATCCAATAGTAAGAGGAGTCATCAGGAACCTAATCTAATCAGTTTAAACAAATAAAAATAAAATAAAAACAATTGATGTATACATAACATAATAATGTAATATACATAGTGGCATTACTACGAAGAACAATATCCAGTGGGGACGAACTCCGATGCAGAGGTGCTGAGTCGAGCAGGTCGAGGCGCGAGCTGTATTACTGCGTGAGCTGAGACCGCAGAGACCACAGTGACACCTGAGTCGCTTTGCTCGACGCTCTGGCTAGAGTCGAGACGGTGGGGCGAGCGTTGAGCGGGCGAGTTCCGAGGGAGGGGGTAGCGGTGAACTCACCCGCTCCGAGACAAATAGTTCGTTCCCTTGCGAGCGGGTTTTTGCAAGTAGTTCCTATGTTATCCGCTAGGTGGCTCTCTGTCCTGTTGCTCGCATCAACTGCCCAGAGGGCAGGACGTGCGACTGAAACGATCGCCGACAGAGTGCGATGCGAAGTTACGCTGCGCCAGACACTGCGCGGCAGACGACGCACAGAGACGCCACGGCATATGTGAAACACAAAATCCAATGGGGCACTGCACAATGCAGGCAGCCAAGGTAGAAGCAGGGCAGAGGCCGGCGCTGGCTGTGTTGTGTGGCGTGCACTGTGCTGTGACCAGCAGAGGCGCTGCTGATATGCTCCGTCTCTCTCTCTCTCTCTCTCTCTCTCTCTCTCTCTGCCGTGGGAAACGTTTGGAGCTACCGTTCTTTTTTTCTGAATCACTGATTGTTCACTCCTTTGAAAGATTGAACTCTATGAATTAGTTCAAGAGCGGATCCCCCATCTCTAGTCAGGACTGCTTATAGACCAGTAACAAAACCAGCCTTGGAACTTCTTGAACGGAAAGTGAAAATATATATGATTCATTTACAGAGCCAAACCGCTCGTCTTCTGACCGCTTTCTATTGAGCATAATCACATTCTTCCTCGTTCCGTGAAATAGAAGCTGAATTGTATAACTTGTGCACTGAACGTAGAGTTTGCGCTATTACTCCACACACAAGTGCACGTACCACCAAATAATTGCTTTTTACCACTCAAATAAACCTTTCACCTTCGCATCCCGCTGCATGCCTCTAGAGCGAGTGAGATATGTTGTGGCGTTGCAAGACAGCCACGCCACTCGGAAGTAGCCGAAATGCACGCGTACACACACGCCGGCTGGCGTGAGTTCTGAAACAGGATACTTAATGAATGCTATAAAGAAAAGTACGGAGCTTCTGTTTACTTAACTTTAATTCATCCTTGTGGTACATCGCTCTTGATAATACAAGTGAGACTCTCAGATATGGTTAATGGCGCCTTGCTAGGTCGTAGCCATGGACTTAGTTGAAGGCTATTCTAACTGTCTCTCGGCAAATGAGAGAAAGGCTTCGTCAGTGTAGTCGCTAGCAAAGTCGTCGTACAATTGGGGCGAGTGCTAGTACGTCTCTTTAGACCTGCCGTGTGGTGGCGCTCGGTCTGCAATTACTGACAGTGGCGACACGCGGGTCCGACATGTACTAATGGACCGCGGCCGATTTAAAGCTACCACCTAGCAAGGGTGGTGTCTGGCGGTGACACCACAAGATATCTATTACTCTCTTTTCGTTTTACCCTTCAAAGATCACGCGCCAAACTTGAAACTGCTGGCTATACGTAGAACAACAGGAAGCTTATAGACAGTGCAGACAGAATATCTAGAGCCTTACATAAAGACTACTTGCAGCGATGAGGGTACTGCGAAAACGAGCAAGGTGACGAATGACCCTGCAGGCAATACTCCACTGTTCGTGCTACACGTAGTGCCATGTAACGTCCTTCAGATATTCACCGAACCCAATACCTTCCATCAGCTTCCCACATGGTATAGTATGACTCATCACTCCAAGTCATTCGTTTCCAGTCAACCGCTGTGCAGTGACAGTAGAAGTGGTGGCGATAGCGACACAGACGAAGGCGAACTGGCGTGGAATAGAGATCAAAAGCATCTGGACAACTACTGCTGGAATTAATATGGGAGTGCCTGCCCTTTGCTCTTATGGCGGCTTGAGCTCTGTTGGGGACACCGTTCAGTGTCAGCTCATTCCACCTCAAGAACCTAAATCATTGTAGGTAGTGATATAGGTCTCCGGCGTATGGAGTGAAGTCGACGTTATAACTCATCCCGAAGCTGTTCCATTGTCTACAGATTGAGACTCTGGGTCTGCTAGTCCATTTCAGGAATGTTATTATCCACAATCGATTGCTTTACAGGCACCGTTTTATCACAGCGTGCATTATCATGCTGGTACAAATCGTTATTGTCACCGAAATGTTCATCTATCTAATGTAAGGAAATAAAAATGCTTTAAAATATGCTCATACAGTTCTGCATTTTGAGTTATATTAAGGGCAATAAGGGGACCACACAACTAAACTCGAGAAATACCTCCATACAGTGTCACAGCCTCCTCCATACTTCACTGCTGGCACTACGCATTGTCACATCCTCCAGCCATTAACTAAACCCAAATCCTTAAACAGGACTGCAACATGGTATAGTGTGATAACATCACTCCATCACTCCAAGCGACTCGTTTCCAGTTAACCACTGTCCCCTCATACATCAATAAATAAATGGATCTAAGCACTATGGCACTTAACATTTGAGGTCATCAGTTCCCTAGACTTAGAACTACATAAACCTAACCAACTTAATGATTTCACTCACATCCATGCCCGAGGCAGGATTCGAACCTGCGATAGCAGCGGCGTGGTTCCGGACTGTAGCGCCTAGAACCGCTCGGCCGCGGAGTCCGGCGCCCCTGACATCGCTTTTACATCACCTCAAGCGTCACTTAGCACTGACTACTTAAAAATGAGGCTTTTGAGGAGATGGTCGACCGTTGTAACCCATTCTTCTTATCTGCCTACATACGTTGGAACTCACCCGTGATTCCTTCTGCAGATACCATGTGATTTTTTTACATCTATCCTTCGCAACGCTCGATCGTCTCTTTCCGTTGGTACATGATACCTGCCAGGTCTTAGTTTGGCTGTGATTGTTACTCCACATTTACACTTAACAATCCTATCACCAACAGTAAACTTTGACAGCTTTAGGAGGGTATAAATGTCTGTAATGGGTATGGTACTCAGGTAATATCTAACAAATAGCCCATATTCGAAGTTACTGAGCTCTCCTGACGACCCATTCTCCTGTTCCTACTTCTGTACTGACAACACAATACCCTCCACAGACCTTTAAATTGGAGAAACATCTAGTGATCAATTCCGCATTAAAAATTAATGTCCGGATGCTCTTGATCAGGTAGTGTGTATGTAAGGGTAATGTACTTAAAATGCCTACATACTATACTAGTATTTCTAATCCTATGGCTTGTGAAACCTGTATCTTAGACACGAAACAGTACTACTTCTACATTAGGCAGAGCCCAACAAACACACATGGGGAATCTTAGCTAACTTGGAAAAGTAAAACTTCAAATAGGGTTTTAATTGTGTGTGTCTGGTGATAGTCACGGGAGGATAACGAGAGAAGTATTCATTAGGCAGCAATATTAGAGTGTAAGACAGATACAGACGTAATGTCAACATACCCTATCCTGTAGCGTAAATCACAAATAAAACATAATGTGGATTCGAGTGAGTGGCTCAGAGAACTGCTGATGGGCTAGGCCTCGGATGGCAGGTAGTAGATCAGGTGATACCAGCCCAATACCGATACACTCAATGACTTTAAGCGGTACACTCTTCTACACGGCACCATTGATGGCAGTCTATAAACATAAACCATTCCCTATTTTTTCTTCTTAATACATTAATTGTTAATTCTAATAATTCCTGTTTACTAATTAGTTTTAAGTTAAGAGGTACATAAAATTGTAACTCCTTACGAACACTAGAAACCAGATTAGTGTAACGCCAAGATTATGTGCAAATTAATATTGTGAAAACACAAAATGTCCTAGCCACTAGACATCAGGTCAAATTTAAGTGCAGAAAATAAATAAATGTCATCTGGGAATCCTCACGGAAGAGCTAGACGGAGTCGTATTCGCGGAGTGTAGTTGTTGCGCAAGCCGTAGCGCTCTCTTACGGAAATAATGCGTACTATTGAAGTATTTATTCGTGGAGTGACGGATGTCACATACATAGAATGCTGTGAGCAGAATTCTAGTGAAATTCACTCACAATTACGAGTGGATCAATAGCACAGGATATAATTACTGCCCACTATTCGGCATTTCTGTAGCCTAACTTCAGAATTTATACTTTCATTTTACAGAACGGTGGATAGTGTCACCATTATTCGTTGATTCTACTGTTGATCGGATCACGTACAAGGCCATCTATTATTAGACCGTTTAAACTTATTAGTTCATGGCGTCTAACCCCTACTTTTTTCCTCTGAAAAACGTAATGAAGAATGACACGGCAATATCACTTAAATTTTTGCACAGAGCCGCTGTGTTCAATATATTGATTCAGTGAGTAAACTCAGGATTTTTTTGGATAATATGTGTTCTCACATGCAGATCGAACACTCCGTACAGAACTATAAATATTTCCGAAGAGAAACAGGTTTGCCGGTAGGTCCGGTGCTGTCTCCGATAAGACAACAGGAAGCAACCAGGAACGGTGACACACACATACAATCCGCAAACTGTGACGATGACTTTCCCTTTTACACAAAGGTTTCCATCAAACAAGTGCAAGTACATGTTGATTTGACATTATAAATACAGCCCTTCTGGTCGAATGTGATAAATAAACTTTACTCTATTATCAGGAGATACAGGATGTCCCAGGAGGAATGGCCAATGCTCAGGAACTAGAGAAGAGTGATCATTCAAGGCAAAAAGTCTAGTATCATGGATTCTGAAATGCATACCTTAAAAGCTATGTGCAGTTTTTCATCCTCGATACTGGTATGAATTTTAGAGGGCACGTTTAAAAGGTATTTTTGCATCAAGTGATCGTTCCTGTCATATGCCTGATTTCTGACGATTCCTCCTGGGGCAATCTGTAGCCTATACGAATTTCTAAACCATAGAATAATAATTAGTTAATAGGATGTCCTAAACCACTTATGTGAATTTACGAAACCTTGTGGTATTAGCTATTTATTCTACCAAAAACATAATTCCTACAATATTCTTACTTCTGCCGACATACTTTGCAAAGGAGGGAAAACAACCTAACACATGGAAGTTTTCAGTTAATATATGGTTCAAATGCCTCTGAGCACTATGGGACTTAACCTCTGAAGTCTTCAGTCCCCTACTACTTAAAACTACTTAAACCTAACTAACCTACGGACATCACACACATCCATGCCCCAGGCAGGATACGAACCTGCGACCGTAGCGGTCGCGCGGTTGCAGACTGTAGCGCCTAGAACCGCTGAACCACTCCGGCCGGTCAGTTAAGACATGAAACGGGCCTACATACCTCCGTTGGTAATAACATCTTATCACTTAACACTGGACTCGCATTCGGGAGGACGACAGTTCAATCCCGCGTCCGGCCATCCTGATTTAGGTTTTCCGTGATTTCCCTAAATCACTCCAGGCAAATGCCGGGATGGTTCCTCTGAAATTGCACGGCCGACTTCCTTCCCAATCCTTCCCTAATCCGATGACCACGCTGTCTGCTCTCCTTCCTCAAACCAACCAACCAACCTTATCACTTACAAAATCTTTAAAATAGCATATTTGAAATAGATGCTATCTATTTCCATTGATCCCCATAAACATAAAAGTTTGCCAGTAGAGTTTTACACTGAGGTGGCAAAAGTCATGGGATAGCGATATGCACACATACAGATGGTGGTAGTATCGCGCACACAAGGTACAAAAGGGCAGTGCATCTTCGGGACTGTCCTTTGTACTTAGGTGATTCATCGTAAAAGGTATCCGACGTGGTTATGACCGCAAGACAGTAATTACCAGACTCTGAACGCGGAATGGTAGTCGGAGGTAGACGAATGGGATTTTCCATTTCGGAAATCGTTAGGGAACCCAATATTCCGACATATAAAGTGTCAAGAGTGCGCCAAGAATACCAAATTTCAGGCATTACCTTCCACTACCGACAACACAGTGGCCGACAACCTTCACTTCACAATCGAGAGCAGCGTTATTTGCACAGAGTTCTCAGTGCTAACAGACAACCAACACCGCGTGAAATAACTGCAGAAATCAATGTGGGACGTATTACGAAGGTATCCGTCAGGACAGTACGGAGTAAATGTGCTATGCCAACAGACGACCGACGTGAGTGCCTTTGCTAACAGCACGACATCGCCTGCAGCGCCTTTCTTGGGCTCGTCAGCATATCACTTTCAACTGGAAAGCTGTGGCCTGTTCGGATGAGTCCCGGTTTCAGCTGGTAAGAGTTGATGGTGGGGTTCGAGTGTGGCGCACACCCCAGGAAGCCATGGCACCAAGTTATCGACAAGTCACTGTGCAAGCTGGTGGTGGGTCCATAATGGGGTGAGCTGTGTTTACACAGAATAGACTGTGTCCTTTGGTCCAACTGAGCGTATCATTGACTGGAATTGGTCATGTTCGTCTACTTGGAGACCATTTGCATTCATGGACTTCACGTTTCTAAATAACGATGTGATTGTGACACAATCTCACTCACCAGATTGAGGAATATTCTGGAAAATTCGATCGAATGATTTGGTCACCCAGATCTCCCGACATGGATCTCGTCAAACATTTATGTGGCGTAATCGAGAGGGCCGCTCGTACCCAACACCATGCATCGGAATCACTTTTGCAATTATGGACGGATATAGTGGCAGCATGGTTCAATATTTCTGCTGGGGACTTCCAACGACATGTTCAGTCCATGTCACGTCAAGCTGCTGCACTACACTGGGCAAAAGGAGGTCAAACACGACATTGGGAGGTTTCCTATGACTTATGTCACTTCCGTGTATACTAGCTTGTTCAACGGGTATGATATCAAACGGAATCCATATTACCTTCATGAATCTAAATATCGTTTTTGTTCTTTTCTTTCTCCAACCATGTTGCTCGTAGAGTCATCCATATGTCCATTGGGACATTGCGTAATTTCTTTCGACGAATTACATTATACCCTTTATTTTTACACAAAATCCACGAACATACGGGGGATCCACAAAAATGTGGAAATACCAAACACACAACACCTAACTTGCCTAATACGGTGTAGGAAATCCGTTGGCACACAAAAGACTTACCACCAGTTATCTCAGGTTGGATAATTACAGGACCTGTACGGTTTTCAAGGAGACATCATACTATTCTTTTTGCAAAACAGATATTTTTTGCAAAGAGTGGGAAGTTCAGATAACCGTGATGGACATGGATAACGATCACGTAACCTTCTCTCCAAAGGCTCAATAATATTGAGATCTGGTGACAGTGGTGGCCAGACGCTCACACAGCATTCTATTGTGGAAGGGACCTGAATAATCGAAGTGGACAAATAAACCTTGCCAGTAATGCGACCTTCAGGGTAACGATGTGGCCCACAGGATACAATGTGTTGAGTGGTACTTAAGATAGGTAAATAAATTAGTGAAATCAATGTGAAGTGAAGTATAAATTAGAAAATAAATGAAAAACTTAGTTTAGTTTAGAAGAATTACACACTGGCAAACAGCGGGCATAGCTGCAGTGGCAAAGACCGGCGATTGCAAGTCAGCACGTTCAGTAGCTTTTCAACGTGACACAAGAGGCCATCGCCCTCTCCACATAAGTGGAAGCTGTCGATTCAGCCGTCAGGGCATCGCCCGACCGGTTCACGTGTTTCTCAATTGTCACATGTGATCAAAGGTCCTCGCCTACATTCCAAGAGCCAATGACCGACGTTAAAAAGATTCTTCGAGAAGCTTTCGAACGTGACAGAAGAGGCAATGATCGTGAAGTCGTTCACCTCCAGTGAACTGAAGTAAATAAATACGCGAGACGCAGTGGGGCCGAGAGTAGTTTTCAGTTCCAGTACAGTGCAGTCGGTGCTGAAGACTGTCATGCAGGAAGACATCGTACACAGAAGCACCAAGTCCGCCGCTGTAATGGAATAGCAAGCAGCAGCCTCGCCGCCAGAAGTTAGAAGGTATTTGAAGACTAATTTTTCGTACCCGGGTGACTTGCGAGGACGGGAAGGAGACGGCCTCACATCAGCAGTCACCTGTGAGCTGATGATGAAGATAGGACAGCCGAAGACTGGCAAGACGGAGTCCGTTGTTCGAGTCCGGTACACTGGCCTTCCCCCGCCGCGCCGTTCCGCTGGCCGACGCACAATACACGCGGCCGCTTAGAGAAGAGAAACACTGGGACGCCACATCTAAGGTATCACCATCCGTTTCACGACTTCGTTCTCAATAATGAAACGGGCCACCGCACGATCCGCGTCTCCAGTCAACTGGGCGAAACGGCGACACGAGATACACACCGCCACGCGTAACCAGACGCCGCCGCTGCCCCAGCAGATGGCTTCGCAAACGACACAGCTGCCGCTCTCCCAGCCAGAACAATCCAGTAAGGAAACCATTGTACAAAACTTTCAATAAAAGTAATCTTATGTAAAAATGCTGTTTCATTCTACCTCATACCCGAGCCAAGGAAGAACCCAACCTGCCCACATGTTGTTAAGAGAGAAAATTAATTTATTTGGTGTTTTTCACCCTGACATAATGCTTTAGAATCAAATGCCCTTTGCAGTAATGCTCATCCTGATAACCGCCTAGCATCAAAAGAGGAAACCCAGTTACACATGATATTGTTGCCCAAACCTTTACCGAACCCTCACCATGTTTCATTTTTGGGATGGAAACTCGACCAGAAACTGGAAATAGTGTGAAACAAGACTATTTCTTCCATTTCTCCTAAGTCTGGGTATTCTTGTTTCGGCAACACATTTCCCTGTTATGGGAACTGGCGTCACATATATTTGGTTTTGCAGTTTCCGATCGTCCTGCCTTTCCCAGCTTATTGAGCTGCCTTCGTGTTGTTTTGGTTCTGTCAGGATTCGCGAGCGCGGCATTCAGTCCTGCAGTGACTTTTGCAGACGTCGTCACGATCCCCTCCAATGACCGTATGTCAGCACCACTCAACACACTCTTTCGTCGGCGTTGTGACTCAGCAGACGACTTTTTTTCCCATTTTTCCTGTATGCAGTACAGATCTGCGGTATGTTGCCTCTTGAAACACGAAACGCTACCTACAAGCACCAACAATGTGCGGACTAGACTCGCATCTGCTATTATGTTAATGCTTTCATATGCCATTTTTTTCTAACCTCTGTGTATTGTCACTTGAAACTAATGAGCGGACGCCATGTACCCGTCATCTCTGTGAATTAAATCTGCAATGATAGCATTACACGTGCAACAACAGTTGCCGGAGCTGGCATTTCATCAGAAAGGAACCCAAGGAATTTTGCAGAGTGAGATTGAAGTGGCAGAAGAAATATTTGTGTTTCTGCAAGAAGAGTCAGCGAAATGTGTGGTTCGTATACGCTCGCCTGTGCGTACAATGCAGATGAACGGTACAGTGATGGCGATATGTGCTTAACAGGTGAAAGTGATACTGAAACAGGTGTCAAGCCATGTAGCTCATCATGGTTGCTGCCCAGGGAAACACAAATCAAGCCTCCAGTGAAACGTAGTAAAAGACAATCGTGGTCCATGGAGCGGGTCGTAAACCTGACTGTAAACTAAAAAACGCAAAACAAAACAATAGAGAGAGAGAACTGATTTCGAACAAATACACATCAATATGACCGTGTAATACAGGTCTTCGTCCATAAATCTACAGATACAATGTGATTAAGACAAGATATATGCATAACGTAAGAAGTGGCAGTTGACCCTGAACAACGAAAAGTATGAGTACCTCGACATAAGCATAAAAAGATTCTCTTAAATTTCGATTAACGCTAAATTTGAAGACAGTCGATTGGTATAAGTACCTAGGGACCCGCCAGCAACTAAAATTGGAACCACTCTACTGAAATTGCCGTAGGGAAAATAAAAGGAAGACTGCGTATTATTAGCAGACCCCTTGGAACATTATGACGAAATAGCGAGTGAGCGTCACATATAAAACAAACGAGTTCGGGTAGATACAAGTTTCTCGCAGCCGCCAAATCTTTTCGTGGCATTTCAGTCGCAATTTTCTCCCTCGAATGTGAAAATATTTTTCTGTCTCTCACCTACATACTTCATAATGCCGATCGTAATAAAATAAGAGAAATTAGAACCCTCTGCCAAACACGTAAGTCCGAAACTGCAAAGTAATCATGCAGGTGTAGATTCCCATAATTATATCGCTAAGAATAAATTTTCAGTTGCTGTACAATGAATTGGGTGATAGAATTCAAAGTTGCAGCTTCGTCCACAACATACCATATTTCTTTACTAATAGTCTACTACATCTTCCTTTGCTTCATATGTCAAATCACGGATAAACCAGCAATAAAACAAAGAGCGGACGTGAGTCCACGCAACAGGATTAGTGTTTTACTTTTATAGAGAGTAAATTAGTATTGACTCCACTTAGAGAAGAGCTTGTGAAGCACACTTTTCAACCGAACGCCATCTGTTGTTACGTAACGTAAAGCTCATATTCCAACGATCAGGTCGACTATTTGCGCAATGACGCCGCTACTGACGTTCCGGATGGGTATATCATTCTACTTTCCTTTAAGGAAGCTGCGATGTAGATAACACATCTTTTAAAACTCTGTCCCCGAACGTCCTCACGTTAAAGGAGATTTATATTTTCGAATCCTTGCCGACCGCAGCAAGCTGCAATAGAAATATGCGTAGTGAAAGAGCATTAGAGCGGAAGGTCCGCGGCCGCATGTGATAAGACTATAGGAATCAGCCAGGAACGGCGACAGATGGGAACACGGTAGCGGCATTGCACGTTGCACGACGCCCGCATGCGGTGACAATGACCTTCCTTTTGTGGAAATTTCATGTCTCTGTTAAATGCAGTCACTCCGAAATATGACGTACCTGGTGTGACAAACATGCGCACTTCACCAGTACCTATTAATAACCTGATTTAATCGTATTGAAAATGTCTGGAAGTATTTGGAACAGTGAATGAAACTTGGCAGTTCACATCCCCACAGTTTTTGGCTATTTGTTGTCTAATCATGAACGAAAGGCTACAGCTAGATATGACACACCTCAAGAAAATTATAGACTCTCTTCGTCGCTAAATCGAGAGCGCTCTCAGGACTACAGGGAACGAGAGACGTTATTCCCGTGATGTCCACTGGTGGTAAGTCGTTTTTTGTTGAGTGTGTTTGTCTAATATTATGCGAACTCCAGGACTACCTCGCATCTACTTCAAGGTTTGAAACCTTAAATCAGAGATTACTGAAATCTGGTACGAAGGCTATCACGCTGCTGGGTAAATTACTGCTTGGTGTTGCTGTTTCTACTACTCGGAAATGAGAAACACTCAGGTTATCACATCATTTCCCCAGCAACGAGCATTAAGCGACACCTTCTAATTATCTGTTTGTGAATACTTCCGTTTGGTTCGGCGATATCTCATATGATGCATGCATCAGCAACAGCATCTTTGTAGCCATCGATGTGGCAACAGGCGGATATAAATTGAGAAATGAAATATTTCAGCTGAACTTACAGGATTTTTTCTTAATGAATACATCAGGTTTGAGTGTATATGACGAAGGTACGTCGTGTAGTCATCCGAAGTATTTTACAGTTTTATAAGAATTGAGTATCTCTGTAAGAAATGATGGCCAAGAACACTACATTTAGTTAGCTGCTTCAAGAAAGTAAATATAAAGGCTGCCAACGGCCTTACCGCAGTGGTAACACCGGATCCCGTCGGATCACCGAAATTCAGCGCTGTCGGGCTAGGCTAGCACTTGGATGGGTGACCATCCGGTCTGCCGAGCGCTGTTGGCAAGCGGGATGCACTCAGCCCTTGTGAGACAAACTGAGGAGCTACTTGATTGAGAAGCAGCGGCTCCGGTCTCGGAAACTGACATGGGGCCGGTAGTGCGGTGTGCTGATCACATGCCCCTCCACATACCCATCGAGTAACGCCTGTGGGCTGACGATGACAAGGCGGGCGGTCGCTACCTTTTGGCCTTCATGGCCTGTGTGGGAGTAGTTTAGTTTAGTTTAGTTTTAAACATAAAGGCTTCCGGGATCTGTTGAAGGTACTGCAGCATGGCCTCTCACACACAGAGGGGGCTGGAACGTCTGGACGGCCGGTAGTGTGAACAGTCGATCCCATCCAGGCTGGGCTGGTGAACTCCGAACGCTTCATGTAGGACTTATTTCCAGTTGAGAGATGTGGAGACGTGTAGTGCTGGGTCGAGTAGGATTGCTCGAGGTAGCGCCTGGATCTTCTCAGCGAGAAGTACTATCTAGTTATTGTTCACTTGTTACTGGTTTCTGTATTGCATAGACCGGTACGGACGAATCCCCTATGCTTTCCGTCCATACTTGTTCGTCCGTGTAATTTGCTTGTGTAGCCGAGACTTTCTGATGTGTATTATGTAGTCTTTCTTCTGAGTGTTTATTGCGTCATCGAGTCTTTCTTGCATATGTTATTTGCGTCATCGAAACTTTTACCGTGTGTGTGCGTCCTCACTGCCGCGGTCTTCACCTAGCCGCGACCGCTACCGTCGCCGCCGCCAGCTCCTTCAGTTTATCGCGCAACGACTGCCATCGCCGTCTCCACTTCCATCTGGTTGTTGCCGTCACCGCATCACCCCTGACATACCTGCTTCCATACCTCTCACACAGGAGACGCTCACATTGTCCAAAACTCCACCATAGCTCGTCGCCTTGGCAACAGCTTCACTTCGGCAGCCACTCATCCCAATCAACGTCGCCCTTCACTGCCCGCGGATCATTCTACAACAACTATTATCTATACTTCTCCTTGTTCTGCTCCAACCGTCACCACATGGAATACATCCTCTCCAACAGCCCCCTACATCTATCCTCCCTTACATTGCTCTCTGTTCCAGCTCCTCCGATATATTGTTTTTCAGTCACTACTCATCAGCCACCCCATCTTTCACCGACACACACTTAAGAGCACGCAGAGTAACAGTTGCCACAGACGATATCACTTCATCAAGCCTCATCATTCCAACCAACGCATGGCGTTCTGAAGGACTTGTGAAACACTCAGGTGACCCTCAACACAACGACACGTTCCACTACCCCAAACCCACAACAATTTTCTATCCCACACCGTTAAAAACCCAAGGCATCGTCAAAATTCTGATATCAGTTCCACTCCCACCCGAAAGAATTCGAAAACTGATCCTGATGACAACCAGCATATGGGTACGTCTCCTCCCCCTGCAACACCTTCCCTGCCTTCCACACCTTCACGCTCTTCAACCTAGATCCGAAATTCCTCATATTCAAATCCCTCACCCTAGAAATCTACAAATATCTACCAAGTCTCCACAGACGAGAAGTCATCTCTAGAAAAGGCACTGAATCACTTAAATCCTTCGACCCCTGTTTCCATAGTGAATTTCTCTCCAAAAATCCTCACATTACCTTTGGCCCCAGAGTCTCCGTAACACCCCTAGCCACGGTATCCCTTGCCATACAAACCCAACTCCCCGCTATCCTCCCACTCTCACTGCTGTTATCACTGGAGTCACCCTTGAGATCACCGATGAGAAACAGGAGTCTGAAATAAACAACACCCAGAATTTCAAAGTTCAATAAGCACTTTGAATCAAGAATGTTCACTGCTACACTCGCCTTATCACTATTTTTATTTACTCACCCGCCACCACACACCTTTTCCTTAAAGATGGAGCTCTGATATACGACCACCACTACAAGGTCGAACATTCCAAATCCCATCCCTAGTCCTACCATTGTCAAAAGTGTCTTCGCTACAATGATCACCGAATTGCAGACTGTAAAAACCCACCTACCTGTCCATCCTGCAAAGCCTTCTATTTCCTTAAACGCTTCCTTCACCTTGATTCCCCTTCAACCTGCAACAAGTGTAGTGACCTATTCCTTGAAATGTAAAGCCAAGTCTCAAACGATCAAGCGAGAAATCATAGTCCCATTCCGTCCATTGATACCCCAATTCGTTCCAACAATTCTCTTCAGCCAGCCACCACTGCTGAAGAAATCATCAAATACATTTACCAAAACACATACCTGTCTACAAATCTCGCTTGCTGCTCGCTTTGTCTTCCATTCCTACACCCAAACAACTTACTCCCACAACCAGGTCCACTTCTTCACTCACCTCGACACCCTAGTCTAAGCTCCATCTAGTCCTCATCCACAAACGCTACTCTAATTTCCTTATAATGACATAATGGAACTACAAAATCCTTTATCTCAACATCTGCTCCCTACCTGCCAACAAACATCTTTTAATGCATACCATGTCTAATACAATGTCCATACCTTTATCCTTAATTTAACATTCCTCCAACGCTGTCACACCAACCAAACCTCTGCTTATATTCTCCACTGCACAGAAAACACCCTTACCCCATCCAGAAGCCGAGTTGCAATTGGACAATGTGTGAACATCTCTGTTAGACCACAATCCTTATACAATATTGCCATCGAACACTGTTAGGCCCCTGTGGAAGGGAAAATTACTGTGACAAGGAGGGAGGCGACCCCACCAGTAGGGTTCCATCGCCCTGTACACCTCCATACCGTCCAGCCTCAATATGGACATCGTCGACCCTGGAGACAGACGTCTCACTAGGATGGTTCAGTGGAACACTATCAGACTTGCGCCCACAGGTAGCGTCAGTCACAGACAGGTGGCAACCGCAACAGACGCAATGAGATGTGGTCGATTTCCACACTTGGATGGTGATTGGAGACGGAAGCGGGGAGAGACGTCGTGTCGTGTAGTGCGAAGGTCAGGGAGGACTGCGCATCACAAGTAACAGGGTCGTCATCCTGTGCACACTTCTGATGGGGGTAGTATTTAGAAGGGATATGGCGCAGTCCCTTCCGTTTCTTCGGTGACCGTTGATTCCTAATATGTTGTTCCATGTCGGACGGCGGACGGCTGTCGTCTGACACGCAGCCAGACTTCAGAAAGGTGGACGGCGTCACAGACCCTTCACCAAGAATCATTGGGTCAGTACAGAAGCCTGGCGTCTGCTGACAGTCACAGTCCTTTTCTGCTGCCTCCAGTGGCAGTGTATGAGACGCATGCAAAATGTCCATAGAGTCGTCGAGAGGAGACGTTGCCGCTGCCGGCTGATTCAGAGAGCGCACAGTAGGCAGGCCCGCTGCGGAAGCATAGGATAAAGGTGACACAGTGGGCACCGCACGGTGAGCGAAGTCTCCAGTCGGCGTCTAAATCACTCTACAGCAGAGACATTCAGAATGGACATGGTCTTCCTCGCCACAACCTGAACAAGTGCACAGCTGGCCATCATACACAGTGATCACAAAGTCTCGCACCGTCAAGATCAAAGACAACGTCCTTGGGAGTTCAAACCGTGCTGGACGTTCAGTTAGGTATCCACACTTAAGAAATTCATACAGTATCATATTGTTGTAACGGGGGGATGAGAACTGACGGAATGTGACGGCAAGCAACAGAATACAAAACAGCCTATCATGGGGCTTAACGTGTAACTGGCTGTCTTTGAAGGCGTACCTGCAGATAGCGTGATAATATGTTTTATAGGAACGGAAAGAAACATCCAGACACTGAGTTAGTCCAGTGGTTCCAGTGGGTATGATTACCAAGGTCACACAGTATTCAGAACAGATAGTTCGCTCTAAAAAAGTATCGTTTTGTACGCAGGTTATGAATTAAGAGAAAGCAAGTAATTTTAATTACATCTTACTAATTACATTGAGTGTAACGAGTCCATACATGCATGGCTATTGATACCTGGTTCAGATTTCATTGAAAGAATCAGGTTTTGCTACGTGTCACGAGCTTAGTATTTCTCCCACCTTTGTGTGACCGATTATTCGGAACCAACGTTTCTTCAAGTTTCATAGCATCAGATCCAAGAATTCTCGCTGATCGTTTAATTAAGTAGATAAATACTGACTTGTGTAGGCTACCTCGGTGAACTAAGGCTTGTTTGCGATGCATTGAATCTTTCCGGATTGGAGAGGAAATTCACTGAAATAATATTCCCCAAGAAACCTCTCTAGTAATAAGAGTATCCGAGAAATATAGTGCCTCTTAGTACGACAAATGAATCCATATATTCATGGTCGTACAGAATCCAAAGTGTTCTAGCCATTAAGTGACATAACGTCTTCATTACCAAATTAACTACGTTTAATCTATCATTTAATGTTGCTTCGGTGAGTGACGATATGGGTTCTATAAGCAAACTTACTCTTTATTCACCTGGCCCCACAAACAGCAATCGGTTTTTCGTCTCGTCAAGTAGCATTCTCCTTCGGCATCTCCTTTCCTTGTTCCGTTCCTGAAGATCCTTGGCAACCTGGTCTTCATTTTCGGCCTACCTAGAGGTCTTCGTCCATCCGGTTTATTCTCTGAGACTTCTTTCAGTGAATATCGCTTCTTTCTTTCATAGACGTGGCCTGCCCAACTTAGCCTTCTTGTCTTGGCTTCCGAAACTACATCTGCTTCATTGTATAGCTCCCTAAGCTCCCTGTTCTTTCTTCTTCGCCATTCTCCTCCCTCGTAGACTGGTCCAAATCTCTTTCACAGGCTTTTATTTTCAAAAGCTTTTATCTTTCTCTTTGTGTATTTGTCAATTCTCCTTATTTCTGCCTCATACAGTAATAGTGGTCTGATAATGGTTTTATATATTCTTACTTTGGTTCCTTTTGAAAAAATTTTTGATGACAGTCGTTTGTTGAGTGTGTACGATGCTCTGGATGCAGCTATGATCCTCGCATCTATTTCTTGCTTCTCATCATTTTTGTTGTTTACTACTACCCCCAGCTATTTAGAATCATTTACTTATTCAAACACGTGGTTATCGATCTGCAGAGTTTCCCGTCTTTTTCTTCTGTAATTTTTTTCTACCCTCATAAATTCTGTTTTCTTATCATTTACTTCTAATCCAGCTTCTTTGCTTTTTGGAAGAGTCTTTTTGCCAGTATTTTCAGCGATTAGTGCTACGTCATCTGCAAAGGCCAGTACATTTATTTTTGTTCCTATTTTATTTTCCACTTCTACTTTACTTGCTGCGTCCAGCTCTTCCTGTATTAGAATGTTGAAAAGAAGGTTGATATTCTATTTTCTTGCCTGACACCTTTTTTATGTCAAACGCCTTGGAATATTCTTCAACCACATTCACTACCCTTTTTGAGCCTTTCAGTATCATATTCACAAGATTTATAATATTCTGCGGTACTCCGTATCTCTGCATATTCTCCAGCAACTTATTTCTGGGTATACTGTCGTAGGCTTTCTTAAAATCAACAAATAGTATTGCCATTGTTTTGCTTTACTCCCAATATTTGGATATGGCTTCTTACAGTATGAATGTCTGGTAAGTAGTTGAACGAATCTTCATAAATCGCTTGTTTATCGTTTATTACCTCTTTTGATTATCATTCTAATTTTTGCTCGACGATCTTCCAGCATTCTTTCTTCATTCCAGAGTTTCGTAACAAGTTTGTGTATTCGTTTTGTAATTTTTACTCCTCCCTTGTTAAACAATTCAGGTGTTATGCCATTTCTCCCAGAATCTTTATTGTTTTTTATAGTTTCAATGAGTCTGTGGTCGCTTCCACTGTCGGCGGTTCCACAAAGGGATCTACATTCTGATAATCATGCTGTTGTTCCATTTCTGCACTTCTGTCTTCAACATTTAGAAGCTCATCAAAATACTCCCACCGAATTTCCATACCTTTTGATCTTTTCAGAACTGTATTGCCACTTTGACCTTTAATGCCATAAATCCATGATATATATCTTTTTCTGAAAAATCCGACTAATCTGTAAAAATATCTTGCATTCTCTGCAATGACAGAAGTAAAACATTTTATCACGATTGCCTGAGTAAGCTGTATAATCAAACAAAATACCTTCGTTGTGGTGAAACAGGTAGCTCTCTTGGCAGAATAGTTGAATGTTACGAAAGTAGAAGCTAATCTTTCCAATCCCCAGGTTATGTTCACGCCAGTAGCAAACAGAAAACTTTTCTGCTTCACAATCACTAATGATACCGGCTTCGAATAGTAACGTACCTTTCGTAGTGTCCTATTGGTAATTTTTGCTGTGGTTCGATATCGATATAAAATGTTTCAAGTATTTTTGTTGTTAGGGCTTGGATTCATTATTTACTCCACAACAAAAAAATGGTTCAAATGGCTCTGAGCACTATGGGACTTAACATCTGAGGTCATCAGTCCCCTAGACTTAGAACTACTTAAACCTAAATAACTTAAGGGCCTCACACACATCCATGCCCGAGGCATGGCGACAGTAGCAGCAGCGCGGTTCCAGACTGAAGCGCCTAGAAACGCTCGGGCACATTGGCCGGCTCACTCCACAGCAATCTCCTAGCGTTTGACATAAGCGCTTTGCTATAAATCCCTAACCTATTTTCCTTACTTTTGTGAATGGTTGTTTCACATGCCATCATAAACGAACTACATCTCTTACAACTTCATCAAACTCAATAAAATCTTCCTGTTTCCCAACGGAGTTTTATTTCTCCCACAAGAACATATTTCACAGGCTTCTTTAGGGTATCTGTGTTTCCAGATACGACACAGGACGCTGGGAAGAGAAAATCTCGATTTCCTAATTCCTCATTTAGCTTAGCTATGATTGCTCTAATTCATGTAAGGCTAATTTCAGGAAGTTTCCACAAACAACGACCAAAATCCTTCCTTATCCACGTCCATTCGGAGAGTCACCTTTATCTCTAATCACCTCGACGTTGACATGACGTTAAATAAAGTTCATTGTTTGGTGTTGTCATGGTGTTATTAAAAGATGAAGAATTCATTACAATCTACAATATGGGCAACTTGAGTACTTTGTAAGTACATTCCCTTAGTATAGTGAACATCTTAGTCAGTTAATAAAGTCTAGTTGTGAGTCATTGGCTTGTGTCATGTAGTCCTCTCACATTCTTTACTCCTGTTTCAATAATGGTTTGCATACGTCTTGCCTATAACCTTCACTCTCTCTTTCGATTGTGATGACCAATTTTTCGTTTTCACGCTGAACTAAGCGAGCAATCGGGCGTGGCAATTTACTTTATTTCAACACAGTTCTGATACTGGGGAAACCTGTCATTACTTGAGTTTACAAGACTTTCTGTATCTTTACCTTCAGTTTGCGGCAGTCTCCAGATTTCGACAAAGAATCAGTCTCTCGCAGGGACAAGGCACGCTAACGGCAGCTCAGAAATAGTATTCATGCCACCCGCAGGAGTAAACACAATTCGGCCTTGCCATCCTTGTCCGACATTCGGGCATTTCATAAGCGTTCCGCTGCACAGGTGTACTGAGTGTCCAGTTCAGATAATACGGAGGGAAGGTATAGGAATATGGAGAGGTGGAAGATTCCTAGGATCCTAACCTGTCCCAAAGGGTCTGAGTCACCAGTTGCGGAAACTACCGTTTCGTCCTGTCGCTGGACCGTGCACCGAGCAGAGTCACTGTGGTGTGTTGAGAAGTGAGTGATCTTCGTATGAGACTCAAAGGAGACTTTTGCCAGTGAGCTATTCAGGGATCGCCGCCACTTTGATGACCAGATTTGAGTTTCAGCCTTATGACAAGTCGACGGAGTTTCTTTTAACAGTTCACTAGTTTTCTCGCGATCGTGTCTGAGAGAACAACTGAGCCCCGTGGACATAGCCAGAGCAGCCTGCCCTACGCCAGGGAGCACTATTGCTATCAGCAGCGCCATGTATGGCGACGTCACGCAGGTTCATTGCAGAGACAATAAACCCGCGATCCAATGCGATCAATCAGCATTCTGAAATGCATACCTTAAAAGCTATGTGCAGTATTTCATCCTCGATACTGGTATGAATTTTAGAGGGCACGTTTAAAAGGTATTTTTGCATCAAGTGATCGTTCCTGTCATATGCCTGATTTCTGACGATTCCTCCTGGGGCAATCTGTAGCCTATACGAAATTCTAAACCATAGAATAATAATTAGTTAATAGGATGTCCTAAACCACTTATGTGAATTTACGAAACCTTGTGGTATTAGCTATTTATTCTACCAAAAACATAATTCCTACAATATTCTTACTTCTACCGACATACTTTGCAAAGGAGGGAAAACAACCTAACACATGGAAGTTTTCAGTTAATATATGGTTCAAATGGCTCTGAGCACTATGGGACTTAACCTCTGAGGTCTTCAGTCCCCTAGTACTTAAAACTACT
Organism: Schistocerca cancellata; assembly: GCF_023864275.1. NCBI lineage: Eukaryota > Metazoa > Arthropoda > Insecta > Orthoptera > Acrididae > Schistocerca > Schistocerca cancellata. The sequence goes on along the minus strand of NC_064629.1, from coordinate 234,420,482 downwards.
TAAACCTAACTAACCTACGGACATCACACACATCCATGCCCCAGGCAGGATTCGAACCTGCGACCGTAGCGGTCGCGCGGTTGCAGACTGTAGCGCCTAGAACCGCTGAACCACTCCGGCCGGTCAGTTAAGACATGAAACGGGCCTACATACCTCCGTTGGTAATAACATCTTATCACTTAACACTGGACTCGCATTCGGGAGGACGACAGTTCAATCCCGCGTCCGGCCATCCTGATTTAGGTTTTCCGTGATTTCCCTAAATCACTCCAGGCAAATGCCGGGATGGTTCCTCTGAAAGGGCACGGCCGACTTCCTTCCCAATCCTTCCCTAATCCGATGAGACCGATGACCACGCTGTCTGCTCTCCTTCCTCAAACCAACCAACCAACCTTATCACTTACAAAATCTTTAAAATAGCATATTTGAAATAGATGCTATCTATTTCCATTGATCCCCATAAACATAAAAGTTTGCCAGTAGAGTTTTACACTGAGGTGGCAAAAGTCATGGGATAGCGATATGCACACATACAGATGGTGGTAGTATCGCGCACACAAGGTACAAAAGGGCAGTGCATCGGCGGGACTGTCCTTTGTACTTAGGTGATTCATCGTAAAAGGTATCCGACGTGGTTATGACCGCAAGACAGTAATTACCAGACTCTGAACGCGGAATGGTAGTCGGAGGTAGACGAATGGGATTTTCCATTTCGGAAATCGTTAGGGAACCCAATATTCCGACATATAAAGTGTCAAGAGTGCGCCAAGAATACCAAATTTCAGGCATTACCTTCCACTACCGACAACACAGTGGCCGACAACCTTCACTTCACAATCGAGAGCAGCGTTATTTGCACAGAGTTCTCAGTGCTAACAGACAACCAACACCGCGTGAAATAACTGCAGAAATCAATGTGGGACGTATTACGAAGGTATCCGTCAGGACAGTACGGAGTAAATGTGCTATGCCAACAGACGACCGACGTGAGTGCCTTTGCTAACAGCACGACATCGCCTGCAGCGCCTTTCTTGGGCTCGTCAGCATATCACTTTCAACTGGAAAGCTGTGGCCTGTTCGGATGAGTCCCGGTTTCAGCTGGTAAGAGTTGATGGTGGGGTTCGAGTGTGGCGCACACCCCAGGAAGCCATGGCACCAAGTTATCGACAAGTCACTGTGCAAGCTGGTGGTGGGTCCATAATGGGGTGAGCTGTGTTTACACAGAATAGACTGTGTCCTTTGGTCCAACTGAGCGTATCATTGACTGGAATTGGTCATGTTCGTCTACTTGGAGACCATTTGCATTCATGGACTTCACGTTTCTAAATAACGATGTGATTGTGACACAATCTCACTCACCAGATTGAGGAATATTCTGGAAAATTCGATCGAATGATTTGGTCACCCAGATCTCCCGACATGGATCTCGTCAAACATTTATGTGGCGTAATCGAGAGGGCCGCTCGTACCCAACACCATGCATCGGAATCACTTTTGCAATTATGGACGGATATAGTGGCAGCATGGTTCAATATTTCTGCTGGGGACTTCCAACGACATGTTCAGTCCATGTCACGTCAAGCTGCTGCACTACACTGGGCAAAAGGAGGTCAAACACGACATTGGGAGGTTTCCTATGACTTATGTCACTTCCGTGTATACTGGCTTAGTTCAACGGGTATGATATCAAACGGAATCCATATTACCTTCATGAATCTAAATATCGTTTTTGTTCTTTTCTTTCTCCAACCATGTTGCTCGTAGAGTCATCCATATGTCCATTGGGACATTGCGCAATTTCCTTCGACGAATTACATTATACCCTTTATTTTTACACAAAATCCACGAACATACGGGGGATCCACAAAAATATGGAAATAACAAACACACAACACCTAACTTGCCTAATACGGTGTAGGAAATCCGTTGGCACACAAAAGACTTACCACCAGTTATCTCAGGTTGGATAAATACAGGACCTGTACGGTTTTCAAGGAGACATCATACTATTCTTTTTGCAAAACAGATATTTTTTGCAAAGAGTGGGAAGTTCAGATAACCGTGATGGACATGGATAACGATCACGTAGCCTTCTCTCCAAAGGCTCAATAATATTGAGATCTGATGACAGTGGTGGCCAGACGCTCACACAACATTCTATTGCGGAAGGGACCTGAATAATCGAAGTGGACAAATAAACCTTGCCAGTAATGCGACATTACAGGGTAACCATGTGGCCCACAGGATACCATGTGTTGAGTGGTACTTAAGATAGGTAAATAAATTAGAGAAATCAATGTGAAGTATAAATTAGAAAATAAATGAAAAACTTAGTTTAGTTTAGAAGAATTACACACTGGCAAACAGCGGGCAGAGCTGCAGTGGCAAAGACCGGCGATTGCAAGTCAGCACTTTCAGTAGCTTTTCAACGTGACAGAAGAGGCCATCGCCCTCTCCACATAAGCTGAAGCTGTCGATTCAGCCGTCAGGGCATCGCCCGACCGGCTCACGTGTTTCTCAATTGTCACATGCGATCAAAGGCCCTCGCCTACATTCCAAGAGCCAATGACCGACGTTAAGAAGATTCTTCGAGAAGCTTTGCAACGTGACAGAAGAGGCAATGATCGTGAAGTCGTTCACCTCCAGTGAACTGAAGTAAATAAATACGCGAGACGCAGTGGGGCCGAGAGTAGTTTTCAGTTCCAGTACAGTGCAGTCGGTGCTGAAGACCGTCATGCAGGAAGAGACTACATCGTACACAGAAGCACCAAGTCCGCCGCTGTAATGGAATAGCAAGCAGCAGCCTCGCCACCAGAAGTTAGAAGGTATTTGAAGACTGATTTTTCGTACCCAGGTGACTTGTGAGGACGGGAAGGAGACGGCCTCACATCAGCAGTCACCTGTGAGCTGATGATGAAGATAGGACAGCCGAAGACTGGCAAGACGGAGTCCGTCGTTCGAGTCCGGTACACTGGCCTTTCCCCGCCGCGCCGTTCCGCTGGCCGACGCACAATACACGCGGCCGCTTAGAGAAGAGAAACACTGGGACGCCACATCTAATGTATCACCATCCGTTTCACGACTTCGTTCTCAATAATGAAACGGGCCACCGCACGATCCGCGTCTCCAGTCAACTGGGCGAAACGGCGACACGAGATACACACCGCCAGGCGTAATCAGACGCCGCCACTGCCCCAGTAGATGGCTTCGCAAACGACACAGCTGCCACTCTCCCAGCCAGAACAATCCAGTAAGGAAACCATTGTACAAAACTTTCAATAAAAGTAATCTTATGTAAAAATGCTGTTTCATTCTACCTCATACCCAAGCCAAGGAAGAACCCAACCTGCCCACATGTTGTTAAGAGAGAAAATTAATTTATTTGGTGTTTTTCACCCTGACATAATGCTTTAGAATCAAGTGCCCTTTGCAGTAATGCTCATCCTGATAACTGACTAGCATCAAAAGAGGAAACCCAGTTACACATGATATTGTTGCCCAAACCTTTACCGAACCCTCACCATGTTTCATTTTTGGGATGGAAACTCGACCAGAAACTGGAAATAGTGTGAAACAAGACTATTTCTTCCATTTCTACTAAGTCTGGGTATTCTTGTTTCGGCAACACATTTCCCTGTTATGGGAACTGGCGTCACATATATTTGGTTTTGCAGTTTCCGATCGTCCTGCCTTTCCCAGCTTATTGAGCTGCCTTCGTGTTGTTTTGGTTCTGTCAGGATTCGCGAGCGCGGCATTCAGTCCTGCAGTGACTTTTGCAGACGTCGTCACGATCCCCTGCAATGCACCACTCAACACACTCTTTCGTCGGCGTTGTGACTCAGCAGACGACTTTTTTCCCATTTTTCCTGTATGCAGTACAGATCTGCGGTATGTTGCCTCTTGAAACACGAAACGCTACGGCTACCTACAAGCACCAACAATGTGCGGACTAGACTCGCATCTGCTATTATGTTAATGCTTTCATATGCCATTTTTTTCTAACCTCTGTGTATTGTCACTTGAAACTAATGAGCGGACGCCATGTACCCGTCATCTCTGTGAATTAAATCTGCAATCATAGCATTACACGTGCAACAACAGTTGCCGAAGCTGGCATTTCATCAGAAAGGAATCCAATGAATTTTGCAGAGTGAGATTGAAGTGGCAGAAGAAATATTTGTGTTTCTGCAAGAAGAGTCAGCGAAATGTGTGGTTCGTATACGCTCGCCTGTGCGTACAATGCAGATGAGCGGTACAGTGATGGCAATATGTGCTTAACAGGTGAAAGTGATACTGAAACAGGTGTCAAGCCATGTAGCTCATCATGGTTGCTGCCCAGGGAAACACAAATCAGGCCTCCAGTGAAACGTAGTAAAAGACAATCTTGGTCCATGGAGCGGGTCGTAAACCTGACTGTAAACTAAAAAACGAAAAACAAAACAATAGAGAGAGAGAGAACTGATTTCGAACAAGTACACATCAATATGACCGTGTAATACAGGTCTTCGTCCATAAATCTACAGATACAATGTGATTAAGACAAGATATATGCATAACGTAAGAAGTGGCAGTTGACCCTGAACAACGAAAAGTATGAGTACCTCGACATAAGCATAAAAAGATTCTCTTAAATTTCGATTACCGCTAAATTTGAAGACAGTCGATTGGTATAAGTACCTAGGGACTACACCCGCCAGCAACTAAAATTGGAACCACTCTACTGAAATTGCCGTAGGGAAAATAAAAGGAAGACTGCGTATTATTAGCAGACCCCTTGGAACATTATGACGAAATAGCGAGTGAGTGTCACATATAAAACAAACGAGTTCGGGTAGATACAAGTTTCTCGCAGCCGCCAAATCTTTTCGTGGCATTTCAGTCGCAATTTTCTCCCTCGAATGTGAAAATATTTTTCTGTCTCTCACCTACATACTTCATAATGCCGATCGTAATAAAATAAGAGAAATAAGAGCTCTCGCAGAACTATGTGGATATTTGTTTTTCGCATGTGTCTTACAGTGGATGCATTAACCCTCTGCCAAACACGTAAGTCCGAAACTGCAAAGTAATCATGCAGGTGTAGATTCCCATAATTATATCGCTAAGAATAAATTTTCAGTTGCTGTACAATGAATTGGGTGATAGAATTCAAAGTTGCAGCTTCGTCCACAACATACCATATTTCTTTACTAATAGTCTACTACATCTTCCTTTGCTTCATATGTCAAATCACGGATAAACCAGCAATAAAACAAAGAGCGGACGTGAGTCCACGCAACAGGATTAGTGTTTTACTTTTATAGAGAGTAAATTAGTATTGCCTCCACTTCGAGAAGAGCTTGTAAAGCACACTTTTCAACCAAACGCCATCTGTTGTTACGTAACGTAAAGCTCGTAGTCCAACGATCAGGTCGACTATTTGCGCAATGACGCCGCTACTGACGTTCCAGATGGGTATATCATTCTACTTTCCTTTAAGGAAGCTGCGATGTAGATAACACATCATTTAAAACTCTGTCCCCGAACGTCCTCACGTTAAAGGAGATTTATATTCTCGAATCCTTGCTGACCGCAGCAAGCTGCAATAGAAATATGCGTAGTGAAAGAGCATTACAGCGGAAGGTCCGCGGCCGCATGTGATAAGACTATAGGAATCAGCCAGGAACGGCGACAGATGGGAACACGGTAGCGGTATTGCACGTTGCACGACGCCCGCATGCGGTGACAATGACCTTCCTTTTGTGGAAATTTCATGTCTCTGTTAAATGCAGTCACTCCGAAATATGACGTACCTGGTGTGACAAACATGCGCACTTCACCAGTACCTATTAATAACCTGATTTAATCGTATTGAAAATGTCTGGAAGTATTTGGAACAGTGAATGAAACTTGGCAGTTCACATCCTCACAGTTTTTAGCTATTTGTTGTCTAATCATGAACGAAAGGCTACAGCTAGATATGACACACCTCAAGAAAATTATAGACTCTCTTCGTCGCTAAATCGAGAGCGCTCTCAGGACTACAGGGAACGAGAGACGTTATTCCCGTGATGTCCACTGGTGGTAAGTCGTTTTTTGTTGAGTGTGTTTGTCTAATATTATGCGAACTCCAGGACTACCTCGCATCTACTTCAAGGTTTGAAACCTTAAATCACAGATTACTGAAATCTGGTACGAAGGCTATCGCGCTGCTGGGTAAATTCCTGCTTGGTGTTGCTGTTTCTACTACTCGGAAATGAGAAACACTCAGGTTATCACATCATTTCCCCAGCAACGAGCATTAAGCGACACCTTCTAATTATCTGTTTGTGAATACTTCCGTTTGGTTCGGCGATATCTCATATGATGCATGCATCAGCAACAGCATCTTTGTAGCCATCGATGTGGCAACAGGCGGATATAAATTGAGAAATGAAATATTTCAGCTGAACTTACAGGATTTTTTCTTAATGAATACATCAGGTTTGAGTGTATATGACGAAGGTACGTCGTGTAGTCATCCGAAGTATTTTACAGTTTTATAAGAATTGAGTATCTCTGTAAGAAATGATGGCCAAGAACACTACATTTAGTCAGCTGCTTCAAGAAAGTAAATATAAAGGCTGCCAACGGCCTTTCCGCAGTGGTAGCACCGGTTCCCGTCGGATCACCGAAATTCAGCGCTGTCGGGCTAGGTTAGCACTTGGATGGGTGACCATCCGGTCTGCCGAGCGCTGTTGGCAAGCGGGATGCACTCAGCCCTTGTGAGACAAACTGAGGAGCTACTTGATTGAGAAGTAGCGGCTCCGGTCTCGGAAACTGACATGGGGCCGGTAGTGCAGTGTGCTCATCACATGCCCCTCCACATACCCATCGAGTAACGCCTGTGGGCTGACGATGACAAGGCGGGCGGTCGCTACCTTTTGGCCTTCATGGCCTGTGTGGGAGTAGTTTAGTTTAGTTTAGTTTTAAACATAAAGGCTTCCGGGATCTGTTGAAGGTACTGCAGCATGGCCTCTCACACACAGAGGGGGCTGGAACGTCTGGACGGCCGGTAGTGTGAACAGTCAATCCCATCCAGGCTGGGCTGGTGAACCCCGAACGCTTCATGTAGGACTTAGTTCCAGTTGAGAGATGTGGAGACGTGCAGTGCTGGGTCGAGTAGGATTGCTCGAGGTAGCGCCTGGATCTTTTCAGCGAGAAGTACTATCTAGTTAGTGTTCACTTGTTACTGGTTTCTGTATTGCATAGACCGGTACGGACGAATCCCCTATGCTTTCCGTCCATACTTGTTCGTCCGTGTAGTTTGCTTGTGTAGGCGAGACTTTCTTCTGTGTGTTATCTAGTCTTTCTTCTGAGTGTTTATTGCGTCATCGAGTATTCTTGCATATGTTATTTGCGTCATCGAAACTTTTACCGTGTGTGTGCGTCCTCACTGCCGCCGTGTTCATCTATCCGCGACCGCTACCGACGCCGCCGCCAGCTTCCTCAGTTTATCGCGCAACGACTGCCATCGCCGTCTCCACTTCCATCTGGTTGTTGCCGTCACCGCATCACCCCTGACATACCTGCTTCCATACCTCTCACACAGGAGACGCTCACATTGTCCAAAACTCCACCATAGCTCGTCGCCTTGGCAACAGCTTCACTTCGGCAGCCACTCATCCCAATCAACGTCGCCCTTCACTGCCCGCGGATCATTCTACAACAACTATTATCTATACTTCTCCTTGTTCTGCTCCAACCGTCACCACATGGAATACATCCTCTCCAACAACCCCCTACATCTATCCTCCCTTACATTGCTCTCTGTTCCAGCTCCTCCGATATATTGTTTTTCAGTCACTACTCATCAGCCACCCCATCTTTCACCGACACACACTTAAGAGCACGCAGAGTAACAGTTGCCACAGACGATATCACTTCATCAAGCCTCATCATTCCAACCAACGCATGGCGTTCTGAAGGATTTGTGAAACACTCAGGTGACCCTCAACACAACGAACGTTCCACCACCCCAAACCCACAACAATTTTCTATCCCACACCGTTAAAAACCCAAGGCATCGTCAAAATTCTGATATCAGTTCCACTCCCACCCGAAAGAATTCGAAAACTGATCCTGATGACAACCAGCATATGGGTACGTCTCCTCCCCCTGCAACACCTTCCCTGCCTTCCACACCTTCACGCTCTTCAACCTAGATCCGAAATTCCTCATATTCAAATCCCTCACCCTCGAAATCTACAAATATCTACCAAGTCTCCACAGACGAGAAGTCATCTCTAGAAAAGGCACTGAATCACTTAAATCCTTCGACCCCTGTTTCCATAGTGAATTTCTCTCCAAAAATCCTCACATTACCTTTGGCCCCAGAGTCTCCGTAACACCCCTAGCCACGGTATCCCTTGCCATACAAACCCAACTCCCCGCTATCCTCCCACTCTCACTGCTGTTATCACTGGAGTCACCCTTGAGATCACCGATGAGAAACAGGAGTCTGAAATAAACAACACCCAGAATTTCAAAGTTCAATAAGCACTTTGAATCAAGAATGTTCACTGCTACACTCGCCTTATCACTATTTTTATTGACTCACCCGCCACCACACACCTTTTCCTTAAAGATGGAGCTCTGATATACGACCACCACTACAAGGTCGAACATTCCAAATCCCATCCCTAGTCCTACCATTGTCAAAAGTGTCTTCGCTACAATGATCACCGAATTGCAGACTGTAAAAACCCACCTACCTGTCCATCCTGCAAAGCCTTCTATTTCCTTAAACGCTTCCCTCACCTTGATTCCCCTTCAACCTGCAACAAGTGTAGTGACCTATTCCTTGAAATGTAAAGCCAAGTCTCAAACGATCAAGTGAGAAATCATAGTCCCATTCCGTCCATTGATACCCCAATTCGTTCCAACAATTCTCTTCAGCCAGCCACCACTGCTGAAGACATCATCAAATACATTTACCAAAACATAATTCCATTACAATGTGCACATACCTGTCAACAAATCTCGCTTGCTGCTCGCTTTGTCTTCCATTCCTACACCCAAACAACTTACTCCCACAACCAGGTCCACTTCTTCACTCACCTCGACACCCTAGTCTAAGCTCCATCTAGTCCTCATCCACAAACGCTACTCTAATTTCCTTATAATGACATAATGGAACTACAAAATCCTTTATCTCAACATCTGCTCCCTACCTGCCAACAAACATCTTTCAATGCATACCATGTCTAATACAATGTCCATACCTTTATCCTTAATTTAACATTCCTCCAACGCTGTCACACCAACCAAACCTCTGCTTATATTCTCCACTGCACAGAAAACACCCTTACCCCATCCAGAAGCCGAGTTGCAATTGGACAATGTGTGAACATCTCTGTTAGACCACAATCCTTATACAATATTGCCATCGAACACTGTTAGGCCCCTGCGGAAGGGAAAATTACTGTGACAAGGAAGGAGGCGACCCCACCAGTAGGATTCCATCGCCCTGTACACCTCCATACCGTCCAGCCTCAATATGAACATCGTCGACCCTGGAGACAGACGTCTCACTAGGATGGTTCAGTGGAACACTATCAGACTTGCGCCCACAGGTAGCGTCAGTCACAGACAGGTGGCAACCGCAACAGACGCAAGATGTGGTCGATTTCCACACTTGGATGGTGATTGGAGACAGAAGCGGGGAGAGACGTCGTGTCGTGTGGTGCGAAGGTCAAGGAGGACAGCGCATCACAAATAACAGGGTCGTCATCCTGTGCACACGTCTGATGGGGGTAGTATTTAGAAGGGATATGGCGCAGTCCCTTCCGTTTCTTCGGTGACCGTTGATTCCTAATATGTTGTTCCATGTCGGACGGCGGACGGCTGTCGTCTGACACGCAGCCAGACTTCAGAAAGGTGGACGTCGTCACAGACCCTTCACCAAGAATCATTGGGTCAGTACAGAAGCCTGGCGTCTGCTGACAGTCACAGTCCTTTTCTGCTGCCTCCAGTGGCAGTGTATGAGACGCATGCAAAATGTCCATAGAGTCGTCGAGAGGAGACGTTGCCGCTGCCGGCTGATTCAGAGAGCGCACAGCAGGCAGGCCCGCTGCGGAAGCATAGGATAAAGGTGACACAGCGGGCGCCGCACGGTGAGCGAAGTCTCCAATCGGCGTCTGAATCACTCTACAGCAGAGACATTCAGAATGGACATGGTCTTCCTTGCCACAACCTAAACAAGTGCACAGCTGGCCATCATACATGACGACAATCATGCAGCTGACGGTAACCAAGTAAGAAGGCGGGTGTCTCCTCAGTTCAATTTTTACCTGAAGGACGCCATTTAAGACACAGTAGGTTTCAAACGTCTTCCACATTTCAGCAACGTGTCTGACGACATTGCCGTAAGGTTTAATGGCGGCCACCACAACATCTGACGGTACCTCAAACGAGAGTACGAAAACCCTCAACGTCGAGAGGCCAACACCAGCATGATGAACCACGACAGCCGTCGGAGAATCGGAACTTGAGATCTTTATCAAGGCTCACAGCTCATCATTCGCCAACAGTATGTACGTAGCGGTACTAATGATGAAAAATGACTTCCGAAATCATCTTGTGGCGGTAAACGCATTTCGTCCCATGTAAACCGTTCTACTTCATAGGCTTTTGGTCATTCATGATCCAAAGGGAACGATAATTTTATCGTGACTTGGCGATAGGATAACGGCATGATGGTCGATGAATAACGTCAAGAAGTCAAACCAATAAACGGAAGTAAAAACGCACGCGTAAGACAGAAACAAGGCGTGATCGGCTAACCACTGCCCAAGGCAGACTGACAACTGAGGTACTCAAGCACGACTGACGACACTTCCTCACAGCTTTCCTTCCGCCAGTACTTCATCTCCCAGCCTGTGACTATGCCATGTCTCCGCAGTGTCCTTTGTTCCAAGCCCGCTAGTCTAGCAAGTTTCGCAAGAGACCTTCTGTGAACTTTGGATGGTAGAAGATGAGGTACCGCCAGAAGTAAAGCTGTAAAGACGGAACATGAGTCGATCTTGGGTAGTTCAGCTGCTAGAGGACTTGGCCACGGAAAGCAAAGGTCCAAGTTCGAGACTCCGTCCGCACATAGTAATAATCTGCAAGGAAGTTTCAAACCAGCACACTCTCCGCTGCAGAGTGAAAATTTCGTTCTGAATACTACTAATTCCCTCTCCAAACTACAATGGCTGCCTAACTGATGAGTACATTGCCCATATATTAATATTATATGATAAATACACTCATCCCAGAACAACTGTATAGCACAATATTTTAAAAATTGACGTCTGTTTTCCTCTTAGAGTAGCTGTTTGTTCGATGCGTAGGTCCATTGCAAAATTTATTGTCATTTCGCACTCGTTTTGCAGTCAGGTTTTTCCAGCACCTTTATTACAATATATAGGCTCCTTCATCTCAGTACAGATTCAAAACGACTGATTTCTGGCATTGTTTCATTAAGAAAAATGTTAAGATTCATGTCCTGTATTACTTTAGAAAACTTGAAGTTTTTGTTATGATACACATTACATTACGTTCTGTTACAGTCAGATTCATTTCCAATGTAATAAAATAAAAAAAAAATTAAAACATAAATCGGGTCAATCATGATTGAGTGCCCAACGATTAAAATATTGAGAAAGATTACCAACATTATGAACCTTTAGCGGAGTAGAAGACTGAAATAATAGTAACAAATATTGGTTTGAAAAGTAGTGATGAATACAGCTATCAGGAACGTAAGACCACTGTAACTGGGGAACTCGACCGAGACCTACAAGACAAGAGGAAATACTGATATCACTGGCGAACTTCGAAGTTTGTCTTCAGACGCTGATCGATAATGAAGTATTGCAAAATGTATGTGTGCCGCATTTAATTTTGCTTTTTAAATTAGTTTAGTTTACTTTCACTTCATTTTAAAACAAAAAGCTAAGTATTACATTGATTTGCAAACTATCGAAATGTCTGCTACCAGTAACGTTGTGACATGGAGTGCTCTGTTCCCGCTCGTTCCCTGTCGTATCCACATAATTTTTGAAAAAATTACTTGATTTGGAGGGGTGGGGGTGTCCATATAGTAATCATAATAAGGAAGTGTCAGTTATGACGATACGAACGTAAGGACTACACAGTTCCCAATCCTCTGACGGAAAGAATTTCCGTCGGGGTCCAGCCCACGTCACTTCGGTAGACAATCTGCCGGGCAGACCGCGCAGCTATTGCGCGCATCTCACACCGTTTAGTACGCTGGCATCAGTACGCTATGGTCAACAGTCAACAGAAGAGTGTAAAAGTTGTGCATAGCTACACATACGTTTGGAAAAATGCTTGATATTTTTAGTTCGTACATCTTTTTCAATCGGTCTAATGGTGCGAAAGTAATGTACTCAAAGTATGAAGTGAGAATTGGTTTTAAATACTTAATTTCGTCTTGTAAATCTCTAGAGACAACATCATGGTATTCACTGACAAATAACTAGCATGCCTCAGTGAACTGACAGTTAGTTTTCTTTGAGTATCTCAGTGAAAACCCAATTGTTTCACTAAAAAATCTTCACTGTTTCATTCCCGGTTTTCCAATTAGATCCTAGACAGTCAATAACGGCATAATAAAACATTTCTCTTGAATAAATCTTCTGAATTAACATCTGCACTTCATTTCTGGGTTCATAATGAAACGAGTTCCTCTTCTTACAACGAATCAGTTGAGTGCGAGGTCGCAAGTCCAGTCTTTAGTGAGGCTCATTTGAAAGTGTTGTATTAACAAATGTGGGAGAAAGAGTATTAGCTGCTAATGACTCACAGTGTACTCCAGGAGGGAGACGGAAAATGAGTGTCCAGGAGGTGCAGATATCACTTTTCTATGGGATACATGTATACACTTCACAAAATGGACATCGTCGACATTCAAGAAATGTTCAGAACAAACCATTAATTTGCATGTGAACGCCGAATGAATAATGGTGCGCCACAGTGATCACAAAGTCTCGCACCGTCAAGATCAAAGACAACGTCCTTGGGAGTTCAAACCGTGCTGGACGTTCAGTTAGGTATCCACTCTTAAGAAATGCATACAGTATCATATTGTTGTAACGGGGGGATGAGAACTGATGGAATGTGACGGCAAGCAACAGAATACAAAACAGCCTGCCATGGGGCTTAACGTGTAACTGGCTGTCTTGGAAGGCGTACCTGCAGATAGCGTGATAATATGTTTTATAGGCACGGAAAGAAACATCCAGACACTGAATTAGTCCAGTGGTTCCAGTGGGTATGATTACCAATGTCACACAGTATTCAAAGCAGATAGTTCGCTTCTGCTTCGTGATGACTGGGTGTTGTGTGATGTCCTTAGGTTAGTTAGGTTTAAGTAGTTCAAAGTTCTAGGGGACTAATGACCATAGATGTTAAGTCCCATAGTGCTCAGAGCCATTTGAACCAGATAGTTCGCTCTAAAAAAGTATCGTTTTGTACGCAGATTATGAATTCAGAGAAAGCAAGTAATTTTAATTACATCTTACTAATTGCATTGAGTGTAACGAATCCATACATGCATGGCTATTGATACCTGGTTCAGATTTCATTGAAAGAATCAGGTTTTGCTACGTGTCACGAGCTTAGTATTTCTCCCACCTTTGTGTGACCGATTATTTGGAACCAACGTTTTGTCAAGTTTCATAGCATCAGATCCAAGAATTCTCGTTGATCATTTAATTAAGTAGATAAATACTGACTTGTGTAGGCTACCTCGGTGAACTAAGGCTTGTTTGCGATGCATTGAATCTTTCCGGATTGGAGAGGAAATTCACTGAAATAATATTCTCCAAGAAACCTCTCTAGTAATAAGAGTATCCGAGAAATATAGTGCCTCTTAGTATGACAAATGAATCCATATATTCATGGTCGTACAGAATCCAAAGTGTTCTAGCCACTAAGTGACATAACGTCTTCATTACCAAATTAACTACGTTTAATCTATCATTTAATGTTGCTTCGGTGAGCGACGATATGGGTTCTATAAGCAAACTTACTCTTTATTCTCCTGGCCCCACAAACAGCAATCGGTTTTTCGTCTCGTCAAGTAGCATTCTCCTTCGGCATCTCCTTTCCTTGTTCCGTTCCTGAAGATCCTTGGCAACCTGGTCTTCATTTTAGGCCTACCTAGAGGTCTTCGTCCATCCGGTTTATTCTCTGAGACTTCTTTCAGTGAATATCGCTTCTTTCTTTCATAGACGTGGCCTGCCCAACTTAGCCTTCTTGTCTTGGCTTCCGAAACTACATCTGCTTCATTGTATAGCTCCCTAAGCTCCCTGTTCTTTCTTCTTCGCCATTCTCCTCCCTCGTAGACTGGTCCAAATCTCTTTCACAGGCTTTTATTTTCAAAAGCTTTTATCTTTCTCTTTGTGTATTTGTCAATTCTCCTTATTTCTGCCTCATACAGTAATAGTGGTCTGATAATGGTTTTATATATTCTTACTTTGGTCCCTTTTGAAAAAATTTACTACTACCCCCAGCTATTTAGAATCATTTACTTATTCAAACACGTGGTTATCGATCTGCAGAGTTTCCCGTCTTTTTCTTCTGTAATTTTTTTCTACCCTCATGAATTCTGTTTTCTTATCATTTACTTCTAATCCAGCTTCTTTGCTTTTTGAAAGAGTCTTTTTGCCAGTATTTTCAGCGATTAGTGCTACGTCATCTGCAAAGGCCAGTACATTTATTTTTGTTCCTATTTTACTTTCCACTTCTACTTTACTTGCTGCGTCCAGCTCTTCCTGTATTAGAATGTTGAAAAGAAGGTTGATATACTATTTTCTTGCCTGACACCTGTTTTTATGTCAAACGCCTTGGAATATTCTTCAACCACATTCACTACCCTTTTTGAGCCTTTCAGTATCATATTCACAAGATTTATAATATTCTGCGGTACTCCGTATCTCTGCATATTCTCCAGCAACTTATTTCTGGGTATACTGTCGTAGGCTTTCTTAAAATCAACAAATAGTATTGCCATTGTTTTGCTTTACTCCCAATATTTGGATATGGCTTCTTTCAGTATGAATGTCTGGTAAGTAGTTGAACGAATCTTCATAAATCGCTTGTTTATCGTTTATTACCTCTTTTGATTATCATTCTAATTTTTTCTCGACGATCTTGGAGAGCACTTTACAGGCAGTGCTAATTAATGAGATGCCTCTGTAGTTTCTGCATTGTTGTTTGTCACTCTTTTTATGAATTGGTATTATTATCGCTGCTGTCCACCAGTATTCAGCATTCTTTCTTCATTCCAGAGTTTCGTAACAAGTTTGTGTATTCGTTTTGTAATTTTTACTCCTCCCTTGTTAAACAATTCAGGTGTTATGCCATTTCTCCCAGAATCTTTATTGTTTTTTATAGTTTCAATGAGTCTGTTGTCGCTTCCACTGTCGGCGGTTCCACAAAGGGATCTACATTCTGATAATCATGCTGTTGTTCCATTTCTGCACTTCTGTCTTCAACATTTAGAAGCGCATCAAAATACTCCCACCGAATTTCCATACCTTTTGATCTTTTCAGAACTGTATTGCCACTTTGACCTTTAATGCCATAAATCCATGATATATATCTTTTTCTGAAAAATCCGACTAATCTGTAAAAATATCTGGCATTCTCTGCAATGACAGAAGTAAAACATTTTATCACGATTGCCTGAGTAACCTCGATAATCAAACAAAATACCTTCGTTGTGGTGAAACAGGTAGCTCTCTTGGCAGAATAGTTGAATGTTACGAAAGTAGAAGCTAATCTTTCCAATCCCCAGGTTATGTTCACGCCAGTAGCAAACAGAAAACTTTTCTGCTTCACAATCACTAATGATACCGGCTTCGAATAGTAACGTACCTTTCGTAGTGTCCTATTGGTAATTTTTGCTGTGGTTCGATATCGATATAAAATGTTGCAAGTATTTTTGTTGTTAGGGCTTGGATTCAGTATTTACTCCACAACAAAAAAATGGTTCAAATGGCTCTGAGCACTATGGGACTTAACATCTGAGGTCATCAGTCCCCTAGACTTAGAACTACTTAAACCTAAATAACTTAAGGGCCTCACACACATCCATGCCCGAGGCATGGCGACAGTAGCAGCAGCGCGGTTCCAGACTGAAGCGCCTAGAAACGCTCGGGCACATTGGCCGGTTTACTCCACAGCAATCTCCTAGCGTTTGACATAAGCGCTTTGCTATAAATCCCTAACCTATTTTCCTTACCTTTGTGAATGGTTGTTTCACATGCCATCATAAACGAACTACATCTCTTACAACTTCATCAAACTCAATAAAATCTTCCTGTTTCCCAACGGAGTTTTATTTCTCCCACAAGAACATATTTCACAGGCGTCTTTAGGGTATCTGTGTTTCCAGATACGACACAGGACGCTGGGAAGAGAAAATCTCGATTTCCTAATTCCTCATTTAGCTTAGCTATGATTGCTTTAATTCATGTAAGGCAAATTCCAGGAAGTTTCCACAAACAACTCCACGACCAAAATCCTTCCTTATCCACGTCCATTCGGAGAGCCAGCTTTATCTCTAATGAACTCGACATTGACGTGACGTTAAATAAAGTTCATTGTTTGGTGTTGTCATAGTGTTCTTAAAAGATGAAGAATTCATTACAATCTACAATATGGGCAACTTGAGTACTTTGTAAGTACATTCCCTTAGTATAGTGAACATCTTAGTCAGTTAATAAAGTCTAGTTGTGAGTCATTGGCTTGTGTCATGTAGTCCTCTCACATTCTTTACTCCTGTTTCAATAATGGTTTGCATACGTCTTGCCTATAACCTTCACTCTCTCTTTCGATTGTGATGACCAATTTTTCGTTTTCACGCTGAACTAAGCGAGCAATCGGGCGTGGCAATTTACTTTATTTCAACACAGTTCTGATACTGGGGAAACCTGTC
This sequence comes from Schistocerca cancellata, assembly GCF_023864275.1. Lineage (NCBI taxonomy): Eukaryota > Metazoa > Arthropoda > Insecta > Orthoptera > Acrididae > Schistocerca > Schistocerca cancellata. The sequence continues at coordinate 234,403,513 of NC_064629.1, read as the reverse complement.
ATTACTTGAGTTTACAAGACTTTCTGTATCTTTACCTTCAGTTTGCGGCAGTCTCCAGATTTCGACAAAGAATCAGTCTCTCGCAGGGACAAGGCACGCTAACGGCAGCTCAGAAATAGTATTCATGCCACCCGCAGGAGTAAACACAATTCGGCCTTGCCATCCTTGTCCGACATTCGGGCATTTCATAAGCGTTCCGCTGCACAGGTGTACTGAGTGTCCAGTTCAGATAATACGGAGGGAAGGTATAGGAATATGGAGAGGTGGAAGATTCCTAGGATCCTAACCTGTCCCAAAGGGTCTGAGTCACCAGTTGCGGAAACTACCGTTTCGTCCTGTCGCTGGACCGTGCACCGAGCAGAGTCACTGTGGTGTGTTGAGAAGTGAGTGATCTTCGTATGAGACTCAAAGGAGACTTTTGCCAGTGAGCTATTCAGGGATCGCCGCCACTTTGATGACCAGATTTGAGTTTCAACCTTATGACAAGTCGACGGAGTTTCTTTTAACAGTTCACTAGTTTTCTCGCGATCGTGTCTGAGAGAACAACTGAGCCCCGTGGCCATAGCGACAGCAGCCTGCCCTACGCCAGGGAGCACTATTGCTATCAGCAGCGCCATGTATGGCGACGTCACGCAGGTTCATTGCAGACACAGTAAGCCCGCGATCCAATGCAATCAATCAGCGACAGGAATTTCATCTGTCTGAGTACAGCGGGTTTAATTTGAATGAGTAGCTTCCACTAATCGAGTACTGTAACATGCGCTTTATGCAACTGTTTACATACTTCTATGCTTGTCTTGTTGATTTGGGGGAAACTACGTAGGTTGGATCTTAAATAGTGGCAACACTGCTGTGGAGACACTATGCAATGGAATCTACTATAGCCGCTGATAGCACACGTTGTTGACATACCTATCTTACCTCCGAGCAAATGGACTCGCCCGTCCCACGACACCGGCATGCGCACAAGCGAGGGAAACACAGTCATTTGTGGTTCAAAATGGTTCAAATGGCTCTGAGCACTATGGGACTTAACTTCTGAGGTCATCAGTCCCGTAGAACTTAGAACTACTTAAACCTAACTAACCTAAGGACATCACACACATCCATGCCCGAGGCAGGATTCGAACCTGCGACCGTAGCCGTCGCGCGGTTCCAGACTGTAGCGCCTAGAACCGCACGGCCACAGTCATTTGTGGGCTAGCGGTCTAACGTAACGGTGTCACCATGTTTTCGAAACAGGAACAATGGAGTCGGATCAAGATTGAATGTGCCAGAGGTCGTACAGTACGACAGTGTCATCAAGGGCTTCAAGAGGCGTGCGGGGAATAGGCATTGCCGTACAGAACAGTGGCACGTTGGGTAAAAGCTTTCAACGAAGGTAGGCAAACTGTGGCAGACATGCATCGGGGAGGTCGTCCTAAGAAGAAGTGCATGCTGTTGCCGCGTTAGTGGACAGTGATCGACGCCATACGATACGTGAGCTCGCCCACGAAACCGGATTAGCGCATACGACTGTGCTTCGCATCCTGAAGGAACGTCTGGGCATGCGAAAAATTGCATCACGATTGGTTCCGCATGACTTGACGGAAATGCAGAAATGGAAGCATTACAACGCTGCTCAGACGCAATTGGAGCCCTATGAGCGAGAAGGAGAGGCTTTTTTACACCGTATCGTAACACTGGATGAGAAATGGGCCACATCGTACGAGCCGAAACTGAAACGCCAATCCAACAAATGGGGTCATTATGGATCTCCGCGAAAGTCGAAAGAGAGTCAGAGCCCCAGTATGGTGAAAGTTATGGTGATTCTCGTGTACGACTGCGATGGTGTTATCCTAACGCATTACGTTGCTCCACGGCAGACCGTCAACGCACAGTATTACTGTTCGTTTTTGGGGCTTCACCTCCAACCAGCTTTACGACATTTCCTGCGCAACCTACCCATCATTCTGCGCGACAATGCGCGGGTGCATACAGCGCAAGCTGTGGCTGCTCTGTTCGGTCGATGGGACTGGGAAATACTATACCATCCACTATACGCCCCGAAATTAAGTCCTTGTGACATTGATTTTATCCCGAAGATGAAGGAACCACTTTGTGGCATTCGCTACTGAACTGTTCCAGAGATTCGACAGACAGTAGACCGCACCATTCGCACCATCAACAGAACAGGCTCTGCTAACGGTGTACTACGCCTTCCACATCGTTGGCAACGGGTTCTACACAACGCTGGTGACTACTTTGAAGGATAGTAACAGTTACCAACTTGTAACTCTTTTGTATCGGTTGTGAATAAATATTTGCCACATTTTAAGTTCCAATCCTCGTATAAGTAAGCATCATTCGTGTATCGTCATTGAAACAATGGTTAATTTTTTTGAGATCATACCAATATGGTGATTTCCCTCTTCTTCCGTTCATAGATACGTTATGTACTGAGATTATGTTCTTGTCTGTTTTAATTTGTTAAAGCGAACCATAGCTGAACTAATTTGCTAGCTCTGAAAGTAACAGAACATTAATTCAGCCAGTACTGCCCAGCAATACGCTGGTGGCGATACTAGTTCGTATTTATGGATAATTTGCTCCTTGGTTTCTGTTATAAAGTCAATGTCTAAAAAATCCATGCATTATTCATTAACTAATAAATGAATGTTATTAGGAAATCAAAATTTGCGATTCAAGTATTTATTCCACCGTCATACTTAAATTGCCAATGTCCTCCAACCTGCATAGGTGAGGCCAAAGGATGATTTAAATTAATGTTTCTCGCTATTGATAGTCAATCCTAGCTTCTCATATGGATGTGTTACCGCTTTCTGATCAGCGGTGGTAGTATTGGCTACTGCATTTATTTGCGAATCTATTAACGATCATAACACGTTCCCGGTTCTATTTCCGAATATGCCCGACTTGTGGCAAAGCATTCCACTCCAGAATGTACGGTAGTTACGTTCCTCCCAGAGTATGTTTATGAATAATCTCTAGTTTTAGCAACCATATTCATCTGGTCATCCGACGAAAGGTCTGAGATCTGTATCTAAACACTGGAAAGTTGCACAAGTCACAGCAATACACGAAAAAGAAGTGAAGGTAATTCGCTGTATCATTGATCCATACCATTGAATCAATTTGTACTACGATTTTTCAACATATACTCTATCTAATCAAAAGTATCCTGGCACCCTTATGTAGTGCGGAATTAACCACAACATATCATGAGATGTGGTCCCGCCAGGATGAAAAGAGACACGGAATACTGTGTTGTCAGTACAGAACCAGTAACATCAGAATGGTTCTTTCAGGAGCGGTCAGTAACTTCGAACTTTATCTAGACATTGGACGTCACCTGTGTAACGTATCCATCAAGACAATTGAGCCCTTCTAAAGCTGCTGAAGTTACTGTTACTGCTGCGACGGTGGTGTGGAAACAAGAAGGAACAACCACAAATAAACCAGGACCATGTAGACCTCATGTAACGAAGGACAGAGATCGTCAAGCGTTGTGAAGGAAAGGTGTAAAATATCGCTTGAAATCGGTGGAAGGATGATCCCACAGGCTGATTTCGTAACACGTGACACGTGATTTCCAAAATATTATCAGCAGTTTAACTAGCAATCCTGTACGTATTAGGTAAAAAAGAGTGGATTACAATGATCGACAATTTCTTCATATGTCATACTTTTCTGTACTCAATGCCAAGAGATGCGTGAGGTGGTGGATGACCGGAAACTAGTGATCTGTAGTAATGAATCACGGTATATCATGTGGCATTCCCATGGAAGGGTTTGGTTTGGCGAATATCTGGAGAACGTTATCTGCTATCGTGTATAGTGGCAACAGTGAAGTGCGGAGGTGGTGGTGTTACGATCTGTGGGCATATTTGCGGTTAGAATGTTGTCTCCATACTGAGCTTAAGAGAACGCTAAATACGGGAAGATATGAACACATTGTACAGCGTTGTGTATTGCGTGCAATATGGGAATAATACGGAAACGATGAATGCTTGCATCACCATAACAATACATCCTATCATAAAGCAGCATCTCTGAGGCATTGGTTTCTGAACACAGTGGAATGCCTTTGGGATAAGTTTGCTAGTAACCTTAGCTTCCAACAACCCTACCTTCTTCGGTTTCGGTTGTTGAGGAAGAATGGTTTGCCATTCAATCACAGAGCTTCGGACGCCTCATTGAAAGTGTCCTCAGAAGAGTTCAGTCCGCCATAAAGGTGAAGGGTGGCTGCAACACACATCCAACATTAATGTACATGAAAATGATGTCCTAATACTTTTGATCAGATAGTCTACTATGCAGCAACATTATGAAATACTTGAGAAATCAATCAACTTATAATATGGACTGAGAAGATACCGTTCTTGTGAAACACAAATGGTCCGCAGTTCAATAAAAGAATGAATAGTATCGACGTGGGATACCATCTAGCTTGCAGACTTCTAAATATTTAGAAAGCTTTTGATTCTTTATGCAGAGAATGGGAAAGCAATATGCCGCTTGATATTTTATTTTCGTATATAAGCTTATTTCGGCTTAATTGCTTTCATTAGTACATCTGCAAACAACCGCATTTATTTATAATTTACATAATATACACGCATCAAGAAAACAAGGTTTGCATCACCTCGTTTCCGAGAGTTCCGTAATCTATATCGAAAATTGCAATAGAAATCAACATAAACATCATTTCCGCCCTTTTTATTGCTCACGAAAACCACACATTGCGTGTTGTACCAGTATACATCGAGACCTTCAGAGGTGGTGGTACGGATTGCTTTACACACCGCTACCTCTAATACCCTGTAGCACGTCCACTTGTATTGATGCATGCCTGTATTTGTCGTGGCATACTACACACAAGCTAATCAAGGCACTGTTAGTCGAGATTGTCCCACTCTTCAACCGCGATTCGGCGTAGATCCCTCTGAGTGGTTGATGGGTCGCGTTGTCCATAAACAGCCGTTTTGAATCTATCCCAGGCATGTTCGATAGGCTTCATGTATGGAGAACATGCTGGCTACTCTAGTCGAGCGATGTCGTTATCCTGAAGGAAGTAATTCAGAAGATGTGCACGATGGGGGCGCGAAATATCGGCCATGAAGACGAATGACTCGCCAATATGCTACAGATACGGTTGCACTGTCGGTCGGAGAATGGCATTGACATATCGTACAGCTGTTACGGCACCTTCCATGACCATCAGTGTCGTACGTCGGCCCTACATAATGTCACCCCAAAACAGCAGGGAACCACCACCTTGTTGCACTCGTTGACAGTGTGTCTAAGGCGTTCAGCCTGACCGTGTTGCCTCCAACACGTCTCCCACCATTGTTTGGTTGAAGGCGTATGCGACGCTCATCGGTGAAGAGAACGTGATGCCAATCCTGAGCTGTCCATCCAGCTTGCTGTCGTGGTAGCAAAGATGGACCCCGCCATTGACGTCGGGAGTTAAGTTACGTATCATGCAGCCTATTGCGCACAATTTGGGTCATAACACGACATCCTGTGGCTGCACGAAAAGCATTATTCAACATGGTGGCGTTGCTGTCAGGGTTCCTCCGAGCCGTAATTCGTAGGTAGCGGTCATCCACTGAAGCATTAACCCTTGGGCGGCCTGAGCGAGACATGTCATCGACAGGTCTTTTCTCTGTATCTCCTCCATGTGCGAAAAACATCGCTTTGGTTCACGCCGAGACGCCTGGACACTTCCCTTCTTGAGATCCCTTCCTGGCACAAAGTAACAATGCGGACGCGATCGAACCGCGGTATTAGCCGTCTAGGCATGGTTGAAATACAGACAACACGACCTGTGTACCTCCTTCCTGGTTGAATGACTGGAACTGATCGGCTGTCGGACCCCCTCTGTGTAGTAGGCGCTGCTGAAGCATGGTTGTTTACATCTTTGGGAGGGTTTAGTGACATCTCTGAACAGTCAAAGGGACTTCGTCTGTCATACAATATCCACATTCAACGTCTACCTTCAGGAGTTCTGCGAACCGGAGTGATGCAAAACCATGTTTGATAAGTGTATAATTTATAAAGATTTATTACATGTTACTCACACGTGACTTCTAATCAAATAGAGTGCCTATGGTGCATCGTCTAAGTTTTCCTACTGGATTCGAGATTTCCTGTCAGATATGTCACAGTTCAAAATAAACTATCGAAATCATCTGCTGGAACCCATATGATAGCTAAGGTCCCCGACGAGAATGTTAGCGATCCTCTCACATTCTTAACCTATAGATAAAATACAGGATGTCTTGCAAAGGGATTAAGAAAATATATCTGCATGGTGTAAGGGGTGGCAATTCACCATGAGCAACAAAAATCATGAGGTCCTCCACATGAGCATTAAAAAAATTCTGTTAAATTTCGGTTAACTCTAAATTTACGGATCGTCGATTCGTGTAAATGACTGGGAATTACACCTGGCAACAATTAAAATTGGAACCACTGTGCTGAAATTGCTGACGGGAAGGTGAAACGCAGACTGTGTCTTATTAGTAGAACTCATGGAAGATTATGGCGAAATAGCGAGTGAGTATCACGTACAAGACAGGCGAGTTCGGGTAAAAAGCCGTTTTTCTCTGCCGCCAGATCTTTAGTGAGATTTCAGTCGCTAATTTTCTCCATAGAATGTGAAAATATTTTGCTGACTCTCATCTACACACGTAATAATGCCAATCGTAATAAAACAAGAGGAATTAGAGCTTTCGGGGAAATATGTGGACGTCCATTTTTTTTTTTTTTTTTTTTTTGCAGGCCGGTGTGGCCGTGCGGTTCTAGGAGCTTCAGTCTGGAACCGCAAGACCGCTACGGTCGCAGGTTCGAATCCTGCCTCGGGCATGGATGTTTGTGATGTCCTTAAGTTAGTTAGGTTTAACTAGTTCTAAGTTCTAAGGGACTAATGACCTCAGCAGTTGAGTCCAATAGTGCTCAGAGCCATTTGAACCATTTTTTTGAGATGTCAATACTCCGAGGCATTATTCGTACGTTGGATGTCGATATTGTCTCATTACAAGAGGTTCAAAATGCGAAATTTCAGATATTTATGGATACGACTTGTACAAGTCTGTGTGAGATCAGACCAGGTGTGGGGTGGCGATTATGTCAATATTAAGACCACACTCCCATCCGCCCGGGGCATGGCCATTACCATATTAGAAGCGTGTGTCATCAAGGTGTATGCTCTTTCGTGCATGTGAAAGCAACGTCAATGTTTTGTATTTAGTCCGAAGTCCGTCGCTCTCTTCCTTGGCCGTTTCGGCCATTCTATAGTTGGAGGCTACTTTAATTGTGTGTCGCATCTGAAAGACCAGTATTCCAGCTTCTCACTGTCGCCAACCTTATATACAATAAAGCAAAAACGTCGCCCTGTTGACACATGGAAGAAGGTCTTTGGCGACGCCCCCAGCCACACACATCTTACAAGTCATTCTATAAGCAGAACAAGATCGCGCATGCGTGTCAGAAACCATTCGGTCTGGAGTGATCTCAGCGGTAAAATGGTCACTCACCTTTTCCGATCACTGCACGCTCATCAGACCCCTCCTACTTCCACCGATGTCAGTCTGGCGCAGCCATTCGTCCCTCCTCTGTGACACAATTTGACACCACTGTGAACGCCTCCTTTCTAGGTATCCCTCTACTTTGGCGTGGTGGCTTAACCGTACCAAACCAATGATACCGAGAGAGTTGTTCCAGTGCAGGAAAGAATTGGCTGCACGGCACCAGGAAGCCATGAACTGTTACTACATCCCTCTATGGGAAATCGACGAACAACCCTTGCCACCCAAAATGCACAGAGAACGACAATGCATTAAGGCCGAGCTCCTTTCATTGACACACAATAAGTAATATGGTATAGTGGTGAGATCAGGCAAGTGAGATATTGCGCCCAAAGGAAGACCATCTATGCTCCACACAACGTCTGATCACCGTCGATGTGATCAACAGCTTGTCTCCACCCACCTCGAGCACCACTGCAGTCATGTCTACATTACACATGCGATAACTGTTGATAGCTTTGCTCCCTGCAGCCGACAATATTACGTCAGGTCGACAGAGATGCGGCATCTGAGTATATTCTCCAACTCGTCAGATGTACTCTGGATGCTACAGAGGCCACATCCTTGGCAGCAACAGTCATTATGGAGAAAGTGGCAGACGCTATCGCCAAAAGTGCGACGAACAGATCGCAATGCCCAGATGGCAGATTGAATTATATGAGCGTTCCGTGCCCTGATGATGGAGGACCGAGGTATTCCAAGAGTTCCAGGAGCTGCTCAGTCCCAACTTCTACTTGCCAACGGCCTTTGTGGACCTATATTAATTCTGGTAGGTAAATCATTGCGAGACCTCCAGAACACCACCTTCCGCTATTTTACTCATCTCAGTGTGGACTATAAGACTTCTGCTGGAGCAGACTTCACATGCCTCTGGTGCCGATCTACTAACTGCCATGGGAGGATGTCGAGATCTCGCTGCTCTCGCCACCTCCTGTCACCTCGACGCGCACTGGTATCAGTCAACCTCGATTGTGCCTTTGATAGGTTCTGACACCAGTTCCTTCTAGCAGTGGCGATGCATATGGGTTTCCCTCTACCATTCATCGTCACCCTGTGATAACGGATTACCACCGTCAAGTCAAGCATTCAAGTCGATATACGGCAGGCGAGACATTCCAAAACAGCATTCTGTGAGACAGATATGTCCCTTTACCACTGTGCTGTCCACAGTCTCCATCAAATTCCTAATAAGAGTCTTCCTATCTCACCTTACATGACGCACCCTACACAGTAGCACTTTCCAGTGCCAGACGTATGTGAACAACCTGCTGCTCCTAGCACTTACACCTATGGAAATACGTAACGCCACCACATGCATTCGACAACAAGGAAGAATCATGAGAAGCATTCTCAGTTTGGACAAATCGGCAAATATGAACATTGGTCATAGGCTCCAAGATGAAGGGACACTGTTGCTGCCAACAGTGGATATGCTGCGTTACCTTGGTATCACATTAACAGGCATATTCATCATATGGCAGAGTAGCCTACCACTGCTTGCTTCAGAAGTTATGAGCCCATATCCAACACAATCGCATCTACAGCCTTTATCCACTCCATTGAGTGGCCTACATCAACACTTACGTTGCGCTCAAGCTAATACGCATTCCCCAAATCTTATGGCTGCCAGTGATCCTTGCATGACCCTTCCAGGCGGCCTTTGGGTACTTTATATCAGCATGAACCATCCTACAGATCCGTTTCGACACCCTCACCCTCCACACTTCAGCAGGCGTCAGATTGGCCGCGCGTGTGTCTAATAGACAAGTGTATCTGCTTTTGAATTTGCTGAGATTAACAGAAAAGAAACCAAGCGGACTACAACCTTGGGATTTAATGGAAGTGATAAAATCATAAGTGAATGGAAAAAATGAACGGTCGCCAGCCCAATTAGGAACATTAGTTTGGAAATATACGTTTAAGAAAAATCAGTATTGGTTATTGAAGTTACTTTCGTTTGAGACTTTCCTTTGAATAGCAAACAGGACACAAACAGACGCAGTGCACTCTGAACAGTGTGTAGCAGCAGTTACCAATAACGCACACATCAGTAAATTATAAGAAGTAATTTTGCATCAAGCTCATTCTAATGACAACTACACTCAAGAACATTACTTAATCAAATACTGAAAAATTACTGCATGAAGTGCAGAACTAAATTTGGACATGAGGGGCTCTTACCTTAACTGGCAAAAAAAATCAGTAAAGACGAATAATCTCATAAATAAACTGTTTAAGCTCCTCTGCATACATCAGTTTTCCTTAACAACAGTAATAGTTCAATTTTTTCCTAATGAGTGGAGAATATGATGGGGACCCATAAACTAGAACAGTTTCTCTAGTCAACTCTCTCTGATTATTACAGCAAAAATAAGACTAATTCAAAAAGGTAATCATTCACTTCATTTGGAGTAGTTCATAGTTTACTTTGTAAGACAATAAAACACAACACTGGGCTTAATTAACTTTAAAAAAGGAGCCGTTCATGATATAAATCAAAACCACACTATTTTTGAAAATGAGCTTAACTTATACCTGTGAAGCAGGTATTTTAGAAAATAATACACTCCTGGAAATGGAAAAAAGAACACACTGACACCGGTGTGTCAGACCCACCATACTTGCTCCGGACACTGCGAGAGGGCTGTACAAGCAATGATCACACGCACGGCACAGCGGACACACCAGGAACCGCGGTGTTGGCCGTCGAATGGCGCTAGCTGCGCAGCATTTGTGCACCGCCGCCGTCAGTGTCAGCCAGTTTGCCGTGGCATACGGAGCTCCATCGCAGTCTTTAACACTGGTAGCATGCCGCGACAGCGTGGACGTGAACCGTATGTGCAGTTGACGGACTTTGAGCGAAGGCGTATAGTGGGCATGCGGGAGGCCGGGTGGACGTACCGCCGAATTGCTCAACACGTGGGGCGTGAGGTCTCCACAGTACATCGATGTTGTCGCCAGTGGTCGGCGGAAGGTGCACGTGCCCGTCGACCTGGGACCGGACCGCAGCGACGCACGGATGCACGCCAAGACCGTAGGATCCTACGCAGTGCCGTAGGGGACCGCACCGCCACTTCCCAGCAAATTAGGGACACTGTTGCTCCTGGGGTATCGGCGAGGACCATTCGCAACCGTCTCCATAAAGCTGGGCTACGGTCCCGCACACCGTTAGGCCGTCTTCCGCTCACGCCCCAACATCGTGCAGCCCGCCTCCAGTGGTGTCGCGACAGGCGTGAATGGAGGGACGAATGGAGACGTGTCGTCTTCAGCGATGAGAGTCGCTTCTGCCTTGGTGCCAATGATGGCCGTATGCGTGTTTGGCGCCGTGCAGGTGAGCGCCACAATCAGGACTGCATACGACCGAGGCACACAGGGCCAACACCCGGCATCATGGTGTGGGGAGCGATCTCCTACACTGGCCGTACACCACTGGTGATCGTCGAGGGGACACTGAATAGTGCACGGTACATCCAAACCGTCATCGAACCCATCGTTCTACCATTCCTAGACCGGCAAGGGAACTTGCTGTTCCAACAGGAAAATGCACGTCCGCATGTATCCCGTGCCACCCAACGTGCTCTAGAAGGTGTAAGTCAACTACCCTGGCCAGCAAGATCTCCGGATCTGTCCCCCATTGAGCATGTTTGGGACTGGATGAAGCATCGTCTCACGCGGTCTGCACGTCCAGCACGAACGCTGGTCCAACTGAGGCGCCAGGTGGAAATGGCATGGCAAGCCGTTCCACAGGACTACATCCAGCATCTCTACGATCGTCTCCATGGGAGAATAGCAGCCTGCATTGCTGCGAAAGGTGGATATACACTGTACTAGTGCCGACATTGTGCATGCTCTGTTGCCTGTGTCTATGTGCCTGTGGTTCTGTCAGTGTGATCATGTGATGTATCTGACCCCAGGAATGTGTCAATAAAGTTTCCCCTTCCTGGGACAATGAATTCACGGTGTTCTTATTTCAATTTCCAGGAGTGTATTTACACAATCTTGCCTGTATTTCTACAAAAGCATACTTTGTAATAAACTAAGGATACTTTAGTAAAACCCTATCTAACTTCACTTTTGTAGTTTTAACTTTTACTACTCCTTCTACATTAGGCAAAAATCACTTTAAAACACTTGAATGCAGGAATAGTTCATGTAAATCACGATACTCGGTTTTAACAGCACTTAGGTGAGGAACCTGCACAGGTTCATGATCAGGATTGAAAGTATGGTTCTGGACACAAATTTGTTTTTGTGATTATTATTCAAACCACACACAACTGACTGGTCCATGCCCATATACATTACGGAATGTATGAAGTTATCGAAGCAGTGGCAAGCTACATGGTTGCTAACTGTACTCAACAGTTCTTGATGTTCAAATGCTCTATAAAATCCCTTCTTGCCGTCGGATGTTCACCATATTAGAGCCATTCAATTTTGCCGAGAATACCAAATAATAGCCAATTCCACATCCAAGGCAAATCCATTGTAAGGCAGCTTCCAATTGCCTCACTTAGCACCGTTGAAGTGTACCGTGATACGGCTAGGCACATACTGCGTACCGTTCACAATAAGGAGCCACTTAGTTCGACCGCCAAAACCACCTTTTACATCGCGCCATGCCACTTCCGTTGCGGAGGGACTTCCCTACATCTTTTATACATTACAAATACAAGTGCCCTTAGCATGAACCAGATTTCAATGAACATTTCCTTTTTATGGACATACCATTACTATGACAATTTATCTTTTAACAAATCGTTTTGCTTCTTTCATATATAGCCTACATTACAAAACTCTAATTATCCTGTCACAATTCAAAGACTTTAAATAACAAAGAATACACTCTCCATAATTGCAGGTACACAGTTTCATAATATAAGCCTACTTCTAACTGGTATACGTGATGCACCAGGGCATTAGGTTTATGCTTAATTAGTATGACAGGATGTAGGTGCTGGTCTTCCACATCACTTACACGCAGCCTCTTTGAAGTTCTTGTACCAGCCTACCCTGCCTCGTCGGTCAGTGCAGTCCACATACCTCCAAGATTGTCCCACACGTCAAAACGCCTTGTCGAACTCAACTATGCCCTTGAAATCACACATGCACCGCAAGCGAAAGGTTTTCACAATACATTGGAGATCATCTGCCCAAGTATCCGTTGAATTCATGTGCCCTTCCTTACAAGTGGTGCACAAGTCCTATGGTACCACATCACAAATAGTAAATTTTCAACAACCGGTGATATTATCATGTTTGACTGCCCAAATCACCATTATGTACTCGCCACCGTGGTGAGGATACTGATGAGCATTGGCTTACATTATCGACAGTGCACAATGTCTGGAAACTAGTGCAATGGGTACTGACATGTTTCTTCTGTTCCCTGCTAATGACGGTCACCTCACAACCATTTCTCTTTCCAGAGCGCATACATTTTCCAGTCATCAACGATAAGGCTATCACATAGTTCAAGATTCTGATCATTACCTTCACCTTCAGTGATGGGGTGCAATCCAATGTCGATTTTCGGCACTATGTTTTTGATGCTCACTCCACACTCGAATGGCTGCCTTAATTTGCCAGTTACTTACACGGTTTAATTTACAACCCCCCAATCCTCTCACTTTACATGTACCCTTCAATTAATGAGCTTGACACATCATGACAAACGTTTTGGAATGGTACGATGTATCAGCACACTCTCAACCAATGAGCAGGAGACGTGCTCGAAGAAGTGTGCACTACGCCTTCCATCTTATCATTCTTTGCTTTCTCCGTTATTCTTCCTCTTCTGTTTCTGTTGCTTGTAATGACCCCAGAATTTGTCTGTCTTGAGACATTACAGAAGCCTACCCCTACTGAGCACAGCTGTAGCAGAAAATTACCTCAGGATGTAAATCCTGCAGACTTTGCCCCTGCCCGTTGACAATTTTCGTGCACTTCCTTGGTAAAAAAGAAGAAAAAAACAGAAAAGGGTAGTAGAAAAATGGGAACTGTGGCCCAGTGCTAACGTGTATGCCACGAGTACCTCTGAGAAACTGAAGTAGCTGATTCAGTGCTGAACAGCACAAGTGAAAAATATTAACGTAAAGGTCAAAAAAGTAAAACAGAAAAGAGAATAAAAAGAGAAAAATAGAAATAGGGAAAGAAGGCGATTAACGCAGCCGTTGTAGAGACTCAGGGCATACGGGTTCTTCAACTCTCGCCATCCCATTAATGCAATGACCTGCGCAAAAAAAAGAATGGCTCTGAGCACTATGGGACTTAACATCTGAGGTCATCAGTCCCCTAGAACATAGAACTACTTAAACGTAACCAACCTAAGGACATCACACACATCAATGCCCGAGGCAGGGTTCGAGCCTGCGACCGTAGCGGTAGCTCGGTTCCAGACTGAAGCGCCTAGAACCGCTCGGCCGCTTTGGCCGCCCAATGACCTGCGCAGCTGTAAGTCATTATTTCCTTGCTATCTCCTTTCCGTGCCGTTTACTTTCCTTTCCTTTCATCCAAGTTATTCCTCTCTTCACACTGCGACGCTACCACTTTAGTCAGTCACGTCACATGACCCAGTGGACTAATATTGTATTCAAATTTTTTATGGAATATAGGTCCCAACTCCGCAGCCAATATTCTGGTATATTTCAAGTGTTGATATTAATGTTATTTCTATTTCTGCATAATTGTGCATGTTGATTAATACCTTCCAAAGAACGCAGAGAGACAGGAAACAATGACAGCCAGATTCCTTATGTGTTGGAGAGAAGAATTCTGGGTTGTAATCTTTCTTATGATCAGTGTGTGAGCAGTTACTGTTTTCATAAAAATAGTGACAACCGTTAGAAGCTCATAAAATTGGAAGAAGGACGCCTTCATCTGTAAAGATTCGCCTTGATATGAAAAACGTTCACCATGGCGTCGTTTGGCGTCAAGACAGGATGGAAAAATCTTTGAGGATCTAAAGCATTGTCTGCTTTCGATGTCCTAGTATGTAGAACTGGGCCACTTCCCGTCTCAGCACTTGGCAAACAATCTACTTTTTGAGGTCGGAAACAAACTGAGGAGTAGCCACTCCGAAATTTGACATTCCTGTTTTGACGAACACTCAGACACACTATCGCTATTCACCACGGCTTATTGATAACCTGATATAAATCCTATAGAAAACGTATGAACCTTTTTGGAACCGTGGGTGAAACTTGGCAGTTCACATCCCCAAAATCTGGTAGCTCTTTGGGACCAGATAATGTACGAATGGCTACAGCTAAACATGAAACACCTCAAGTAAATTATAGACTCCCTTAGTCGTCAGACAGTGTCCTTTAATAGGGCTGTAGGCAATGTTAGACGGTATTCGCTTGATGTCTCCTGGGGGTGAGTAATTTTTTGTAGGGTATGTTTGCCTAATATCATGTTCAAGTCCAGAAACACTTCGCATCTAATTAAAGTTTATAAACTTCAATCAGAGGTCACTTAAATCTAGTACGAAGACTATGCTGCTGCTGAGGAAATTCCTGCTTGATGTTGCTGGTTCTATTGCGTGGAAATGACACACACTCAGGTTACCACATCATTTGCCTAGAAACGAGCAAAAACTGACACTTCCTAATTATCTATTTACGAACACTTCCATATGGTTGGGCGAAATCTCATATACTGCATGCATCAGTAGCAACATCTTTGTAGTCATCGATGTGCCAACTGGCGGACATAAACTGAGAAATTAAATAAAATATTCCAGCTGAACTGACAGGCACTTGTTCCTGTGATCGTTTTTATGAATACATCAGAGGGGAGTGTATATGACGGAGCTATGTCCTGTAGGCTTCAGTCTGAAATATTCCATAGGTTTATAAGCAGTGAGTACCTAAGTAAGAAATGACGGCCAATAACACTACAGTTTAGTCGGCTATTTGGAGAAAGTAAATGTAAAGGCTCCCAGGAGATGTTGAAGGTGCTACAGCATGGCCTCACACTCACAGAGCGGGCTGGAATGTCTGGAAGGATCAATAAGGGGAATTTGGCGACAGGTTGTGTGAACAGTCAGTCCGATGCAGGCTGTGCTGGTAAGCTCCGAACGCCTCAGGTAGGACTTGAGAGGTGTGGAGGCATGCACTGCTGGGTCGACTAGGAATGCTCGAAGTAGTACCAGGATCTCTTCAGAGAGAAGTGTGATGCGTTGACAAATGAATATTACACTTACGCATCGGCACTGCTGTCAGGTAGTTCTCAGGAGAGTGTACCCTTCGGGGGAAGAGACCCGTTCTAGGGTTTGTCATTTGGCATGTGGTTCCAGGGAAGCAGTGACACTTTTCTCACGATTCAGCAGAACCCCATAGTCACCTATGTGGTGGAACACATCTCATTTAAAAAATGTTAATCTTTTCTGCCTGAGCTGATTACACGAATACATCAGCAATGGAGACGAAACGCAAATCTGTTCCCAATAAACGTTTGGAAATTCTATGCAGTATTATCCATTTATGACAAGTAAAAGAACTAAGAAGTCCATATTATTTCGTAATTTCCATTTTCATCATAAGCTCATGGACCACCGGTATGCTGTCGTAAGGATTGAAGAGACTTTCATGTAGAAGGTGCTAAAGACAAAGCCCTCCAGACAGATGCAGTCGCCCTTGCTCCCGTCGAATCCCATGCTGTTCAGGTTATCTTGGCCCTCTGGCCAATACACCTACGAGTTCCATGGTAAAGTCAAATAATGACTCATGCCATGATTGATTGAGAGAGCCCCAAGTGCAGGTTAAGCCAACTAGTTGTAAAAAGTGTTTTCTGTCCTTCCCACCAGTAGGCACCTTCCCTTCACGAGGTCTGAGCGTTGTGTGTTGTTTAAGTGTAATTGATCAGTGTAGATGAGTGTAATGGGTGTGTGGGTAGTATGGTGTCATGAAAGTGCTGGATGATGATGAGAGAAAGGAGAGGGTGGAACCTGATGCCGGCGCATAGCCTACCCCTCACGAATAGCACAAAGGAGGCCGCCGAGCTTAATGTCCGCTTCCTACAGACGGATCACCATCGACGTTGTCTCATTCCCTCATTTCACAGGACGTTTCCGAGGGGTTTGGAATTTAATCCAGGATACTGGCGAGAAGACAGACGAGCAGTACACCACCACCCCTTCTCACTGGAATGAGGTGCAGGGTACTGGTCGAAGAAACCAAAGAAGGAAATCATGTCACCAATAGGCATTTCGGAAGTACGAGAGGGATCAACCAAATGAGTTTTTTACGAACACTGCATTCCATCGCATTTCATCCTCAGCACATTTCGCTGCGTCTACAGCTTCATGCCAATGACTTCCAAAATTGGTTACCGTTGTCCGAATATTGCCCACGAACAGTACAAATCAGGCAGCATATATACACTAAAGAGACAAAGAAACTGGTATAGGCATGCGTATTCAAATACAGAGATATGTAAACAGGGAGAGTACGGCGCTGCGGTCGGCAGCGCCTATGTAAGACAAGTGTCTGGTGCAGTAGTTAAATCGGTTACTGCTGCTACGATGGCAGGTTATCAATATTTAAATAAGTTTGAACATGGTGTTACAGTCGGCACACGAACAGTGGGACACAGCATCTCCGAGGTAGCGATGAAGTGGAGATTTTCCTGTACGACCATTTCACGAGTGTACCGTGAATATCAGGAATCTGCTAAAACATCAAATCTCCGACATCGCTGCTACCGGAAAGACTTCCTACACGAATGGGACCAACGACGACTGACTAGAATCGTTCAGCGTGATAGAAGTGCAACCGTTCCGCAAATTGCTGCAGATTTCAGTACTGGGCCATCAGCAAGTGTCAGCGTACGAACCATCCAACGAAACATCATCGATATGGGCTTTCGGAGCCGAAGGCCCACTCGTGTACTCTTGATGAGTGCACAACACAAAGCTGGGCCCGTCTACATCGACATTGGACTGTTGATCACTGGAAACATGTTGCCTGGTCGGACGAGTCTTGTTTCAAATTGTATCGAGCGGATGGACGTGTACGGGTATGGAGGCAACCTCATTGAATCCCTAAACCCTGCGTGTCAGTAGGGGAATGTTGAGGCTGATGGAGGCTCTGTACTGTTGTGCGGCGTGTGCAATTGGAGTGGTATCTGATACGTCCAGATAACATGTACGTAAGTACCCTGTCTGATCACCTGCATCCATTAATGTCAATTGTGCACTCCGACAGACTTGGGCAATTCCAGCAGGACATCTCACAAGTCCAGAATTGCCAGAGTGCCTCCAGGAACACTTTTCTGAGTTTAAACACTTCCGCTCACCACCAAACATGAACATTAGACATGAACATTATTGAGAATATCTCGCATGCCTTGCAATGTACTGTTCAGATGACATCACCACCCCCTCGTCCTTTTGCGGATCTGTGGACAACCCTGCAGGAGTCATGGTTTCAATTACCTCCAGCACTACTTCAGACATTAGTCGAGCCCATGCCACGTCGTTTTGCGGCATTTCTGCGTGCTCGCGGGGGCGCTACACGATATTATGCAGGTGTACCAGTTTCTTTGGCTCTTCAGTGTATTTTCCTGTAGGTCGTACGATAGTGTAATTAATTGCAGACCTGTATTTTGGTGTGTTAGCCAGAGGACTTCAGTGAAACTGAGACGCTTTGGGAGTATGCATTCATATGCCAGTTGATTAAATAGTAGTTCCAAGCAATGTGCTATCACGTGTTCCAACATATGCAAGATTTGTTGTGCGTGTAACCTTTACATATGTTAAGATATCACTCCCATTAACTCCATTTTTGATGTCTGTGGAAATAAATAACTTCCTTTAATTTTACTCATTCAGTTAAATGTTAGCTTATGATCCTCGATTACAGTCTTTTAATTGTTACATTAAACCGGAAATTCGCTTGACTTAGTATTCATTTGCCCTTATCATCATACGTAAAATCTGTCACTATTTCCACTAAAATAGCTGTATCGAATACATTTAGGGGTGGGATACCTACCTCAAATACTATGCAAATCAACTAATGTTGTTCAGAGTCGCACTTTATCCCAAACAGATAGCTGATTGCTTTCATAAGGCATCCCGGTAATAAAGAAAGAAAGTGTGAGCTTACGTTGTGAAGAAACCAGAGAAAAGACTGTGGGATCTTTGGGAAAGAATAATAACATCCTTGACGAGAGGTAACTCAGGAAGGTGAAAAATATTTTGAGGTTTCTTTATCGATATGTTTCAAAAACGAGAGGTGTACGGCTAAAATAAGAGTTCTTGCTCCATAAATATTCAATACATGTGTAAAATTAATGTTACCACATTATCAGACATATAGTTCAGACAATATTGAGCTGTACATGGCCAGGAGTCATGTTTACAGATGTGAGATCACTAAACTGGTCACTGTGTGTTGTACCATGCGGCCGATGTGATAGCCAACCGTGACATTACAAACTGTACAGGTCACTTCTCTGCAACAGTGATAACTACCACGGGTAGTAGAAGGTCGCTCTCACGTACTTGTGAATATTGGATTATGCAATATGATAAGAACACGGCATTGCTGTCTTCTTCTCGTACCCGTAGCTGAATGAAAAGCTTTTTCTTAGGGTATGCTCCCGAGTTCTGAAACAAGTGTGGAAATGTGGAAGGTCGGACGCCGTCTGATGCGACCTGGCCAGGTGTCGCGCTCGCAATTACTTTGAATTTCGTTCTCCTCTAACCACAATCGCGTCAGTCTGCAATGTCCTCTTGAATGCGGTCGCCGGCATGTTTAGTGACAAACTGTAATGTTTTCTGAGTGCCTCTCCCACATGTACTACAAAGATGGCCGCGTTTTTGTTTAACACTACCGTTGTAGAAGCAATCTGACCGTCTTCGTTGGAAAACAAACCCCAAGAACGAACCTTTTAAATGCCATTAAACGCAACGAGAAATCTCGACTACTGAGTGTTGAGTCAATGCCACAACCTTTAGGGGATTTTTGATTCAGCACTCTGGGGCTTCATATTGAACTGAATACTCCGCGGGCATACATATGGTCCAATGCTATAGCCCTCCAACGTGTTTTGTACACATAATTTGTTAGATTACCTTCATACCGTCACTTGTTGAATTCGTAGTGCAATCGGTAAGAAAGTTTCTGTTCGCTTAATGCTGATTTCTAAGAAGAAGATAGGCAAAGAAGATATTTCTAATACGGTGTGTATAGGTATTACCTATGCTAATGCAATGCTTGGGAGAATAATGGACTGTACCACAAGGTAGACTCTGAAACTAATATAAAATTGAAGCGGTTCTGAGTAAGTCTAGTGTGCATTGAATTAAAATCGTAGTTTCCATACACGAGACCATGACATTAACCACAACATACACGGGTATGGCAAAATTAGAATTCCCACATCTTTGACAGAGACTTACACAGAGGTCGTCAATGATAGCACTATTTACTGTTACAGTAAGTTTCGGCGAAAAAAGTTCTTTTTTATGATTATATAGAATTAAGCTAATTTATGCCTCTGGAGAACTAAATTTTTATGTGTACAAAGTGGATCACTTGCTTTTCCCCAAATTTCATACTGTCCCAACTAATAAAAGGTTGCACATTATCCTAAACCACCGTAACAGATAGCTAGTTGCTTTCATTAGACATCCCGTTAACAACGAAAGAAGGTATGAGTTTACGTAGTGAGGGACCCGGAGAAAAGATCGGGGGATCTTTGGAAAAGAATAATAACATTCTTGGTTAGAGGTAAGTGAGGGAAGCTGAAAAATATTTTGAGGCTGCTTTATTGGTCTGTTTCAAAAGGAGAGATTTATAGCTTAAGTAAGATTTCTTGCACCATTGATACTCACTCCACGTGAAAAATTAATATATTAATGTTAGTACATAATCAGATACGTAGCCCAGGCAGTATCGTGCTGTACATGATCGGAAGACCATACAGATATGAGATTACTAAATTAGTCACTGTGTGTTGTACCATACGGCCGATGTGACTGCCAACCGTTACATTACGACCCCTGCAGGGCACGTTCATACAATAGTGGTATTTCAAAGGGGAAAAGAGAGTCGTTTTCAGCTACATAGGAAGGTGATCACTGCACAAAATTATCACCTTCTTCTCGTGGCCATGGCTGAATGAAAAGCTTCGTTCTCAGTGTTTGCTCCGGAGTCATGAAACAAGGGTGAAAATGTGAACGGTCCGACCCCGTCATATGCGGCCTGGAGAGCTGGCGTGCAAGACGTTATTTCAGCATGCATTCTCCTAAAATTACGAACGTGTCACCTTGCAATGGGCACTTCAATGCGGTCGCTGGCGTGCTGAGTCACAAACTGTACTGGTTTCCTAGTTCCTCTTCCACATGTACTACAGCGAAGGCCGCATTTTTGTTAAACGTTACCGTAGCAGACGCCATCTTACAGTCTCCAAAAGCGAGCGAGGTGGCGCAGTGGTTAGCACGCTGGACTCACATGCGGGAGAACGACGGTTCAAACCCGCGTCTAACTATCCTGAACTAGGTTTTCTGTGATTTAACCTAAATCACTCCAACCAAATGACGTGAAGGTTCCTTCGAAAGGGCACGGCCGACTTCTTTCCTCATCTTGCGCTAATCCGATGGGACCGGTGACATCGCTCTTTGGTTCCCGCCCCCCTCATCAACCAACCAACCAACAGGAAATCAAACCCCAAGAACGGACTATTTAGATGGAACTGAATACATCGAGCAATCTGGACTCCTAAGGCTTTATTCAATGCCACAACCTGTAGTGGATGTTGATTTAGTACTCTGGAGCTACATACTTCACTGAATACTCAAGGGACAAACATAATGTTCAACTCTGTAGCCCTTCCAAATTGTGTGTTGTCATAGACATAATCCGTTAGATTACCTTCATTACCGTCTGTTGTAGAGTTCATAGTGCAACCGTCAAGAAAGTTTCTGTTCGCAGAATGCTGATTTCTAAGACGAATGTAGGCAAGACAGATATTTCCAGTAGTATTTGAATACAGGTATTGCCTACGCTAATGCAATGCGCGGGGAAGGAATAGACTGTGCCACAGGTAAGGCTCTGAGACTAATTGAAAATTGAAGCAGTTCTATGTTAGTCCAGTATGCGTCGAATTACAACGGTAGTTTCCTTGGTATGAACCACAATACTTACTAGTGTGACAGAATCAGAATTCCTAGTTCTTTGTCGGTGGCTAACACAAAGGTCGTCAGTGACAATACCGTTTACTGTTGCTGCAGTTTTCTGCGAAAAGAATATTCGTTGTGAGTACCAATAATTATGACAGTTTATGCTTCTGGAGAAATATATTGTTATGTGTGTAAAGTGGAACACTGTCGATTCTCCTCAAATTTCATATTGTTCCAACTTATAGAGAGGTTTAAAATATCAATTGTCATTTTTAACTCAGGTAAAATAAAAACTTAATTCTCGTTATAAATTTGTCTAGCAAGTGCTTCTTACATTACGTAATAATCTGATTATCTTGCTATTAAACCTCTCTTAAAGACGGATTCTGAGCCTGACAGGTATTTGCATTCAGTGAGATGTGTTCCCACTCTTTCGAATATTAACTTCTTAAAACTCATCTAAAATACTAGTAATACAAGAACTGGCTCTGTATTCACTACTGGTTGATCATTTTTTATCTAGCGATTACAGGAATAAATAAAAATAATGGAAATTCATGGTTGGAGCAATACGTCAAATAAGGGAAAGGCAGCCACTCATCTATAGCGGTTCGATAGGTGGAGCACAGTAACACAGAACAGCATTCTAATAATTCAACAGAATTCTAACAATAGTAAACACATTACACACAAAACCACAAAGACACACAGACGCACACTCTCATTGTCACAGCAAGGGATGAGTATCTTAACATGTGCGAAAACAGATCACATTTGCAAAACACATTTAATTAGATAGATAATGTAGTTGTATGGAAGCAGATGAGTATTTGTCCCATCCACCGCCAGTTCTTAGACACACAACCAACTGTCCTTTTTAGCCGTCCAAGTCTAGAGCGCAGCAGAGACATCATAATCTACTGTGGATTCATTTTAGGGCCGCTAAAGAAAGCTTATTCTGTAGATACAGCGCTGTCAGTGCATAGAGAGTATGAAGAAGGCGTATTTGGCCACGGTTTATCAAAGACAAACGTATAATTTTGGAGATACATATGTTTTATGGATGTGTTTATGCCCAATAGGGAATGGCGCTAGAGACCTGCAGTTTAACAGTGATGCTATACCGCATGGCCATTAAGAACTATATTTCAATTTGATCAAGTTGTTCTTAAATTAATGATTTCACTAAATACTTTAAAACCTGTTTAATTTACCCACCCTTCATTTACGGCCTTCGTATAGATATTTTGATATGTGGTATAGCATACAAATTCGTAGCGATGTATGGGTTTGGAGCCGTACAAAGTTATTACCCCAGCCGAAATTAAGTCTTTATGAGTTCTTTGTGAGTTCACAGCAAACCATTCAGCGTCTTTAATAAATTCCTGTTCTTTTTCCTTACAGACCCGGGTGTTATTTTACTCTGGCTGTCACTTAGGAAAAGTTCCTAGAATCTTAAAAAACTATTAATCCATAACAGAGATCCAAACGGGAAAGCGAGTGCTCTGATTGATCGAATGGGCCGTATTTTGTTCGGGTTGAAAGCAGCTGCTAGCAAGTTGAGGAAGGATGTTCCGTTCGCTGTCCGTTCCGTCAGACGAAATCTGCGCCGGCCAGAGATGTGTCGTGGTGGTACTGCGCTAATCTGCACTCTGTCTCGGAAACCGTGTTGTGTGAACCTAGATTTTTCATCATACCAAACGGCGCACTTAGGAACAATGAACTCGCTCTACTGCTGACTCTAAATGTTCTTGAGTTGCTGGAGCGCCCCAGTCTGATAATGACAAATTATTTCAGAACAAAATGCGTAGTAGTGGCCTTGTTCCGCAAGCCTCCAATTGTCTTGGTGTAATGCTTGTTTTAGACTGTCTAGTGACGCCCATCATATCTTTTGCATTGTTGTTTGTTGAGAAATTCTCCAAATTATCTCTTATTGCACGACAGTAATCCAAATGCTTTACTTATTAATACTACCTGTATTTCTTCTCGCGATATTTTAGTAGGAAACCGGTATCGAATAAAGTGACGCTGGTTTATAGAAAATTATCACGTTGGTTATTCATGGTGCCTAGGCTGTAGCTTCCTAGTCGTCTTTGCTGGCACACTCATGTTTTCATATTTTGTTTATCACCATGGAATATTGCAAGGCTTTTTTTCTTGCAGTGGTAATATGTATGCATCAAGATTTGTCGGACCATTATTCATTCTCGTCACAATATGGCCCCAACCAAAGAAGAACTATTGAGACAGTATTAATAACTATGCTAGTGTTTTCCTATTTTGTGCATATGAACTTCACTGTCTGTGGTAGACTTAATGAGTTAAACCTGTGAATTAACAACCTTTTCTATGGAAAATCATTTAGTAAGGTAAAACTGAAGTCTCTAAACGAAACTAACCCCTTGTATTTCTTACCGACTGACGGAATTTGGAGACGAAAACCCTAAAGTAAGATCATGAGGATTTGTAAACAGCCATAATTAAAACGATATCACATTACATTAGAAATAAATAATCACATCTCCTACACACAGATAACATTCTTCCATCTACCAAGACTCATAGTCACAGTGTAAGATCATATGACTCTTTGCAGCTTAAAACTAAAAGTACAATAACTAACGAATATCAACGGCAGCTCTTTTTACGACGGGCAAACGACACCAGCTTCGGAAAGGAAATTTATGTCGTAAGAAATTAGGTGCAGCGTATCACAAACACAGACTTCAAAATATTACAATGGTAACAACAGAAGTGAGAAAAGATTAAACATGAAAATACAGCAAATTTATGTTGGGAGCGATGCAGAGGAATCAATTTCAACGTGGTGAAACATCAGTCACTCACAGTTGTCTCTCTTTTTGTCAATCTATCCTACCCTGTTCTCATACATAATTCTATGATGTTCGCGTTACTTGCAGTGTAACACAGATTTCAGAGGGAGCTCCATGACACAGTGATCATAATTAGCTAAAAATCTAATATTTAATCTATTAACAGCTTGAAACAAAATGTTCCTGATGGTCTGATGTCTCTTCGCTTTATAATTAGTATAGTAAAAGAAGTCCACAAGTCAAAGAAATCAGTAAATTGATAACAAATGCTATAAGAAACTCTAGAATCTAATTTAATTTGCATAAATTTATTACAAAGCAACTTGAAGGGATTACATTACTTATTCCAATAAAATGTCATTACAGTACAAAAGTAATTGTGCGATAATTGAGTATAGTTAACAACACATCCAAAAAGATAATATTGTCAAGACTGGGTTCTTTACTCCTCTTGTGAAACCACTAATTATACTATAGCCACAAGTGTTAGTTTGCGACCAACTTCATATTCAGTTAAGCCCTGTATTAACAAAACACATGAAATTTACCTTTACCCTCTTTGCTAAAGTAAATGCACATGCATATTGTCTACTTAAGAGAAAAAGGAAGGTTGTAACGTTTACAAGACAGTTCTCTGTCCCACTGTTACGAAACCACTGCTAACTTTTCATGTGGAAGTATTACTTGGTAACAAACTTCTCAGTCCACTACAGCTTATAGTGAAGAAAAACATAAGACTACAGATACACGTTTAACGGGTTTGATGATGTAGTAGCACAAACATTGAGTACAAGTAACAATAAAACGAAATGACAACACTAATGACAGTTCACGTGTCTGTCTGTCTGTCTGTTTGTCTATGGGTGTTGTGTTGTGCATGTGTTTGTGAGTGTGCGTCAGTACGTTTCGTGGGACGGGGGGTGGGAATAGAGACTGACAAAATTACATAAGAGGTACAGAAAACAATGGGAGTTAAGCATCCTCAGTGGCGTTTAAATACTTTTTTGTAATTGGGGATAGCAAATAATGGTGGAATGTTTTCCATAGGGGTATAGTGATTATAGCTATAGTAGTAAAGGTCATCGTGTCTGCTACATCCTTAAGGACGATAATTACTACAATCTCAATCATTACTTCTAGCACTAAGCTTGATACGTCTTTGTCGTCTGTTTCGTTGAAACTTGGCTGTATGGTCCCCTGGGTATCTAGTACAGCTTGTTCGGTAGTCACATCAATATCGTCGTACCGCTGTGGGTCGCCCTCTGTTTCATCTGGCAGTGTAACATCAGCGGTTGGCAGCATTTCTCTAGCTAGCTGATCGTATGCAGCAGCATCCCTGAAAATCGGAAAAGTGAAATGTCTACCCTTTCGTGTTAGACTTCATCATGTTGTTTATAATTAACCTTCTCAAAATATTATTCGACAGTAGTTAAAAATTAGTTAACTGATTCAGGTACGTCGACAGAACACTACTGAAGTAACAATACTATTTTTTAAAAACACGATTGCCTAAATAATCTCAAAAATATTCAGCAATGTTGGTTGACTATTCATTTTTTCCCTAGTATACTATAGGAACATACTCGAATAGTAATTTGATGCAAGAATACAACTGTATAAGAGAATCTTTTAAGTTCAATGTAATATGCTGGTATATTGATATGGAAACTATGTAATATGAGGAAATCTGAAACTGAGTCAAACGTAATTATCGCTATAGGTCCTAATGTCCATGTTCGCCTCCCTACCAGTCGACCTCTACCTCCCCATCTCTTTGACCATCTGCTACTCTTCCCTCCTCTAATTATCCATCTCTTCCTTATTCCCCTCTCACTGTCCGTCTCCACAAACGAAGTCTCGATTGAGAAATGAACTCACTTAAAATGAATGGGTAAATCGGTTGGGATCATTAGTGTAAGAGGTACAGGAAAGGCCTCTTCAGCTGCTGGATCTGTGTGGCTAGTTTCTTCAAGGACAGTATTTCTCACAGTTTTAATCAGTGAACGGGCAGGACTGCAAAGTTTGGAATGATTAAGACTCAACAGCAGAATTCTCCTCCCATGAACCATGGACCTTGCCGTTGGTGGGGAGGCTTGCGTGCCTCAACGAAACAGATAGCAGTACCGTAGGTGCAACCACAACGGAGGGGTATCCGTTGAGAGACCAGACCAACGTGTGGTTCCTGAAATAGGGCAGCAGCCTTTTCAATAGTTGCAGGGGCAACAGTCTGGATGATTGACTGATCTGGCCCTGTAACACTAACCAAAACGGCCTTGCTGTTGTGGTACTGCGAATGGCTGAAATCAAGGGGAAACTACAGCCGTAATTTTTCCCGAGGACATGCAGCTTTACTGTATGATTAAATGATGATGGCGTCCTCTTGGGTAAAATATTCTGGTGGTAAAATAGTCCCCCATTCGGATCTCCGGGCGGGGACTACTCAAGAGGACGTCGTTATCAGGAGAAAGAAAACTGGCGTTCTACGGGTCGGAGCGTGGAATGTCAGATCCCTTAATCGGGCAGGTAGGTAAGAAAATTTAAAAAGGGAAATGGATAGGTTAAAGTTAAATATAGTGGGAATTAGTGAAATTCGGTGGCAGGAGGAACAAGACTTTTGGTCAGGTGAATACAGGGTTATATATACAAAGTCAAATGGGGTAATGCAGGAGTAGGTTTAATAATGAATAAAAAAATAGTAGTGCGGGTAAGCTGGTCTTCAGTCATGAGACTGGTTTGATGCAGCTCTCCATGCTACTCTATCCTGTGCAAGCTTCTTCATCTCCCAGTACCTACTGCAGCCTACATCCTTCTGAATCTGCTTAGTGTATTCATCTCTTGGTCTCCCTCTACGATTTTTACCCTCCACACTGCCTTCCAATACTAAATTGGTGATCCAGTACTAAATTGGTAAACCCTTGATGCCTCAGAACATGTCCTACCAATCGATCCCTTCTTCTAGTCAAGTTGTGCCACAAACTTCTCTTCTCCCCAGTCCTATTCAATGCCTCCTCATTACTTATGTGATCTACCTATCTAATCTTCAGCATTCTTCTGTAGCACCACATTTCGAAAGCTTCTATTCTCTTCTTGTCCAAACTATTTATCGTCCATGTTTCACTTCCATGCATGTCTACACTCCATACAAATACTTTCAGAAATGACTTCCAGACACTTAAATCTATATTCCATGTTAACAAATTTCTCTTCTTCAGAAACGCTTTCCTTGCCATTGCCAGTCTACAATTTATATCTTCTCTACTTCGACCATCATCAGTTATTTTGCTCCCCAAATAGCAAAACTCCTTTACTACTTTAAGTGTCTCATTTCCTAATCTAATTCCCTCAGCATCACCCGACTTAATTCGACTACATTCCAATATCCTCGTTTTTCTTCTGTTGATGTTCATCCTATATCCTCCTATCAAGACACTATGCATTCCGTTCAACTTCTCTTCCAAGTCCTATGCTGTCTCTGACAGAATTACAATTTCATCAGCGAACCTCAAAGTTTTTATTACTTCTCCATGGATTTTAATACCTACTCCGAAGTTTTCTTTTGTTTCCTTTACTGCTTGCTCAATATACAGATTGAATAACATCGGGGAGAGGCTACAACCCTGTCTCAATCCCCAACCACTGCTTCCCGTTCATGTCCCTCGACTCTTATAACTGCCATCTGGTTTCTGCACAAATTGTAAATAGCCTTTTGCTCCCTGTATTTTACCCCTGCAACCTTCAGAATTTGAAAGAGAGTATTCCAGTCAACATTGTCAAACGTTTTCTCTAAGTCTACAAATGCTAGAAGCCTAGGTTTGCCTTTCCTTAATCTATTTTCTAAGATTAGATTTTTGTTAACAAATTTAAACAACGGCCTGTCTTTATAGGGAAGCAGAGATTTATATGCAGACTGTAATTAAAAAAAATGTATCCTACGTCTTTACGTACCTTTAATGCAGTATCATGTCAAAGTTTGAAGTAAATTTCTGGAGATTTATTCCAAATGTTTGGTAACAAATTTAAACAACGCCTTCCTTTTTTATGGTAATATAGACACAGGTTTTTATACACCACGTGTATTTAAAAATTGTGGAGGCCACGTCCATCAAAACGTTTATTGGAGTATCATGTAAATCCTTGAAGTAAATTGGTCAGGAAAATCTCGATTTTTTTTCCTGGCTATGTCTCCCCTTTACATAAAACATATTTATGCACATTATTTAATTAAAAATATGTAGTCTATGCCGGTCTGAAGGTTTATTACAGTAACGTGAAAAAATTTGGAGTAAAGTGTTCAAGAACTTTTGCCGGATTTCGCTAACAAGTACTTCCCTTTATATATACCAGTAGCATATCCCTGCCGGTACGTTTATTAGAATATAGTGTGAAAATTTGGAGCAATTACGTCAATAGCTTTCTGAGATTTACGTTAACAACCTTTTTCATGTGTATAATGTATATATAGTCATATACCATAAATATTTAAAAAATGTTTTGGCATATCCGTCCGAACGTTTATTATAGAATCATGCAAATATATGAAGCAAATTGGTAACTAACTTTCAAAGATTTCTGGTACCAACGTTAAACTATGACTTGTCTTCATGTAGTGTAGAGATATAGATTATGTTTATAATCACATATCGTATATATTTAAAAATTAAGTAGTTTATGTCTTTCCGAGCAATTATTAGACTTTCATGTAAAGATCTGAAGTTAACTGATCAACAACTTCTGAGAATTTTGCTACAAACCTTTCCGTTTTATATAGTTTATACCACACGCATTAAAAAATGTGTATCCTATTTTCCCTCTGATGTTTATTAGAGTGTCGTGAAAATTTTTTAAGTAAATCGGTCAAGAACTTTTCGAGATTTTTGGTGACAACATTAAACTACAACTCGTCTTTATATAGTGTTGTAGAAGTGTAGATGATGAATGCAATCAGCAAGAATTATTACACGACGACATTTGCCGTGATAGGCAATTATTTCTCCCAGTACTTCTAGTGACATTATGCAACTGACATCCAACAATGTATAGAAAAACTATAATATCAGCGTCACATACACTTGAGTGATGTAAAAAACTAACCTTCTCAAAGCCGTGAAAGATATAGTGAAATGAATAAACCGTAGTAGTGACGTGATTTTTTTTTTTGTGTTCCATGTGTTTCATACGAACATAAGATTTAGGGGCCGTTGTTCATGCTTTTAATAATTCGTTGGTACTGGTACCGTGTCATTCATATTGATGCTGTCATGTGACATTTCGACCTACTTGCGGAGGCTTTCTTCGGAGAATTGGCTGCTCAAAGCGTGTACCCAGTTCCCAGAAATGTGCCTCCGCAAGAATGCCGAAACCTCAAATCAGAAGAACGAGCAAGAACGACGCGGTACCACGAGGACTTTTAACGACATGTGTTGCATTAGTTATTCAGTTTGTCCAAGTCACTACATTAAGTGAAGAAACAATGCGAATGTTATCAAAACAAAAGGAATATAAAATATCAAGTGTTTAGAGTGTATTCTAATCTGGTGAGATGGCTGCATGATGTACAAGCTGAATATTAAAAAAAAAATAGAAACATCGTTCTACAGATTATTTTCTCGTATGTTGCCCTCATTGTGCCTTACGTAGCACAATAGGGCTGCATGAGAAGATACTGAGCACAAATCGTCTTGTAACTCTACAGTGTCTACACACTAAACGTAATATCATTCAAGTGAAAACAAGGTGAACAGAAAACGAAAAAAATGGCAACACTCACTCAGTGTGACGATCAGCAGGATCATATCCGGGAACATCAATAGTGATGTTGTCAGCACTTGCCATAGATTCTTGAAATATGAACTGAAATGCTGAAACAGAAGGGAATATGTGGGGAAACATTCTACATGTAGTATGCCTAAGTACGTTCGTGACGTTTAAGTTATCCGTAAAATTTTTAGCCAGGCAGTAACTATTTCATCTGTAGTTTTCTACAAAAAATTACGTAATTATGTCATTCAAGTTATTTCTGTTAAGAAATAAAGTGCTGTTCCTTATGTTAAACATTCCTCAAATTACGCACACAGCTATAACAACAATTCAGAGCAGGAAATGTTGATGTCAATACAGATATCCGTTCAAAAATGTTCATTACCAAATTAATAATGAAGCACATAATTCTAAGTGAATAATTATCGTCTTACAGTGAAGTTGTATCTACCTGAATAGTACACATTCGTATTGTCCTTTCGCTCAGTAAATTCTTAACCTAGAAGTCTGTTCAAGCACTTGTTGCTGCGTCTAGTTTCTATTATAAAACTACAAGAGCAAAAGTTTAAGTATTACTTCTGAAACTATC
Source organism: Schistocerca cancellata (assembly GCF_023864275.1). NCBI lineage: Eukaryota > Metazoa > Arthropoda > Insecta > Orthoptera > Acrididae > Schistocerca > Schistocerca cancellata. The sequence goes on along the minus strand of NC_064629.1, from coordinate 234,372,610 downwards.
TTTAAATTTAGTCATAGTTTGAACTTTACAATTTCAGAATTATGAAAGTCAGCACTGAAGTCTGAAACAGCAGCAGTTCGACCTACTGCAATTTATGGTGGAGCATTCTCTATAGTTACTACTTATGTCGTTGCCGTCAAGTAAAAGCAGACCGAGATGAGAATACAAGAGAAACAAAGGGAAGCGATGTGATGCAAGTTTCAGGGAAAGTTCACATCATTTCAAATTACGTGGAATATTTTGGTATGAATATTTTCAACAAACAGAAAGCCTAATCAGGGAAAAGAATGACTACAGGGAACACTGTGATTGGTGGGTTAAATCTGGGGATATGTGGCTACCAAACTAGTTTATGTTCAACATCCTCAAGAACATCCGATGGAAGGCCGTGGTTACAGACGACCTGAATTCTAACATCAAGACCATCCATTCTAAAGCAGCCGAGTAATGTCCTTGGTAAACGTTGATATTTCCACTGATGAACACTGGGTAATTTTCTAGGAAAAAAGTGGAGGGGTTTTCGGCTGTCGTAACGTAAGTAGTTGTCAAGGAAGTTACCCCATTGCATACCCGTAAGTTATTTGAACAAGCGATAGCATAGTAGTAGTTAAGAAAATGAAACAGAATGTATATTCCAGAACGAAATTTTCACTCTACAGCGGAGTGTGTTCTGATACGAAACTTCCTGGCAGATTAAAACTATGTGCCGAACCGAGACCCATACTCAGACCTTAGCCTTTCGCGTGCAAGGGCTGTACCAAATTTCTGTTGATCCTCTCACTCAGGTTTTTATTACAGAGGGCAGCTAACCCATTAACCGAACATGCTGAGATACCGTGCCGGCTCAACTGAGCTATCCAAGCGCGAATCACGACCCTTCCTCACAGCCTTACTTCCGCCAGTACCTCGTCTCCTACCTTCCAAACATCAGAGAAAGTCTCCTGCGAAACTTGCGGAACTAGCATTCCTGAAAGAAAGGATATTGCGGAGACATGGCTTTGCCACAACCTGGGAGGATGTTCCCAGAATGAAATTTTCACTCTCCAGTGGAGTATGCGCTAATATGAAACTGTCTGACACACAGTTTCAATCTGCCAGGAAGTTTCATAATGTATATTCTTTGGTCATTTTAAATTATCTAGCTGCAGCTTCGCATTTGTTTTGTGGCTTTGAAGTTAGAAAACAACGTATAAAACTTCCACTGTCCACTCGGGCACTGTCATAGTGCAACAAAACTCTGCTTGGTTATCTGAAACATTTATAGTTTGTTGCCTGACCTGGAACAGAATCAAATTTGCTTGCATGAATTATCTGCTGAATTATGAAGAAACGCCACCAGCTCAAAAGTCAAACTCTGAAACATACTTTACTCACTTAAATATGTTTTCTACCTACGATTCCTGTTAGTGACGGTAATTTTATAATGATCTAATGTCTAATGGCAACGGCCTTGCCGCAGTGGATACGCCGGTTCCCGTGAGATCACCAAAGTAATGCGCTGTCGGGCGTGGCCGCCACTTGGATGGGTGACCATCCAGGCCGCCATGCGCTGTTGCCATTTTTCGGGGTGCACTCAGCCTCGTGATAACAACTGAGGAGCTACTCGACAGAATAGTAGCGGCTCCGGTCGCAGAAAACTATCATAACGACCGGGAGAGCGGTGTGCTGACGACATGCCCCTCCTATCCGCATCCTCAACTGATGATGACGCGGCGGTCGGATGGTTCTGATGGGCCACTTGTGGCGTGACGATGGAGTGCTTTTAATGTCTAATAATTTTAGATTCTTTTCGTTCTGTGGTGCGATCATATAATCGTTATTCTTTGGGTAACTGCGTCCTCATAATTTTATCTATGAAGGACAAAATGTAATTGGTTCTGTCTGATTGGAGACGCATCATGTTAAGCGACCGTTGTCTTCCACGAGACACAGAAAATTACTTATATCCAAGAGAAATGATGGTCACCATCTGAATACTTTAGGTAGGCTGCTTTGATATTTCATTATTACATTCACAGCAAACTTTTTTTGTATTATATAAATAATTATCAATGTGATACTTTTTTTGACGACCTGAAGTTACATCGTAACATAATGAAATGTATTACTTAGGCAAGAAACTGGTCGATTACTTAAGAAATGAAGCAGTAGAGTATTTGATAATTATCCTTTTATTCGTATACGAGTAATATTAGTCTGAGACTGAGAATTAGAAATGAGGAGAGAGAAATGTCCGAACATTTGCGAATCCATTGTCGTATATCAGCCAAAATCAGCAGTCAGAAAGTGCCTTTGACTAATATCCTTCGAGGGGTAAGAAACCTGACAAGCGCACTTACAAGAAATCTACCGAGAAATGGATGGGAGCACTGGTTCATCTATGCTCTGCCAATGTTCATATCCAGCTTGAGTTCAGAGCAGCACAAAAATGCAGCTACGACAAAGGAAATGGAATAATTTTCTGTGAACAGAGTGACAACCGAACAGATATAGGTTGTCCGGTAATTGTTAAAGATGTATCATTTCCCACTGCAGTCGGACGCATAGTGGTATAATCATCTACACTCCTGGAAATTGAAATAAGAACACCGTGAATTCATTGTCCCAGGAAGGGGAAACTTTATTGACACATTCCTGGGGTCAGATACATCACATGATCACACTGACAGAACCACAAGCACATAGACACAGGCAACAGAGCATGCACAATGTCGGCACTAGTACAGTGTATATCCACCTTTCGCAGCAATGCAGGCTGCTATTCTGCCATGGAGACGATCGTAGAGATGCTGGATGTAGTCCTGTGGAACTGCTTGCCATGCCATTTCCACCTGGCGCCTCAGTTGGACCAGCGTTCGTGCTGGACGTGCAGACCGCGTGAGACGACGCTTCATCCAGTCCCAAACATGCTCAATGGGGGACAGATCCGGAGATCTTGCTGGCCAGGGTAGTTGACTTACACCTTCTAGAGCACGTTGGGTGGCACAGGATACATGCGGACGTGCATTGTCCTGTTGGAACAGCAAGTTCCCTTGCCGGTCTAGGAATGGTAGAACGATGGGTTCGATGACGGTTTGGATGTACCGTGCACTATTCAGTGTCCCCTCGACGATCACCAGTGGTGTACGGCCAGTGTAGGAGATCGCTCCCCACACCATGATGCCGGGTGTTGGCCCTGTGTGCCTCGGTCGTATGCAGTCCTGATTGTGGCGCTCACCTGCACGGCGCCAAACACGCATACGACCATCATTGGCATCAAGGCAGAAGCGACTCTCATCGCTGAAGACGACACGTCTCCATTCGTCCCTCCATTCACGCCTGTCGCGACACCACTGGAGGCGGGCTGCACGATGTTGGGGCGTGAGCGGAAGACGGCCTAACGGTGTGCGGGACTGTAGCCCAGCTTCATGGAGACGGATGCGTCCGGTCCTCGCCAATACCCCAGGAGCAACAGTGTCCCTAATTTGCTGGGAAGTGGCGGTGCAGTCCCCTACGGCACTGCGTAGGATCCTACGGTCTTGGCGTGCATCCGTGCGTCGCTGCGGTCCGGTCCCAGGTCGATGGGCACGTGCACCTTCCGCCGACCATTGGCGACAACATCGATGTACTGTGGAGACCTCACGCCCCACGTGTTGAGCAATTCGGCGGTACGTCCACCCGGCCTCCCGCATGCCCACTATACGCCCTCGCTCAAAGTCCGTCAACTGCACATACGGTTCACGTCCACGCTGTCGCGGCATGCTACCAGTGTTAAAGACTGCGTTGGAGCTCCGTATGCCACGGCAAACTGGCTGACACTGACGGCGGCGGTGCACAAATGCTGCGCAGCTAGCGCCATTCGACGGCCAACACCGCGGTTCCTGGTGTGTCCGCTGTGCCGTGCGTGTGATCATTGCTTGTACAGCCCTCTCGCAGTGTCCGGAGCAAGTATGGTGGGTCTGACACACCGGTGTCAATGTGTTCTTTTTTCCATTTCCAGGAGTGTATATACTGAGGGAAGCGTATAGTTTCTTAACAAAATTGTAAATTGAAGCACAGGGTGCAGGAACTCATTTTAATTTGATAACGTGCTGTGACAATTTTATCAATAAATGCTGAGTTGAAGTAAGAATCAACGAACTAGAATCTTGCCGAAAATTACGATGCCACACCCTTATGAAAGTTCAACAAATAGATCAGTGCACTTTAGTTTGTAACATAAATTAATTTTCGTCACTCAATTCTCTATCTTCGTAAGTACTGAATCTGTCAGTATTATTTGAAAATTATCACCATGACAGGGCATCTACACAAAGAACTGAACAGACTACGTAAATATGAAGAAGAAACTGAGTAACCTTAAATGAAGAAACCACCGGAAGTCGTTGTACAAAACGCCACAGTGTTTTGCGAAAATTAACTAATTTTAGTAAAATGAGACTTACTTAAAACACGTAGGAAAACAGTGAGGCAGTCCATCTCTCCTGTGAGACACGAATTACGTTTGTACCTGTACTCCCACCCCTGGGTAACGTCTGCAGTGTTCCAAGAAGAATAAGGCAAATCGCCGCTGTGGCTTCCGTCTGGGAACTGAAACGCTTCTACACTGGCGGGCGAGTCCCACGGTGTGAGTCATGCCTGATGGCTGTTGGAGCTCGGACTGTCGACAGTGACGTCACGTACATCGTTTGACTGGTATTGGTTACAGCCACCTAAGGGAGCTGTTTTGAGTGTTACCTCGACAACTAAGTGAAATAAATTCCATCAACCTGACAACAGAATGATGCATTTTTCACTGTGTTTATCTTCGTTTAGAAATAAGAAGAAATGAATTTGATAGTATGTTGTTATTCGTCATAGTCATACCAGTGTTTAAATTACATACACGTTAAATAGTCTTTAACAAAAAAAATCACAAAATGAACCTGTTTTGGATCAGCGTTGACTAAATGTAAATACATGAAATCGCATCCAGTCACTTTTTTGACTAATTATTTATTATTCCATGAATCAGTTTTCGAACCTTTTGGGGTTCATCTTCAGGTTCATCTGTCACAAGCTAGCATCCAGCATTATGCTAGAAATGATGATGTAACGTCCAGAAACCATCTGAAGATGAACTTGAAAAAATTCGAAAACCGATTCATGGAATAATAAATAATTATTCAAAAAAAGTGACTGGTTGCAGTTTTATGTATTTACATTCAGTTAACACTCACGGGTTCTAAAATATCCGTAATGGATAAGTTTCATAACGATGACTAAGTTCGTGATGGTTCTGTTGCGCAATGACATAAATCACGTGCCTACGTGACATGAGAAATGTGTTTTATACATCTTTTTATAATAAACATGTTGGCGTTATTTTAATGGAATACTGTCATACTGTCCCACTATAAAATTTCCTCCTTTTTTATGGAAACGCGAATTCACCCGAAAGTGGTATCGATATGGATGGATCATAATTATTCAAAATTTAGTAACTATACAGCTGAATTCTTACCTAGTTCTATGTTTCTTGGAGTTGACCTGCGTGAAAGGCGTCCTAAAATTGTAACCACGGATGAAAGTTTCCGAAAAACTGCACGGTGTTGTATTGGCTATTAAGGCGGTGTCAAGGAGCTGACGTCGTTGGTGTATCAGAGGAAATGTTGCACGCCTTTAGACAAATGGTTAGCTACGTGTAAGCGATGTGAAAGATGGGTGCGCGATTTCTTAATTACTGTACAAAAACCAATTTTTCGTCTACGAAAGGCTATTTTCATAACAGTCAAGGTAACAGTGTGAGTCTTTTGTAACTGTGTCTGTTACATGGATCCACCAGTCTACACCAAAAATGAAATAGCAATCAAAACTGTAGGAGAATCCCATGGCCATGTATCAGAGGGGTGATATTTACTTCACATTACCGTTTTCTTGGAAGCGAAAGCTATATTTTTCATTATCTTGGAAACAGTAAAACGGTAATGATGCAAACGTTCGGGACAACCTGAATGAAAAAATACGCAGTAGAAAGCCTGTATGTCAAAATTTAAGGCTTGTTCCTCCACACAAAACAGCTTTCGTAATAGGAAAACACAGTGCTTTGATGTGCCATATACTGCAATATTTACTCTGTTGACTCAGTTAGGAATTCATCGACTTTTACCTGTTCTTACTGACTGCTTCAAACGCATTAATTTATCTGAACTTGCAACTGAAGTGCACGAAATAGTATGGGGGACGCCTTCTGTTCTATTCTCTGACATAAACGAATAATATCATGGGTTTACTAACAAACTTACTCTCCTATATGACAAATATGCCTCCTAACAGCTGAAAACATAAGGAAAAAACCTGCACATAGGCAACTGAAAAACTGAAATAGCTCATGCATCTCAAAGACTCTGCACAGCGGGCAAACAAACTACGCCCAACGTCTGAAAATGATATTACTTACAAGCAGAAGCGGAACAGTCGCCAAGCTGTGAGAAATACGAAACTCAGAGGTGCCAATACATAACCGACAACAGAAATGCACCACTTCTCCTACGGAAAACCTGCCTGGTCTTGTTATAGGCAAAATAAAAGGAACTGGTTCTCCCCTTATCCCAGCCAATCGACTGAAACGATACTTCACATAAGCTACAACCACAATTAAATAACAAATGGAACAGCGACTCACAGAGTATTTCATGACGGTAGACAACTGTAGCCACGAAAGGTTCTATCCACAGCATGTTACTTGCAACACTGTCAAAAAAGCCATCATGCTTATTGGATCAGCATCAACTGTAGACTATGACATCACAATCCAAATGATAAAGCTTATTATTGACCCACTATTGCACATTGCAACAGATACTTTCAACCACTACTTACGTAAAGTTTTTTTCCCTGAGGCCTGGAAACAGGGACTAGCGAAGCCATTACCTAAATGGACGCTGCGTACATGCTCTGAGTACCGACCTGTTTGCATTCTTCCTGCAGTGTCCAACGCCTTGTAATGCAGAGTCCACGACAAGCTAACAAGCTACCTAACTTCAAATAACGTACCAGAAGAATACCAATCAGGTTTCCGTAAACATCACTGCTACGGTCGCAGGTTCGAATCCTGCCTCGGGCATGGATGTGTGTGATGTCCTTAGGTTAGTTAGGTTTAAGTAGTTCTAAGTTCTAGGGGATTGATGACCTAAGATGTTAAGTCCCATAGTGTTCAGAGCCATTTGAACCATTTTTGAACCGTAAACATCGCAGCACAACACTTGCCTTGATGAAGGTGAAATATGGCCCAAGGCTTCACATGGGTGCGAAAGAGACAACTGTCATGTGGTTCTTAGACTTCAGCATAGACTTTGACACTGTCGACTATGACATTTTAAGTACGAAACGTAGCAGCCTAAATTTCTCGCCAATTGCAGTGCAGTAGTTTCACTCATATCTGATTTTAGCCAGCAGTGCGTCGTGTTCGGCACCATAAAGTCACAATGGAGGCCGGTAGTATCAGTCTTCCCCCATAGTTCGATATTAGGTCCGATATGTACGTAAATGATATGAAACAAGTTATGTCCTACTGTAAATACCACATGTAAGCTGATGACTTCCAGTCGTATCTAAATGCAAAACCAATAAACCCGAAGACATCTATCAAGAACCTCAACACCGATCTGTGTGCACAGTCAAAATGGGCGCAGGATACCGAGTTCTAATTCAACCGTCCAAAACTCGAGCGGTTCTAGTTGGTCATTCTGGGCTCATTGGCCCTAAATATTGGAGATCTCTATAATCTTTAACTTTAAATGGGACAAATATCTTTTCTCCTTCAGCAAGGAGACTAGGAGTAATAACAGATGAAAATCTAAAATTGGTCTGAGCACGTAACTGCAATGTGTGTGAAGGCATCAGCATCTCTTCATGTCCTGCAAAAATATGAAAAGCTCTTCCATCTTGATCTGAAAAAGAAACTTTTACACACGCTTATATTTCCATTTAATAATTAAAGCGAAGTTATCGTGCAAGTTCTTTCTCAGGAAAGCTCACGACGACTGGAACTGGTTCTGCATGCCTGTGTTCGTTATATTTGTGATGTTCGGCTCTCTTTGATCACATTTCACCATCATATGGACAGCTATCCACGCTGCGTGCAGACAAGCGCAGAGATTCCCGTACGCTCTGTCTTCTCTACTGTCTTATCAATGAGCACTGTCCCTTATATCTCTCCTCGACCTTAATGCTCTTGTCTCAACAATTTCGCAGAAACGTCCGTTGCCATCAGAGCAAAATCATTTCTGTCAGATTCCATCGTTCAGCCACTTTCTCGAAGTTCTTCAGGAATTCGACTCTCCAATAACCTACCGCGTTGTGTGAGAGATCTGAATAACATCTCCTGCTTCAGAAGACAGATAATGACAAAAATGGTTCAAATGGCGTGCCTGTTAATATATTGTTGAAATGTCTCTGAGCACTATGGGACTCAACATCTTAGGTCATAAGTCCCCTAGAACTTAGAACTACTTAAACCTAACTAACCTAAGGACATCACACACACCCATGCCCGAGGCAGGATTCGAACCTGCGACCGTAGCAGTCCCGCGGTTCCGGACTGCAGCGCCAGAACCGCTAGACCACCGCGGCCGGCAGATAATATTGGTAAATTTGGTAGATAATGACATATTTACCAAAACAAGAATAATGATCACCATTGTCCCTTTACACAATCCTTTATTCCAACCTTATCTTATTACTGATATTATTATTATTATTATTATTACTGTTAGTGGGAGAAGTTGCAGTTGTATAAGCAATACTGTATTAATTTTATTAGTTTATAGTCAGAGTTACCTTACTCACGCTAGAACTTAAGACATTCAAACCATTTTGATACTGCTCGAACAGTCCACGGGTATACTGCCGGTTCATTGTTCATTGTTCTAGCAACAAATACGCCTGGAGAAACTGAAGAATCACATTTTGATACTAATTGTAATACTGAAATCATTATTTCTTAGACAACTATGATTTGAAAAGGTACTGTATGTGCGACACTCTGTTACGATGTAAGAGAGAACCTGAAAGCACCAATCACATAGAGTTAAATAATTATATAAATAAATACTTCTAAAGAAGCTGGTGATTAAATTATTTTTAAGTCCTGTCGCTCTTTAAGAAGGGAAATTTTGGCTAAGGAAAAACGTTCCACCACTCCTTGCCTTTGTTGAGCGTATCTGATCGTAAATATACCAGTTTATAAAGATGATGAGAGTACGTCCAAAGTATCTGCTACAACAGCTCACATATGATGTCCACAGATACTGCTGCGAGTAAAACAGAGCTAGGATACTGCGACCCAATCGTCAACTGTTCTTAAAAACTTGGACAGCAATCTTTAGCACCAGTTAAAGAATATTATTAATAAAGTATAGATTTTGGAACACAGAGTGAAGGCTTTTCATTTGATATACATGTAATTCGCTACAAGAACACATAAGTCGATTTTAATGTGTTATTGGTGATTAAACTTACTAGAACATTTGGAATAGTTGTTGATATTGTTGTTCCTCCAGCTCCCGTGGAAAGTTTTTGGCAGCTTTTCACCATGATGTCATTTTTGTCTGCACTTCTTCCTGCAACTCTCCGGGTTTAGATGGTCTTTCAAAAGAATTTTATGTTCGCTTTTGGCCACTGATAGCAGATACGATAACATCTAAGTTGAATGAAGTGGTGTAAGGGGGATACACCCTGTCCTCTTTTAAGGCCAGAAAAGTTGGTTTAATTTCCAAGAACACGGGACGTCTGTCCGTGGGTCACGTCCAACCGATAACGCCACTTCATTCCGATTACAAAATCGTAGAGCTCCCGATAAATAGCCGTTTGTCGGTTTTTCTTGCTGACATTGTCGTGAGTTATCGAAGTTGTGTCCAGGGTCGTTCTCTCATGACTCCCGTTGCTGAATGTTGTGACCTCATCTCGATTACTGGCACTGCTTTTCTCGATTTTAATCATGTGTTTCACCGAATTACTCATGATTTTCTGTCATAAGATTTGATGGATATTGGTTTTAATGATTTACAAGACGGATGTTGACCTCTCTAATTACTGGTGTTCAGGGGTCTATTGTGAATTTTCGTCTTTCTCCCAGATAGAAATGTGTTGAGATGTCCTGCAAGGGAGTCCCCTATCCACGTTGTCATTCGTGCTTTTTCTGGAATCCTTACTGCCGTTCATAGCTGCTCGACTGCATGACTGGTCGTTGTATGGAGAAAAGTTTATCGCCTGAATGAATGCTGATAACGTTATGGTACATCTTCGTACTCATGATGACATACTGGTGATCAGGGACGTTCTGGGTGGATACTGTCGGCTTACAGGAGAACAGGTTAACGACCTATGGGCATCTGACGCCGCAGAGATTCCATGTGCTGAAGCAGTTGTTGAATGTTTTTATTGATCGTGTCCGCTGAAGATGTGTACAACAAATTGGAAGTCCAAGACGGATAGGATTTAAGGAGTGGTCCTTGAACACGGGCGTCGCTCTCTCTCGTTACTTCATGAGGGTCGCGTCTTGCAAACTTATGTGTTGAGCAAAGTGTATCTTGTGGCACAAGATTTTTCTCTTCCCGCGATGGTGTCCCTGAAGCTACAATGGTTATTGGGCAAGTTTCTCTGGCATTATTTCTTCGAGGCACTAGTTAAACATGTCCTCACGTACGCAGGTAACTAACAGCTCAACTTTAGCCCTTCCAGCTGATGATGTTATGATAAATAACAAATTAAGGAATATTAGGGAATTTTTTATTGATATGAGTTATTTGTAAAAATGCTGTTATGTTGCTGGATATTTTAAAATAGTGCTTCCCCTGTGAATTCCCTGTGGCTAATAACAGACTGGAAGATTGATTGGTGCAGTGTCAGTCTACCTACTTTTCCGATGGAAGCTGGCTTCATCGACAATTGTGGTGGTGCACCATCATCGTGAAACCATACCTATCGTCGACAACTGGAACGTTTTATAAAGTGTCAGGCAAAAGAATTGTACAGTAACGTAGCATACAGGGACGCATACAAAATTGTCCGGCGACAGAACTATTCCATGCACGATTCCAGCCCACAGGTTTATACCAAAGAGTGCCTGTGATCGTGTTCATGGGTGACATGTGGGTTGTCTTACGACGAGTAATGACTGTTGTGGAGGTTGAAAGTACTTCCTCCGGTGAAGGTAGATACGTCGGTCCATATATCGTTATTTATAAAATGTTCGTTATCTTCCACATGGTGCAAAAGCCTTTCACAAAACTCTACTCATCGAATGAGGTCTTCTGGCTGCTGGTGTCGAGTTAATGTATAATGATATGGATTCTGTTCTTCCTTGTACAACACGCCAAAAACAAGTCTTCGAAATATCTGGAACTGCCTTGTAATACATGTGTGATCAAAAGTATCCGGACACCCCAAAAACTAAAGTTTTTCATATTAAGTGCATTGTGCTGCCACCTACTGTCAGGTACTCCATATCAGTGAAATCAGTAAACATTAGACATAGTGAGAGGGCAGAGTGTGACGCTTCGTGTAACTCACAGACTCTGAACGTGGTCAGGTGATTCGGTACCACTTGTGTCATAAGCCTCCACGCGAGATTTCCATACTCCTAAACATCCCTGGGTCCACCGTCTCTTATGTGACAGTGAAGTGGAAACAGGAAGGGATATGTACAACAGAAATGCATACAGGTCGACCTCGTCTGTTGACTGACAGAGACCGCAGACAGTTGAAAGGGTCGTGGAGTATAACTGGCAGACATCTATAGAGACCATCACACAGGAATTTCAAACTGCATCACGATCCACTGCAAGTACTAAGACAGTTTGGTGGGAGGTCAGAAAACTTGGATTTCATGGTCGAGCGGCTGCTCATAAACCACACATCACGCCGGTAAATGCCAAACGACGCCTCGCGTGGGGTAAGGAGCGTAAACAGTGGGCGATGAAACAGTGGAAAAACGTTGTATAGAGTAACGAATCGCGGTACACAATGTGCCGATCTGGTAGCAGGGTGTGGGTATGGCGAATGCCCGGTGAACGTAAACCTCCAGTGTGTGTAGTGAGAACAGTAAAATTCGGAGGCGGTGGTGTTATAGTGTGGTCGTGTTTTCCATGGAGGGGGCTTGCACCGATGTTGTTTTGCGTGACACTATCACACACAGGCCTACATTGATGTTTTAAGCACCTCCTTGCTTCCCACTGTTGAAGAGCAATTCGGGATGGCGATTGCATCTTTCAACACGATCGAGCACCTGTTCATAATGCACAGCCTGTGGCAGAGTGGTTACACTACAAGAACATTCCTGTAACGGACTGGCCTGCACCGAGTACTCACCTGAATCGTATAGAACACATTTGGAATGATTTGGAACGCCGTCTTCGTGCCAGACGCATAAAACCGACATTGATACCTCTCCTGAGTGCAGCACTCAGTGAAGAATGGGCTGCCATTCCCCAAGAAACTTCCAGCTCCTGATTGAAGGTATGCCTGCGAGAGTGGAAGTGATCATGAAGACTAAAGGTAGGCCAACACCATATTGAATTCCAGCATTACCGATGGAGGGCAGCACGAAGTCATTTTCAGGAAGGTTTCCGGATACTTTTGATCACATAGAGTATTACGTGACTTGTGAACGGTTGCAAGAATTGTGTTTGTAGAGTCCATCTAGTCCCTGGACGATCTCTGTCCATTACTTGCGAACGAAGATCTCCGCCTTCCTGAAGGCGTTGCTCCAGGGGACAAAAACCATTCTGATGGAGATGGTGCCTTTGAAGGTACTGTGCAGCATATGCACGAGCAGAGCAGCAGCTTGGTTATCGGATGCACCCAGTACCAAAAGCATATCAATGCATTCATCTCTTGTGCACTCTATGAAGTATTTGTCCTACATGTACTTGACAGGACCTGTCATGGTTGTGCACTGCGCGGTTAGTAGACACATGCCTGCTGTTTAATGTTAAATGAAAGACACATAAAAAATGATGTCCTGCTTATAAACGACAAGAACTATGGAACGGACGTCTAAATATTAAAAATAGGAATCACGACGATTTGAGCGGTAGTTCCATGGTGGATGTGGGTTTCATGTCCAAACAGTCTACTTTGTTTTTTTCTCCAACCTCTCGGTTTCCAGCAATACATTTACAACTTTTTTTTTAACTGAACAAAAACAATGATCAAAGTCACTGCGATAAATATTTTAAAAACAAAGCAAGGAAAAAAAATCAGGCACCTGATGAGAATGGAACCTATGGGCTTATGCATGTAAAATACCTGCCATAATCATTATTTTGTAACTTTTACCAAAAGTAATGTAACAGGAATGAGAAATTCAAAAGAAAAGGGAATCTACACCTCCATCTCCTTGAAGATTAAATACGACGCGAAAAGCTCGTGATAGCGCTGCATCCTTTTCCATGTGAAATGGGCCATAATCATAATCTGATAAAAGTCACAAGGGACCGTGTAATACCCGCTCCCCACCATGTAATGAACATAACGCTCGACGAGCCATATAACTGCATCGTCCTTCATGCTGCGAAAGAAGGTTGAATCGGGACGCACAGAGTTCATGCTACCTGTCGCTGGCAACGCTGCACACAGTTACAGCATTGCCAGAGGCTCGGTTTTCAATTCACATTTCTGTCAAACCTATTGGCGGGCCTAGGTACTGCTAGATGCACTTCTGCCTTGAGATGGGATGAGGAATCGCATGCCAACCGCCAATTGCGGCGTTCTTTCTTCTCCCTGTATGTACATGCGACACTAGCGGCATGAAGTAAAGAAGCTCGTCTTGCCACATTCACGGGTATCGCGCTCGCGCCCGCCCATCGTTGTTAAAGCATGCTGTTGGCATAGAGGTATCTAGGGAACTGCTGGCTGACAGCACCCATGGGCAAGTAGCGTGGGTACTCACGGGCGCCTGTGCCTGCAATAGCACATTTTCCCGCCTTTGATCTAAAGAGTTGGCAGATTTACCTTTACTTAGCTACTCTTCGTGAAATTACGACAACATGAAATGAGAATTTCAGTATTGCCATAGAAACTGTGCACTCAGTGTGCGTGATGTAATATATGTGCTGTGAGATATATTAACAGGCACGCAACCTCTTTAGTACATTAGCTCGACTAGTAAGCTGTTTTGAATGAACGATGCTTTTCTTGACTAACGGCAAAAGTTCAAATGGACAAGATTACAACTCATTAACAGAGAAAAACACAGCATGACAAAGGAATTGAAATATCAAGGGAGGCCGAAAATGGCATCGGAATAGAATAGCGACACACCATTTGCGGTTCGTAGACGAACTAAATAACTTGATTTGCTGTGTTACTTTTACGTTCCAGCACCCGTGGTCAATGACTAACAATTGTAACAGACTAGACCCAGGGTTCAGTTAAGGCCACTGCTTAAAATCTGAATAAAAATTATCAGCAATATCCGCTGATGGCTTCCGATATAATGAACAGCACATTTGTGATCATGGTCTTGTCGACGATAGTGGAGGAGGGACAGACTTTTAGTACAATCTCTTTCCCTACCGATGAGAAACTTCCCTTAAAAGTTAGAAGAATCAACTATGATCAACGTTATGAGGATGCAGAAGAAAATGTGAACCACTACATTAAAGAGATAGTGAATTATCAAAGGACATGCAGCCTGTAACTGAAAACGTGTCATCATCATTATCTTTCCACTGGAAAAACATTACAGAATAGACCCCCTTTCAGTTCTCTGAGAGGGGACTTCGAAACGGGAGGTAACCATGAGGGAAGACTGGCTAACCAACGAAAGAGTAATAATTCAGGAGTTGGAGTGTGGAATGTCAGAATTCTGAATGTGGTAGGGAAGTTGGAAAATTAGAAAAGGGAAATGCAAAGACTGAATCTAGAGACAGTAGGTGTCAGTGATGTGTGCTGGAAAGAAAATAAGGTTTTTTGGTCAGACGAATAAAGCACAGTCGCAAACCAGAAGAAAATGAATAGGACCGTAGTACAGGGAATGAGTTACAACGAAAAGTTCAGTCATGCGATTGCTCTCACCCGAATCGATAGAAAACAACTGCCAACAACAAAAGCCATCTTCACCCGCTGATGTCACAAGCAGAAAACGAAGACATCTAGAAGTTATATGACAATATGTAACAGGCAGAAAAGGAAGACATCTAGAAGTTATATGAGAATATGTAACAGGTAATTCTGCATGTAAAAGGAGAGATAATCAGGGTTGATTGGAACGTGGTAGTAGAGGAAAGAATGAGTTGCAGGAGAATATGGGCTTGGTAGTACGAGAGGGAGAGGTAAAACGTAAATTGATTTCTGCAACAAGTTTCAGTTAATAATACGAATACACTAATGAAATAGTCTTGCGTGATCGGGTCAATGTTGGCGGTGTCTTGTCGCAACGCTTCGATGAGTTTCGTACTCATCATGTTCAAGCAGAGTGTCTATGAGCAAATAGATGGTGTTTCCATGGAATATCCCTTATCTACAGGTATTGCCAACTTTTTTTTACGTGGAGCACTTTTAAGATGTAGCACCGAACACTGTGCACCCTAAACCAAAGGTGCTCTACAGGTACTTAGATTTGGAAATCTGTGACAAGATCCTATGGGCCCAAACTGCTAGAGTCATCGGTCCCTAAACTTACACACTATTTAACCTAACTTAAACTAACTTATGCCAAGGACAATACACATACCCATGCCTGAGGGAGATCTGGAACCTCCGACGGAGGGAGAGGCGCGAACCTTGACAAGGAGCCCTAGGCCGCGAGGCTACCCCGTGCATCGGTACGTAGGTGACTCTTTTGTAGAGTGGCCGCATGGCAAGGAAAACCCGCAAGAGTTCCTACGTCACCTAAATGCCATATACACTCCGGGAAATTGAAATAAGAACACCGTGAATTCATTGTCCCAGGAAGGGGAAACTTTATTGACACATTCCTGGGTTCAGATACATCACATGATCACACTGACAGAACCACAGGCACATAGACACAGGCAACAGAGCATGCACAATGTCGGCACTAGTACAGTGTATATCCACATTTCGCAGCAATGCAGGCTGCTATTCTCCCATGGAGACGATCGTAGAGATGCTGGATGTAGTCCTGTGGAACGGCTTGCCATGCCTTTTCCACCTGGCGCCTCAGTTGGACCAGCGTTCGTGCTGGACGTGCAGACCGCGTGAGACGACGCTTCATCCAGTCCCAAACATGCTCAATGGGGGACAGATCCGGAGATCTTGCTGGCCAGGGTAGTTGACTTACACCTTCTAGAGCACGTTGGGTGGCACGGGATACATGCGGACGTGCATTGTCCTGTTGGAACAGCAAGTTCCCTTGCCCGGCCTCCCGCATGCCCACTATACGCCCTCGCTCAAAGTCCGTCAACTGCACATACGGTTCACGTCCACGCTGTCGCGGCATGCTACCAGTGTTAAAGACTGCGATGGAGCTCCGTATGCCACGGCAAACTGGCTGACACTGACGGCGGCGGTGCACAAATGCTGCGCAGCTAGCGCCATTCGACGGCCAACACCGCGGTTCCTGGTGTGTCCGCTGTGCCGTGCGTGTGATCATTGCTTGTACAGCCCTCTCGCAGTGTTCGGAGCAAGTATGGTGGGTCTGACACACCGGTGTCAATGTGTACCTTTTCCATTTCCAGGAGTGTATAACAGCATCAAGATCACCGTGGACCTATAAGAGAATGGATGCCTATCCTCCTTGGACATTCTGAATATGACAAACCCGGACTGTACGTTGAGACACTCGGTCTAAAACAAGAGGACGCACTTGGACCTATCCCTTAATGGTGTGTGTTGCCACCATCCAGTGCAACGTAACTCGGTAGTAAACACCACAGTACAAAGAGCCATGTCTATCAGCAACAGAAAGAGCTTGCCGCAGAAGTTACTCAATCTGCCGGAAACATTCCATAAAAACAGGTACAAAGAGACACAAATACGACATGCCTTACAAACAGATAAAATGTGGGAGGACAAACCAGAAGAAGACGAAGTAAAACGTGTGGCTTTCTCATCGTAAGCTGGGCCGCCGAGAGCCAAGACCGCAAGTATATTAAGACAACACCGAATAACAACAGTCTTCCGTGCAACGCAGGAAGCTGAGGACATACTTGACTCGACCAAAGATCATATAGGCCTGCAGTATGAATGTGGGTTGCGGCACATCGGGGAGATACAGCAATGTATCTTACAGCGCCGTGTAGCAATGTGTCGCACAGCACATCATGAACGTACGTCTAGGGCAGACAGACGAGACCGTGGTAGTAGACAATAGCATCGACGAAGGACGCACCTTCGAATTTGAGAAAGACGAAGTAGTTATGCAGCACCAACGGTTTCTGGGAATCGGTTGTCAAAGAGGCAGTGGAAAGAAGTTGCACCTCAATCTAGTAAACCGTGATAACGGGTTTTCATCTTAACGCAGCGTGGGATTGCCCAGTGGAGAGAATAACGCTCCGTTCTGAAGGCGGTGGCGTCCGCAGACAGACTGGACAGCAACCAGGACTCTACGCCCTTGCGGGGCCAAGCCGCGACCAGACCACCTGTAGCGTCGCGTTCCCCCACCACTGACGCGGCGTCCCTTTCCGGATGAGCGCGATTTAGCCCACCTGTAGAGGTGGACAGAGGGCGAGAGACTATATAGATAGATGGAACACAGCATCCCGACTCTTCGGGTGAAGATGTTGGATTCCAAACTGATGAAAGTTTGTGACGAGATGACGCTACCACTCGACTGTTCACCCGATAATATTTCGTCATTGGAATACGCGGAGAAAGCCGGCAATCATAAATACAAATACGCCGTTCAAAAATCACAACAGGAGGATTCGGCGCACTCTGGCCTGCCCTGAGGAAGGGATAACACCTGGACGCGCGCTCCTGGAGACAGTGAGTCTTGCTACATTCTCAGATTCATTTGACAGATAGTACACTTGTCTGTGCTTTCGAGGTTCCTGTCCGTCTCAGACATTGCTAATATATTTTGACATAAATGGATGATAGTGGCTTCAGAGCTGCAGTATTCCGAGGAATTTTCGATTATTTTTATCTTGAAATTTCTGGGATGAGCCTCTGAAGGCCACCCTCTTTCACCAAGACGTAATGTCACATGATGTAACACGAGAGAACCCATGTAAGCTGGCTCATCTACGGACGAATAAAAGAACATTACCCATTTACCTTCGCCCATCAGCGTACCCATAGTACCTATTTCACGGCATAACATTTCATCACTTTTATGATTCTTCCAGGACAACCATATTTAACTAGACATATTTTATTTTTCATTTACTCTTGAATGCAAAATTTTAACTCTATATTTCGTGTAAAACGGTCTTGTGATGGAAGTGCCTTATCGTTTAACATTATCGCCAATCCTACCAAATTCTTAAGGCATTTAACAGCTGTTGCCGTTTGCATTTGTTGGAGAAACGTTTTGGTAGGATTTCAACAAAATTTAAAGGAAGCACATTTTCGACTCCGTCACAATATTGTGCATTCAACACTATACATGAAATTAAACTGAATTGAATGTATTTGGCCTGTACCAATAATATAAGTCAAGAAATGATGTGGAAAGAAAGAGTATATTGGCTATACTGGTGCTGGAACATTGTTCTTTTATTCATTAGATGATATAAAATTTATTTTACAATTGCAGTGTGATATTTGCCAATTGAGCATCTTGGCACAACTGAAACCGGCAGGGACTTGGGCTCCATGGGTTGTACGTCCCTCACCCGCTCGTCAGGACTGCTTATAGACCAGTAACAAAATCAGCCTCGGGACTTCTTGAACGGAAAGTGAAAATATATCTGATTCACTTACAGAGCCAAACCGCTCGTCTTCTGACCGCTTTCTATTGAGCATAATCACATTCTTCCTCGTTCCGTGAAATAGAATCTGAATTGTATAACTTGTGCACTGAACGTACGGTTTGCGCTAGTACTCCACACACAACTGTGCGTACCACCAAATAATTGCTTTTTACCACTCAAATAACCATTTCACCTTCACGTCCCGCTGCATGCCTCTAGAGCGAGTGGGATATCTATTACTCTCTTTTCGTGGTAACGTCTGAAGATGAAGCGCCAAACTTCAAACTACGGCCTATCGATATGTAGAACAATAGGAAGCTTATAGACAGTGCAGACAGAATACCTAGAGCCTTATATAAAGACTACTTGCAGCGATGAGGGTACATGCGTCAACTAGCAAGGTGCGAATGACTCTACAGGCAGTACTCAACTGTCCATGCTACACATGGCGCCATGTAACGTCCTTCAGCCATTCGCCAAACCCAATACCTTCCATCAGCTTCCCACATGGTATAGCATGACTCATCACGCCATGTCATTCGTTTCCAGTCAACCGCTGTGCAGTGACAGTAGTAGTGGTGGCGATATCGACACAAACGAAGGCGAACTGACGTGGAATAGAGATCAAAAGCATCTGGATAACTATTGATGGAATTAACATGGGGAGTGCCTACCCTTTGTTCTTACGGCAGCTTGAACTCCGTTGGGGACACCGTCAGTGACAGCTCATTTCTCCTCAAGAACCTAAATCATTGTAGGTAGTGATATAGGTCTCCGGCGAATGTAGTGAAGTCGACGTTATAACTCATCCCGAAGGTGTCCCATTGTCTTCAGACTGGGACTCTGGGCCTGCTAGTCCATTTCAGGAATCTTATTATCCACTGTCTATTGATTTGCAGATGCCGTTTTATCACAGTGTGCATTATCATTCTGACACAAAAAATTATTGTCGTCGAACTGTTACTGTACTGCAAGAAAACAAAAATGCGGTAAAATATGCTAATACAGTTCTGCATTTGGAGTTATCTTAAGAGCAATAAGGGGACCACACAATAAACTCGAGAAATACCTCCATACAGTATCACAGCCTCCTCTACACTTCACTGCTGGCACTACACATGATACCATGTCACATCCTCCAGCTATTAGCCAAACCCAAATCCTTCCACAGGACTGCAACATGGTATTGTGTGATACATAACCGCAAGCGACTCGTTTCCAGTTAACCGCTGTCCACTGACATCGCTTTATACATCATCTCAAGCGTCATTCACCATTGACTACTTAAAAATGTGGCTTTTGAAGAGATGGTCAACCATTGCAACCAATTCTTCTTAGCGGCCTACATACTTTGGAACTCACGAGTTATTCCTTCTGCTAATACCATGTGATTTTTTTACATCCATCCTTCGCAAGGCTGGATCGTCTCTTTCCGTTAGTACATGATATCTGCCAGGTCTTAGTTTGGCTGTGGCTGTTACTCCACATTTACAATTTACAATCACATCACCAACAGTCAACTTTGGCAGCCTTAGGAGGGTATAAATGACCCTAATGGATATGTTACGTAATATCCAACGAATAGCCCACATTCGAAGTTACTGAGCTCTTCTGACAGATCCATTCTCCTGTTCCTGCTTCTGTACTGACAACACAATACCCTTCATAGCCTTTTAAATTGGAGTAACCGCCCCTCGGAACATCTAGTGATCAATTTCACATTAAAAAGGAGTGTCCGGGTGCTCTTGATCAGGTAGTGTGTATTTAAGTGTAATGTACTTAAACTGGTTGCGTAGTATACTAGAATTGTTAATCCCATGGCTTGTGAAACCTGTATCTTAGACGCGAAACAGTACCACTTCTACATTATCCAGAGCACAACAAACACACATGGGGAAAATTAACTAAGTAGGAATAGTAAAATTACAAATTATATGTGTCTGATAATAGTCACAAGGGGATAACGAGAGAAGTGTCTATTAGACAGCAATATTAGATTGTAAGGCAGATACAGACGTAATGACAGCACCCTCTATCCTGTAGCGTAGATGATAAATAAAACATAATGTGGATTGGAGTGAGTGACTCAGAGAATTGTTGATGTCCTAGGCCTCGCATGGCAGGTAGTTGTAGATCAGGTGATAACAGACTAAGACCGCTAAGCTCAATGACTTTAAGAGGTACACACTTCTACACAGCACCAGTGATGGCAGTCTATAAACATAAACCATTTACTATTTTTCCTTCTTAATTAAGACATTAATCGTTGATTCTAATAATTCTTGTTTACTGATTAGTTTTAAGTTAACAGTTACATAAAATGTCAACTCTCTACCAACACTAGAAACCAAATTAGTTTAACGCCAAGATTATGTGTAAATTAATATTGTGAAAACACAAAATGTCCTAGTTACTAGACGTCAGGTCAAATTTAAGTGACAGAAAATAAATAGATGTCATCTGGGAATCCTCACGTAAGAGCTATACCGAGTCGTATTCGCGGAGTGTAGTTGTTGCGAAAGCCGTAGCGCTCGCTTACGGAAATAATGCGTACTATTGATGTAGTTATTTGTGGAGTGACAGATGTCACATACATAGATTGCTGTGCGCAGAATTCTAGTGAAATTCACTTACAATTACCAGTTGATCAATAGCACAGGATATAATTATTACCCACCATTTGGAATTTCTGTAGCCTGACGTCAGAATTTATACTGTCATTTTACAGAACGTTGTATAGTGTCAGCTTTATTCGTCAATTCTTATGTTGATCGAATCACGTACAAGGACATCTATTATTAGACCGTTTAAGCTTATTAGTTCATGGCGTCTAACCCCTACTTTTTTCTTCTGAAAAGTGTAATGAAGAATGACACAGCAATACCACTTAAATTTTTGCACAGAGACGCTGTGATCAATATATTGTTTCAGTTATTCGCCTTTAACTAAATTCCGGATTTTGTTGGATAATATGTGTTCTCACATGCAGATCGAAAACCCCGTACAGACGTATAAATATTTCTGAAGTTAAACAGCTTTGCCGGAAGGTCCGGTGCCGTCTGCGATAAGACAACAGGAATTAACTAGGAACGGTGAAGCACACGCATATCACAACGAATTTCGTACGTTCTAATATCACCCGCAAACGGTGACGATGACTTTCCCTTTTACACAAAGCTTTCCATCGAACGAGTGTATGTACGTGTTGATTTGGCGTTATAAATACAGCCCTTCTGGTCGAATGTGGTAAACAATCTTTACTGTCTTATCAAGAGATGCAAGATGCCCCAGGAGGAATGACCAGTACTCTGGAACTGGAGGAAAGCGACCATTCAAGGCAAAAACGTCTAGTAAACATAGATTCTGAAATGCATACCTTAAATGTATGTGCAGTTTTAATCTGCGATACTGGTATGCATTTAGATGCCACGTTTAATAGACGTTTTTGCTTCAAGTGATAGTTCGTGTCATATACCTGATTTCTGACGATTCCTCTTGGAACAACCTGTAGCCTACACGAAATTCTAAAACACAGACTGTTAATTAAGTAATACGATGTTCTAAACCATTTACGTGAATTTACGAAACTTTGTGGTCTTAGCTATTTATTCTACCAAAAACCTAATTCCTACAATATCCTTACTTTTACCTACGTACTTTGCAAAGAAGGGAAACCATCCTAACACATGGAATTTTTGAGTTAAGGTACGAAACGGGCCTACGTACCTCAGTTGGTAACATCTTATCGCCGGCAGGGGTGGCCGAGCGGTTCTAGGCGCTACAGTCTGGAACAGAGCGACCACTACGCTCGCAGGTTCGAATCCTGCCTCGGGGTGGATGTGTGTGACGTTCTTAGGTTAGTTACGTTTAAGCAGTTCTAAGTTCTAGGAGACTGATGACTTCAGATGTTAAGTCCCATAGTGCTCAGAGCCATTTGAACCAATTGAACTTCTTTATTCACTACTGGCCATTAAAACTGTTACACCAAGAAGAGATGCAGATGATAAACGCGTATTCATTGGACAAATATATTATACTAGAACCGACATGTGATTACATTTTCACGCAATTTGGGTGTATACATCCAGAGAAATCAGTACCCAGAACAACCACCTCTGGCCGTTGTAACGGCCTTGCTAAGCCTGAGCATTGAGTCAAACAGAGCTTGCATGGCGTGTACGGGTACAGCTGCCCATGCAGCTTCAACACGATACCACAGTTCATCAAGAGTAGTGACTGGCGTATTGTGACGAGCCAGTTGCTCGGTCACCATTGACTAGACGTTTTCAGTTGGTGAGATATCTGCAGAATGTGCTGGCCGGGGCAGCATTCGAACATTTTCTGTACCCAGAAAGGCCCGTACATGACCTGCAACATGCGGTCGTGCATTATACTGCTGAAATGTAGGGTTTCGCAGGGATCAAAAAAATGGTTCAAATGGCTCTGAGCACTATGGCACTCAACTGCTGTAGTCATCAGTCCCCTAGAACTTAGAACTACTTAAACCTAACTAACCTAAGGACATCACACACACCCATGCCCGAGGCAGGATTCGAACCTGCGACCGGAGCAGCAGCGCGGCTCCGGACTGGAGCGCCTAGAACCGCACGGTCACCGCGGCCGGCTCGCAGGGATCGAATGAAGAGTAGAGCCACGGGTTGTAACACATCTGAAATGTAACGTCCACTGTTCAAAGTGCCGCCAATGCGAACAAGAGGAGACCGACACGTGTAAACAATGGTACCCCATACCATCACGCCGGGTGATACGCCAGTATGGCGATGACGAATACAAGCTTCCAATGTGCGTTTACCGCGATGTCGCCAAACACAGATGCGACCATCATGATGCTGTAAACAGAACCTGGATTCATCCGAAAAAATGACGTTTTGCCATTCGTGCACCTAGGTTCGTCGTTGAGTACACCATCGCAGGCGCTCCTGTCTGTGATGCAGCGTCAAGGGTAACCGCAGCCATGGTCTTCGAGATGATAGTTCATGCTGCTGCAAACGTCGTCGAACTGTTGGTGCAGATGGTTGTTGTCTTGTAAACGTTCCCTTCTGTTGACTCAGGGATCGAGACGTGGCTGCACGACCCGGATAAGATGCCTGTCATCTCGACTGCTAGTGATACGAGGCCGTTGGGATCCAGCACGGCATTCCGTATTACCCTCCTGAACCCACCGATGCCATATTCTGCTAACAGTGATTGGATCTCGACCAACGCGAGCAGCAATGTCGCGATACAATAAACCGCAATCACGATAGGCTACAATCCGACCTTTATCAAAGTCGGAAACGTGATGGTACGCATTTCTCCTCCTTACACGAGGCATCACATCACGTTTCACCAGGCAACGCCGGTCAACTGCTGTTTGTGTATGAGAAATAGGTAGGAAACTTTCCTCATGCCATCACGTTGTAGGTGTCGCCACTGGCGCCAACCTTGTGTGAATGCTCTGAAAAGTTAATCATTTGCATATCACAGCATCTTCTCCCTGTCGGTTAAATTTCGCGTCTTTCGCACGTCATCTTCGTGGTGTAGCGATTTTAATGGCCAGTAGTGTAAGTTTCCCAGTATAGTTTTACACTGAGTTGAGAAAAGTCATGGGATAGCGATATGCACACATACAGATGGCGGTAGTATCGCACACACAAGGTACAAAAGGGCAGTGTATCGGCGGGACTGTCCTTTGTACTTAGGTGATTCATCGTAAAAGGTGTCCGGCGTGGTTAAGGCCGCACCACAGTAATAATCAGACTCTGAGCGCGGAGTGGTAGTCGGAGGTAGACGAATTGGACGTTCCATTTCGGAAATCGTTAGGGAACTCAATATTCCAACATACAAATTGAAAAAAACATGCGCCGAGAATACCAAATCTCAGGCATTACCTTTCACCACCGACAACACAGTGTCCGACAGCTTTCACTTCACAACCGAGAGCAGCGTTATTTACGTAGAGTTCTCAGTGCTAGCAGACAACCAACACCGCGTGAAACAACTGCAGAAATCAATTTGGGACGTATGACGAACGTATCCGTCAATACAGTACGGAGTAAATGTGCTATGCCAACAGACGACCAACGTGAGTGCCTCTGATAACAGCACGACATCGCCTGCAGCGCCTTTCTTGTGCTCGTGTTCGTATCAGTTTCAACTAGAAAACTGTGGCCTGGTCGAATGAGTCCCCGTTTCAGCTAGTAAGAGTTAATGGTAGGGTTCGACTGTGGCGCACACCCCAAGAAGCCATGGAACCAAGTTATCGACAAGTCACTGTGCAAACTGGTGGCGGCTCCATAATGGTGTGAGCTGTGTTTACACAGAATAGACTCCGCCCTCTGGTCCAACTGAGCGTATCATTGACTGGAAATGGTTATGTTCGTCTACTTGGAGACCATTTGCATTCATGGACTTCATGTTTCTAAACAACGATGTGATTGGGACACAAACTCACTCTACTGGTTTGAGGAATATTCTGGAAAATTCGATCGAATGATTTGGTCACACAGATTGCCCGACATGGATCTCGTCAAACATTTATGTGGCGTAATCGAGAGGGCCACTAGTACCCAACACCATGCATCGGCATCACTTTTGCAATTATGGACGGATATAGTGGCAGCATGGTTCAATATTCCTGCTGCGGACTTCCAACGACATGTTCAGTCCATGTCACGTCAAGCTGCTGCACTACACTGGGCAAAAGGAGGTCAAACACGACATTGGGAGGTTTCCTATGACTTATGTCACTTCCGTGTATACTGGCTTAGTTCAACGGGTATGATA
This sequence comes from Schistocerca cancellata, assembly GCF_023864275.1. Lineage (NCBI taxonomy): Eukaryota > Metazoa > Arthropoda > Insecta > Orthoptera > Acrididae > Schistocerca > Schistocerca cancellata. The sequence goes on along the minus strand of NC_064629.1, from coordinate 234,346,982 downwards.
TCAAACGGAATCCATATTACCTTCATGAATCTAAATATCGTTTTTGTTCTTTTCTTTCTCCAACCATGTTGCTCGTAGAGTCATCTATATGTCCATTGGGACATTGCGCAATTTCTTTCGACGAATTACATTATACCCTTTATTTTTACACAAAATCCACGAACATACGGGGGATCCACAAAAATATGGAAATACCAAACACACAACACCTAACCTGTCAAATACGGTGTAGGAATTCCGTTGGCATACAAAACACTTACCACCAGTCTTCTCAGGTTGGATCAATACAGGACCTGGACGGATTTCAAGGAGACATCATTCTATTCTTTTTGCAAATTAGATTCTTTTTGCAAAGAGTGGCAAGTTCAGATAATCGTGATGGACATGGATAGCGATCAAGAAGTCTTCTCTCCAAAGGCTCAGTAATATTGAGATCTGGTGACAGGGTGGCCAGATGTCTGGTTTTGCAGTTCCCGATCGTCCTGCCGTTCCCAGCTTACTGAGCTGCCTTCGTGTTGTTTCGGTTGTCAGGTTTAGTGAGCGCGGCATTCAGTCCTGCAGTGACTTTTGCAGACGTCGTCACGATCCCCTGCAATGACCGTATGTCAGCACCACTCAACACACTCTTTCGTCGGCGTTGTGACTCAGCAGATGACTTTTTTCCCATTTTTCCTGTATGCAGCACAAATCTGCTTCAGCTACCTACGAGCACCAACAATGTGCGGACTAGACTCGCATCTGATATTATGTTCATGCTTTCATATGCCATTTTTTCTAACCTTTGTGAATTATCTCTTGAAGCAACTGAGAGGACACCATGTACCCGTCATCTCGGTGAATTAAATCTGCAATCATAGCATTACACATGCTACAACAGTTGCCGAAGTTGACATTTCATCAGAAAGGAACCCAAGGAATTTTCCAGAGTGAGAAAGAAGTCGCAGAATGAATATTTGTGTTTCTGCAAGAGGAGTCAGTGAAATGTGTGGTTCGTATACGCTCGCCTGTGCGTACAATGCAGATGAGCGGTACAATGATGACGATATGTGCTTAACAAGTGAAAGTGATACTGAAACAAGTGTCAAGCCCTGTAGGTCATCATGCTTGTCGGCCAGGGAGACACAAATCAGGTCTCCAGTGAAACGTAGTAAAAGACAATCGTTGTCCATGGAGCGGGTAGTAAACCAAATTGTAAACAAAAAACGAAAAACAAAACAATAGATAGAGAAAGAACTGATTTGGAACAAGTGCGCGGCAATACGACCGTGTAACACACTTCTTCGTCGATAAATCTATAGATACAATACGATTAAGACAAGATATATCCATAACGTAAGAAGTGGCATTTGATCCTGAGCAACGAAAAGGATGAGTACCTCGACATAAGCATAAAAACACTCTCTTAAATTTCGGTTAACGCTAAATTTGAAGACAGTCGACTAGTATAAGTACCTAGTAGCCACACCCGCCAGCAACGAAAAGTGAAACCACTCATCTGAGATTGCCACAGGGACAACAAAAGGAAGACTGCGGGTTATTAGCAGAACCCTTGGAACATTATGACGAAATAGCTAGTGGGTGTCACATTTAAAACAAACGCCTTCGCGTCGATAGGAGTTTCTCGCAACCGCCAAATCTTTTAGTGGCATTTCAGCCGCAATTTTCATTTTCTCCCTCGAATGTGAAAATATTTTTCTGTCTCTCACCTACATACTTAATAATGCCGATCGTAATAAAATGAGAGAAATTAGAGTTGTCGCAAAACTATGTGGATGTTTGTTTTTTGCATGTGTCTTACAGTGGATGCATTAATCCTCTGCCAAACACGTAAGTCCGAAACTGCAAAGTAATCATGCAGGTGTAGATTCCCATAATTATATCGCTAAGAATAAATTTTCAGTTGCTGTACAATGAATTGGACGATGGAATTCAAAGTTGCATCTTCGTCCTCAACGCACCATGTTTCTTTACTAATACTCTACTACATCTTCATTTGCTTCATATGTCAAATCACGGATAAACCAGCAATAAAACAAAGAGCGGACGTGAGTCCACGGAACAGAATTAGTTTTTTACTTTGATAGAAAATAAGTTAATATTGCCTCCACTTCGAGAAGAGCTTGTAAAGCACACTTTTCAACCAAACGCCATCTGTTGTTACGTAACGTAAAGCTCGTAGTCCAACGAGCGGGTCGGCTATTTGTGTAATGACGCGGCTACTGACGTTCCAGATGGGTATATCATTCTACTTTCCTTTAGGGAAGCTGCGATGTTGATAACACATCATTTAACACTCTGTCCCCGAACATCCTCACGTTAAAGGAGATTTATGTTCTCGAATCCTTGCCGACTGCAGCAAGCTGTAATAGAAATATGAGCATTGAAACTGCGTTAGAGCGGAAGGTCCGTGACCGCATGTGATAAGACTATAGGAATCAGCCAGGAACGGCGACAGACAGTAGTGGCAGTGCACGTTGCACGACGCCCGCATGCGGTGACGATGACCTTCCTTTTCTGGAAACTTTCATGTCTCTGTTAAATGCAGACAATCTGACGAACACTTTCACGGCAAACACAATCGTCCTGGGTTCTTCGAGATTGCAGTTCGTATGAAATTCATTCTTGATTTAAAAGCGTCTTTTCATAACATGTATCATGTTTTATTGTACTCCAGAACCTTTCCTTTTGATCTGAACTACAGTGAACTCAAGTTTCAGTATAATAAGATTGCATCATATTACTACCGTACGCGTGCGTCGTCATTGTTCAGTTGCTAGCCCTTACACGATACTTCCACGTTACCCCTACACGGTCCCAAGACGTGCGGAGGACACCTGGTAAATAATAGTGTGAATGACAAATCATGTCCACATGTGTATCGCATCCGCGTTACCAGAACAAACGTGTGAAACAACGTGTTCCATCTCCCCGCGTCTGCCGGTAACAGAGCCCAATGCTGATTGTCGTCATAGAGCATTACGATGAGCACTATCAGTGTAAAAATTGAGTATGTAATATTTCACGTGAAAACAACGTGTTTAGTGTCTATTTTTGTTCACGGCATCGTTGCCGCATTAATTACAAGTGTAAAAATTTAGTAATTCTCTTAGATTACTATCGTTGTTTCGTCCCGCAACCATTGTTGAAAGTGGAACACATGATCGTCCATTAAGCACTGAAACGGTTCGTCTTGTAAAGTTATTTACTGTACAATATGTTATCCCCCGAGGCTCTCTACACATACATAGATATGACTTGCGCGTGTTGATTGGCTGGTTGGTTGATTTTGGGGAGGGGACCGAACAGGGAGGTCATCCCAGACATCACTCACGTATATAATTCTATGTGTGCGTCGGTTCTTTGATTAAAAGTTTCAGTGCGGATGCACAATCAGCGTCAGATCTCCTGCGGGAATCAGACATCTGTGAATAGGGGGTTAATGGAAAACAGTTGTTGCGGTACAGTGAGCGGGTATTTGAGAGTGTCAGAAAGCGTGTCTGAATGTCTGGAACAGTGGCCGTCTGCACTCAGCAGAACTACGGTGCATCATAGGCATACATTTTTCCACAGTCAGAAGCAGAATGTATGTGTAAATTGTCAATGACCCCATAGGTGACACGATCATTAGGAAAGCAAGTCGACACCGCTTCTGCCTCGCAGATGGCAACATATGCACTGTGACTGTCGATCACGCATATCTAAGCGTCCAAATAATTAGCGTTTACGAGCTGCCTTTTGAACTACGCACCAAAGCTCTGATAGACGCCCTCCACGCCTATTTCACGACTCGTCACCATGTAGCCGAGAAATCGGCATAGTTCAAAGCAAATCCTGCCTTGATTCGTGCATGACAAGTGTCTGTCGAACTCCGTAGCCATACGCACTTCTACCTCTACATCGGCGGCTGCAGAGATATTATCATGAACAACAGCCAACCCTGCACGGGCTCGGTATGTGGAAAGGAAGGCCACCTTCGGTCGTTAATGTTCACAGCGCAGTGTTGCGCAATTACCGCCTATGGACATTACGACCACACCAAACTCGGCCACTCTGCCAGTGACGTATGCAGTGGCGCTTACCGCTGCCATGACTTCACAGAACCTGCCACTTAACCACTCCAGCCCACAACGTCCACCACAAAGCAACAGTTTGGACAATATGAAGGGACCAACAGACAGGGAAGGTGAACCAAGATACTCTTTGTCCTTGTCTGATGCAGAAGGACATGTTGGCAAGCAGCTTTTACCTAGGTAAAACAGGTTGAAGCAGAGGTCGATACCAGGAACTCATGACAATGTGATGGACGAGGACAATGATGTGACACCTGATGTCAAAAACCACTTCCTGATGTCAGCTGATGCTGACAGTAATGGACACCCTTGCCCAGTGATCACTCCATTCCCAAGCCCTTCTATGAATGACTTAATAAAAAACGTGTGGGTGGAGGAAGATATTTCCTTGCCAGGATCATATATCCTCAAAGTCCCAGCGAAAGATCGTTTGAATGCTGAACACTGTTAGCCTCACCCATCAATGACTTACAAGTGTGCCACTTGTGGCTGGACAGGGAAGGGTGATGTCATCCGCTAACTACACACGCTCCGTCTCCCAGCCGTGATGGATCATCTTTCACTGACCTCACAACAAGCATAAGGAGTAGACTCATTCCGCACCAACATGACTGTCAGCATGGAAGAGACACAATTATTCAGAGACATTATAGGGACATTAGATGTCGTCGTTACATTATTACAAGAGGTGCACATTGCGACGATTCCGGATTCCGGATTGTGCGATCCGGCTGGAATTAGGGTAGCGATCTACGTCCGAGAAGGGCTACCGTCAATAATGTGACCACACTCCCATCCAAACAGGACATAGCCCTTAACCTATTCTGAGCATGTACCATCGAGGTATGTGTTCTGTTGTGCACTCGAAACCGATGTCAATGTTTAGTGTTTACTTCAAAGACATCGTCATCCTCTTCCTTGGTCGCTTCGTCAACGCCGACCGCTGTGGCCGACGGGTTCTAGGCGCTTCAGTCCAGAACCGCGCTGCTGCTACGGTCGGAGGTTCGAATCATTCCTCGGGCATGGATGTGTGTGATGTCCTTAGGTTAGTTAGGTTTGAGTAGTTCTAAATCTAGTTGACTAATGAGCTCAGCTGTTACGTCCCATAGTGTTTAGAGCCATTTGAACCATTTTTTGTTTTGTTTCGACAACTCTGTAGTTGGAGGTGACTTTAATTGTGTATTGCATCCCATCTTTATCCCAGCTTTTTACCATCACCAGTACTTTACATAATGGTTGAAGAACTTCGCTTTGTTGACGCATGGAAGTAGGTCCATGGCGACCCCCCCCCCCCCCCAGCCATACACGTCTTACAAGCCATCAAGCCATTCTACTAGCAGGATAGATCGTATCTATGTGTCGGGCACCATTCGTTCTGGAGTGCTCCTAACAGAAAAATGGCCACTCGCCTTTTCCGATCATTGCACTCTCATCAGCTCCCTCGTACTTCCACGGCGTCAGTCTGACGAACCCATTGGATATCGAAGCTTAACACGTCCCTCCTCTGTGACACAATTTATCAACTCTGTGAGTGCCCCACTTCCACGCATCCCTCGACTCTGATGTGGTGGTTCAACTGCACCAAATCAATGATACCCTGAGAGTAGGTCCAAGAAGAATAATCGGCCGCTTGGCACCGACACACTGTGCCAGGGGAACACGATGAATACCCCCCCCCCCACCCGACACCACCACCCGAAATGCACAGGGAACGAAAATGTATTAAGGCAAAGCTTAGTTAGGTTTGAGTAGTTCTAAGTTCTAGGGGACTGATGACCTCAGATGTTAAGTCCCAAAGTGCTCAGAGCCATTTACACTACACAGGCAATAATTGTCTCCACCTTTGCTCCCTATAGCCGACAAGTTTTCGACGATAGGTCCACGATGCGACATCTGAGGATATTCTCCAACATGTCAGATTCTCCAACATTCTTGGCGGCAAAAGTCAATATGGGTGAGGTGGCAGACGATACCGCCAACGGCATGACCAGCAGATCGGAAGAGCCAGACGGCCTTCAGGTTGAACCCTATGAGCGTTCCTTGCCTTGATGATCCGAAACGTTCTAAGAGTTCCAGGAGCTGCTCAGTCTCATCTTCCACGTACCGAAGGCTTTTGTGAACGGCATTTTAATTCCAGTACATAAAACATTCCTAGACCTCCAGATCATCAATTTTCGCTACTCTACTCTTCTCATTATGGACTATAAGATCTATGCACACCTATTGGCGCACATACACGTGGTAATGTCTTGAATGCTTTCACTAAAGCAGACGTCTCATGACTGTGGTGCCAAACTACAGACTGCCACAGACGAATGTAGAGATTTCGCCAAGCTTGCCACATCCTGCCACCTCTATGCGTCACTGGTATCAATCGACCTTGATAGTATCTTTAGGTTCTTACATCAGTTCCTGCCATCAGTGGGGATGTATATGGGTTTCCCTCCACTATTTGTCGTCACGCCTGCTTACCAGTGCCACATCAAAATTTCAGGCTAACATACGACGGGCCAGACTGATACCAATACAGCTTTCTTTCCCGTATCATTTCCTTCTCATTTTTCTCACCCCAGTTATTCTCATCTACACATTGCGGCGTCACTATTCAAGTCAACCACGTCACGTGAGCCAATGATCTAATATCGTCTTCATATGGAATATGGGTCCCATCTTCACAACTAATACGCTGGTATACTTAAAGTTTTGATATTAATTTTCTTTCTACTTCTGCGTAACAGTGCATGTTGATTGACCCTTTCTAAGAAAATTCGGAGAGAAGGAAGACAATAACAGGCTGATTCTCATGTGCTGCAGGGAAGTTTATCGGACTGTAATCCATCTCGCGCTCAGTGTGACAGCTGTTACTGTTTTCGTATAAATAGTGGCAACCGTTAGAAACCGCTAAAAATTTGAGACACTCCTTCATCTGTAAAGAAGCGCCTTGATAAGAAAAACGTCCACCCTGGCGTCATTTCGAGTCAAGGCAGAACAGAAAAACCTCTGAGGTTCTAAAGCAATGTTTGCTCCCCATGTCCAAGCAGGCCGAACTGGACCACTGCCTTTCTCAGCAATTGGCAAGAGACCTACTTTTTGAGGTCGGAAGGAAACTGAGGAGCAGTCTCTCCGAAATATGACGTACCAGGTTTGACAAACACTCAGACACACTACGGCACTTCAGCAGTACCTACTACTAATCTAATTTAATCCTACATAAAATGTCTAGAAGTATTTGGAACAGTGGGTGAAACTTGGTAGTTCACATCCCCACAGTTTGTTTCCTATTTGATATCTAATCATGAACGAAAGGTTACAGCTACTTAAACCTAACTAACCTAAGGACATCACACACATCAATGCCCGAGGCAGGATTCGAACCTGCGACCGCAGCGGTCACGCGGTTCCAGGCTGAAGCGCCTAGAACCACACGGCCACACGGGCCGGCAGTGTGAATAGTCGATCCCCTCCTGCCTGGGCTGGTTAACTCCGAACGCTTCACGTAGGACTTATTTCCAGTTGAGAGGTGTGGAGACATGCACTGCTGGGTCGACTAGGAGTGATCGAAGTAGCGTCTGGATCTCTTCAGCGAGAAGTATCATGCGTTGATAAAGAAATATCATAACTACGCCATCGGCGCTGTAGTCAGGTAGTTCTCAGGATCGAGTACTCTTCGAGGGAGAGACCAGTTCTAGGGTTTGCCATTTGGAATATGGTGACGGCAGAAATTTTCAGTGTGACAAAGTCCGCTTCCATGGAAACGCTGTCTCTACTGTCACAATTCAGTAGGCTTCCATAGACACTCAACTGATGGAGGATTTCTCATAATTTGTCTTACCTGCCTGAGAAGATTTTACCAGTACATCATCAATGGAGGCGAAACGCAAGTTTGTCCCCTTTACTCCATCACTAACAAACATTTAGAAATTTTATGCAATATTTTCTATTCTGTACGGCATGTAAAGGATGTGAAAAAGTCCATATTACTTCATAATATTCGTTTTCATCATAAGCTCATAGTCCACCGGTTTGCAGTCGTAAGCATTGATGAGTCTCTCGTGTAGAAGGGGTTAAGGACTTCACATTCCAACCACGTCCAGTTGCCTTTGCTGCCGTAGAATCCATTGCTGCTCAGGTAATTTTGGACCTCTAGCCAATATACCTGGGACTCTCGAAGTAATGTCGTATGCCATTATTGACTGGGAAATCCCGAAGGGCATCTTTAAAAAAATTGGTTCAAATGGCTCTGAGCACTATGGGACTTAACTTCTGAGGTCATCAGTCCCATAGAACGTAGAACTACTTAAACCTAACTAACCTAAGGGCATCACACACGTCCATGCCCGAGGCAGGATTCGAACCTGCGACCGCAGCGGTCGCGCGGTTCCAGAGTGTAGCACCTAGAGCCGCTCGGCCACTCCGGCAGGCGAAGGCCATCTTCAGCCAACTGAGTTGTTAAACATACTTTCTGTCCTTCGCACTTATAGGCACCTTCCCTTCATGATGGCCGGCTTCTGTAACCGAGCGGTACTAGGTGATTCAGTCCGGAACCGTGCTGCTGCTACGGTCGCAGGTTCGAAGCCTGCCTCGGGCATGGATGTGTGTGATGTCCTTAGGTTTGTTAGGTTTAAGTAGTTCTAGGTCTAGGGGACTGATGACCTCAGATGTTAAGTCCCACAGTGCTTAGAGCCATCTGAACCATTTTTGAACCTTCACGAAGTCTGAGGGTTGTGTGTTGTTTAAGTGTAATGGGTGTGGTAGTGTGGTGTCATGTATGTGTCGGATGATGTTGAGAGAAAGAAGAGGCTGGAACCTTGTGCCAGCACATAGCCTACTTCTCTCAGGTACCACAAACTGAGCCGCCGAGCTTAATGTCCACATCCTGCAGACGGATCACCATCAACATTGTCTCATGCCCACACTTCAGAAGTCGTTTGGAATGTAATCCTGGATCCCGCCCAAAACAGGTGACCAGTTGCTTTGCACCACTAACCATTCTGTCTGAAATGAGGTGCAGGGTACTGGATGAAGAAACGAGCGAAGGAAATCATAGGACAATCTACGTCAAATTAAGAATAATTTTAGTATGTTTCCTACAAGAATGGCAGGGTTACTGGGACACATGAACAGCAAGATGACTTGATATCTTCAAGTTCAAAGGATAGAAGCTCGTTTGGTATTATCGTGATATACGAGAGCGACTTCCACGAATACGATAACGCAAAATTAATGGCAATCTTTAAAAGAAATGCGTGTTTTCTTTTCAGCCGGATCTTCTCATGAAATTTCAATCAAAATCCAAAGGCGGAAATAATTTATTGGCTCTCACAGCCACTGTATTAAAATAAGAGAAATCAGAATTTGCATGAAAAATGTAAGTGCTCCTTTTTCCCGCTGCCTGTTCGAGGGTGGATCTGTAGAGGAACGACTTGAAGACATTTCGATGAACCGTCTGCAATCACTTAAATGTGAACTGCGGTGTAATTATGTAGATGTCGATACAAATGTAGATGTCCCAGGTTTCCTCTGCGCGATTGGTTAATGATGTACAGCTGGATGTTTTGACGAGCTGTTTCAAGTTTATGCACAGTATTTCGAGGATCTACCCAGCTGTCTTTTTCAGGTACAGCGAGTTTTGCTGTTATGTGTACTCACTTCCCCTACCCAAACCAGACTGTGAACTACTGTTGGTCTTGTCCCATCGTTCACAGCCGAGTTCGATTTCTGTCACCGATTACGACCTTTATAGCTCTTTTCCTTTTCAGGGCTCCCACTGATATTCCATGAAACGTAAATTCTTTCAGCGTTTTCCAACTCTGGTGGAAGTGAAGGCCAGTGAGATTTCAAGAGAATGAGTACCGGACTCTAGGCGTTATTCATGTTAAAAGCTCCTTCCCTGTTTATTGGGTTTTCTAACGTCTTTCTTTCGATAGATTGTTTAATTATGTTGTTCCAGAAACATGGCGTTTGCACCACGATAATCGTATCATCGTATTCAGTTTTATGATTATATTCAAGTTTGTGCTTGACGACAGTTAATTTTCTTGCCTGTTTTACTTGGGTTTGTCGCTGATGTTCCTTGGATCTGTCCACGACTCTTCTGATAGTCTGTCCCGTGTGAGACGTGTCACATCCGTATGGAATGAGATACACAACCGGTTTTCAGAACCTAGCATTTTTTTAATTATGAAGAATACTTTTTCCTTAGTAGAAGCGAGGGAAGTACATTTCCATTGGATCTCATCGATCTTTCCGGTTATTGCTCCAGCAAAAGCTAGATAAGCCATTTTTTGGCTTCTATTCCTCCGTCTCAGCTTTCATCTCAGGTGTTCTTGATTTTGAGCTCAAAGCCCATTTAATTTCATGATCTGAGTGCCCATTCCTTCAGAAAACTATCTTTTACTGTATCCATAGTCACATATCGGATGTTTAGATAGAGTAAAATAATGTTTATACCTGTGTTTTGGACGTCTAATTTACGTCTGAAAGTCATTTCATTCCCCGACTTGAAAGTCTCCAGCAGATATCTTCTCACACTCACATACGAGACAGCTGATTTATATATCGTGATACATATTTTCTGACGACCATCATGACCACCAATGGGTAGAGTACTATCTAGTACTTGTTCACTTGTTACTGGTTCCTGTATTGCATACCGGTACGGACGACTCCCCTATGCTTTCCCTCCATACTCGTTCGTCCGTGTAATTTGCTTGTGTAGCCGAGACTTTCTTATGTGTATTATGTAGTCTTCCTTCTGAGTGTATATTGCGTCATCGAGTCTTTCTTGCATATGTTATTTGCGTCATCGAAACTTTTACCGTGTGTGTGCGTCCTCACTGCCGCGGTCTTCACCTAGCCACGACCGCTGCCGTCGCCGCCGCCAGCTCCCTCAGTTTATCGCGCAACGACTGTCATCGCCGTCACCACTTCCATCTGTTCGTTGCCGTCACCGCATCACCCCACACTGCTTCCATCCCTCTCACACAGGAGACGCTCACATTCTCCAAAATTCCACCACAGCTCGTCACCTTGGGCCCAGTTTCACTTCGGTAACCACTCATCCCAATCAACGCCGCCCTTCATTGCCTGCGGATCATTCTACAACAACTATTATCTATACTTCTCCTTGTTCTGCTCCAACCGTCACCACATGGAATACATCCTCTTCAACACCCCCCTACATCTATCCTCCCTTACATGGCTCTCTGTTCCAGCTCCCCCTATATTTTGTTTTTCAGTCAGTACTCATCAGCCACCACATCTATCACTTACACACACGTAACAGCCCGCCGAGTAACAGATGCCACAGACGATATCACTTCATCAAGCCTCACCATTTTAACCAGCCGGCCGGGGTGGCCGAGCGGTTCTAGGCGCTACTGTCTGGAACCGCGCGACGGCTACGGTCGCAGGTTCGAATCCTGCCGCTGGCATGGATGTGTGTGATGTCCTTAGGTTAGCTAGGTTTAAGTAGTTCTAAGTTCTAGGGTACTGATGACCTCAGAAGTTAGGTCCCATAGTGCTCAGAGCCATTTGAACCATTTGAACCATTCCAACCATTGCATGGCTTTCTGACGTAACTGTGAAACACTCAGGTAACCCTCAACGCAACGACACATCCCACCATCCCAAACCCACAACTATCTTTCCACCCCACAGCGTTAAAAACCCAATGCATCGTCAAAATGCTGATGTCAGTCCCAATCCCACTCGATAAAAACCACAAACTGATCCTGATGACAACCAGCATATGGGCACCTCTCCTCCCCCTCCAACACCTTCCCTGCCAACCACACCTTCATGTTCTTCAACCTACATCAGAAACTCCTCATATTCAAATCCCTCACCCTCGAAATCTACAAATACCTACCAAGTCTCCACAGCCGAGAAATCATTCCTAGAAAAAGCACTGTATCACTTAAATCCTTCGACCCCAATTTCCATAATGAACTTCTCTCAAAATCCTCACATTACCTTTGGTCCCAGAGCCTCTATGACACCCCTAACCACGGTCCCCCATGCCATACAAATCCAACTCCCCGCTATCCTCCCACTCTCACTGCAGTTATCACTGGAGTCGCCGTTGCGGTCACAGATGAGAAAGAGGAATCAGAACTAAACAACACCCAGAATTTAAAAGTTCAAAAAGCGCTTTGAATCAAGAATGTTCACAGTTCCACTCGTGTCACCACTACTTTTATTGACTCACCCGGCACCACACACCTTTTCCTTAAAGATGGAGCCCCGATATACGACCACGACTACAAGGTCGAACATTCCAAATCCCATTCCCAATCCCATCACTGTCAAAAGTGTCTTCGCTACAATGATCACCGAATTGCAGACTGTAAAAACCCACCTACCTGTCCATCCTGCAAAGCCTTCTATTTCCTTAAACGGTGCCCTAACCTAGATTCCCCTCCAACCTGCAACAAGTGCAGTGACCCCCACCCCACCGATTCCTTGAAATGTAAAGCCAAGCCTCAACCATTCGAGCCAGAAATCATAGTCCCATTCCGCCCATTGATACCCCAATTCATTCCAACAGTTCTCTCCACCCAGCCACTACTGCTGAAGACATCATCAAATACATCTACCAAAACAATCATCCATTACAATGTGCACATACCTGTCAACAAATCTCGCTTGCTGCTCGCTTTGTCTTCCATCCCAACAACCAAACCACTTAATCCCACAACCAGGTCCACTTCTTCATTCAGCTTGACACCCTAGTCTAAGCTCCATCTAGTCCTCACCCACAAATGCTACTCTCATTTCCTTATAATGACACAACGGCATTACAAAATCCTTTTCCTCAACATCTGATGAGGCGGCGGCTGTGGCCGAGCGGTTCTAGGCGCTTCAGTCTGGAACCGAGCGACGGTGACGGTTGCAGGTTGGAATCCTGCCTTGGGCATGGATGTGTGTGATGTGCTTAGGTTAGTTAGGTTTAAGTAGTTCTAAGTTCTAGGGGACTGATGACCTCAGATGTTAAGTCCCATAGTGCTCAGAGCCATTTGAACCATTTTCAACATCTGCTCCCTACCTGCCAATAAACATCTTTTAATGCATACCATGTCTAATACAATGTCCATACCTTTATCCTTGAAGTAACATTCCTCCAACGCTGTCACACCAGTCAAACCTCTCCCTATATTCTCCACTGCACAGGAAACACCCTTACCCTATACAAAAGACTAGTTGCATTTGGCCAATGTGCGAAAATCTCTGTTAGACCACACTCCTTATACAGTACTGCCACCGAACACTTTTAGGACCCTGCGAAATGGCACATTACTGTGACAAGGAGGGAGACGATCCCACCAATAGGGTTCCATCTCCCTGTACAGCTCCAGACCGTCCATCCTCAGTATCAATGTAGTCCACTCTGGAGACAGACGTCTCACTGGGATGGTTCAGTGGAACACTATCAGACTTGTGGCCACAGGTAGCGTCAGTCACAGAGAGGGGGCAACCGCAACAGAGGCAAAAAGATGTGGTCGGTTTCCATGCTTGGATGGTGACTGGAGACGGAAGCAGGGAGAGACGTCCTGTCGTCTGGTGGGAAGGTGAGGGAGGACAGCGCATCATCAGTAACAGGGTCGTCATCCTGTGCACACGTCTGATGGGGGTAGTGTTTAGAAGGGATATGGTGCTGTCCCTTCCGTTTTTTCGGTGACCGTTGATTCCTAACATGATGTTCCATGTCGGACGGCCGACGCTTGTCGTCCGACATGCAGCCAGACTTCAGAAAGGTGGACGTCGTTACAGACCCTTCACCAAGAATCATTGGGTCAGTACAGAAGCCTGGCGTCTGCTGACAGTCACAGTCCTTTTCTGCTGCCTCCAGTGGCAGTGTATGAGAAGCATGCAAAATGTCCATAGAGTCGTCGCGAGGAGACGTTGACGCTGACGCCTGATTCAGAGAGTACACAGCAGGCAGGCCTGCTACGGCTGGGTAGGATAGAGGTGACACAGTGAGCGCCGCAGGGAGAGCGACGTCTCCGATCGGCACCTGAATCACTCTACGACAGAGACATTCAGCATGGACATGGTCTTCCTCGCCGCAACCTGAACAAGTGCACAGCTGGCCATCATACATGACGACAATCATGCAGCTGCCAGTAACCAAGTAAGAAGGCGCGAGTCTCTTCAGTTCAATTTTTATCTGAAGGACGCCATAATCGAAATACAGTAGGTTTCAGACATCTTCCACATTTCAGCTAGGTGTCTGACGGCATTGCCATAAGGCTTAATGGCGGTCACTACAACATCCGACGGTACCTCAAACGAGAGTACGAAAACCCTCAACGTCTAGAGGCCAACACCAGCATGATGAACCACGACAGTCGTTGGAGAATCGGAACTTGAGATGTTTATCATGGCACACAGCTCATGATTCGCCAACAGTATGTATGTATTCCAGAATGAGATTTTCGCTCTGCAGCGGAGTGTGCGCTGATATGAAACTTCCTGGCAGATTAAAACTGTGTGCCCGACCGAGACTCGAACTCGGGACCTTTGTCTTTCGCGGGCAAGCGCTCTACCATCTGAGCTACCGAAGCACGACTCACGACCGGTACTCACAGCTTTACTTCTGCCAGTATCCGTCTGCTACCTTCCAAACTTTACAGAAGCTCTCCTGCGAACCTTGCAGAACTAGCACTCCTGAAAGAAATGATACTGCGGAGACATGGCTTAACCACAGCCTGGGGGATGTTTCCAGAATGAGATTTTCACTCTGCAGCGGAGTGTGCGCTGATATGAAACTTCCTGGCAGATTAAAACTGTGTGCCCGACCGAGACTCGAACTCGGGACCTTTGCCTTTCGCGGGCAAGCGCTCTACCATCTGAGCTACCGAAGCACGACTCACGACCGGTACTCACAGCTTTACTTCTGCCAGTATCCGTCTCCTACCTTCCAAACTTTACAGAAGCTCTCCTGCGAACCGGTCGGGCACACAGTTTTAATCTGCCAGGAAGTTTCGTATCAGCGCACACTCCGCTGCAGAGTGAAAATCTCATTCTGGAAACATCCCCCAGGCTGTGGCTAAGCCATGTCTCCGCAGTATCCTTTCTTTCAGGAGTGCTAGTTCTGCAAGGTTCGCAGGAGAGCTTCTGTAAAGTTTGGAAGGTAGCAGACGGATACTGGCAGAAGTAAAGCTGTGAGTACCGGTCGTGAGTCGTGCTTCGGTAGCTCAGTTGGTAGAGCACTTGCCCGCGAAAGGCAAAGGTCCCGAGTTCGAGTCTTGGTCGGGCACACAGTTTTAATCTGCCAGGAAGTTTCAGTATGTATGTAGTTGCACTAATGATGAAAAAGTAATTCCGAATTCACCTTGTGGCGGTAGACGCATTTCGTCCCATGTAAACCGTTCTACAACATAGGCTTTTGGTTGTTCATGATCCAAAGGTAACGATAATTTTATCGTGGCTTGGCGATAGAATAATGGCACGATGGTCGATGAATCCCGTCACGAAGTCAAACCACTAAAAGAAAGTAAAAAAAGCCACGCGGGAGACAGAAACAAGACGTGATCGCCTAACCACTGCCGAAGGCAGACTGACAACTGAGCTACTCAAGCACGACTGACGACACTTCCTCACAGCTTTCCTTCAGCCAGTACTTCATCTCCCAGGCTGTGACTGTGCCATGTCTCCTCAGTATCCTTTATTCCAAGACCGCCAGTATAGCAAGTTTCACAAGAGACCTTCTGTGAACTTTGGAAGGTAGGAGATGAGATACTGCCGGAAGTAAAGTTGTATGGACGGAACCTAAGTCGATATTTGATAGTTCAGCTGACAGATCACTTGTCCACGGAAAGCAAACGTCTCGAATTCGAGTCTCTGTCCACACATAGTTATAAACTGCAAGGAAGTTTCAAACAAGCACACACTCCGCTGCAGAGTGAAAATCTCCTTGTGAATACTACTAATTCTCTCTCCAAACTATAGCGGCTGCCTAACTGATGAGTTCATTGTCCAAATATTAATATAATATGATAAATACACTCATTCCAGAACAACTGTACAGCACAATATTTTAAAAATTAGTTTCCGTTTCTCTCTTACAGTAGCTCTTAGTTCGATGAGTAGGTCCACTGCAAAATTTATTTGTCATTTCGCACTCGTTTTGCAGTCAGGATTTTCCAGCACCTTTATTACAATATATAGACTCCTTCATCGCAGTACAGGTTCAAAACGACGCATTACTGGCATTGTTCCATTAAGAAAAATGTTAAGATTCATGTTCTGTATTATTTTAGACAAGTAGAAGTTGTTATTATGACACATATTATATTATGTTCTGTTACAGTCAAAATCATTTCCAATGTTATAATAATATTAGAAAAAAAATAGTCGTAACCCATGTCTTTAGTCGCCCAATGCGTCTTTCAAACAATTAAAACATAAATCTTGTCAGTCATGAACGAGTGCCCAAAGGTTTAAATATTGAGAAAGATTACCAACATCATAAGCCTTTAACGGAATAGGAGAATGAAATAGTAGTAATAATTATTGGTTTGATAAGTAGTGATGAAGTTAGATATCAGGAAATCAAGACCACTGTAACTGGGGAACTAGACCGAGACCTACAAGGCAAGACGGAATACTGATACCATTGGCGAACTTCCAAGGTCGTCTTCAGACGCTGCTCGATAACGAAATGTTGCAAAATGTATGTGCGCCCCATTTAATTTTGCTTTTTAAATTAGTTTAGTTTACTTTCACTTCATTTTAAAACAAAAATCTAAGTATTACACTGATTTGCACGTTGTTTAAATGTTTGCTACCAGTAACGTTGCGACATGGAGTGCTCAGTTCCCGCTCGTTTCCTGTTGTGTTCAGATGATTTTTTTAAAAATTATTGGCTTTGGGGACCTCTCCATATAGAAATCTTAATAAATAAGTATGAATTATGACGACACGAACGTAAGGGCTACACAGTTCCCAATACTCTGACGGAAAGAAACACCGTCGGGGTCCAGCCCACGTCACTTCGGTAGACAATCTGCCGGGCAGACAGCGCAGCTATCGTGGCGCGTCTCACACGGTTTAGTACGCTCGCATCAGTACGTTATGATATAAGGTGCACGTTTGTAGTGTAACAGACAACATATTATAACTTATTTAACCACAACACTGTTAATAGCGCTTTTCGATGATTTCGTTCAGCACCTGTTTGGATGACGACATCAACGTCTAGTTGTCTTGTCAATTTGTATTCAGCTGTCAAGGTACCAAAATCTGTAAGGCGTTGTCGATGATAGTTATCTGTGACTATTTTTAACAGGATCCTGTGTGCTACAAGACCACCCTCGTTCTGTCAGAGTCAACGAAAGAATGCAAAAGATTTGCATAGCTACACATACGTTTGGAAAAATGCTTGATATATTTAGCTCGTGCATCTTTTTCAATCGATCTAATATTGTGAAAATAATGTACTCAAAGTCTGAAGTGTGAATTGGTTTCAAATACTTAATTTCGTCTTCTAAATCTCTAGAGATAACATCGTGGTATTCACTGATAAATAACTAGCATGCCTCAGTGAACTGACCGTTAGTTTTCTTTGAGTATCTCAGTGAAAATCCAATTGTTTCATTAAAAATCTTTGCTGTTTCATTTCCGGTTTTCAAATTAGACCCTTGATAGTCAATAACGGCATAATAAAACATTTCTCTTGAATAAATCTTCTGAATTAACAGCTTTCACTTCATCTCTGCGTTCATAATGAAATGATTTCCTCGTCTTACAACGGATCACTTGAGTGCGAGGTCGCAAGTTTAGTCTTTAGTAGCGCTCATTTGAAAATGTTGTATTAACAAGTGTGGGAGTAAAAGTATTAGTTGCTAATGAATCACCATGTGCTCCAGGAGGGCGACGGAAAATGAGTGTACGGGAGGTGCAGAGATCAATCTTCTATGGGATACAGGTAAACACATCACAAAATGGACATCGTCGACATTCAAGAAATGTTGAGAATAAACCATTAATTTGCATGTGAGCGCCGAATGAAAAATGGTGCACCACAGTCATCACTAAGTTTCGCACCGTCAAGAAATTCAAACAGAATCATGTTGTTGTAACGGGGGGGATGAGAACTGATGGAATGAGATGGCAAAACAACAATGCATGCAGAACAGCCTGTCATGGGGCTTAACGTGTAACTGGCTGTCCTTGAAGGCGCACCTGGAGATAGAGTGATAATATGTTGTATAGGCACGGAAAAAACCTCCAGAGACTGTGGTTCCAGTGGGTATGAATAGAAATGTCACACACTTTTCAAATCAGGCTCTAAAAGAGTATAGTTTTGTACGCAGATTATGAATCAAGAAAAAGCAAGTTATTTTGACCAGTTGTTGACCAAAAATAGTGCTCATAACATAGTCGCATTGATCTTGATACAGCTCGTGGTACGCCTAATTTCCAAAGTTTATTTATGATGTAATTCCTCTTCAGATCCGAATTTTTCGGAGTTGAAAACAATTTCTGTACTGATAGAAAGGATAAGTTTGTTTACCTCATCTACAAATTTTCGGACCACTGTTTGCTATGCATCGTCAAGTTGACGCTTTGTTTAAGATTTCAATATCTTGCGTCATCCAGTTCTGTAGACTGTTTGAAGTTACCCATCTGCTTCCCTCGAAAAAATTGTAATCTATGTCGCGCACAATTATGATGTGCATCACGTAGTAGATCACTTTCTCGCTTCCCACGCCCGGGTTCCCGGGTTCGATTCCCGGCGGGGTCAGGGATTTTCTCTGCCTCGTGATGACTGGGTGTTGTGTGATGTCCTTAGGTTAGTTAGGTTTAAGTAGTTCTAAGTTCTAGAGGACTGATGACCATAGATGTTAAGTCCCATAGTGCTCAGAGCCAAGTAGATCACTATCATGAACATCCTGCAAATTCTGGCGAGCACCCTTGACAAGCGAAACACCAGTTTTTGTAACAAGTGCACCTTTTCCTCCCTCGAATATCCGTAGTTTTTCGTGTGTACTGTACGATCATATTGCTGCGAACTGATTCGAAATCTGTTCTTAATTGTTTATAACTATGCTGCGGATGATCTTCCACGTATGTAATAAAACTGAGGTGACAAAAGTCATTGGAAGGCGATATGCACATATAGACACTGTGGTAGTGTTGCGTACACAGGGTAGAAAATGGCAGTACATTGGCGGTGCTGTCATTTGCACGCAGGTGATTCATGTGAAAACGTTTCCGACGTGATTATGGCCGCACGACGCAAATTAAGAGACACCGAAAGCAGACAGATAGTTGGAGCTAGACGCATGCGACATTCCATTTCGGAAAACTTTAGGAAATTAAATATTCCTAGATCCACGGGGTCAAGAGTGTGCCGAGAATACCAAAAATCAGATATTAGCTCTCACCACAGATAACGCAGTGGCTGACGGCTTCAGTTAAGCACCGAGTCCAGCGGCGCTTGCTTAGTGTTGTCACTGCTAGTAGACAAGTAACACTGCGAGAAATAACCGTAGTAATCAATGTGGGACATGCGGCGAACGTATCCGTTAGGACGATGTGGCGAAATGTGACGTTAATGGGTTATGCAACCGACGACCGGCGCGAGTGCTTTTGATAACAGCACGACAGCGCCTCCTCTGGGCTCGTGACCATGTCGGTTGGACATAGGCCACTTGAATACCGTTGCCTGGTCAGATGCGGTTAGGTGCGTTGACCATTTTATACCTCCAGTCCCACCCCCTGTGGCTATTAGCAGAAAGTATTGTGGCTGCATGGCAGTCAAACCACTGGGCAAGCTGGTAGCGGCTCCATAATGGTGTGGATTGTGTTTACGTGGAATGGACAGGGTCGTCTGGTTCAACTAAGGCGATCATTGATTGCAAATCGTCATGTTCGGCTACTTCGAGAACATTTGCAGAGATTCATGGACCTCATGTTCCCAAACAACTATGTAATGTCACCGGGCCACAATTGTTGCCGATTGCTTTGAAGAAAATTCTGGACAATAATTTGGTCACCCAGATCGCGCGACATGAATCCGATCGAGCATTTATGGGGCGTAATGGAGAGGTCAGTTCATGCACAACATCCAGCACCCGCAACACTTTCGCAATTATGGACGGATATAGAAGCAACACGGGTCAGTATTTCTGTAGATTTCTACCTGTTTAGTCCGTGAAACATTGCTGCACTACTCCGTTGAAAGGAGGTCTGACGCGATTTAGGAGGTATCCAATTACTTTTTACAACTATTACTGTTTACGTCGTTTTAGTTGGGACGGAATCTGTGGCTCCCTGTCCGGCAAGGATGATGAAATACGTGGCTCGACACTTATTAGCATATATCGTCATCATTGTACTCCTCAGGTACATAGTCCGCACAGTCGAGCGTATACGAGACAACATGTTCCACTGACTCATTATGCAGAAACGCTAATATTTCATCTGCCACTTCTTCCTCACTCTGCGAAATTCTTTCGGGTCCATTCTAACGAAATATCAACTTCGGCAACTATTGTTGTAGGCATAATGCAGTGTTTGCTTTTATTTGTCATTGCCATTACTCTGCTTTGCATCGGCATCATCAGCATTGTAGTACTGCTGTGAGTTACTCGTTCAAAAATGGTTCAAATGGCTCTGAGCACTATGGGACCTAACTTCTCAGGTCATCAGTCCCCTAGAACGTAGAACTACTTAAACCTAACTAACCAAAGGACATCACACACATCCATGCCCGAGGCAGGATCCGAACCTGCGACCGTAGCGGTCGCGCGGTTCCAGATTGTAGCGCCTACAACCGCTCGGCCACTCCGGCCGGCAGTAACTCGTTGACTAAGCACTTCAGCTAAGCTCCGTAACGTCATAGTGCGTTGACCATTTGATACCTCCAGTTCCGCCCCTTGTGCCCATTAGCAGCCAATATTGTGGTTCAATGGTAGTCAATATGCAGGGCGTCGAATGCCGTAAATTTCAATGGCCTTTTGTAACCTCGCTCTCAAGGGGTTCCTTGTCATTGCACACCTGCGGAAATTCAGGATCAGTATCAATTACACTGGCGACATCTTAGGTTCAGTGTGAATAGCGTCCCAGTTTTCGCGAATATAATTTGAGTCATGTAATAAGATTTCGAAATGCTTTACCTCAATACCAATGTCGGTATTTTGAGCTTGTCGTAATTTGCTTCAGTAGTCAATTGGTAACAAAACTGACGCCGTGATTAAACATTTGAAAAATGTCTCTCATAACGCAAAACACCCCGTACCACAAAGCGTATTTCAGCTGAGAGATTTAACTAAGTGAGTGAGTCAACAGTAATGACAATCTTATCCAAATGAGACATGGAATGTGAAGAACTTACGTCACACTGTTTCAGAATTTCTCATCGCTGTGAACTGCGATTGAACAGGTTGTAAAGCAGTAGAATCCCTGCGAAATAAGTCTCTGTTTCGTGACAAGTCCCGTTGCGTGTACACCACAGCTAAGACAAGTACAGAGAAAAAAATTTGCAAGAAGATTCCATTCATGAGCTCTTTGTAGGACCTTATGATATTGCTTCCGTTATGATAACACTATCCGCGGCATTCACCGATAGGAATCCAGTATTTCACATGCATTGATCGAACTAAATGAGCAGTAGCAACTCCAGTTTTCTGATTACTATCTAAATTCCAAAAACTGTTCACTTATTTCGTATTTATCAATTCCCTTATGGAAATAAATATAATTCAGAATGAATGTTGTCTCTCCAGCTTGATTTGAGTCTGGAGAAGCATCAACAATAGCTGAATAATACTTCTTATTGTCTCACTGTTCCAAGATTGCATTCCTGACATGATGGGAACAACTAGAGAGAAGTTCATTCTAAGATTCATTTGACAGTTAAAGCACTTGACAACAATTTCCAGTTTCTTGTCTGACTCCGATCTTGCTTGATGTGTTTTGCCAGAAATTTGTCGTAGTGGCTCAAGGGATCCAATATTCGGAAAAACTTCCCATTATTTTGATCTTCTAATTTCTGAGATGAACCACTGAAGGCCAAAGATCTTTTACCAAGAAGTAGCGTCACATCAAGTGACATGAAATACCCCATGTATGTTCGCTATTCTACACATGAACAAAAGAATATTATCCATTTACTCTGTATTTCCACCTGTGTATCCAGAGGGTTGCGGGACCTTGGCTGTTCAGTGCAGAATGTCAAATCAAACACTGTTCAGCTGCCTAAATTCCCTATTGTTATTTTATTGGGGTACAAGTTTCGGCGACATATTACGACATCTTCAGGCCCCCAGAATGACGCGTAGGAAGATTCACACCTCTGGCCGGGTCAAAATAAGGACCAGGATTCAATGAGTGATATTCGTAGATGCATAGTCGACGAAACATGGCAGATGTGAACGAATATAAGTTCATAGCACCGTCGAATTTGCTTAGATTGTGCAGTGAACGTGCCGTTTGCACTATTACGCGACACATATGTGCACATGACACCAAATAATTGTCATTTATGGCTCAATTAAACCTTTTATCTTCGCGTCCCGCTGCATGCTCTGAGTGAAAGCCAGGTATCCATTACTCTGTTCCCGTGGTAACAGCCAAACTAAAAACGGCGGACAATCGATACATAGTATATAGGAAGCTTACAAACAGTGTAGACAGAATATTTAGAGTGTTACACAAAAACTACTTGCAGAGCCGAGGGTACCAGCGGCAACGAACAAGGTGACGAATGGCTCTGCAGGCAGTAGTGGCGAGACAGGCAACAGTAGTAATGGTAGTGACAGCGACACAGACGAAGACAAACTGAAGTAGCATAGAAATCAAAACTATCCGGGTCCCTATTACTGGACATTAATATGCGGAGTGCCTACACTTTGCCTTTATTATGGCTTGAACTCTATTGGAGACGTCTTCAATGAGGTGTCTGAATGTCTATGGAGGAGTGGTAGCCCATTCCTCCTCAAGAAGCGAAACCAGAGTGGGTAGTGATACAGGTCTCCGGACTGGTCGACGTTATAAGTCATCCCGAAGGCGTTTCATAGCCTTCAGACGAGGACTCTGGGCATGCCAGTCCGTTTTAGGAATGTTATTATCCACAGACCATTGCCTCACAGATGCTGCTTTATCAGTGAGTGCATTGCCACACTGGTACAAGAAATTATCTCCACCGTACTGTTTCCCTATTGTAAGAAATTAAGGGTGCCGTAAAACATGTTCATACAACACTGCATTTAGCGTCATCTTAAGCGAATTAAGTGGACCATACCCTAAATTCGAGGAACACCTCGATACCGTGACACAGCCCCTTCATACTTCACTGTTGGCACTATACGTGATACCATCTAACGCCCTGCAGCCATTTGCCAAACCCAAACCCTTCCATCGGACTATCGTATAGTATAGAGTGATTCATCTCACGTCTTTCGTTTCCAGTCAACCGTTGTCTACTGACGTCGCTCGTTACATCACCTCAAGCGTTAAATAGCACTGACTATTGAAATATTTAGGTCAAGAGGAGCTAGTCTACAATTGTACCTCATTCTATTTGGTCGCCTTCATACTTAGAAACTGACGTGTGATTCCTACTTCTCGTATACGATTTCTCACAGCCAACCTTCGCGATGCTCGACGGTCCCTTTCCGTCAGTACATGAAATTTAGCAGTCTTAGTTTAGCTGTGGCTGTTCCTCCACATTCACACGTCACAGCCACATCACCAACAGTCATCTTTGGCAGCTTTAGGAGGGTATAAATGTGCCTAATGGGTATGTTACTCAAGTGACATCCAGCGATTAGTCCATGTTCGAAGTCACTGAGTTCTCTTGGTTGATCCATTCTCCTGTTACTGCTTCTCTACTGACAAAGCTATACTCTATGCCTCCCTTTAAACTGGCGGATCCGCCTTTCAGGCATCTAGTGCTCAATGCGGCATTAAATAGGAGTGTCCGGATGCTCTTCATCAGGTAGTATTTCTGTAAGGGCAATGTACTTACATTGGCAACGTAGTACACTAGAATTTGCTAGCACTAATGCTTGTGAAACCTGTATCTCAGTCGCGAAACGGTACTATTACCACATTATCCAGAGCACAACATACACACGTCGTGGTATCCTAATTAACTGGGAATAGTAAAACTATAACGAGGGTTTTCAGTAAATGTGTATGGTGATAGTTACCGTAGGATAACGAGAGAAGTGTACATTGGACAGTAAGATTAGATTGTAAGACAGATGTAGACGTAATGACAGCAAACTCTACACTGTAGAGTATATGATAAATAAAACATAATGTAGATGAGAGTGAGTGGCTCAAAGTATTGTTGAGGTCCGAGGCCCCGGATGACGACTAGTAGTAGACCGGGAGTATCTGCCCAAGAGCGATATGTTCGATCATTTTATGAGGTACACCATTATGCAGAGCACCAATGATGGCAGTCTACAAACATAAATCATTTCCTATTTTTTCTTCTTAATACATTAATTGTTAACTGTAATAATTTCTGTTTACTGATTAGGTTTTCAGATCTATAAAATTTCAACTTCCTACAAACACTAATACTAAATTATCTAAATTTCAAGTTCATGTGCAAGTTAATGTTGTGAATACGCGCAATGTCCTAGCCACTAGACGACAAGTCAGACTTAAGTGACAGGAAATAAATAAACGTCATCTGTGAATCCTCACGCAGGGGCTAGACACGGTCACATTCACGGATCGTATTAGTAGCGGAAGTAGAAGCGATCAGTTATGGAAATGATGCATTTATTTGCGAAGTAACGGATGTCACGTATATAGGATGCTATGCGCAGAATTCTAGCGAAATTCAGTCAGAATTACGAGTGGACCAATAGCACAGAGCATAGTTAGTGTCTACTATTCAGACATGTCTGAAGTATGAGTTAACGCAATTTATACTGTCAGGACGATGGGTAGTATCTACGTTATCTTTCGATTCTTCTGTCGATCGAATCATGTAGGACAAAGCAGTCCGTTACTAGACAGTTTACGTGATTCCAATCCTGAGCGGTCCATTCAGCTTGTTTTTGGGCCCATCTGTACTGCGCTGCATGGTGTCGTGGTTGCAAAGATGAACCTCGCCATGGACGTCGGGAGTGAAGTTGCGCATCATGCAGCCTATTGCGCTCAGTTTGAGTCGTAACAAGACGTCCTGTGGCTGCAAGAAAAACAATATTCAACATGGTGGCGTTGCTGTCAGGTTTCCTCCAAGCCATAGTCCGTAGTTAGCGGTCATCCACTGCAATAGTAGCCCTTGGGCGGCCTGAGCGAGGCCTCCTCCATGTCCTAACAACATCACTTTGGTTCACTCCGAGACGCCTTAGCACTTCTCTTGTTGAGAGCCCTTCCTGGCACAAAGAAACAATACGGACGCGATCGAACCGCGGTATTGACCGTCGAGGCATGGTTGAACTACAGACAACACGAGCCGTGTACCTCCTTCCTTGTGGAATGACTGCAACTGATCGGCTGTCGGAGCCATTCCGTCTTATAGGCGCTGCTCATGCATTATTGTTTCCATCTTTGGGTGGTCTTACTCACATCTCTGAACAGTCAAAGGGACTGCGTCCGTGATACAATATCCACATTCAACGTCTATCTTCAGGAGTTCCGGGAAACGGGCTGATCCAAAACTTTTTTTGATGTGTGTATAATTTATAAATATTTATTACATGTTGCTCATCCGCGTCTTCTAATAACAAAGAGTGCCTATGGTATATCGTCTCAGTTGTACTACTGGATTCGAGATTTCCTGTCAGAAATGACACAGTTCATAATAAACTACCGAAAATCATCAGCTGGAACCGATATGACAGCTGAGGTCCCCGAGGAGAATGTTATCCATCCTCTCACGTTCTTCACCTATAGATACAATAC
The DNA here is from genome assembly GCF_023864275.1 of Schistocerca cancellata. Taxonomy (NCBI): domain Eukaryota; kingdom Metazoa; phylum Arthropoda; class Insecta; order Orthoptera; family Acrididae; genus Schistocerca; species Schistocerca cancellata. The sequence goes on along the minus strand of NC_064629.1, from coordinate 234,321,033 downwards.
AGGGTGACTTGCAAAGTGATTAAGACAAGATATCCGCATGGTGTAAGGGTTGGCAGTTGACCATGAGCAACAAAAAGTATGAGGTCCTCCACATGAGCATTAAAAAAATTATGTTAAATTTCAGTTAACGCTAAATTTAATGATCGTCGATTCGTGTAAATGACTGGGAATTACACCTGCCAACAACTAAAACTGGAACCACTCTGCTGAAACTGCTGAGGGGAAGGTGAAACGCAGACTGTGTCTTATTAGTAGAACTCTTGGAAGATTATGGCGAAATAGCGAGTGAGTATCATGTAGAAGACAGGTGAGTTCGGATCTTTCGTGGAATTTCAATCCCTAATTTTCTCCTTCGAACGTGAAAATATTTTTCTAACTGTCTCTCACCTATATACGTCAGAATGCCAATTATAATACAATAAGTGTCATTAGAGGTCTCGCAGAAATATGCGGATGTTCATTTTTCGCACGTGTTTCGCGAGACTGGAACGGCCGAAAAACAGTCTTACAGTGGATCCACCAATCCTCTGCCCAACACTGAAGTCCGAATTGCGAAGTAATCATGTAGATGCAGGTTCCCATAATTATATAGCTAGGAACAAATTTACAGTTGCTCTACAATGAATTCGTCGATGAAATTCAAAATAGCATCTTCGTCCTCAACGTACCATTAGATCTATTTCTTTACTAATAGCCTACTACATCATCCTTTAATACACATCTCAAAGCAAGGATTAACCAGCAATAAATCAAACAGCGGATGTGAGTCCACGGAGCCAGATTAAGTTTTTACTTTAGTAGAAAGTAAATTAGTGTTGACTCCACTTAGACAACAGCTTGTAAAGCACATTTTTCAAGTGAACGCCATCTGTTGTTGGGTAACATTACCTTCATAGTCCAACGAGCGGATCGGCCATTTATACAATGACACGGGTACTGACGTTCCAGATGTGTATATCATTCTACTCTCTTTTAGCGAAACTGCGAGGTGTATAACGATTGCAGCAGGCTGTAGTAGAAATATGCGTGATGAAACACTGTTACATCGGAAGGTCCGACGCCGCATGCGATAAGACTACAGGGATCAACCAGTAACGGTGACAAATGGGATAACAGCAACGACATTGCGTACTACAACAACGCCGCATGCGGTGACGACCTGTGACAGAGTAGGGCAGGGAGATTTCATCCATTGACTACACTCATTCCCTCTCCTATTGATGGTAGATCAACTTTCAGCGACCTCACAACAAGCACACAGATTAGACAAGTCAACACCAATATGATTGCCAGTGCAGCAGAGATGTCATTACTCCGAAGCATTATTCGTACGTTGGTTGTCGACATTGTCTAATTACAAGAGGTTCACAATGCAACAATTTCAGTTATTTATGGATAAGACTTGTACAAGTCTGTGTGAGATCAAGCCGGGTGTGAGGTGGCGATTACGCCAATATTATGATTACACTTCCACCCGCCAGGGGCATGGCCCTTACCATATTCGAAGCGTCTCTCAGTAAGGTGTATGCCCTTTTCTGCATGTGAAACCGACGTCAATGTTTTGTATTTAGTCCGAAGTCCGTCGCTCTTTTCCTTGGTCGTTTCGGCCACTCTATGGTTGGAGGCTACTTTAATTGTGTATCGCATCTGAAAGACCAGTATTCCAGCTTCTCACCGTCGTCAACCTTATATACAATAACGGAAGACCTTCGCCCTGTTGACGCATGGAAGAAGGTTTTTGGCGACGCCCCCAGCCACACACATCTTACAAGTCATTCTATAAGCAGAACAAGATCGCATCTGCGTGTCCGAAACCATTCGGTCTGGAGTGATCTTAGCGGTAAAATGGCCACTCGCCTTTCCCGATCACTGCACGCTCATCAGACCCCTCCTACCTTCCACTAATGTCAGTCTGGCGCAGCCATGTTAAAAGAAAACTTCACTCGTCCCTCATCTGTGACACAATTTGACAGGCACCAGGAAGCCATGAACTATTACTACAACCCTCTATGGAAAATCGACGAACAACCCTTGCCCCCCAAAATGCTCAGGGAAAGCCAAGTGCCTTTCACTGACACACAACAAGTAATATGGCATAGTGGTGAGATCAGGCAGGTGAGATATTGCGCCCAAGGGAAGACCATCTATGCTCCACACAACGTCCGATCATTGTCGATGTCGTCAATAGCTTGTCTCCACCCTCCTCGCGCAACACTGCAGTCATGTATACATTACACATGCGATAACTGTTGCCAGCTTTGCTCCCTCCAGCCGACAATATTACGACGTCAGGTCGACAGAGATGCGACATCTGAGTATATTCTCCAACTCGTCAGATGTACTCTGGATGCTACAGAGGCCACATCCTTGGCAGCAACAGTCACTATGGAGGAACTGGTAGACGTTATCGCCAAAAGTGCGACGAACAGGTGGCAGATTGAATTATATTAGCGTTCCGTTCCCTGATGATGGAGGACCGAGGTATTCCAAGAGTACCAGGAGCTGTTTAATTCCAACTTCCACGTGCCAATGACCATTGTGGTCCTATTTTAATTCTTGTAGGTAAACCATTGCGAGACCTCTAGATCACCACCTTCGGCTGTTTTACTCATCTCAGTGTGGACTATAAGACGTATGCACAGCCGGCCGCCGTGGCCGTGCGGTTCTAGGCGCTTCAGTGCGGAACCGCGTGACTTCTACGGTCCCAGGTTCGAATCCTGCCTCAGGTATCGATGTGTGTGATGTCCTTAGGTCAGTTTAGTTTAAGTACTTCTAAGTTCTAGGGGACTGATGACCTCAGATGTTAAGTCCCATAGTGCTCAGAGCGATTTGAAACATTTGAACATATGCAAACCATTTGGGGCAGCACATACACACAGTAATGCCCTGAATCAAATTGCTGGAGTAGACATCAGATGGCTCCGGTGCCGATCTACTCGCTGCCATGGGCGGATGTCGAGATCTCGCTGCCCTCGCCACGTCCTGTCACCTCGACGCGCACTGGTATCGATCAACGTCGAATATGCCTTTGATAGGTTTTGACATCAGTTCCCTCTAACAGTGGCGTTGCGTATGGGTTTCCCTCTACCATTCATCGTCACCCTGCGACAACTGCTTACCAGTGCCACTTCAAGGATTTAAGTTGATATACGGCAGGTGAGACTGTTTCAAAACAGCATTCTGTCAGACGCGGATGTCCCTTTTCCACTGTGCTGTCCGCAGTTTCCATCAAACTCCTTATAAAAGGCTTCCTGCCTCACCTTTCATGATGCACCCTACACAGCCACACCTTCCAATGACAGACGAATGTGAACGACCTGCTGCTCCTGGCACTTACCCCTATGGAAGTACGTAATGCCACCACATGCATTCGACAATAAGGAAGAATCTTGAGAAGCATTCTCAGTTTGGCCAAATCGGCAAATATGAACATTGGTCATAGGCTCCAAGATGAAGGGACAATGTTGCTGCCAACAGTGGATAAGCTGCGTTACCTTGGTATCACATTAACAGACATATTCATCATATGGCAGAGTAGCCTACCACTGCTTGCTTCAGAAGTTATGAGCCCATATCCAACACAATCGCATCTACAGCCTTTATCCACTCCATTGAGTGGCCTACATCAACACTTACTTTGCGCTCAAGCTAATACGCATACCCCAAATCTTATCGTTGCCAATGATCCTTGCATGACAATTCCAGGCGGCCTTTGGGTACTATATATCAGCATGAACCATCCTACAGATCCGTTTCGACACCCTAACCCTCCACACTTCAGCAGGTGTCAGATTGGCCGCGCGTGTGTCTAATAGACAAATGTATCTGACTATAATTTTGAATTTGCTGACATTAACAGAAAAGAAACCAAGCGGACTACAACCTTGGGATTTAATGGAAGTGATAAAATCATAAGTGAATGGAAAAAATGAACGGTCGCCAGCCCAATTAGGCACATTAGTTTGGAAATATACGTTTAAGAAAAATCAGTATTGGTTATTGAAGTTACTTTCTTTTTGAGACTTCCCTTTGAATAGCAAACAGGACACAAACAGACGCAGTGCACTCTGAACAGTGTGTAGCAGCAGTTACCAATAACGCACACATCAGTATATTATATGAAGTAATTTTGCACCAAGCTCATACTAATGACAACTACACTCAAGAACATTACTTAATCAAATACTGAAAAATTACTGCATGAAGTGCAGAACTAAATTTGGACATTAGGGGCTCTTATCTTAACTGACAAAAAGAATCAATAAAGACGAATAATCTCATAAATAAACTGTTTAAGCTCCTCTACATACATCAGTTTTCCTTAACAACAGTAATAGTTCAATTTTTTCCTAATGAGTGGAGAATATGATGGGGACCAATAAACTAGTACAGTTTCTCTAGTCAATTCTCTCTGATTATTACAGCAAAAATAAGACTAATTCAAAAAGGTAATCATTCACTTCATTTGGAGTAGTCCATAGTTTACTTTGTAAGACAGTAAAACACAACACTGGGCTTAATTAACTTTAAAAAAGGAACCATTCATGATATAAATCAAAACTACACTATTTTTGAAAATGAGCTTAACTTATTTGCCTTTTTATCACCTGAGAAGCAGGTATTTTAGATAATAATATTTACACAATCCTGCACTGTATTTCTACAAAAGTATACTTGGTAATAAACTAAGGATACTTTAGTAAAACCCTATCTAACTTCACTTTTGTAGTTTTAACTTTTACTACTCCTTCTACATTAGGCAAAAATAACTTTAAAACACTTGAATGCAGAAATAGTTCATGTAAATCACGATACTCGGTTTTAACAGCACTTAGGTGAGGACCCTGCATAGGTTCATGATCAGGATTGAGAGTATGGTTCTGGACACAAATTTGTTTTTGTGATTATTATTCAAACCATACACAACTGACTGGTCCATGCCCATATACATTACGGAATGTATGAAGTTACTGAAGCAGTGGCAAGCTATATGGTGGCTAGCTGTACTCAACAGTTCCTGATGTTCAAATGCTCTATAAAATCTCTTCTTGGCGTCGGATGTTCACCATATTAGAGCCATTCCTTTTTGCCGAGAATACCAAATAATAGCCAGTTCCACATCCAAGGCAAATCCATTGTAAGGCAGCTTACAATTGCCTCTCTTAGCATCGTCAAAGTGCACCATGCTATAGCTAGCCGCATACTGCGTACCGTTCGCAACAAGGAGCCGCTCAGTTCGACCGCCAAAACCACCATCGCGCCATGCCACTTCCGTTGCGGAGGGAGTTCCCTTCATCTTTTATATATTACAAATACAATTGCCCTAAGCATGAACCAGCTTTCAATAAACATTTTCTTTTTGTGCACATACCCATACTACAATAATTTATCTTTTTCACAAATCATTTTGTTTTTTTTTTTCTTATGTATATTACAAAACTATAATTATCCTGTCACAAATCAAGGATTTTAAATAACAAAGAATACGCATTCCATAATTGCAGGTACACAGTTATATAATATAAACCTACTTCTAATCTTTATAAGTGTTACACCAGGACATTTGCTTTGTGCTTAATTAGTATGACAAGATGTTGGTGCAGGTCTTCCACATCACTTACACGCAGACTCTTTGAGGTTCTTGTACCAGCCTCCCCTGTCTCATCAGTCAGTGCAGCCCACATACCCCCAAGACTGTCCCACACATCAACACACCTTGTCAAACTCAGCTATGCCCTTGAAACCAAGCATCACAAGCGAAAAACTTTCACAAGTTGCTTCTTCTGCGCATGCCCCACAGTGCACTGAAGATCCTCTGCCCAGATACCCGTTGCATTCATGTGTCCCTCCTTATCTGTGGTGCACGAGGCCTATGGTACCACATCACCATTATGTACTCGCCACTGTGGTGAGTATACTGATGAGCATTGTCTTACATGATTGACAGTGCACAATGTCTGGCAACTAGTGCAATGGGTACTGATATGTATCTTCTGTTCCCTACTAATGATGGTCATCTCACAACCCTCTCTCCTTCCAGAGTACACACAGTATCCAGTCACCAAGGACAAGGCTATAACATAGTTCAAGGTCCTGACCATTGCCTTCAAATTCTGTGATAGGGTGCAATCCAAGGTCGATTTTCCGTTCTATTGTCTGATGCTCACTCCATACTCGAATGTCTGCCGTAATTTACCAGTTATTTACATGGTTTGATTTATAACCCTCGACCCCCTCAATTTACATGTACCCTTTATTCGATGAGTTTGACACATCATGACAAACGTTTTTGGAATGATATGATACATCAGTACAGTCTCAACCAATGAGCAGGAAACATGCTCGAAGAAGTGTGCACTACGCCTTCCACCTTACCTTTCTTTGCCGTCTCCCTTATTCTTCCTCATCTGTTTATGTTGCTTGTAATGACCCCAGAATTTGTGTGTCTTGAGACGTTACGGAAGCCTACCCCTACTGAGAACAGAAAAAAAAGTATATATGAAATAAGAAAATTAATGGTTCCTGTTTTAGACCGGTTCTGTACATTCTGTAGATTGATAGAGAGATTGACACAGATGATGTCATGGCCAGGCCTCAGGTTGCAAAGACTGCAGACATTGCACCATCCCCCTGACAATTTTTGTGCCCTTCCTTGGTAAAAAGAAAAAAGTATTAAAGGGTTGCAGAAAAATGGCAACTGTGGCCGGCTGCTAACGTCTATGCCACAAGTAACACTGAGAAAGCAAATTAGCTGAGTCAGTGCTGAACAGCACAAGTGAAAAAATAAATTAACGGAAAGGTGAAAAAAGTAAAGCATAAAAGAGAATAAAAAGAGGAAAATAGAAATGGAGAAAGAAGGCGATTAATGCAACCGGTGTAGAGAATCAGGGCATATGGATTCGTGGCCAGGTGCGGCACGAATTTTCAACTCTCGCCATCCCATTACCGCAGTGACCTGAGCGGCTGTAAGTCATTATTTCCTTGCTATCTCCTTTCCGTGCCCTTTACTTTCCTTTCCTTTCATCCCACTTATTCCTCTCTACAAAATGCGATGCTACCACTTTACTCAGCCACGTCACGTGATCCAATGGTCTAACATTGTAGTCGAGCGGTTCTAGGCGCTTCAGTCTGGAACTGCATGACTACTATGGTCACAGGTTCGAATCCTGACTCGAGTATGGATGTGTGTGATGTCCTTATTAGTTAGGTTTAAGAAGTTCTAAGCTCTAGGGGACTGATGACCTAAGATGTTAAGTCCCATAGTGCTCAAAGCCATTTGAACCATCTAACATTGTATTCATATTTCTATGGAATATGAGTCCCATCTCTGCAGCTAATACGCTGGTATATTTCAAGTTTTGATATTAATATTATTTCTATCTCTGCATAACTGTGCATGTTGATTAATAACTTCCAAAGAACGTAGAGAGACAGAAAAGAATGACAGCCAGATTCCTTATGTGATGGAGAGAAGGATTCTGGATTGTAATCTTTCTTATAGTGCTCAAAGCCATTTGAACCATCCAACATTGTATTCATATTTCTATGGAATATGAGTCCCATATCTGCAGCTAATACGCTGAGGAGCAGCCACTCCGAAATTTGACGTTCCTGATTTGACGAACTCTCAGACACACTAGCACACTTCGCCAGGTCTTAATGATAACCTGAAAGCAATTCTATACTAAACGTCTGAATCTTTTTGGAACACTGGGTGAAACTTGGCAGTTCACATCCCAAAAATTTGGTAGCTCTTTGGGACCAGGTCATGTACGAATGACTACAGCTAAATATGACACACGTCAAGAAAATTATTTACTCCCTTAGTCCGCAGACAGAGTCCTTTAATGAGGCAGCAGGCAATGTTAGTATTCGCGTGATGTCTCCTGGGGGTGAGTAATGTTTTGTACTGTGTGCTTGTCTAATATCATGCTAAAGTTGAAAAACGCTTCGCATCTAGTAAAAGTTTTGGAAACTTCATCAAAGCTCACTTAAATCAGGTGCGAATACTATGCTGCTGCTGAGAAAGTTCCTGCTTGATTTTGCTGGCTCTATTTCGTGAAAATGTGAGAAATTCAGGCTACCACATCATTTCCCCAGAAACGAGCAAGAAGTGACACTTCCTAATTATCTGTTTATGTACACTTCCATATGGTTGGGCGAAATCTCGTCTACTGCATGCATCAGTGGCAGCATCTTTGTAGTCATCAATGTGCCGACTGGTGGACATAAACTGAGAAATGAAATAAAATATTTCAGCTGAACTGACAGGTACTTGTTCCTGTGCACTTTTCTTATGAATACGTCAGGGGCCAGTGTATATGACGGAGATATGTCCTGTAGCCTTCAATCTGAAATATTTCATAGGTTTATAAGCAGTGAGTGCCTAAGTAAGAAATGATGGCCAAGAACACTAGTCGGCTATTTGAAGAAAGTAAATGTAAAGGCTCCCAGGAGATGTCGAAGGCACTGCAGCGTGGCCTCACACACAGAGAGCGGGCTGGAATGCCTGGAAGGATCAATAAGAGGAATTTAGCGACCTGTGGTGTGAACAGTCAATCCGATGGAGCCTGGGCTGGTAAGCTCCGAACGCCTCATGTAGGACTTATTCGCAGGTGAGAGGTGTGGAGGCATACACTGATGGGTCGACTAGGAATACTCGAAGTAGTACCTGGATCTCTTCAGCGAGATTTATGATGCGTTGATAAAGGAATATTACACCTACGCATCAGCACTGCTGTCAGGTAGTTCTCAGGGTAGTGTACCCTTCGGGGGAAGAGACCGGTTCTAGGGTTAATATTTGGCATGCGCTGATGGCAGAAATTTTCACTCCGACGAAGTTCACTTCCAGGAAAGCAGTGACACTTTTGTCACGATTCAGCAGGATCCCATAGTCACCGAAGTGGTGGAACACATCTCATTAAAAATGTTAATCTTTTCTCCCTGAGCTGATTCCACCAATACATCATCATTGGAGACGAAACGCAAATCTGTTCCCAATAAACGTTTGGAAATTCTGTGCAGTATTGTCCATCCTCTATGACAAGTAAAAGTACTAAGAAGTCCACATTATTTCGTAACATCCATTTTCATCATAAACTCACGGACCACCAGTATGCTGCCATAAGGGTTGAAGAGACCTTCATGTTGAAGGGGCTAAAGACAACGCCCTCAGACCAGATGCAGTCGCCCTTCATCCCGTCTAATCCCATGCTGTTCAGGTTATTTTGGCCCTCTCACCAATACATCTGCGAGTTCCGAAGTAAAGTCAAGTGATGACGTATATGATTGACTGAGAGAGCCCTAAGTACAGGTTAATCCAGCTCATTGAAAAAAGTGTTTTCTGCCTCCAGGCTTTCAAAAACATTAAATGAAATAATGTGGTATGGCCCTCAACTACGTACCCTCTGACTCAGTTTTTTTTTTCTTTTTTTTTGGTTCGTCGCACTTCACACGCTCACACGGATTTTAGCACGAAGTATTGATCAACCCACACCAGTCTTTTGACCAAGTGCCTCTCAGAAATCGTGTCTGCCTTTGAATTCCGAGTTCCAACGTGTATCGTGGCAAACCTGTTTACAATGAAAACCAAAAGTGGAAACCCCTCAACAAACCACTTCCCAAAACCAACCAAGATCCTCGCTAAAGATTGCCTCCAGTGAAAAACGATACTGTAGGAACAAAGTCACAAGGAAAACGACTGAATCGCAGTAAGCTCAAATTCCCACAAGTTCTATTTAATTGACTTTAATCAATCCTTCCTAACTTCACGCACCAAAAAAAAGTGTTCACATAGAATTACAATTTTTATACCTATCAAATTTACCACTAAATTCTTTGCCACACTCTTATACAAAGCATAAATCAATAAATAATAAATATTTTACTTAAATTCATGAGGTCACTGACATCCACGCACCCTCAGTGCCTAAATTTCCCCCTTTTGCATATGTACAGTGCCACAATAAAGTAACAAATTACTAATGAGTCCCCAAATAAACATATAAATTGTCCCTCCAAATAACTAACACTGATTACAGATTACAATAGCTTTTCACTTCTGCCCTTTCTCTATATACCCTTAGCAATTTTAAACTGCTCTCATTTCCACATATGCAGTAGCAACGACCATAACGTTCTACCGTACCAATGCCAATCAGTCTCACTAGAATCACAGGTTAGGTTGTTAGGGAGAAGAGACCAAACAGCGAGATCATCGGATTAGGGAAGGATGGGGAAAGAAGTCGGCCGTGCCCTTTCAAAGGAACCATCCCGGCATTTACCTGGTGCGATTTAGGGAAATCACGGAAAACCTAAATTAGGATGGCCGGACGCGGGATTGAATCGTCGTCCTCCCGAATGCTAAAATCACACCTTTATATACCAATTCGTGCGAACTTCATTATACAAACTATCGCCATCCACACCATTTACTTCAGCCCTCTCTAACTTTTCTGTTTCCACACCTTTCGCCGATTCACTACCCACAGCCTGCACAACTTTACTGTTTTTCCCCTCCAAAATATCGACACTTGCAGCTTCAACAAAGTTACACATCAATTCACTGTTAAACACTTTATCGTCCTGAAATAATACATCGATGCCTAAGCCATCATTAGCATAAATATTGATCTCAGAAACCTTATCTGCTGATACACTATTTAAATCACTACATAAATTCACCTCAGAAACCTTACTTTCCTCCGTCGACAAATTAACTTCACATGAATCGTACACAACTTTATCCTCCGCCGCTACATTACACAAATTTCTGCTACCTTGTCGTACAATTTTGGGACTTCCAGACCTGCTACAATCCGCTGTGATCGGACAAAAATCAGCACACACTGCCATTTCTACACACTTTTCGTCCAGATTAACCCCCGATTCTACTTCACATACATTCTCACATTCACACTCTGACTAACGTTTTAGATCCACACATTCATCAATAAGTTTTGTTTCGCCTTCATTTGTGACTAGAAATGCGTAAATTCCTTCCTCCGAAGTATCAATACCAGTAGCTTTTACATCATTACATAAATTACCATCACTCTGTTGCTTTAAACAGAAATCATCTACCTCCCCCGATACATTTTTAACTTCAACTGCTGGCGAGACCAACGCTAAGCCTCCCTTAGTAACATCGACGCTTGCAGCCGAAAGACAATCATCCTCACTTGCAGCTGGCGAGACCAAAGCTACGCCGCCTTCGCTAACATCGACGCTTTTCGCTGACTCACAAATACTTGCTACTACAAGACCTTCCTTACTGCAATTGCTACTATTTGCTAATACCTATTCAGAACCCTCCACCCAATTTGCTTTCACAAAACTCATCTCCATTTTAACTTCTTTTTGAACCACTGAATCTTTCCATTCATCACCATTCACACACTCATTCATTACACATTTATAACTTACATCATTCCCTGCAAATTTATTCCCATTACTTTTACTTAAATCTCTCACAAATCTATGCTTCCGCCGTTCGCGCTTGCTTTTATTGAAAGAGCCACCTATATAGCCATCCTCTTTAACATACTCCATATTACATATTTGTTGTCTGTCTCCAAACCTATCATTTCTATCATCACCATTAACTCCAGTACTTTTCATCGCCTGTTTAGATCGCCATCCCCGGACCTGAGATGTGGCGAACATCAGTTTCCCGACCGGTTGCTATGCGATTGCACTTGGCGCTAATTTCCCCTGTTAAATCTGCGTTCTTTACTTGGATCCCGTTCACGGAAGTTATCGCTCCTGTTCGTTCTCTGATCATTATGGTCATTTCTACTACCTCCCTGACAATTCCTTTGATTTCTCTCACGATTTTTATTTTCGGGGTAATTATTTGGATTCCCATTTTGATAACTACCACCTGGTTTGCTCTGAGGTTTGAACTTGAAAGCCCTCTCAAATTTTTCTACAAATTCCAGAAATTCGCCCACGGAGTCACATAGACTATGAACAAGGTCCCACTGCAAATCTTTGGTTAATCGCCCTTTTAATGTGGTGATTTCCGTTAAAACCCCCAAGGGGTTTTTCACATGCGTAAGCTTGCCAAGTTCGCGATTGCAAAAATCTCTCATCGTCCCACTATCGTACCTGTAACTTGGCCCGTTTAAGAATTCATTTTGGATCCGTGTCTGTTTGGCCTCGGTCCAAAATTTATTCAAATAACACTTTCGAACTCTTCGTACGATTCGCACGAACTACATTTAACATTTGCCCAAGACTGTGGGTCTCCCTCCAAATGCTGTTTAACGTATTTTATTTTCGCTACGTCCGACATGCCCTCAACAAAAGCGTCCCTACACGCAGCCAAGAAATTTACTGGGTATCTTCCGTCATCTGTGTAACATTTCATAGATCCGGTATTTGCCCAAAGGATATTTGTAACCAGAGTGGCCTGTTGGGAGGCTAACGAATTTAAATCACTTTTTATCTGTTGCATTTGTTTTTTAATTTCATTTTCCCTAGTAATACTGGACTCTATTTTATTTTAATTTTTCCCATTTCTTTCTCCCCCTCACCTACGCGATTGGCAATGTCACTAATAGCTAAATTTACATCGCTTTTATGAGCATCTTGCGCTTTTATACAGTCGCTTACCTTGCCCCTAAGTTCTGTCTGTATCTTGTCCATTTTTTCCCCAAGATCTTTCTCCACTGATTCGATTTTAGATATTAGCATTACAACTTCGTCTGTGATTTTCCCCATACCCACTCCGACACAGTTTAATTTTTCATCAATTGCTTTTTCAATGTTACCCATAATTTCTTCAACTTCCTCTTTCTCAGCGGAACCTATTTCAGTTCGCATTGAATCCATATCTGTTCGAATACATCATTTGCCATTCCCTGGATAATTTGCATTGGCTGAGACATCCTATCTCCCCCAAATTCATTCCCCCTGCCTGAATTCCTACCAGTTACACTTTCGCGCCCTGACTTCGGACTAACTGGCTCACTTCCGTTTTCAGAACTACACATACTAGGTGACTGTTCAATATTCGCGAGATCTATGAGTGGAGCGTGAACTTCAGAGACAAACACTATGTCATTATTTGCACAGGCGCTTATCTGATCTGAGATGGTTCCCTCTGCGATGGTGATGCCGTCAGTTGTAGTGGAAGTCGACACCGAAGACTACCATGGAGTACTCGAAGACGCTGCCGTGGTACTGCTGTAGCACTGCGTCCGCTAACGGAGAAGTCGCCTGATGTAGTTGTAGCTGCTGCCAGTTACCGAGTGTTCCAACCGTTTCCGATATGGCTGTCCATTATATGGGCTAGCCGCTACTGTTCCCTGCACTAAACTTATTTAGACTCTGAGCCCCCACACAAATTGCCTTTAACGTGATAGATTAGGACCCATATCGACAGTATGTGTTAATTGTGAAAATTACTGCGTAATTTCACTATTTCCAGAAACCTACTTGCGGGAAAGAAACCGATCTCACCTTGTCTTTTGTGAGAGGTTCACTCAATAGAAATCTCTACGGTTTTTACACTTCACATAGTATGCTGAATAACAGAGAGCAAAGGATATATCACTTTGCAGGGCAAATCCCAGCCGAGCCCCTAATTGCGGGCTTTCAAAAACATTGCATGAAGTGATGTGGTGTGGCCCTCAACTACGCACCCTCTGACTCAGTGTTGAAATATTAAAAGTTTTGGCTGGTGTCATTGTCTAGGGCCTGGATACGTAGTTACCGCATTACAAGCGAAATCCTGCTGAGTCTACAGTATACAATATGATTATACATATAACTCGATTGGTCATAGGTTCCTATCACTCAGCAATTGCGAATGTAATGAAGAGATTTATAAATGAAAGATTGTAATTAAATAAAATCTGAAAATGTAATGTAGAAATTTATAATTGTAATTAAATAAAATCTGCAGGTACTTTCTTAACGACTTTAAGTGATGAGCACAACAGTAGAAGTACTTTTGAGAATGCGGTATATTTCTGTAAAACACTTATTGGTGTCGATGGGTCAGCAATTAAATAAAATACAACTTGAATAACAGGGAAACAATAGATTCCTACTTCACATAATTAGCTATGAACAACAACACAGCTCGCGAGATATTCGCTTCCAAACGCGTACTACGTCTTCACTGCAGAAGCCATGGAAGTCTCACAAGTACACAAGTTGGCAGTACGAAATGTTTCTACCTCCCGTGACCACGCGCAAACTGCTCCACTTTAAGTCTTTCCCACGACCGTACGATGTGCCTTCAAGTCCAGCACTTTCCGTGTCCTGTGCGATACTCTCCGCCGCACTGTCCACCACCACTTCCTGTCCTCTCTGAAAACGATGCTCCTCCCCAAAGTCCATACGCCTCTCGTAGTAACGAGCGCTGTGGCTGGCTTGAGGGATGCCTCCATGTCTCCAAGCCAACGTACGCTCACAAACATTTTGAAACACATAGGAAATACTGGATTTACATTTAAATAACTTGAAATTAAATACATATTCCTATGGCTGGACCCAAATTTCATACTTTCCCAACTTATAAAAGGTCGCACATTATCGTAAACGAACGTAACAGATAGCTAGTGGCTTTCATTGGGCATCCCGGTAACAACGAAAGGAGATACGAGCTTACGTAGTGAGGCAACCAGAGAAAAGAGCGGGGGATCTTTGGAAAAAAAATAATAGCATCCTTGATTAGAGGTAACTAAGGGAAACTGAAAAATATTTAGAGGCTGCTTTATTGATCTGTTTCAAAAAGGACAGATTTATAGCTTAAATAGGATTTATTGTACCATTGATATTCACTGCTCGTGAAAAATTAATGTATGAATGTTAGTACATAATCAGATTTGTAGTCCAGGCAGTATCGTGCTGTACATGATCGGAGGACTGTACAGATGTGAGATTACTAAATTGGTCACTGTGTGCTGTACCATGCGGCCGATGTGACTGTCAACCGTGACATTACAATCCCTGCAGGGTACGTTCATACAACAGTGGTATTTCAGAGTGGAAAAGAGAGTCGTTCTCAGCTACATAGGAATGTGATCAATGCACAAAATTATCATCTTCTTCCCGTGGCTATGGCGGAGTGAAAAGCTTCGTTCTTAGTGTTTGCTCCAGATTGGTGAAAATGTGGATGGTCCGACCCCGACTAATGCGGCCTGGCGAGCTAGCGCGCAAGCAGTTATTTCAGCGTGCATTCTCCTAAAATTAGGAGCGCGTCACCTTGCAATGGGCACTTCTATGCGGTCGCTGGTGTGCTGAGTTACAAACTTAACTGCTTTCCGAGTTCCTCTTCCACATGTACTACAGCGAAGGCCGCATTTTTGTTAAACGTCACCGTAGCAGACGCCATCTTACAGTCACCAACATCGAGCGAGGTGGCGCAGTGGTTAGCACACTGGACACGCATTCCGGAGAACGAGTGTTCTAACCCGCGTCCAGCCTTCCTGATTTAGGTTTTCTGCGACTTCCCTAAATCATTCCAGCCAAAAACCGTGATGGTTCCTTCTATAGGGCACGACCGACATCCTTTTCGCTAATCCGATGGAACCGATGAGAGCGCTGTTTGGTTCCTGCCCCTCTCATCAATCATCCAACCAACAGGAAATCAAACCCCAAGAACGGACTTTTTAGATGCAACTGAACACATTGAGCAATCTGGACCCCTAAGGTTTTATTCAATGTCACAACCTGTTGTGGATGTTGATTTAGTACTTTGGAGCTTCATACTGAACTGAATACTCAAGGGACAAACATGATGTTCAACTCTATAGCCCCTCCAAGTTTTGTGTTGTCATAGAAATAATCCGTTAGATTACCTTGATTACCGTCACTTGTGGGGCTCGTAGTGCAACTGTCAAGAAAGTATCTGTTCGCAGAATGCTGATTTCTAAGAAGAATGTAGGCAAAAAAGATATTTCCAATGGTATTTGGATACAGGTATTGCCTACGCTAATGCAAAACGCGGGAAAGGAAAAGACTGTGCTAGAGGCTCTGAAACTAATTTAAAATTGAAGCAGTTCTATGTTAGTCCAGTATGCAAGCAATTATAACAGTAGTTTCCGTACATGAGACCATGGTATGAACCACAATACTTACTGGTGTGGCAGAATCAGAGTTCCTAGTTTTTTGACGGTGGCTAACACAAAGGTCGTCAGTGACAATACAGTTTACTGTTGCTGCACTTTTCTGCAAAAAGAATATTTTTTGTGAGTAACAACAATTATGACAGTTTATGCCTCTGGAGAAATAAATTGTTATGTGTATAAAGTGGAACACTGTTGATTATCCCCAAATTTGGTATTGTTCGAACTTATAGAGAGGTTCAAAAAATCAGTTTTTATTTTTAACTCAGGTAAAATAACAACTTTATTCTGTTTCTAAGTTTGTCTAGCAAGTCCTTCTTACATTATGTAATAAACTGGTTATCTTGCTACTAAACATCCCTTAAAGACGGATTGTGAGCCTGACAGGTATTTGCATTCCGTGAGATGTGTTCCCACTCTTTCGAATATTATCTTCTTAAAAATCATCGAAAATACTAGTAATACGAGAACTGGCTCTGTATACACTACTGGTTGATCATTTTTTATCTAGCGATTACAGGAATAAATAACAATAACGGAAATTCCTGGATGGAGCAATACATAAAATAAGGGAAAGGCAGCCACTCATCTATAGCGGGTCGATAGGTGGAGCACAGATCACAGAACACAGAACAGCATTCTAACAATTCAACAGAATTCCGCGTGGCCATTAAGAACTATCTTTCAATTTGATCAAGTTATTCTCAAATTAATGATTTCACTAAATACTTTAAAACCTGTTTAGCTTAACCATCCTTCATTTAAGTCCTTTGTATAGATAGTTTGATATGTAGTACAGCATACAAATTCGTAGCGAAGTATGGGTTTGGAGCCGTACAAAGTTATTACTCCAACCGAAATTAAGTCTTTATGAGCCCTTTCTGAGTTCACAGCAAAACATTCAGCGTCTTTAATAAATTCCTGTTGTTTTTACTTGTAGACCAGGGTGTTATTTTACACTGGCTGTCACTTAAGAAAAGTTCCTCGAATGTTAAAAAATTATCAGCCCATAACAGAGATCCAAACGGGAACGCTATGAGTGATCTGATTGATCGAATGGGCCATATTTTGTTCGGGCTGAAAGCATATGCTAGCGAGTTGAGGGCGGATGTCCCGTTCGCTGTCCGTTCCGCCAGATGAAATCTGCTCCGACCAGAGATGAGTCGTGGTGGTACTGCGCTAATCTGCGCTCTGTCTCGGAAACCGTGTTGTGTGAACCTAGATTTTTCATCATACTAAGTGGCGCACTTAGGAACAATGTACTCGCTCTACTGCTGACTCTAAATTTTCTTGAGTTGCTGGAGCGCCCCAGTCTGACAATGATAAATTATTTCAGAACAAAATGCGTAGTAGTGGCATTGTTCGGAAAGCCTCCAATTTTCTAGGAGTAATGCTTGTTTTAGACTGTCTAGTGACGTCCATCATATCTTTTGCATTGTTGTTTGTTGAGAAATTCTCCAAATTATCTCTTATTGCACGACAGTAATCCAAATGCTTTACTTATTATACAACCTGTATTTCTTCACGCGATCTTTTAATAGGAAACCGGTATCGAATAAAGTGACGCAGGTTTATAGAAAATTATCACGTTGGTTATTCTGTTGCCTAGGCTGTAGCTTCCTAGTCGTCTTTGCTGGGACACTCATATTTTCGTATCTTTTGTTTATCACCACGGAATATTGCAAGGCTTTTTTTTCTTGCGATGGTAATATGTATGCATCAAGATTTGTCGGACCATTATTCATTCTCATCACAATATGGCCACATCTAAAGAAGAAGTATGGAGACAGTATTAACAACTATGCTAGTGTTTTACTATTTTGTGCTTATGAACTTCACTGTCTGTGAGAGACTTAATGAGTTAAACCTATGAATTAACAAGCTTTTCTATGGAGAATCGTTTAGTAAGGTAAAACTGAAGTCTCTTAACAAAACTAACCCCTTTTATTTCTTACCGACTGACGGAATTTAGAGGCGAAAACCCTAAAGTAACATCAGGAGGATTTGTAAACAACCGTAATTAAAACGATTTCATATTACATTCCAAATAAATAATCACAACTTCTACACACAGATAACATTCTTCCATCTACCAATACTCATAGCCACAGTGTAAGCTCACATGACTCTTTGCAGCCTAAAACTAAATGAAAAATAACAAACGAATATCAACGGCAGCTCTTTTTACGACGTGCAAACGACACCAGCTTCGAAAAGGAAATGAATGTCGTAAGAAATTAGGTGCAACGTATCACGAACACACCCTTCAAAATCTTACAGTGGTAACAACAGCACTGAGAAAAGATTAAACATGAAAATACAACAAATTGATGTTGGGACTGATGCAGAGCAAACAATTTCAACGCGGTGAAATATCAGTTACTCAGTTGTTTCTCTTTTTCTCAATCTACCCTACCCTGTTCTCATTCATAATTCTATGATGCTCTCTTTAACTGGAGTGTAGCACAGATTTGGGAGGGAGCTCCACGATACAGTTATCATAATTAGCAAAAAATCTAATATTTAATCTATTAACAGCTTGAAACAAAATGTTCCTTATGGTCTGATGTGTCTTCACCTCATAATTAGTATAATAAAATAAGTTCACAAGTCAAAGAAATCAGTAAATTGATAAAAAATGCTATAAGAATCTCTAGAATCTAATTTAATTCGCTTAAATTTGTTACAAAGCAACTTGAAGGGATTACATGACTTATTCCAATACAATGTCATTACAGTACAAAAGTAATTGTGCGATAATTGCGTATAGTTAACCACACATCCAAAGTGGTAATATTGTCAAGACAGGGTTCTTTACTGCTCTTGTGAAACCACTAATTATACTATAGGTGCAAGTGTTAGTTTGCGACTAAATTCATATTCAGTGAAGCCTTGTATTAACAAAACACCTCGAATTTACGTTTACCCTCTTTTCTAAAGTAAATGCACATGCATATTGTCTATTTTAGAGAAAAGGAAGGTTGTAACGTTTACAAGACAGTTCTCTGTCTCGCTGTTACGAAACCACTGCTGACTTTTCATGTGAAAGTATTACTTGGTAACAAACTTCTGAGTCCACTACAGCTTACAGTGATGAAAAACATAAGACAACAGACATACGTTTAACGGGCTTGATAATGTAATGGCACAAACATTGCGTACAAGTAACAATAAAACGAAATGACAACACTAATGAGAGTTCACTTGACTGTCCTTGTGAAATACTGCTTCTGGAAATATAAGTGTTAGTTGGTTATCACTTAATACTGAACTGAAGCTGCTGCTGTATGGCTGTTGATGCCACACTTGTGGTAGTGTGTATGCGTTTGTGCATGTGTGCGTGTGCGTGCGTGTATGTGTGGTAAGTTGTGTGTGTGTGTGTGTGTGTGTGTGCGTATTGGTGTGTGTGTGTGTGTGTGTGTGTGTGTGTGTGTGTGTGAGTGTGTGTGTGTGTGCGTGTGTGTGTGTAAGTTGTGTGTGTGTGTGTGTGTGTGTGTGTGTGTGTGGGTGGATGGGTGTATGTGTGTGTGCGCGCGCGCGCGCGCGCGTGTGTGTGTGTGTGTGTGTGTGTGTGTGTGTGTGTGTGTCTGTGTGTGTGTCTGTCTGTGTGTCTATGGGTGTTGTGTTGTCCGTGTGTTTGTGAGAGTGTGTGTCAGTACGTTTGGTGGGACGGGGGAGGTGGGAGGGAATAGAGACTGACAAAATTAGATAAGAGATACATAAAAGAATGGGAGTTAAGCATCCTCAGTGGCGTTGAAATACTTTTTTGTAATGGGGGATACCGAATAATAGTGAAATGTTTTCCATAGGGGCATAGTGTTTATAGCTATAGTAGTAATGGTCATCGTGTCTGCTACATCCCTAAGGACGATAATCACTACAATCTCAATCATTACTTCTAGCACTAATCTTGATACGTCTTTGTCGTCTGTTTCGTTGAACCTTGGCTGTATGGTCCCCTTGGTATCTAGTACAGCTTGTTCTGTAGTCACATCAATCTCGTCGTACCGCTGTGGGTCGCCCTCTGTTTCATGTGGCAGTGTAGCATCAGCGACGGGCAGCATTTCTCCAGCTAGTTGATCGTATGCAGCATCATCCCTGAAAATCGGAAAAGTGAAATGCCTCCCCTTTCGTGTTAGTGTTCATCGTGTTGTTTATAATTTACCTTCTCAAAATATTATTCGACAGTAGTTAAAAATTAGTTAACTGATTCAGGTACGTCGACGGAACACTACTGAAGTAACAATAGTATTTTTTTAAAAACACGATTGCCTGAATAATTTCAGAAATATTCAGCAATGTTTGTTGACTGTTCATTTTTTCCCTAGTATACTATAGCAACATAATCGAATAGTAATGTGATGCGAGAATACAAATCTATAAGAAAATCTTTGAAGTTCAATGTTATATGCTGGTATATTGATATGGAAACTATGTAATATGAGGAAATCTGAAACTGTGTCAAACGTAATTATCGCTATAGGTCCTAATCTCCTTGTTCGCCCCCCTCTCTGTCGACCTCTGCCTCCCCGTCTCTTTTATCATATCTTGCTCTTCCCTCCTCTCATTATCCATCCCCTCCTTATTCCCCTCTCACTGTCCGTCTCCACAAACGAAACCTCGATTGAGAAATGAACTCACTTAAAATGAATGGGTAGATCGGTTGGGATCATTAGTATAATAGGTACAGGAAAGGCCTCTTCAGCTGCTGGATATGTGTGGCTAGTGTCTTCAAGGACTGTATTTGTCACAGTTTCTATCAGTGAACGGGCAGGACTGCAAAGTTTGGAATGATTAAGACTCTATAACAGTATTCTAATGATAGGTAAGTAAGCATCAATACGACATCACTCATTCCTCTTAAAACTGATTGCGGCCAAGAAAACAAATAAGCACACTATTGTGCCTACAAATTTTGTTTAAAAATATATATAAAGAAAAATAATGTATGAGGAAGAAACAGTATATCTAATGGTTTAAATGCCGTAGCAACAAAGTTAAACGACTGTGAGAGAGAAAACTAAACCGTACACTTACACAGCACACCATTTCCTTTCTCGCGGTTGCTTGTAGCACAAAATCTGCATTCTGTTATTTATAAAGTATATAGTCTATGGCTGCCTGAATGTTAGTAGAGTATCGTTTAGCTATCTGAGGTAAAACGCTGGAGAACTTTTCGCGATTGTTGCTAACAACGTGTCCCCTTTATGTACTAATTGTATATTTGTATATTACATATATTCAAAAAATAAACGGCCAATATCTATCCGTAATTTTATTAGAGTATCGTGTAAAAATAGGAAATAAGTTGGACAAGATTTTCCCTGAAGCTTCCTAACGAAGTTTCCCCTTTGTGAATTACATACATATTTATGTACCATACATATTAAGAAATATATATAGGTCATGCCATCTGATCGTTTATTAGGCTATCGTGTAAAAATTTCGAGTAAATCAGTCAAGAACTTTTCGAGTTTTTCGCTAATTACTTTTCACTTTTGTCGAGTCAAGAAATGTTCGAAATTTATTTTTATAAGGTTTCCCCCTAATGTACTACATACATACTTCTGTATGATATTTATTAAGAGTATATATCATATGTCCATATGAATATTTATTAAAGCATCGTGCATAAGTCTGAAGTGAGGAGATAAAAAATTTTCGAGGTTTTTGTTAACAACTTGTCTTTATAGAGAAGTAGAGATTTATATGCAGTCTGTATTAAAAAACAAACATGTGGCCTATGTCTTTACGTACCTTTATTACAGTATCATGTCAAAGTTTGAGGTAAATTGCTGCTGAACTATTCGAAATTTTTGGTAACAAATTTAAACGACACCTTAATTTTATATGATAGTACAGACACAGGTTTTTGTACACCACGTGTATTAAAAAATTGTGGAGTCCATGTCCATCAGAACGTTTATTGGAGTGTCATGTAAATCCTTGAAGTAAACTGGTCAAGAAAATCTCATTTTCTTTATTTGCTAACTACGTTTCCCCTTTACATAAAACATATTTATACACAATGTTTATTTAAAAATATTTATTCTATGCCGGTCTGAAGATTTATTACAGTAACGTGAAAAAATTTGGAGTAAACTGGTCAAGAACTTTTGCCGGTTTTCGCTAACAAGTACTTCCCAGTTGTTTCTCTTTTTGTCAATCTATCCTACCCTGTTCTCATTCATAATTCTATGATGCTCACTTTAACTGCAGTGTAACACAGATTTCGGAGGGAGCTCCACGATACAGTTATCATAATTAGCTAATAATCTAATATTTAATCTATTAACAGCTTGAAATCAAATGTTCCTTATGGTCTGTTGTGTCTTCGCCTCATAATTAGTATAATAAAAGAAGTTCACAAGTCAAAGAAATCAGTAAATTGAAAAAAAACGCTATAAGAATCGCTAGAGTCTAATTTAATTCGCATAAATTTGTTACAAAGCAACTTATCTAATATATATATATATATATATATATATATATATATATATATATATATATATATATATACAGGGCGTCCCAGCTATCTTGTCCACCCAAAATATCTCTGGAACAATAACAGCTATTGGAAAACGACTTTCACCGGTATCAATGTAGGGCTGGGGCCCATGAATGTACATAATGTACATATTTGGAAACATTCTAAAACGAAAGCATATGTGTTTTTTAACACAAACTTATGTTTTTTTAAATGGACCTCCTATATTTTTTATTCAGCAATCCATATCATGACAAAGCACATACACAATGGCGTTGATTGCATCGCAATATTCCCATTACATCCCGAGATATTGAGACGCGAAGTTGACGCTTGAAACACCCGACATGCGCTGCTAGCGCACGTCCTGAGGCTCAGGCGTGAACCCCATGCTGCCCGTAATCGCGATGTGATTGACATGTGTAATCACACCTCCATACTTATCAAGAGGTCCGAAACGAATAATACGGTCTGCTGCCATCAACTTTCATAAGCACATAATGGTTTCCCTCTTGCACGTTTTACGTATCTACGTACACAATATGAACCAGTACCGATCGGTGTACACCCGTCAGGTTGTCTTATTTATCCTGCACACCCAAAATAAGGTTTATCTAATGCGTTATATGACCCATTGTGCCTGTCACGCAGGGCCTGGCTCTGCCTAGTCAAGTGTCCAACGTAGTTCCCACTACTGCCACAGTTACCACTTCGCCTTGTTTATGATTTGCGACCCATGCAAGCTCCTGTACACCACCACCCTCCGAGCATCCCATTTGTTGTTGCTTTGGCGTGCAGTACACCGCTTGCCAGTGTAGTCGTGCATCAGAGTAATCTAGTGACGGCACGGAGGTAGTACACATTGTAAATAAACGTTGTGTTGTGGAACTTATATTGTATAGTATGATGTACACACATGAAGATATGGTAGAAATGCTGCTGATCTATGGAGAATGTACGTTGACGGGAAATACGTTATGGGATTGCTTGTTTGTTGATAGTACTGTTAGCGAACATTATGATTATTAAGTTAATATGTCTGCTTTCTACCCTGCTCTACATACCTGTACTGTACCCTGTTGTAGGTGGACGAAATGCTGTTCAGGCAGAACGACTGTACAGAAGACGATTCCCTGACAAGCCATCGCCTTCGCGCCGGATGTTTGGTCGTCTCACATCTCGTCTACGTGAAACGGGAAGCTTAAATCCAAGACCTCGACATCGTTCTAGAACACGCACAGATGAACGTGCTCAAGTTGCTGTGCTCGCTACCATAGCTGTGAATCCTCAAATCAGCACACGTCAAATTGAACGTGAAGTTGGTGTGGCGAAATCAATTGCACAGCGCATTCTTAAACGTCATAAATTTCATCCTTACCATGTTCATTTACACCAGGATCTTCATGGAAATGACTTCCGCAATAGGGTAACATTTTGTCGGTGGGCTCAGCAAAAACTTCTGACTAATCCAAATTTTTTTGCAGATGTTCTCTTTACCGACGAGGCATCATTCTCCAACAAAGGAATTGTCAATATGAGGAATATGCATTATTGGTCCGCAGACAATCCAAAATGGCTCCGTCAGGTAGAGCATCAACGTCCGTGGAAAGTTAATGTTTGGTGTGGGATTATTGGAAATACCATTATCGGAACTTTCTTTATAAATGGCATCCAAAATGGCAGACAATACTCCAGATTTATACGACACAATCTTCCTGTTCTCTTGGACACCGTACCTCTGAACCGGAGAATGGACATTTGGTATCAGCATGACGGATGCCCTGCACATAACGCCTTACGAGCACGACGACTTCTGAACAGTAAGTTCCCTGGTCGGTGGATTGGACGAGGTGGCCCAGTTAGGTGGTCTGCCCGATCTCCGGACCTTACACCGATGGATTATTTTCTTTGGGGAGCAGTAAAGGATGCTGTTTACCAACATGAACCAACAACACCAGAGGACATGAAGCAACTCTTTATTGATGCTTGTACAGCCATCAAAGAGGAAACAGTAGCACGAAGTAGGGCATCCTTCATCCGCAGAGTGACCCTATGTATGCAAGACAATGGGCATCACTTTGAGCATGAGATGTAAACGCTATGTTTAGTATGTAGTGCTGGTATCACAGTGGAAGTTTCTACAAAGGGCCATTTTACCCAATGATGTTAAAAAACATTTGTTTGCAACAATTTG
The DNA here is from genome assembly GCF_023864275.1 of Schistocerca cancellata. NCBI lineage: Eukaryota > Metazoa > Arthropoda > Insecta > Orthoptera > Acrididae > Schistocerca > Schistocerca cancellata. The sequence continues at coordinate 234,296,273 of NC_064629.1, read as the reverse complement.
TCATTTAACGCATTAGATAAACATAACAGTGATAATTATGTGATAATAAAACTAATTGGTTAAACATGTATACATTTATCTTCTATGTCCTACCTGAACTTCCCAAATCAAAACATTTTTACCTAAACAACGGTAAAACTTTTAGTCCACTTGCTCGTTTCACTAAAACCATCAACATGAATTTTACTATTACGAGTGAATGATTAACTGTCACTTGCTCTAGATCTACAGTAAAGTAAAGTTTTAACGTTGAACGGCATTACCTTTTTAGTAACGGATTAACGATAAGCGAAGTTAAACTTCGTGACTAACGTTGCGGTACACAGATATGTTACAGAACCGCATCACCCCTAGCCTATGGGATAAATACCTGCTGGAATGTACGACGTTAATGCAGGATGGCAGCAGACTGTATTATTCGTTTCGGACCTCTTGATAAGTATGGAAGTGTGATTACGCATGTCAATCACATTGCGATTACGAGCAGCATGGGGTTCACGCCTGAGCCTCAGGACGTGCGCTAGCAGCGCATGTCGGGTGTTTCAAGCGTCAACTTCGCGTCTCAATATCTCGGGATGTAATGGGAATATTGCGATGCAATCAACGCCATTGTGTATGTGCTTTGTCATGATATGGATTGCTGAATAAAAAATATAGGAGGTCCATTTAAAAAAACATAAGTTTGTGTTAAAAAACACATATGCTTTCGTTTTAGAATGTTTCCAAATATGTACATTATGTACATTCATGGGCCCCAGCCCTACATTGATACCGGTGAAAGTCGTTTTCCAATAACTGTTATTGTTCCAGAGATATTTTGGGTGGACAAGATAGCTGGGACACCCTTATCCCTGCCGGTACGTTTATTAGAATATCGTGTGAAAATTTGAAGCAATTGCGTCAATAACTTTCCGAGATTTACGTTAACAACTTTTTTCATGTGTATAATGTATATAAAGGCATATACCATAAATATTTAAAAAATGTTTTGGCATATCTGCCCGAACGTTTATTATACTAGAATCATGCAAAAATCTGAAGTAAATTGGTAACTAACTTTCAGAGATTTCTGGTAGCAACGTTAAACTATGACTTGTCTTCATGTAGTGTAGAGATATAGATTATGTTTATATTCACATATCATATATATTTAAAAAATAAGGAGTTTATGTCTTTCCGAGCAATTATTAGACTAACATGGAAAAATTTGAAGTTAACTGATCAACAACTTTCCGAGAATTTTGCTTCAAACCTTTCCGTTTTATATAGTTTATACCATACCCATAAAAAAATGTATATTCTTCGTTCCCTTGGAAGTTTATTAGAGTATCATGAAAATGTTTTAAGTAAATCGGTCAAGAACTTTACGAGATTTTTGGTGACAATGTTAGACTACAACTCGTCTTTATATAGTGTTGTAGAAGTGATGATGATGAATGGAATCAGCAAGAATTACACGACAACATTTGCCATGACAGGCAACAATTTTTTCCAATACTTCTAGTGGCATTATGCAACTGACACCCATCAATGTATAGAAAATCTATAATATTAGCATCACATACACTTGAGTAATGTAAAAAACTGACCTCCTTAAGATGACTGAATAAAAGCCGTGAAGGATATGGTGAAACGAAGAAACCGTAGTAGTGACGTGAGGTGTGCGTTGTGTTTCATACGAACATAGGATTTCGTGGCCGTTGTTCATGCTTTAATAATTCGTTGGAACTGGTACAGCGTCATTCATGGTGATGCTCTCATGTGACATTTCGATCTACTTGCTTAAGCTTCCTTCCGAGAACTGGCTGCTCAAAACGTGTACCCAGTTACCAGAAATGTGCCTCCGCAAGATTGCCGAAACCTCAAATCAGTAGATGGAGCAAGAACGTCGCGGTACCACGAGGACTTTTAACGACATGTGTAGCATTAGTTATTCAGTTTGTCCATGTCGCTACATTAAGTGAAGAAACAATGCGAATGTTATCAAAACAAAAAGAATATAAAATATCAAGTGTTTAGAGTATATAAAACATGCCTAAAAATTCCAGTCTGGTGAGACGGCTGCATGACGTACAAGCTGAATATTAAAAAAAAATAGAAACATCGTTCTGCAGATTATTTTCTCGTATGTTGCCCTCATTGTGCCTTAGTTTGCACTATAGGGCTGCATGTGAAGATTCTGAGCGCAAATCGTCTTGTAACTCTACAGTGTCTATAAACTAAACGTAATATCATGCAACTGAAAACAAGTTGAACAGAAAACAAAACAAAAATGGCAACACTCACTCAGTGTGACGATCAGCAGGCTCATATCCGGGAACATCAATAGTGATGTTGTCAGCACTTGCCATAGATTCTTGAAATATGACCTGAAATGCTGAAACAGAAGGGAATATGTGGAAGAACATTCTACATGTAGTATGCCTAAGTACGTTCGTGACGTTTAAGTTATCCGTAAAATTTTTAGTCAGGCAGTAGCTATTTCATCTGTACTTTTCTACCAAAAATTACGTAATTATGTCGTTCAAGTAATTTCTGTTAAGAAATAAAGTGCTGTTCCTTATGTAAACCACTCCTCAAATTACGCACACAGCTATAACAACAATTCAGAGCAGGAAATGTTGATGTCAATACAATTATCCGTTCAAAAATATTCATTACCAAATTCATAATGAAGCACATAATTCTAAGTGAATAATTAGCGGCTTACAGTGAAGTTGTATCTACGTGAATAGTACACATTTGTATTGTCCTTTCGCTCAGTAAATTCTTAAACTAGCTGTCTGTTCAAGCACTTGCTGCTGCGTCTAGTTTCAATTATAAAACTACAACAGCAAAGGTTTAACTATTACTTCTGAAACTATCATTGAATTTAGTCATAGTTTGAACTTTAAAATTTCAGAATTATGAAAGTCAGCACTGAATTCTGAAACAGCAGCAGTTCGACCTACTGCAATTTATGGTGGAGCATTCTCTATAGTTACTACTTCTCTCGTTGCAAGTAAAGCACACAAAGATGAGAATACAAGAGAAGCAAAGGTCAGCGATGTGATGCAAGTTTCAGGGAAAGTTCACACATTTCAAATTACGTGGAATATTTTGGTACGAATATTTTCAACAAACAGAAAACCTAATCAGGGAAAAGGATGACTACAGGGAAGACTGTGATTGGTGGGTTACATCTGGGGAGATGTGGCTACCAAACTAGTTTATGTTCAACATCCTCAAGAGCATCCGATGGAAGGCTGTGGTTATAGACGACCTGAATTCTAACATCAAGACTCCTAAATCCGTAGGAAGCGTTAGATCGAAAGAAATGGCATGCATTGACCAAAAAGTGGACTCCGTTGCAACGAGACGGTGCTTCTTCCCTCCTTCATTATATGTATGGTAGACACGACATCGGTCGATAAACCTACCATTCTAAAGCAGGTGAATAATGTCCTTGGTAAACGCCGATATTTCCACGGATGAACGCAGGGTAATTTTCTTGGAAAAAAGTGAAGGGGTTTTCGGCTGTCGTAACGTAAGTGGTTGTCAAGGAAGTTACCCCATTGCATCCCCGTTACTTGAACAAGCGGAACAAACAGAATGTAAATTCCAGAATGAAATTTTCACTCTACAGCGGAGTGTGTTCTGATATGAAACTTCCTGGCACATTAAAACTATGTGCCGAACCGAGACCCGAACTCAGACCTAAGCTTTTCGCGCGCAAGGGCTGTACCAAATTTCTGTTGATCCTCTCACTCAGGTTTTTATTACAGAGGGCAGCTAACCCATTAACCGAAAATGCTGAGCTACCGTGCCGGCGTCAACTGAGCTATCCAAGCACGAATCACGACCCTTCCTCAAAACCTTACTTCCGCCAGTACCTCGTCTCCTACCTTCCAAACTTCACAGAAAGTCTCCTGCGAAACTTGGGGAACTAGCATTCCTGGAAGAAAGGATATTGAGGAGAGATGGCTTTGCCACAGCATGGGAGGATGTTCCCAGAATGAAATTTTCACTCTCCAGTGGAGTATGCGCTAATATGAAACTTTCTGACACACAGTTTCAATCTGCCAGGAAGTTTCATAATGTATATTCTTTGGTCATTTTAAATTACCTAGCTGCAGCTTCGCATTTGTTTTTTGGCTTTGAAGTTAGAAAGCAACATAGAAAACTTCCACTGTCCACTCGGGCACTGTCATAGTGCAACAAAACTCTGATTGATTATCTGTAACATTTATAGTTTGTTGCCTGACCTGGAACAGAATCAAATTTGCTTGCATGAATCATCCACTGCATTATGAAGAATCGCCACCAGCTCAAAAGTCAAACTCTGAAACATTGTTTACTCACTTAAATATGTCTTCTTCCTACGATTCTGCCAGTTTTGGTAATTTTATAATGATGTGATGGCTAATAATTTTAGATTCTTTTCGTTCTGTGGTGTTCCAACAACAACTGCGATCACATTATCATTATTCTTTGGGTAACGGCGTCCTCATACTTTTATCTAAGAAGAACAAGTTGCTGAAATTCTTTTTTCCAATGTAATTGGTTCTGTCCGATTGGAGACGCGTCATGTTAAGCGACCGATGGGTTCCACGAGACACAGAAAATTATTTATATCTCAGAGAACTGATGGTCACCACCTGTATAATTTTAGGTAGGCTGCAATGATATTTCATTATTACATTCAAAGTAAACATTTTTGTATTATATAAATAATCATGAATGTTTTACTTCTTTTGACGAGCTAAAGTTACATCATAACATAACGAAATGTGTTACTTATGCAAGAAACTGGTTAATTAATTAAGAAATAAAGCAGTAGAATATTTGATAACTATACTTTTATTCGTATACGAGTAATATTAGTCTGAGACTGAGAATTAGAAATGACGAGAGAGAAATGTCTAAACATTTGCGAAACCGTTGTCGTATATCTGCCAAAATTAGCAGTGAAAAAGTGCCTTTGACTAATATCCTTCGAGGGGCAGAAAACTTGACAAGCGTACTTACAAGAAATCTGCCGAAAAAATGTTGGGAGCACTAGTTCATCTATGCTCTGCCAATGTTCATATCCAGCTGGAGTTTAGATCAGCACAAAAATGCAGCTACGACAAAGGAAATGGAATAATTTTCTGTGAACAGAGTGACAACCGAACAGGCATACGTTGCCCAGTAATTGTTAAAGCTGTATCATTTCTCACTGCATCGGACACATAATGGTGGAATCATCTATACACTGAGGGAAGAGTATAGTTTCTTAACAAAATTGTAAAGTGAAGCACAGAGTGCAGGAACTCATTTTAATTTGATAACGTGATGTGACAATTTCATCAATAAATGCTGAGTTGAAGTAAGAATCAACGAACTAGAATCTTGCCCAAAATTATGATGCCACACCCTTATGAGAGGTCAACAAATAGGTCAGTGCACGTTTAGTTTGTAATATAAATTAATTTTCGTCACTCATTCTGTATCTTCGTAAGTACTGAATCTGTCACTATTTTTTTTAAATTATCACCATGACAGGGCATCTACGCAAAGAACTGAACAGACTACGTAAATGTGAAGAAGAAACTCTGTAACTTTAAAAGAAGAAACCACCGGACGTCGTTGTACGAAACGCTTCAGCGACCATCGCTTACGAATGGTGAAAATTAACTAGCTTTAGAAAAATGAGACTTACTTAAAACACGTAGGAAAACAGTGAGGCAGTCCATCTCTCCTGCGAGACACGAAATACAGTTATACTTGCACTCAAACCACTGGGTAACGTCTGCAGTGTTCCAAGAAGAATAAGGCAAATCGCTGCTGTGGCTTCCGTTTGGGAACTGAAACGCTTCTACACTGGCGGGCGAGTCCCACGGTGTGAGTCATGCCTGATGGCTGTTGGAACTCATACTGTCGACAGTGACGTCACGTTCATCGTTTGACTCGAATTGTGCAGCCACCTAAGGGAGCTGTCTTGCGTGTTCCCTCGACAACTAAGTGATATAAATTCCACCCAGCTGACAACAGAGAGATGCATTCTTCACTGTGTTTATCTTCGTTTAGAAATAAGAAGAAATGAATTTGATAGTATGTTGTTATTCGTCATACTTATACCAGTGTTTAAATTACATACACGTTAAATAGTCTTTAACAAAAAAGTACAAAATGAACCTGTTTTGGAACCACGTTGTCCAAATGTAAATACATAAAATCGCAACCAGTTACTTTTTTGAATAATTATTTATTATTCCATGAACCAGTTTTCGAAGCTTTTGAGGTTCATCTTCAGGTTCATCTGTCGCAAGCCAGCACCCACCATTATGCTAGAAATAATGATGTAACGTCCAGAAACCATCTGAAGATAAACTTGCAAATGTTCGAAAGCCGGTTCATAGAATAATAAATAATTATTCAAAAAAGTGACTGGTTGCAGTTTTATGTATTTACATTCAGTTAACAGTCACGGCTTCTAAAATATCCGTAATGCATAAGCTTCATAACGATGACTAACTTCGTGATGGTTTTGTTGCGCAATGACATAAATCACGTGCCTACTTGATATGAGAACTGTTCTATATACATCTTTTTATAGTAAACATGTTAGCGTTATTTTAATGGAATAACTGTCATAGTGTCCCATTATAAAATGTCCTCCTTTTTTATGGAAACGCGAATTCACCCGAAAGTGGTATCGATATGGAAGAATCATAATTATTCAAAATTTAGTAACCATACAGCTAAATTCTTACCTAGTTCAATGTTTCTTGGAGTTGATCTACCTGAAAGGCGTCCTAAAATTGTAATCACGGTTGAGTTTCCGAAAAACTGCTCGGTGTTGTATTGGCTATTAAGGCGGTGTCAAGTAGCTGACGTCGTTGGTGTATCAGAGGAAAGGTTACACGCCTTTAGACAAAGGGTTAGCTACGTGTAAGCGATGTGAAAGATGGGTGCGCTATTCCTTAATTACTGTACAAAAACGAATTTTTCGTCAACGATAAGCTATTTTCATAAGAATCAAGGTAACAGTTTGAATCGTCTTGTAACTGTGTCTCTTACATGGATCCACCAGTCTACACCGAAAATGAAATAGCAATAAAAACTTTAGGGGAACCCCATGGCCTTGTATCAGAGATATGATATGGGCTTCACATTACCGATTTCTTGGAAGCGAAAGCTATATTTTTCATTAACTTGCAAACAGTAAAACAGTAATGATGCAAATGTTCGGGACAACCTGAATGAAAAAATACGCAGTGGATAGCCTGTATGTCAAAATTTAAGGCATGTTCCTCCACACAAAACAGCTTTCGTAATAGGAAACCCTAGTGCTTTGATGTGCCATTGCTGCAATATTTAGTTTGTTGACTAAATTAGGAATTCTGTTCTTACTGACTGCTTCAAACGCATTAATTTATCGGAACTTGCAACTTAGGTGCACGAATTAGTGTGGGGGACGCCTTCTGTTCTGTTCTCTGATATAAACGAAAATCATCATCGGTTTACTAACAGACTTACTCAACTATATGACAAATATGCTCCCTAAGAGCTGAAAACTTAAGGAAAAAACCTGCACATAGATAACTGAAAAATTGAAATAGCTCATGCCTCCCAAAGACGTTTGCACATCGGGCATACAAACTACGCCCCACATCTGAAAATCATATTACTTACAAGCAGAAGCGGAACAGTCGTCAAGCTGTGAGAAATTTGAAACTCAGACATGCCCATACATAACCGACAACAGAAATGCACCAGTTCTCCTACGGAAAGACCTGCCTGGTCTTGGTATAGACAAAGTATAAGGAGCTGGTCCTCCCATTATCCCAGCTAATCGACTAAAACGATACTTCACTTAAGCTACAACAACAATTAAATCACAAATGGAACAGCGACTCTCAGATTATTTCATGACGGTAGACAACTGTAGCCACGAAAGATTCTATCCACAGCATGTTACTTGCAACACCGTCAAAAATGGATCAGCATCAACTGGAGACGATGGCATCACAATCCAAATGATAAAGCTTATCATTGACCCACTACTGCACATTGTAACAGATACTTTCAACCATTACTTACGCACAAGTGTTTCCGCTGAGGCCTGGAAACAGGGACTAGCGAAGCCATTACCTAAAATGGACGGTGCGTGAACGCTCTGAGTACCGACCTATTTGCAGTGTCCAAAGTCTTGGAGTGCAGAGTCCACGACCAGATAACAAGCTACCTAACTTCAAATAATGTACCAGAAGAATACCAATCAGGCTTCCATAAACATCGCAGCACAACACTTGCCTTGATAAAGGTGAAATATGGCCCAAGGCTTCACTTGGATGCAGAAGAGGCAGCTGCCATGTGCTTCTTAGACTTCAGCAAAGCCTTTGACACTGTCGACTATGACATTTTAATTGCGAAACGTAGCAGCCTAAATTTCTCGCCAAGTGCATTGGTTCCACTCATACCTGATTTTACCCACCCACCGTAAAGTTACAATGGAGGCCGATAGTATCAGGCTTCCCCCATGGTTCGGTATTAGGTCCTATACTCTTACCGAGCGAGGTGGCGCAGTGGTTAGCACACTGGACTCGCATTCGGGAGGACGACGGTTCAATCCCGCGTCCGGCCATCCTGATTTAGGTTTTCCGTGATTTCCGTAAATCGCTGCAGGCAAATGCTGGGATGGTTCCTTTGAAAGGGCACGGCCGACTTCCTTCTCCAGCCTTCCCTAATCCGATGAGACCGATGACCTCGCTGTCTGGTCTCCTCCCTCAAAACAACCCCCCAACCCCCCTCCCATACCCTTCTCATTGTACGTAAATGATATGACAAGTTATGTCCTACTGTAAATACCAGATGTAAGCTGATAACTTCCAATCGTATCTAAGTGCAAAACCAATGAACCCGAAGACAACTATCAAGAACCTCAATACCGATCTATGGGCACTATCAAAATTGGCGCAGGATACCGTTTTAAAATTCAACCGTCCAAAACCCGAGCGGTACTGGTTGGTCACTCTGGACTCATTGACACTAAATATTGGATATCTCTGCGATCTTTAACCTTAAATGGGACAAATATCTTTTCTCCTTCAGCAAGGAGACTAGGAGTAATAACAGATGAAAATCTAAATTGGTCTGAGCACATAACTGCAATGTACGTGAAGGTATCAGCATCTCTCCATGTCCTGCAAAAATATAAAAAGCTCTTCCATCTTGATCTAAAAAAGAAAATTGTACAGACACTTATATTTCCAATTATTAATTAAAGCAAAGTTATCCTGCGAGGTCTTTCTCAGGAAGGCTCACGGTGACTGGAACGGGTTATGAATGCCTGTGTTCGTTATATTTGTGATGTTCGGCTCTTTGATCACATTTCACTATCATATGGACAGTTATCGTGGCTGCGTGCAGATAAGCGCAGAGATTTCCATACTCCCTGTCGTCTCTACTGTCTTATCAATGAACACTGTCCCTTATATCTCTCCTCGGCCTTGATGCTCTTGTCTGTATCATTTGGCAGACGCTGTCATCAGAGCAAAATCATTTCTGTCCCACTCCATCGTTCAGCCAATTTCTCGAACTTCTTATCTGTAGTAGGAATCCGACTCTGCAATAACCTACAGCATTGTATGAGAGGTCTGAATAACATCTCTTTCTACAGAAGACAAACAATGACACATTTACCAAAGCAAGAATAATGATCACCATTGTCGCTGTACACACTGGTTACCCTTGCACATAACTCATTCTAGCCTGATCTTACTACTGATATCACTATTACTACTACTATTATTGTTTCTTTCTTTTCTCAGACGTTATGTCTGGTCAAAAATGGAAAGTGACGCAGACCTTGATCAAGCGTGACTTCCTTTTAACTTTACGGTATATGCTATATTGCATTTAGGAACTTTCGTGTAATTGAACATGTATAAATAATTACGGATTTCTGTAGTTGTATATAATTTTGGATGTAGCTGTATTGCGTTGATGTACTGGTGGATATTGTGTGGTATGACTCCTGCAGTTGATAGTATAATTGGTATCATGTCAACTTTATCGTGATGCCACATGTCCTTGACTTCCTCTTCCATTCTTTTGTATATTTGTTGTATTTGGTATGGATATTTCGATTAGTTGTGTTAATTTCTTCTTTTTATTGGTGAGTATGATGTCAGGTTTGTTATGTGGCGTTGTTTTATCTGTTATAATGGTTCTGTTCCAGTATAATTTGTATTCATCATTATCCAGTACATTTTGTGGCGCATACTTGTATGTGGGAACGAGTTGTTTTAGAAGTTTATGTTGTAAGGCAAGCTGTTGATGTATTATTTTTGCTACATTGTCATGTCTTCTGGGGTATTCTGTATTTGCTACTATTATACATCCGCTTGTAACGTGATCTACTGTTTCTATTTGTTGTTTGCAAAGTCTGCATTTATCTGTTGTGGTATTGGGATCTTTAATAATATGCCTGCTGTAATATCTGGTGTTTATTGTTTGATCCTGTATTGTAATCATGAATCCTTCCGTCTCACTCTATATATTGCCTTTTCTTAGCCATGTGTTGGATGCATCGTGATCGAAGTGTGGCTGTGTTAGATGATACGGGTGCTTGCCATGTAATGTTTTCTTTTTCCAATTTACTTTCTTCATATCTGTTGATGTTATGTGATCTAAAGGGTTGTAGAAGTGGTTATGAAATTGCAGTGGTGTACCCGATGTATTTATATGAGTGATTGCTTTGTGTATTTTGCTGGTTTCTGCTCGTTCTATAAAGAATTTTCTTAAATTGTCTATCTGTCCATAATGTAGTTTTTTATGTCGATAAATCCCCTTCCCCCTTCCTTTCTGCTTAATGTGAATCTTTCTGTTGCTGAATGTATGTGATAAATTCTATATTTGTGGCATTGTGATCGTGTAAGTGTGTTGAGTGCTTCTAGGTCTGTGTTACTCCATTTCACTACTCCAAATGAGTAGGTCAATATTGGTATAGCATAAGTATTTATAGCTTTTGTCTTGTTTCTCGCTGTCAATTCTTTTTTCAGTATTTTTGTTAGTTCAAATGGCTCTGAGCACTATGCGACTTAACTGCTGAGGTCATCAGTCGCCTAGAACTTAGAACTAATTAAACCTAACTAACCTAAGGACATCACACACATCCATGCCCGAGGCAGGATTCGAACCTGCGACAGTAGCGGTCACGCGGTTCCAGACTGAAGCGCCTTTAACCGCACGGCCACAATGGCCGGCATTTTCTTTTTTTTGTTAGTCTTTGTCTATATTTTTCTTTTAGTTCTTCTTTAATATTTGTATTATCTATTCCTATTTTTTGTCTGTATCCTAGATATTTATAGGCATCTGTTTTTTCCATCGCTTCTATGCAGTCGCTGTGGTTATCCAATATGTAATCTTCTTGTTTAGTGTGTTTTCCCTTGACTATGCTATTTTTCTTACATTTGTCTGTTCCAAAAGCCATATTTATATCATTGCTGAATACTTCTGTTATCTTTAGTAATTGGTTGAGTTGTTGATTTTTTGCTGCCAGTAGTTTTAGATCATCCATGTATAGCAAATGTGTGATTTTGTGTGGGTATGTTCCAGTAATATTGTATCCATAATTTGTATTATTTAGCATGTTGGATAGTGGGTTCAGAGCAAGGCAGAACCAGAAAGGACTTAATGATTCTCCTTGGTATATTCCACGCTTAGTCTGTATTGGCTGTGATGTGATATTATTTGAATTTGTTTGGATATTAAGTGTGGTTTTCCAATTTTTCATTACTATGTTTAGAAACTGTATCAATTTAGTATCTACTTGGTATATTTCCAATATTTATAGTAACCATGAGTGAAGTACACTATCAAAAGCTTTTTGGTAATCAATGTATGCGTAGTGTAGCGACCTTTGTTTAGTTTTAGCTTGATATGTCACCTCTGCATCTATTATCAGTTGCTCTTTACATCCTCGTGCTCCTTTGCATCAGCCTTTTTGTTCTTCTTTTATAATTTTGTTCTGTGTTGTATGTGTCATTAATTTCCGTGTAATGACTGAAGTTAATATTTTGTATATTGTTGGTAAGCATGTTATGGAGCGATATTTAGCTGGGTTTGCTGTGTCTGCTTTATCTTTAGGTTTCAGATAAGTTATTCCATGTTTAAGTGTATCAGGGAATGTGTATGGGTCTCCAATGTAACTGTTAAATAATTTAGTTAGATGTGAATGTGTTGAGGTGAACTTCTTTAGCCAGAAATTTGCTATTTTATCTTTTCCAGGGGCTTTCCAATTGTGCGTAGAATTAATTGCTCGGGTGACTTCACGTTGCAAAATTATTACTTCAGGCATTTGTGGTATCATCTTGTATGTGTCTGTTTCTGCTTGTATCCACCGTGCATGCCTGTTATGTTGTACCGGGTTTGACCATATGTTGCTCCAGAAGTGTTCCATGTCTGTTATGTTTGGTGGATTGTCTATTTTAATGTGTGTGTTATCTATTGTCTGGTAAAATTTCTTTTGGTTTGTGTTGACTGTTTGGTTTTATTTCCTTCTATTTTCACTTTTTTGTATCTTCTAAGTCGTTTGGCCAATGCTTGTAATTTCTGCTTCTTTTCATCTAATTGCTCTATCGCTTCTTGTTGTGAGATTTTACCTAACCTTTCTCGTTTTTTTTCTGAAATTTCATTTCTTATAAATTGTGTTAGCTGTCCGATGTCTTTTCTCAGTTTTTCTATTCTGATCTGTAGCCTGTGTTGCCATGCTGGTTTTGTGGGTTTCTTCTGTGTGTTGGTTGGTTCCGATCTCTGCCTAGTGTGTATATTTAGTGTAGTGAGTGCTCCTATATAAACCAGTAGTTGTAACTCTTCCATAGTTGTGGTTTCATTTATTTTCTTGTATATGGTTGTGTTGATAGTTTTTATTGTTGTTTCGACTTGTGGGTTATTTGGCGGTCTATGCAAGAATGGTCTAATGTCTGTATTTGTGTCTTTGTATTCTGTATATGTCAGCTGAAATTTTTCTTCTAAATCTAACATCTGTGTCACTTCGTGTTCTATTTGTGCTTGTTCTGGTGGCTGTCTTAAGATTTCGTTTTCCTCTGATTGTTTAATTGGTGTGTGTTGTTCTTTGTTTGTTTGCTCGGGGATGTTTGAGTCCATTACTGTATTTTCTTCTTCTTCTGATTGCACATTATTTTGTTCCAGTATTTGTTGTACTTGTTGTTTGATGTTTTCTAATTCTGACTGGGGTATCCTGTTATTATTATTATTATTATTATTATACAAATTTGGCCGTTAAAGACCGTGAAAACAGTTATTTCTTGCGCTTCTGGGAAGTCTTCTTTCTCTCAGTCCACACTTCTTTCATTCTTGCGCTGAAGGCGGCTTTTCTCTCTTCAGAGCATTTAGTACCACAAGTCTTCTTAATTTTCACACCGAAACCCGTGAATGAATTCAGTTTTTTTCTAAAAAGGTTTCTGTTAAATATTGTTTCCTGATCTATGTCCATTTCTTTTAGATCTCTTTCTGTGTTTATAAACCATAAATTTTTATTTTTTAAATTTGCGATGTACGAAAATATTTGTTTTGTAAGCCTATTCGGGTTCATCCTCATGATGTGAGCATAAAAGGTGCATCTTCTTTTTCTAATTTCGTCTGTAATTTTGCTGCACTTCGTATACACTTCTTTGTTGCTTTTTAGTCTGTATACAGGCTTGCCTTGATCATCTCTTATTTTCCTGTGTCCAAGAATTGTCCTCACAATTCTTCTTTCACGATTTTCTATCTGTTCTGCGTATGTAAAATTTGCCAGTGTTTCTGATGCATATAGTATCTGCGGTCTAATGACAGTCTGGTAGTGTCTGAGTTTAATGTTTTTGGATATACATTTTTTTGAATACATTTGTCTGCAGTAGTGAGTTGCTGTCTCTAGTTTTTGTATTCTAGCCCTGCAGGCTGGATGACCTTTTGCCACGGGCTGAATTAGTTCACCAAGATATTTAAAATGTTTAGTTACCTGTATTTTCCCGTATTTCGTAGTTATTTTCTTTGGTGGATTTTTGATATTTGTAATGATTTCTGTCTTTTCAAATGAAATTTGCAAGCCTGCTTTCTCAGTAGTTTCTTTAAGTAATTCTATTTGTTTTATTGTGTCTTTTTGTGTGTAAGCTAAACAGGAGAGATCGTTGTTATTATTACTATTATTATTATTATTATCACTGTTAGTGGCAGAAGTTGCAGTTGTACAAGCAATACCAGTATTAATGTTATTAGATCATATTCAGTGTTACCTTACTCACAATGGAACTTAAGACATTCAAATCATTTTGATACTAGTTGTCATACTGAAATCATTATTTCTTAGGTAACTATGATTTAATAAGTTACTGTATGTGCGAAACTCTGTTCCGATGTAAGAGAGGGCCTGAAAGCCCAAATCACATAGGGTTAAATAATTTAATAAATAAATACTTCTAAAGAAGCTGGTGATTAAATGATTTTTAACTCCAGTCGCATTTAAGAAGAGAAATCTTACCCAAGGAAAAACGTTTCATCACTCCTTGCCTGAGATGAGCTTACCTGATCGTAAATACACCAGTTTATAAAGATGACGACAGTACGTGCAAAGTATCTGCTACAATAGTCCATATATGATGTCCACAAATAATGCTGAGAGTAAAACCCAGCTAGGATTATGCGACCCAATCGTCAACTGTTCTAAAAAACGTGGACAGCAATCTTTAGCACCAGTTAAAGGATATTATTGATAAAGTGTAAATTTTCGAACATAGAGTGAAGGCTTTTCATTTGATATACTTGTAATTCGCTACAAGAACACATAAGTCGATTTTAATGTGTTACTGGTGATTAAACTTGCTAGAACATTTGGAATACTTGACAATACGAGTCACATACCAGTATTCTAGGTGTGCTTCACTATTATAATAAATTTTATTCACCAAAATGAACAGGGATTTTCATGAAACACTCAAAACAAAAATAGTTTACAGAAGAACGTATCACCAAGTGCACAGCGAATAGATCAGAAAACTTAGAATGCTACTTATAATAACTCCAACAACTGAAGAACATTTGCAGGCTATTTCAAAAGACTACATAACTGCCATCCACCAAAAGAAGAAATTCATTTTGATAACGTAACCAATATACAACAGACTCAAAGCCAACAACAATAGAGGAAATCAGAGAAATCGTAAAACAACTCAAAAAGCAAAGCATCAGGAGAAGGCAGTACAGTTGCTGAATTGTGGAAGCAATCGAGTGAAATGTTATTCTTCTATTATAACTTCTTAAATACCAACAATTATGCTGGTATTTTTATCCATTTGTGCATTCAACGTCTGTCCGATCATTGCTGTTTTCTTTGTTCCATATGAGTTCTCATTCTCTAATTGCAACCTGATGAAGCACAATTCCAAGTTTACCTCGTAAACGGAAAAATATGTTTGTTCGCCATTCTTGGATTTTCTGATTTTACCATCAGCCCAGTCACTTGGATTTATATTTACAGTCTTCGAATTATCGTCACGAAACATAAGTGTGTAGAAGTCTTTTGCACATAGGACATACATAGTTTCCTATTCTGAAAGTTCGCCTGTGCAGATTGACCTTCTACAGTAATCATCAAGGAAAATGGATACTGCGCCCCAACAGCTCGTTATCAGTTAAAGCAGAAAATGAGCAGTGGACGAAGGAGGATAATATACCGGCAAGCTCAACATATTTTCTTCTGTTTGTTGACAACGTCTAGTTCAAGATACGCGGGGTATCCGAAAATTTCTACTAAAAGTGGTTTTCTGACGAGACGTTTTTGCACTGGTGAAGGATGATTTATTATTGGGAAAGGCTTGAGTATACAAAGTTCTTTGCCTTTGTGGTATGGCTTACATACAGTGATGAGCCAGAAGAATGCGACAACTTCCTTAATATAATTTTGGTCCATCTTTGAAACCCAATACAATAGCGATTTAGCGTGCCACGGATTTGATACGTACTTGGCAGTTTTCTGGAGCTCTATGGTACCTTATGTCTGCTTATAGGTCACGCAATTTCCCTACATTACGGGCCTGTGGCTTCTGGTCGCAGAGCTGGCGCCAAATGGCGTCACGGTGTGTTCCATCAGGTTCAAGCCCTCAATGTGAGTTTGCTATCATACCCCATCGTAGCGTAACTCTGTCCTAGTGACACCAACTACTACGCAGATGCTAGGCACCTTCACCATCGGAGTAGATATCGAGCATGAAAGAATGCAAGTGGTCCACAGTAATGTTCAGGTAATCCACAGCAGTCTTCGAGCCATCGATTAGTAACAAAAGTCGCTTGTAAGCACAAGTAAATGTTGCCCATACCATAATACAGCTCCCACCAGACTACGTTCGTGGTGCAATACGTATTTCGAGTAGTCGTTCGTCTCGATGACGGTGCAGCTGAACACGACCCTGATCCTCGTACAATAAGAAAAGTCAGCCACATACGCCCATGAGACACAATTCCATTGATCCACAGTCTAATCTCCATGATCCCGTGCCCATTGCATTGTTGTGCAGTGTGTCTAGTGCGTTCGTCAATCGTTTCATGTCGCACTTTTCAGTTCTGAGCACACAGTGAGCATGTAAAGATGCCTAGCTTATAGTGTCTCCCGCCAAGTGCGAAGTCCTGCTTAGGGTTTCAGCCTGATTAGCCCACACAGTCCACAACTCGTGGTCATGCGGTAGCGTTCTCGCTTCCCGCGCCTGGGTTCGCAGGTTCGATTCCCGGCGGGGTCAGGGATTTTCTCTGCCTCGTGATGACTGAGTGTAGTGTGATGTCCTTAGGTTAGTTAGGTTTAAGTAGTTCTAAGTTCTAGGGGACTGATGACCATATATGTTAAGTCCCATAGTGTTCAGAGCCATTTTTAGCCCACACAACGTAGCTGTAATGCATGTCCTTCTTCATGACAATGCTCCACCATACACTTTAGAGGCAAGAACGAAGGTCCTGCAGCATTTTCAATGGGAGGTGTTTGGTCACCCACCCTACAGCTCAGACTTGGCTCTCTCTGATATTCAACGCACTTGTTGCGCTGGCTATGACAGTACCTCTGCACAGAAAACGAGCTGCAGACTAGGGTAGGGAATTGATGGAAAACACAGAAGGCCGCTTTCTATGACGAGGGTGTTGGTAAGCTGGCACGACGCCACGGCAAATGTCTAAATCTGAGCGGCGACTGTGTAGGGAAGTAACTGGAAGGTGTAGCTAAATGTTGCAAATAAGGCATTACTGATCTTCTCTGTTTCCTTTTCTAACATTCTGCGTGGTGTCTGTTGTTCTATGTCGTGTCTCCCTACCGCTTTCGCCCAACGACGCCCTGAGCGTGTTTTTTACGGAACTGACTAGTTTGAACCTGGGACCTGTTGCTGGTAAGGAGACGCCAGACCACACATGACATGTAGAGTTCAGAAGAGTTCAGTGAGACTAGCGATGATATAACCAAATACTTAATGATTTCGGCGTCAGCTCCACTGCACTCCCTGTAAAAGAATCTTAATACTAACTAAATTTAGTGGAAGGGGTTCAAGGCTTTCCTATTTTTAGTTAGCTGGTACAATAACATCGAAAAAGTAGTTAAGTTTACCATTGGAAATTTTATTCTACTCACAAAACATTGTTTATAAATTGCACTATTGATAAAAGGAAATGTTTTAATACAGGATGATAAAAACCAACTGCGTTCAACAAAAATGTGAACGAATATTCCCTGAGTGGGTTTCCAAGTTCTACAATGGATCGAAGGATGACCTATGCCATATCACATCTATAATCTAGATTTAAGTTATGTTTCATAAAAGAGAAAACTATCAAAATGGTCTACAGTGGCCCTCAATTATCTTTAATTACTTATTTAACTTGTCGTAAAGTGCAGTGGCTGATGTGGCTTCTCAATAATTATGTAACAGAAAAATCATCGCGTTGCAGATTTTTACTCCACGTAGCAAATGTGAATACCATGAGCTTTAATTGACGATCGACACTAGTATTACGCAAAACTGGGATGTAACAGATGTGACTTCTGCAGTTCTGAGTGAAGCCTTATGCGCTCAAAGATTCGGCATCGCGTGCGTTCATAACCTTGTCGTTGGTTATGCAGCGTCAGAGGGCGGCGGGCGACGCAGCTCCATACAGCTCGCCGTCCCGGAAACAACTCCCTCCTAACTTCTCTTTACTACAATTTACCGAAGTTGGTTTAAAAAAAACTATCTGGCTGCGTTTTCATCTGACCAATCAGGATCTCAATGTTAACCTTAAGCTACGCCTACAAAAATTCTGTCTATCCAATGAGAAACGTTATACTTTTCGTGGTGGGGCAATGTTTTTAAAGTTTGCAACGTAACAGAGACGCGAAAAAGTCTCACGCTAAAACTTACAGCTGGTGTGGCCCTTTTAGTGTTATCATAAGATCTATACTGTTCTTCTGGAGGGCTCTATCTTTTAACATGGGCTGGGGGGGTGGTCCTGGTGGTTAGCTGGAGACGTGGGTGCCCATCCCTTATCGTAGGGCCTTCTAGCTTAACATGGTTCTGCTCTCGGCTCCTGTTCTCGTTTCTCCCCACGGAACTGCATCTGTCTCACGGTGGGAAGGTATGACTTGCATTTAGGCATTCGCGTGTTAGTCTATGGTATTGCATTTGCTCACTCGTTACTCGTATTACTTTGGTTAATTTAATGTCACGATTTATTCGGAGCTATGTGACATACTACTGGATTTGCTTTTCATGTCAGGGTTTTCATGGAAGGTGTTGGATTTGCCTGACACCTTACATATCACCACCCTTTGAACTTAATTTTTGCACTGAAGTTAGGCAGTGATTGAATCGTTGTCTAAGTCAGTCGAAAATTATTCCTTTATCTAAATTTGTTGCCTACTGTTCAGCCACGTTATTCTGGTTCTATGCTAGTTTGTATTACAGTTTTATATTTTTATATTCTTACACATTATTCTCAAAAATTTGTTTATATTGACAAAAGAAGAATATTTTTATGCTATCATTATTATTGTTAATTTTTAATTATTTTCTTTCTTTATTTAAGTGTGAAGTTTGTTTTTTAAGAAGTTTGTTATCGAAAGTGAGGAGTCTTTCACACCAATTTTCTTAGAAATATTTTTTTTATAAATGTAGTAATTAAGTAAAATCTATTCTTAACACATTTTCTAAGTATCATGTACAAGTAAAATGTTTTTGTTTCTAGACACTCATTTCAACATTGTTACACTAACAAATAAGAATTATTTCCAAGAATTGCTTTGACAAAGAAATATACATACACAAGTATTGAGATATTATACTAACAAATGGTACAAATGTTTAAAAAAAGGGAAAACATCCAACAACATAATTTTTTATTCTTTGTCTTTATAAGGAGAAAATATGTAAAATATAGTTATTCTTTTATTTTTATGAGGAGAAAATAAGTGGCATATAGTTTTAGTGTTTATTATGCCTTACTTTTGTTCTTTATATACTGTCCATTTCAGAACTAATGACTTATTTTTATCGATAGTCTATTTTTTACTTAAGTCCATAGTCAATGACTGTTATTTTGTAGTTTATTAGCTGTCGATGTGCTTAACTTATTTAGTTTTTCAAATGTTTCTTTTGCACAACTCCTACATCACATAATTTGATTTCACACATACACACAATCCTATGAATGTTTAAGCATGAGGTTGGCAGATGTTTTTGCACGAAGGTAATGGACTTGAGCGAGATGGATGAGGGCAAGTATTTGATGTACAGCTTCGTTCGTCATTCCTTGTTGGCTTTGCAAGTGTGTGTTGCTGTTGTGGAGGTCCCATAATGGAATGGAGCTGTGAGTGCAGAATCTCGTGGTTTCCTAGCTTGAAAGTCATCGTTATGTGTTGCTGAAAGCAGTCGTTTTTCGCAGACGACCAGTTTACAATAGGATAGGGATTTGGGAAGGTATGTCATCTATTCTTCACCCATCTTCTTTCTTGGTCTCAATCTTGCGAATCTTCAACTTCTGTTCTTCCTGCTTTTTCTCTGCTTCTTACTTGCTTCTTGGTTTTCTCTGGGCAGGATATGGGAATATTTATTGATAACTAGTCGCTTTGAAGTTCTCCTCTTAGTAACAGTTTGATAAATTGTTTGGGCATGTCATTTTTACTTTGCGGAAGTTTTCTTCAGTTCCGTGCATCTGCGTGCTGTTTAATAGCAGTAGTGTGACTTTTACACATATTTTTTTGCCAGTGGTGGCTTGCCGAAGTGGTCTTCTCATCAGGCCGTTTTTTGCTCACTCAGCTGAGTCAGGGCGTTCCAAGACCCTCTTGCCCTTCCATGTTCCGCCACTTTGTGGTTCCGTGTTCTGTCCCAGCAGGGTTCCGCTTAGCGGGCAGATTTGCTGCCCACTTCGGTTACATGATCCCTCTGTTGGTCTCGCTGTCCTTTCCCTTCCCTCGACGCTTCTGTCTTGTAGGAATCGTGTCTTGCTAGTTACGTCCTTTTCTTTCTTGATACTTCTCATGTTGCAACTTGTGGTTCGTTGCATCTGGTCTTTGCTGGAGTTTTTACAATGGTTCTTACAAAAAGTTTTACTTATAATCATCTAACATGTGTCTAAAATTGTTTTACGCCTTCTTAAAAAGCTTTACAAATTTCGGCGCCCTTTCCATGTTACAATTCTAAGATATTTTAAGTCTTAACTTCTACAAGAATCCTCAAATTCGTTTTTTATTCTTGTGTAGTGTCGTGGTGTATAGCATTTTAGTATTTCATGCTGTTAGACTGTTTACGCTTTATCCCTTCACCTTAATCTATGGCACTATTTGTGTTACTTTTGTTTTTGTTTTTATGGAAACTACTTTCTTTTTCCCACCTTCCTCTCTCTTCATTCTTCTTTCTCCTGACGATCTTATCTGCAACATAATCTTGAAATATTGTGCTGATCATTTACCAGTAATAAAATTAATCTTCAGATTTTTTGATATGGCTCACATGGTGAAGTCCTGAGGTTTTGCCTGTTTTTGGGTTCATTAGTTCCACAGCATTATCATGAGCAATTCGGCTAATTATGACAGGTCCTTTGTATGCAGCGTAAAACTTATGTATTTTGTGTTTCTGTTTGCTGGAAAGATGGTGTGTTTTTACAAATACTTTATGGCCTACTGAGAATGTTCTTTTAATTGCTGTTCTATCTCCTCTTTCTTTTTTTTTAATGGCTGCCTTTCTTACGTTGGAGAGTGCTGTTGCTATGTCTTGTTTGTGCTGTCTACGTGGTACAATAGGAAATGTAACATTTTCTCTGGTTATGTTTGTGGGTTCAATATTTTTAAGTACAGTAACTGGAGGTAGTAGTGTAGTGCTATGTGGCATTTCATTTATTACTTCTTGAAAATTTTTAAGGTATATATCCCAGGTGTTGTATCTTTTGCCCGCATATAATCAGCGTAAAGTGCCTATGTCCTTCATAGATCATTCTGCTGGATTTATGCTAGGTTTGTACTTAGATATGTAGATGGGTTTTATTTTGTGTTGTTTTAACGTGTTATGCCATTGCACTGATTTGTATTGTGGGCCATTATCCGAATTTATTCGTTCTACTCGACATAGTTGTCTGAGAAAATCTTGTGTAAATGCTTTACTTATAGTAAGACCTGTTGCCCGTTTTAATGGTGTCAAGGTAACATATTTAGAAGTAAGTTCCAAAACGACAAATATGAAAATATATCCATTTTTTGTGCGTGGGAGGGGCCCCATAAAATCTGTTGCAGCTATTTATTTTAATTTTTTGGGATTATTGGAAACATAGGTGGTTTGGTTTGGAAAGTGACGTGTTTAGCCCTCATACATTTTTTGCATTTGACTAATACTGTTCTAATTCGTCTTTCCATATTAGGAAAATGGCTTGTTTGTTTTATTTTTAAAAAGCATGGCCAAAGTGGCCATTACTTAAATGTGTATACCATATGTACTTATTAATTAGTTCATGTGGGATATAAATTAACCAATCATTCGTTGCAACATGTCGTCTAAAAAAAACATTGTTTTTTACGAGGTAGTGCTGTTGAATGTCTGGAAAATCCTTACTTCTCCACTTGTGTTTGATTCCTAGTATTTCGGGATCCTTGTCCTGTTCTTTGCCTATGTTTTTCAATGCTGTCGTAATGTAGTTTTCGAAAGGTACTTGTTTCATATAGTACATTGTAAACTGATCTTCTGCTGCTTCCAAACCTATGTTATTGGATGCAACCTGTGGACATCGTGATAAAGCATCTGCTAATACATTCGCTGGTCCTGGTATGTGTGTAATAGTGAAGTCAAATTCTTGTAGTATTAACATCAATCTGGCTAACCTCCCATGAGTTGGTTTCGTGGATAACAGAAATTCTAATGCTTTGTGGTCAGTGTATACTTTTGTTTTTCTTCCGAATATGAAGTATCGAAAATGTTGGAAGCCCCATACAATGGCCAATGCTTCCAGCTCAGTGACTGAATAGTTTTTCTCGCTTTTTGTGAGTACACGACTGGCAAATGCAATTGTTCTATATGATCTTAGCCCTTCCTGTTCGTATTCTTGGAATAAAACAACTCTTAAACCTGTTTTCACGCTATCAGTGGCCATACAAAAATTTTGTGTTAGATCAGGATGTGCTAAAATCGGTGCTGTTGTTAGTGCGTTTTTCACTTTTAAAAATTCTTCATTGGCTTGTTGATCCCATACCCATGGCGTGTTTTTTCCAGTCAATGCACATAGGCGTGGTGTTGCCTTAGAGTCGATCCAAATAAATTTTTTATAGAATCCGGTGAGACCTAGAAATCGTCTGAGAGTTTTCTTATTATATGGAGTACAGAATTCTTTGATTGCCGTTAGTTTTTCTGGGTCAGGCATTACCCCTTTCTCTGAAATTATGTGTCCTAGAAATTTGACCTCTCGCCTTCGAAATTTGGATTTTGTTGTATTTACTGTGACCCCATGCTCTTTCATGATCTGTAAAAACTGATTTAATGTGTCGTTGTGACGTTCCCAAGAGGGTTCTTCTATAATCACATCATCAACATAACAAGTAATTTTTTGTAAAATTTCAGGACTGAGTATAGTATTAAATCCCCTAATAAACGCTGCTGATGATATGTTTAAACCAAACGGCAATCGTTTAAACTGGTAACATCTACCGAATACGATAAATGCTGTAAATTTTCTACATTCTGGGGACAATTCTATTAGCCAGAAACTACTCCGTGAATCAATTGATGAAAATATCTTAGCACCGTGTAAGTTTTGTATCAATTCCTCTAATTTTTCTGGGCGATCTGTTTCAGTGATTATTATTGTGTTTATCTGTCTGGAATCAAACACTAACCTGATGCCCCCATCTCGTTTCTGTACAATACGGAGCAGGCTTTTATATGTGGAGGTAGCTGGTTCAATAATATCATCATCTAACATTTTAGATATCTCCTGGAATACTTTATTCCTGTAGCTTAATGGGATTGTATAGGGTGGCACTCTAAATGGTTTGTGCTGTTTTACTTCAAACTTGTACTGAAAGTGTTTAATACTGCCAGTATTAGGTAAAAATACCTCTGCTTTATCTCGTAAAATATCCTCTAATTCTCTTTTACTGTGTTCCGAAATACCTTGTGTTGTGGGTTGGCAGGAAAGCCAACACCGGTTTACTAGAGGAAGCCGAAAGGCACGCGTTTTAGCTCACGCAGGCTGGCGTGAGGTCTGGAACAGGACAAGGAAATTAGAGTTTAGAAAAAACGGACGTAGCTGGTGGAATACTTAACTTTAATCCGTTAATGGTGAACGTCGCTCTTGACGGTACATAATTACAGTATCAATAGTAACTGGTAATGGTGCCTTGCTAGGTCGTAGCAAATGACGTAGCTGAAGGCTATGCTAACTATAGTCTCGGCAAATGAGAGCGCATTTTGTCAGTGAACCATCGCTAGCAAAGTCGGTTGTACAACTGGGGCGAGTGCTAGGAAGTCTCTAGACTGCCGTGTGGCGGCGCTCGGTCTGCAATCACTGATAGTAGCGACACGCGGGTCCGACGTATACTAACGGACCGCGGCCAATTTAAAGGCTACCACCTAGCAAGTGTGGTGTCTGGCGGTGACACCACACCTTGAACTTCTTGCAATTTTTCGTCGATTTCTTTATGGACTTCTAACATGAGTTGAGGCGATTCCCCCTTTTGTGCATACCATTCTAATTCTTCATCCTCTTTATCTCGCGTCATTCTTAATTGTTGTTTATAACTGGTACTTCTTCTAATTTGAGTTTTTGCTCAAAGAGAAGTGTGACATTCCCGAATGTTACACTACCTTTCCCCATATCTATTATCGTTCGTCTCTCATTTAAAAAATCTGCACCTATAATCAAATCTACATTTAGTTTAGGTATAATCACGAAGTTGGCTTCGATCTTTTGACCTTGACACGAAAGACTTAAACTTGTTTGTCTCGTAACTTCCGCAGCATTGTTTCTAATAGGACCTCTTACTTTAATCTTACGTGTTTTCAGAACTGGCAATTCCTCATTGGCATTACACTGCATGAATAAATTTTCTGAGATCGCAGTCAGTTTACTTCCGCTATCAGTTACAATATTGACTGGGATATGCTTTACCATGGCCTTCACAATTGGGAGAATTTGAAAGGGTTGGTTCTGTTCTTCTTCTTCTTGCATCAACGAATCCTCCACTTAATCATACATGAGTCTTTTTAGGAATTTCCCTTGTGAATTCGAACTTTCTGTAGGATAAGCTTCGACTGCTACTTCTCTCTCTTTTATTTCCTCTTCCTTCATTTACGCTTTCTTCAACATCCTCTACTTTTTCCTCATCCTCGTCTGTCTTCTCCTTCTTCGTCGCTACTTCCACATAATCGCATCTAAATGCTGTAATTATCGCTTCATAACTTCCTTCATTATATACGTTGGGTTGTGTGCCCACTAGTAACTTATTTTCAACTTCTCTCGACTGCGCATTATCCTCATTGAATTCGCTTGCCCCGGTTTCCATCTCAAATAGCTCTGCAATACTCATTACTTCGTCCTTTCCTCCTACATTCGTTGTGCATGCCTCTGGTATTTCATCTTCCTCGTCAGTATTCTCCCAATTAATTTCGTCCCAACACGATATTGTTATTTTCCTGCCTACGTTTTCATCTGGTCACTGCGGATTTGTTTCTTCCTTCTTCTTTTCTCGTGATAAGGTATTTACTTCTCTGTTCAAGGTGCTGCAATTGTCCTGGGTCGGTGCGTCATTTCCTTTGGTATGGGCGCTTAGCTGTCAATTCGAACGTTTATCGGGGTTTGGTGGTCTTACCTCCACCTCTTCTATCTGTATTCTCTTTTCTTGCTCCGCTTGTTGATATTGGTTTCTTTGTTGATAATTTGTCGGTCTATTGGCGCTCCAATACCCGTTCCGGTTGTCGTTATTCCTTCTGTAATAGTTGTTGCCGTTCCTGGGTGAATTATAGTTATTGCCATATTCTCTTCTAAATCTCACTGTGGGAAGGTATGACATGCATTTAGGCATTCTTGTGTTAGTCTGTGGTATTCCATTTGCTCACTCGTTACTCGTATTACTTTGGTTAATTTAATGTCACGATTTATTCGGAGCTATGTGACATACTACTGGATTTGCTTAACATGTCAGGGTTTTCATGGAAGGTGTTGGATTTGCCTGACACCTTACACTTTTCGCGACCATTCGGATGTTGAAAATAAAAAAAAGTAGTCCTCGTACTTTTCTTGCTGCATCACGCATCCGCCCACGCCACCAGTTGGCATTCGGACTCGCAGTGTGTAGTGAACACATGGTTCTGACTCATTATGTCACACCAAACGTACCATTCGAAAATGTTGTGTAGAAAATCTATACTTCTCTCACCGTTGCAAACCACAAGGTGTGTCATAGTAAAACATTGTATATACAGCGGGGACACAGTAGTGTAATGGCGACTGCTATTTCATTTTGGGTTCGCATTAGTAAAGAGACCTTGGAAATACGCACGGTAGAAACCTTATTAACGGCGACAGAGGCTTTCGGTTTTGTAACGCGTTGAATCCTATTATTTCCTCTGTTCGCCCTAGGCGTACACGATGGAACACGCAGAGGGCCACTACGTGCAGTACCCCTCTGGACGTATGGTATTCACGATGTCCTTCAGCCTGCATGAAGCTGATGTATGACATTGTACGTATAGATATAGACAAGGCTTCTTGTTTTATTTTGTTCGGACTGGCTATGTGGTAAATTCAGTGGTAGTATCACTTACTATTGTGCCATCATAGAATTTCTGTAAGCTAATTTGGAAACTTGACTTTAACTCAATGAATACGAACTAAAAGCCAGCTAAAAGTTAAAGAAAAATTTCCGAATAAATCAACGGAAATTCTGTAGATGAGCGTGTAGCCCGATGTCGGTCTGGTCAAAATAAAAATATACCTTAAAGCAGACAGCCTTGTCTGTGTGTATACATACAATGGCGTTCATCAGGTACCACAAGCCAGATGAGTTTTCCATTTTCGCCAACGAGGGCGCTACATTATGGCAGACTGATCGGTTCATGACACATTCTTGAAACGCGTATAGCTCGGTAATAAATTATGTGACGTGAGTAGCCGGGGTCAGGATTACATGAGTCACCTTAAGTTATCTGGCAGGAACCCAGATAAAGTAGCCACCTTTGTTCTAATGGACTACCAGCTGCACTTCCGAAACATCGTCAACTAGTATGTGCGACCGAAAAATTTGAAGTCTGTGGATGGGAATGTTTTGCTGCGTCGTGAGAGGAAAGGTAGGTTGCTATGGGAAACGGCTCTGAAACAGTTTGATCAGTCACATTAAATTCATAGCCAGGAGTGCAACTGGGATACTTCCCAGAATGAACATCGACGTGAAACATACATTTATTCACATGCTCGTTAGACCAACAATGAGGTACGCAGGTAGTAGCATCAATGCAACACACCAGTCTTAAACTGAGAATACTATATATTCCATATCCTACAGGTGATTAACAGACAAAAATGGTTTACGAAAGCACAGATCAACATTAAAAACAGTCAGTTTTGACTGGCAAAATCGTGAACTCAGGTCTTATGCTGTATTCCTTATCGTCACTCTGAAAAACATTCTTCTGAAGCCAGATCACCAGGCCAAGTGACGTTCGAAACGCGTCTTCTCTGTCCCCAAAGAAAAGTGGTATAAACTGATCAATCAAGAGGCACCTTTTCCCCTAACAGGCTATCTATTTACCGTTTCCTTATTATTCGTTACTATTTACATTATTAAATCAGGTACCTGAGATAAATTCCGAGCTAAATATGTGCGAACTGCCCTGCATCCTTCCTCCATCGTCGTTTCTGTTTATTAGTGATTAAATTACGTCATGGTTGTAGCCTCGTACCCAAAGGCTGGCCATAGAACTGATTGTCTGATTGACTGCTGTCGTATTCCCACTCTCCCCCCTCGGCAGACATCGCACAGGGAGGGGAGGGGGGCTGTGACCCTCACGCTGGCTACGATACCGTTCTGGCAGTGCGCCGATTCGTCCGCCAAGCGAGTCTCCCAGATCCGTTTGACTGTGTGTGGTCGTTGGGCTCGTGGTCGGGTCCACGGTCCTGGTCAGTCGGTCCGACCAGCGGACTTCTACCTGCTAACCCAGACCGCTACCTGCCAGCCCACACTCCGTCAGTGCAGGCAGGTAGGGTCGGCCAAACACTCGCCTGTGTCCACACACATTCTGACGAGTTGGCGAGCGAATCGGCGGACGGGACAGCGGACCAGTCGGATTGTGAATGGGAGCCTTTACAGACATGAAAGCTGCAGCTGCCCGCACCACATTTCCTAGAGTAAACTGCCCTTGCTTTCATTGTTGATCCCTGTTCCACTCCACCCTTACAAAATGCAGTCTCCAGTACAGTGAACATACCCTCTCATATTCAGTTATTAGGTGGTACGCAACACTATGTAATCTGCAAACACATTCTTTCTATCGCCAGTCGACTGATATTGCACAAATGCTTACGGAACTTGAAATTGACCCTTTTGGTCATGGCTTCCTCATATAAGGACATACCAAATAAATGTATAGGATATTAAAATTCGTTAAATTTTACCATTTTTGATAATTGTCCTCACATTGTCAAGCAGAGATTCCTCTCGAATTGACGATCTATCAATGATCCTGGCGACAATTTTGAATAAGAGGACAATGATGGAGGTTGCGAGGTGCCGGGGCTAGCGGTGTGTTTAGCACTAAATTCAGCTAGGATTTGCATATGAAAATGATGCCCTAAGCGCCCCCTTTCGTACCTCCGGGTCTTTGCTGTTGCACATGGATTAAAAAAGAAAACTAACTGATTGTAATCGACCCTGCAAGTGGAGTAGAGAAGAGTTTGGCACCTGTAATAATTTAATTTGATAAAAATTAATTTGACAGTTGGAAGTTTAATTAATGTAGTGACAGGTGAAAGGGTTGCTCTACCTAACTACAGAATGAAAGTTCTGTTCAAAGTGACAATTAGATTTGTTCTGACTAAATTCAAAATGAAAAACACATGAAACATTTACAATAAGTCAATTTGATACACAGATAATTGCTGTGAAGATAAACTAGCTTGTGACATTTATGACCAAGTGGTATGTGGAAACATTTACTTGCAACTCGAATCTTAAGAAAAGCACCCAGCAAACCTTACATTAATTGCGCTGCAACAGTAGTGAGAAGTCAGACTATGAAAACCCAAGACAGAACGAAGATAAAAAAGACCAGCAACAGGCACGCTCTGCTGAGCTCTGATTATCATGTAGCAAAATTCCCTAATCTGCCAGTGCTGCGGACATACATTACCAAGCTGTCTTCTTTACTCCAAGAACACGATCTGGCGTACCGGCGGCGATGGCTGGTTGCTTCGACGTCCTGTCGTGGTGACGATAATGTCGCGAGTGTAGCCTGATACTAGTTATCCCGGTCTGGTTGTTCCAGACTAAAGACTTCCTAGCAGTTAAAATGTGCCTCTGAAGGTGACGAGGAAAGCTCGCCACACAATCACTGATGGTGATTGATTTTAACAAGCGAAGTCACACAGTAACTCCGCTACAGTCATCTTTAGCCAAAACTGCTCAAGACAGACAACATTCAAACAGCTACTATTAAACAGAAGTATATTAGACAGCCAACGGAAGGCAGACTGTCAAGAGCAACGAGTTCTCAGTCTTGTAACCTACTCAGACCGAAAGGCGAGACTGAACTCCCTCACAGAGCACCCGTACAGGCCGAACTCAGTACATTACCACCCCCAGCACAGTGGCTGCGGTTAAACGTGCCAATCAGCAACTTGATAACCGGTGAAAAATTCCACTCTATTGACGAAGCACTTCTACTACAACCAATGGATATACTTGACGATAGCCGGCCGGTGTGGCCGTGCGGTTCTAGGCGCTTCAGACTGGAACCGCGTGACCGCTACGGTCGCAGGTTCGAATCCTGCCTTGGGCATGGATGTGTGTGATGTCCTTAGGTTAGTTAGGTTTAAATAGTTCTAAGTTCTAGGGGACTGATGACCACAGATGTTAAGTCCCACAGTGCTCAGAGCCATTTGAACCATTTTTGAACTTGTCGCCAATTTCTGCGCCGATTTTGCTACGTCACCGTGCTTTTCCCTGATCAAGCCAATAATAGGTAATCTGTTACAGAAAACGCGAGAATTTGAGCGCGAAAACTGCCTGGGA
Organism: Schistocerca cancellata; assembly: GCF_023864275.1. Lineage (NCBI taxonomy): Eukaryota > Metazoa > Arthropoda > Insecta > Orthoptera > Acrididae > Schistocerca > Schistocerca cancellata. Next base: position 234,266,533 of record NC_064629.1, on the reverse strand, counting down.
ACTCACGTCGTTTTTACGCCTCACTCGTAGCTCGCCAGAAGGTGTGTTTACCGAATTTCCGAAAAGAAACGGAATATCTCATCCCAGACGCACACTCAGAACCCACAGTGGGCGTGTCGTCCCGCTCTTTTGACAATGTCTGCGTTGGGGTAGCATCCACCCCATTCAGCCAGTCCCTCACACCAGCCAGCATAACCCTTTCTTGACCAGAAGAACTCTCCTGTCATTCAGGACCTCCTAGGCGACGAGAGACGCCGCGTGGGAAGGTATAGCAACTCTTCACCGCATGTAATTACAGAGGGAAACATTCGTGTCGTCCGAGTTCTCAATACTAGCATTGTAATGACAATTCTCGGCTATGCCTTCCCAAATCGAATTACTAAGAGTAAGATGATTGCTGTAAACATGAGAGGGGGCAGTCCACTGTGTGCATCGGAAAGGCATGCCACCTCTCGAGGTAATGTTAGACGTTTTATATCATACGGTATATTGTAAGCTGAGTAGCCTAGACACAAAGCCCGCTAACTGCATGATAAGTGACACTGAGGTAATCACGAAACACTCGCCCCATCCAAACGAAAATGCATTGGTAGCGAAAATGTTATTGTTGCGTACGAATTTGTTACAGCGCACCCAACCTAAAGCTGAATATGCAAAATATCCATTCTAAGCTTTCAATGTGCAGATTAGTAAGTCTGATGTCTGTTCACGTGCTTTGCATCCGGACATGGCAAGGTGACAGCTACACCTATTGAGCATTTAGCGGGCTTTGCATCCGAAAACAACATGCAGTTAGCCGCTTTTGAAACTAAACGTGATTTTCAACAGCCATTTCTGACAGTTTATAGCCGGTTTCACAACCTGAAACGTATTCCATCATGTAGGCGCTGAAAAAATCTATACGGCTCTGTGCCCACCTCAAAATTGACATAAAATGAAGTTAGCGGTTTTTTCATCCGGACTACTCAGATGTACGGTTTTTATGAGTTCTTCCTTTTGTAATAGCATTTTTTATTATATGTTCTGATGATGATGATGATGATGATGTTTGGTTTGTGGGGCAGTCAACTGCGCAGTCATCAGCACCCGTACACATTCCCATTCTGTACACAATCCAATCTAGCTACTTTCATGAATGATGATGGAATGATGAGGACAACACAAACACCCAGTCCCCAGGCAGAGAAAATCCCCAACCCGGCCGGGAATCTAACCTGGGACCCCATGATCCACAGGTAGCAATGCTAGCCACTAGACCACGAGCTACGGACTAGGTTCTGAGATCCCCTTATCATCAGAGCGCAAAACAATGATGACAATGAACGAGATCTGAAACTGTTGTGATGGACGTTGTTTACCTAGAGTGGTATCGTAATCTTGGACACTTATCACCTAAAAAAGATATACGGTGGAAGAAAAGAGGACTCTCTTATATATTTCCTTTTATCGAAAGGTACAAATGTTACTCTGAGCCAGTGGATACCCTTGAGAGTCCTTACAGCGTCAATTTGGAGCAAAATCAACGAACGGTTCTAAAAGAAAAGAAAAGTACTACAAGAATGAAGCAAAGGGCAGAGATAACAATGTACGTTGGTGTATCTTCTTCGACTAGGAAGGGTTAGTTATGTGTATTCACGACACTACGGTATCGTCCGGCTGTTATGAAAGGATGTTTGCATAAAACTAAAGAATACTTATTAATTAAGTAAACATCCAAATTCTACCGTGGTCACTATTCCACACATAGAAAGCGTGAAGTAGATCTGTGCCTACTTGATATACACTGCCTGAAGTCCTCAAAAAGCAAGTAGGAAATGAAATGAAACTTAAGGTATAGAGAGGTTATGTGATGTTATTTCAGTGATTACAATATCAAATAAAGTTTTTGCATGCATTGATTCCGTTGGGAATGGAAACATAAAGCCGTTATGTTCTCTCCTGAGGCAAGCTGTACCACAACTGTTGTAACTGGCTTATGGTATCCTGGATATTGGCACTGGAACGCAGTTCAGGTCCAAGCTGGTCCAACACATGTTTTATCGCAGGCAGACCCATAGATATTTCTAGGCACCGGATTACTTGAAATTTCGACAAGTTTCGTGTCCAGCATGTGAAACAGTGTAGTGACGATTCTGCTGGTGCGATAATGGTTTGATTTATAGACAGTAGCTTAACCTTCATTAAGAAATAAATTATCTGACTTCCAACAACCGCCAAATCAATAGAAATTGGGGATAGGAAACGTATTGAGTCTAATGAAGAACTAGTTTCTTCGCCATGAGTTCGTAGGAGACGCGGCAGCAGCTTATCACTTGAAATATTTTTACAATACACGAATTTTATCGCAACTGAATTATTTATTTACGCAACACACAATGGGATGTGTTTACTTCATCTTCCGTTGTATACGTACCATTGCCTTAGCCTCTTAGTCACATTGGTCTAAGGCACTACTGCGTATACGCATGATGAGAGAATTAGTATAGTTGACTACAGTTACGTTCATGGCGGCTTTTCCGTTAATGCCCAGTTCGTATGTTAAGAACAATAAGGCAGGTAGGTTAGCATTTAGCGTCCCATCGATAACGATGTCATTAGAGACGGAGCACAAGCTCAGATTAGCAAATGATGGGGACGAAAATTGGCCGTGCTATTTTCAAAGGAACTATCCTGACATTTGCATTTAGGGAAATCACGGAAAACCTAAACGTAGATGGTTGAACGGGGATCTGAACCGTCGTCCTGCCGAATGCGTGTCCTGTGTGCCAACCATTGCGCCACCTCACTGATTAAATAAGAAGTTATTCAAAGTCTAATGAATGGATTGTGATAGCCATAATCAGAATTGACGGAAAAACTCTAGTTGCTGAATTAATAACAGACGAAGTCCACTGATATACATGGAGACTGCTTCGTGTGTGATTAGAAAAATTATTTTCGTTGCCAGGCCAATTACATTTTATCGAGCCTTTGTATCTGCAACACTGTTTGGCACTTTATTATATTTTAAAATCTACCGATACTCAGTGTGACAAGCAGCAGGTAACAATCGTGACGCCAGCCCAAGAAACATTAATGATCCTAAATTGCGTATCAGTACGTATGATGTGCACCTCATTGGCATAAATGCTGAAAAGGTAACCAAGTACTGAAACCTTAGTGTAGAAATCAAATGCACGTCTCAGCCACGGTTTCAAAACGAATCACTGCAACTCATTCGGGAACATGTGGCGTTCTCTCAGCAGAGAGGAATGCGACATAAGAACCCGCACTCTTCCGAGTCAAGATAAGCTCACATTCTTTCTAGTTCAGTAAACGCGTTGTTCAGCGCTATGTATGTTAGAAGCGCTTGCCAGTAGAACGCAAGTTCCATGAATAACTCTCTAGCAACGTGTCGACACTGACAGCCGGCCGGTGTGGCCGTGCGGTTCTAAGCGCGTCAGTTTGGATCCGCGTGACCGCTACGGTCGCAGGTTCGAATCCTGCCTCGGGCATGGATGTATGTGATGTCCTTAGGTTAGTTAGGTTTAAGTAGCTCTAAGTTCTAGGGGACTGATGACCTCAGTAGTTACGTCCCATAGTGCTCAGAGCCATTTGAACCATTCATTTGTGTCGACACTGATCTCTCGCGCTATCTGATACAAGAAGCATCGTCAAAGAAAACATGAGAAAGATGTAATGCTCGCATTCTCCTCGGAGGAAAATGTTTTAATAAAAACGCCATAGAAAACAGGCGTAATCTGTGATATATAATATCATTTGATAACTTATACTATATCATGTTATACTATATTTTCACACAATGTCAGTTCATAAACTAGCATGTGGCTGTTACATTCATTGAGTGCAGATCTCATCCGTAACAAGAGATTTATTAATCGGAGCCAGTTTGAGAATTATAAATTATTCTGATTTAAACAGGTTCATAAATTCTCTGTTCTCCTTTCCCGAAATTGTTGAAGTTCCATCACCGTACAGTAAGCAAGGCTCCATTTTGGCTACTGAAGTAAGTTCTGATGAGTATGAGGTCATAAAACACTCAGCTTTATAGAGAATTCTTAAACAAGTAATGTATTCAAGAATACCTTCACATATTTGAAAAATTAAGTGCTAACAAAGTGGCAATTTGGTTTTCAGAAAGGCTTTTCAACAGAAAATATGGTTTCACTGATCAAATATTAAATGCTCTGAACAGCCGGAGGTCATCCATTGGGATTTTCTGTGATTTATCAAAGGTTCTTGAGTGTGTGACTCATGAAATTCTTCCAGGTAACCTTAAGTATTTGGGTATGAGTTGGACAGTGCACAAATGGTTTTATTCGTATTTAACGAAAAGAAAGCAGAAGGTTGAAATTAACAGTACAGATATTCTACAAATATCGGCAGAGTCCTCTAACTAGGGAGTTATCACGAATGGTGTGCCACAGGTTCAGTCTGCGGTCTCTTATTGTTCTTAATAAACACAGAAGAGCCAAAGAAGCTGGTACAGCTCCCTGATATCGTGTACCCCCCCCCCCCCCTCTTCCGAGAAAGCAGAAGTGCCACAACACGACGTGGCATGGACTCGATGAATGTCTGAAGTACTGCTGGAGGGAATTGACACAATGAATCCCTTAGGGCTGCCCATAAATCCGTAAGAGTACGAGGGGGTGGTGGTCTCATCTGAACAGTACATTGCTAGGCATCCCAGATATGCTCAATAATGTTCATGTCTGGGGAATGTGGTGGCTAGCGGAAGTGTTTAAACCCAGAAGAATGTTCCTGGAGCCACTCTGCAATAATTGTGGAAGTGTGGGATGTCGCGTTGTCTTGGTGGAATTTCCCAAGTCCGTCGGAACGCACAATGGACATGCATGGATGCAGGTAATCAAACAGGATGCTTCCGTACGTGTCACCCATCAGAGTCGTATCTAGACGTATCAGGAGTCACATATCACTCCAACTGCGCACGCCCCACGCCATTATAGAGCGTCCACCAGCTTGAACAGTCCCCTGCTGACATGCAGGGTCCATGGATTCATGAGGTTGTCTCCATACCCAAACACGTCCATCCCCTCGATACAATTTCAAACGAGACTCGTCCGACCAGGCAACATGTTTGCAGTCATCAACAGTCGAATGTCGGTGTTGACGGGCTCAGGTGAGGCGTAGGGCTTTGTGTCGTGGAGTCATCAAGGGAACACGAGTGGGCCTTCGGCTCCGAAAGCCCATATCGATACTGTTTTGTTGAATGGTTCGCACGCTGACACTTGTTGATGGCCCAGCATTGAAATCAGCTGCAATCTGATGGAGGGTTGCACTTCTGTCACGTTAAACGATTCTCTTCAGTCGTCGTTGGTACCGTTCTTGCAGGATCTTTTTCCGGACGCAGCAATATCGGAGATGCTGTTTTACCGGACTGCCGATATTCACGGTACATTCGTGAAATGGTCGTACGGGAAAATACCCACTTCATCGCTACCTCGGAGACGCTGTGTCCCACCATTCGTACGCCGACTATAACACCAGGTTCAAACTCATTTAAATCTTGATAACCTGCCATTGTAGCAGCAGTAACCGATCAAACAACTGCGCCAGACACCTGTTGTCTTATATAGGCGTTGCCGACCGGAGCGCCGTATTTTGCTTGTTCACATATCTCTGTATTTGAATACGCGTGCCTATACCAGTTTCTTTGGCGCTTCATTGCGTATTAATGACTTGCTACTCTATATTAATGAAGGTGCAAAGCTAGTTCGTTTGCTGATGACTCAAGTATTCTAATCACACGAGACAAACAAGAATTAACTGAGGAAATAGTAAGTAATATCTTCCAGAATGGACTTTTATTTAATTTTGAGAAAACGCAGTATATACAGTTCTGTGCGGTAAATGGTATAACACGACTGATAGTCTAAATATAGACTTTGAATAGAAGTCTGTTGCCAAGGCAGAACATTTGAAATTTCTGGGTGTGTGTATTGATGAGAAATTGAACTGGAAGAAACACGCTGATGACCTGCTGAAACGTTTGACTTCATCTGCTTATGCTATTAGGGTTATTGCAAATTTTGGTGATAAAGGTATCAGCGAATTAGCCTACTTCGCATGTTTTCTTTCACTTATTTCATATAGCATCATTTTTGGGATAATTCATTTTTCAGAGAAAAAGTATTCTTTACACAAAAGCGTGTAATCAGAATAATACTTGGAGCCCACCCAAGACCACATTCCAAACATTTATTTAAGGATTTAGGGATATTCACAGTACCTTCGAAATACATATATTCACATATGAAATTTGTTATTGATATGATGAGGAAGTCCCATATTCCTTGACAGAGCGTAGGGGAACAATGCGGGAGACCCGCACCGCCGTACTAGGCACGGTCCTAATGAAGGTGGTTTGCCATTGCCTTCCTCCGCCCGTAATGGAAATGAATGATGATGATGAAGACGACACAACACCACCCAGTCATCTCGAGGCAGGTGAAAATCTCTGACCCCGCAGGGAATCGAACCCGGGACCTCGGGCTCGGGAAGCGAGAACGCTACCTCGAGACCACGAGCTGCGGACGTTATTGATAACCTATCCCAAATCAAAAATAATAGCAAAGTACATAGCTACAACACTAGAAGAAAATATGATCTTCAATATTCTGGGTTAAATCTCACTTTGACACAGAAAGGGACGAATTACGCTGCCACAAAAATCTTTTGTTATTTACCAAATAGTGTCAAAAGTCTGACAGATACCCAGCCAGCATTTAAAAACAAAAGAATTTCTGAATGAGAACTCCTTCTACTACATAGATGAATTTTTAGATTGAAGTAGTATCAGTAAAAAAAAAATGATTATATCCTGTAAAGAAAGCTTGTGTTAGACTAACGCGTTCCACATCATTACGAAATGTCGTATTTATGACCTGTTGAACCAGTATTAACATAATTTAATATACTACAGATGTCCCTCTTAATTTCCCTTTGCGTGAAGTAGTAATTGCCTTCTGCATCCCACAGCGACTCAGTTAGCTGACATTTCGCACGTCTGATATCCTTGGACATGTGGTGGATAGAGATCGAGTGTAAAGATTGACCCTATCTAAATTGTTAGCAAGAAATATAATATGGAACAGTGGAATGGCAAGCTATGTGAATGTTGAAGCAGGTTCAACAAGCAGCGGTAGTTCTACGTTAACTGTAAATGAATAAAAAACGCCTACCTAGTATACTTTGGAGCTGCTTCCTGCTTCTGGTAAAATTTCAGGCAACGATTGATTTCATCAACATCCACATATATACTCCACAGGCCACCTTACGGTATGTAGCGAAGAGTAATTCTGGTACCAGTACACTTATGGTCATTACGCGATACGTATGTGGCAGGAAGTAACATGTTGCCCCATGATACACAACACTTCACTTTTTGCGTCTACTAGTGGAGTTCGTGGAGCATCTGCGTAACGGTCTCGCCGCCTAAACGATTGTGTCATGAAACTCGCTGGTCATCGTTAGATCTTGTCCATCTTCTCTATGGATTCAATCTGGCAAGTGTGCCAGACTAATGAGCAATACTCAAGAATGGTCCAACAAGTGTTTATTAGACACTTTTTTCGAGAACGAAACACATTTTCTTAAGATTCAACCTATGGATCTCTGCCTGGGCCGCGCGGGATTAGCCGAGCGGTATCGGGGCGCTGCAGTCGTGGACTGTGCGGCTGGTCCCGGCGGAGGTTCGAGTCCTCCCTCGGGCATGGGTGTGTGTGTTTGTCCTTAGGATAATTTAGGTTAAGTAGTGTGTAAGCTTAGGGACTGATGAGCTTAGCAGTTAAGTCCCATAAGATTTCACACACATTTGAACATTTCTCTGCCTGACATCTGCTTTTCTCACTGTGGTCATTCTTGTTTAGGTCCCTCAGTATGATTACTCCTTTCTTATTTTACTGTAGTTACGTTTCCAGCATTCGGGAGGACGACGGTTCAATCCCGTCTCCGGCCATCCTGATTTAGGTTTTCCGTGATTTCCCTAAATCGTTTCAGGCAAATGCCGAGATGGTTCCTTTGAAAGGGCACGGCCGATTTCCTTCCACATCCTTCCGTAACCCGAGCTTGCGCTCCGTCTCTAATGACCTCGTTGTCGACGGGACGTTAAACACTAATCACCACCACCACCTACTGTTTCCAGCGATTTGTCACCAGTAGAGTATCTATACAGCTGTGGACTTATTCTCCCACATGAGCCGAATACGCTACACTTATTTACGTTCAGGGACAATTGCCATTACCCGTGCCATTCGTCATTCCTCTTCTGGTCTTCTTGCAGTTATCTAGAGCCTTCTGTCTTTGCTACCTTTTTACATACAGCCACATCATCTGCGAACGGGCTCATGCATCTTTTAACGTTATCCACTAAGTCATTTGTCTACAGAGTGAACGACAACTATACCAATCAATTTTCAGAGGTTATTCAAAGATACCTTCTGAGTATTTTTGTATAAGAAACCCACGATCTCGGGAATCTTTTCACAGAGTCAATGCATTTCTTTTGGTTTTCTGCTCCAGTGAGATTTGTGTCTGCATTACAATCAAAATGGTACACAAAAATCAAATGTTGACGGCATGTGCTGTATGCCTTGTTTCCACTCTCTAACGGTTCCCGCTGTTCACAACAGTAGTACGGAATTTACGCTTCGCCTTCGAAGTTGCATTCAGTACTGCTCGTTTCTGTCTTGCATTTATTTTTCCGGCAGCGGTAGTTCTACTTTAACATAATACACAGCTGTATAGGTAAGTGTACTGATGAAGACTTGGCCGATAAGCAACTCACGTATTGCTTCACCGAATGGACTGGGAGAGTGGCACAAAAACGTCACGCTCAGCTGTTCCCTCATCGACAGCAGCCACATCACAGTACAGCTTTTCGTCCGATGGTTGTTGCATTGCTCTGTATTGAGTTCTGCGTGTTTCGCATTTTGGTTATTGCGCATTATAGTCTTCTTCACTTTTGTGAGGATATTTTCAGAGAAAAAAGGGCTGTTTTGGGGGAAAAAAGCACATCGTAATTACATTATTGTTTTGTTACGAGCCGCCGAAGGCCGAGGGTCCTTTGTACGAGGATCCTCTGAAGATATACCCTGAAAGTTTGTCGGTGGGGCTCTGGTTTATTCTGTATGTTGTAAACAGCAAGGGTCCTATCACACTTCCATGAGAGCTCTCCTGAAATTACCTTTTCATCTGTCGACTTTGTTTCGTTAAGATGGTTGGTTGGTTTGGGGAAGGAGACCAGACAGCGTGGTCATCGGTCTCATCGGATTAGGGAAGGATGGGGAAGGAAGTCGGCCGTGCCCCTCAGAGGAACCATCCCGGCATTTTCCTGGAGTGATTTAGGTAAATCACGGAAAATCAGGATGGCCGGACGCGGGATTGAACCGTCGTCCTTCCGAATGCGAGGATTCGTTAAGAGTAATGTGTTGAGTTCTGTTAGGAAGGAAGTCTTAAATATAGTAAAAAATCAGGCTTGATACTCAATGAGGTCGTACTTGGTACACAAACGACTGTGCGTAGCTCTGGTAAATGGCATCCTAAGGTCAAGGTATACAACATCAGCCGAAGCGCGGATGTGTACGGCGCTCTGGATCTCACGGACGAACAGAGCGAGCTGAGTTTCTTTGTTTGTACAGGAGATTTTCATCCTCCAAAATGTCGTAACACTTGAGCAAAAAGCATGCTCCATAACTCTACAATAGACTGACGTCAGTGATCTTGGCCTATCATTATTTGCTTTCATCCTAGAACTCTACATAAAACGAAAATTACCTTCAATTTTCTTCGCTTTCTAGGTACTTTTTTTTTTGCTCCAGCGACGTACGATAAACTGCTGCTGGAAGGGGAGCAACTTCTTTCGCATGGTCTCTGTAGACTCATACAGGTATCTCAACTGGACCGTATGACTTTCGACTATCAAACGATTGTAGTTGTTTTTCGACTCCGCGATATCTCAATATCAGCTTTTTCGGCGTTCGCGCGATGATTGAAACGAGCAACCACATAACGATCATCTGAAATGAAACAGTTCCGGAAGACAGATTTTAGTATTTCTGCCTTATCTTATATTAAAATGACTTATACGAAGATATTTTGTTACAGGTCGAATACGAGAACTTCTGGAACTCCCGCCGATGACCACTGTTCCGGCTGCAAGGTGTTTTCACCGTAGTGCAGCGGTAACGGGGAGTGTTCGATGTGGACCCAAAAATGATTCTTTAAAGACAGAAGTGTAAGGAATGAAATTGTATCATCAGATTTAGTATTAATTTTTAATTCAGTTGAAAAAATAACGAAATATGACCTATTTTCATACGTTCAAAGGGGGGTAGGCCCTTAATCTTTTGTAATCTGCTGTCAATGGAATCACTTCCAAAATATACATCAAAGCAAAGCTGTACATGACTTTATGCCATTAATTTTGTTCCCATCCTAGACACTCAATGGAAATCCTAACTCACGCATCCCAACATTTATACGTTACAATGAAAATTCTTTGTGTGTGTGTGTTGGGGTTTATGGGCGCTCAACATCGAGGTCATCAGCGCCGAAAATTCTTTGTTTCTAACAAAAGTTGTACCCATACCTAACACAAGAAATTAGCTGGTAGTAATTATGACACACGGTACTAAAACACCGCATTTAAGGTAATAATATTGTTATCATATAACTGTGAATACAATGCATCAAAATTTGTTCACTTTTTATAAATTTCATTGTTAACATTTTCTTTCTCATTTTAGTTTATAGCTAGAAAATGCAGATCGATTGACAGAAGTTAAATGAAATTACATAGCTCCATACTTGTATTTAAGTAACTTGCAAGCGTATATAGCAATTACTAAGCTTCTCTGCAGTTTAAGATAGTACTGTTATAATCTGTCCCCGTCTCATCGGAGCGTGATAAAACCTTCCGTTTCTGAGAAGTAAACTGCTTCTGTGACATCGGATACAGTCCGTTTCTTTAAAATCTGCGCCCTTTGCGGAAGCAAAGTGTTGACTCCGTCTTCTTTCTTCTATAGCGAGTCTAAATTCAGTTCGGCCCGCTTCAAACTGGTCACGTTGTCCTCTGCTATCTTCGTTACCTAACCCAAACATTTTTATAGAATTTAAATTGGAATAAATTTTTCTACGTAGCATCCTATATCTGCACAAAATATTATTCTCTCGTCCTTTGTTTCTTTTCTATTTACTTTTATTTGATCTTCCCGCTCTTACGCTCTCATTCTTTTTTCTTCTGGTGTCTTTCTACCTCTATCTACTGGCTTTTTCCGCTCTTCTGCTGTCTTTCCGTCTTCGCTGCAGTTCTCAAATCTGCCTAACCATAGTGTGAACTACTCTGCACCAAGGTAGTTTTAAATCTTCCATTTGCACCCGTCTTACTTGGTTCCGTCACTAGCCTGGTTTCTGAGGTTCAGGTAAGAGGATTGTCTTTGATGCCTCCTCAATGGAAAGTTATGTCACCATTTCTCAGGGTGCCATAGAATCTTCTTGACAAGTGTTCTTTCTGATCTCCCTTGAACGATGTCTACCAGCACAATCTACAGCGCAAAAAAACGAAATTTTTGGATCTTAAACTCTGCGAAATAGCGCTTCTGCTAATTTGTCCAAAGCAAATAATCCCACTCGCGCACAACACTCTTCACACGCAACCAAATTTTAGCATCCAACTAAGATCTCCACACGTAGGACAAGTTATACTTAAGGCAATTAATATGAATGCTGAGGCAATTGACAGACCTGGAAGAAGTCGAAATAAGCGTCAGTAGCGAGTGCAGTACCTACTACTGCTATAAAATATGCACATTTACCACCAAACTCTTTATTATTTCAAAAGTAATCGCCATAACTAATAACATGATTCTCCCACTGTGAGACAAGACTGTCAATGCCTTCATGAAAAAACGTCTGCAGTTTCCTACCAGACCATGATTGTTCCCAGGCGTGTACCTCTTCGTCTAAAGCAAATCGACAGCCACGACTTCTGCACAAAAACGGACGATAAGCTTTTTGAGCGTGAAGAGCAGCGGTTGACATAAGCTGCCCAAGAGGCCCGCAGGACCTCCTTGGTGATGAAGGAGATGGAGGAGACATCCTTTATGATCTGGAATGACTGCTGTACGGTCCAGGGATCGTTGACTACAGATATGTTTATCTTTACTACAAAAGCTGTAACCGTAAATTTAAATGCGATTTTCTCGAAAACGTATATTTCCAATTGTCGGGACACATAATCTGACAAAGGTAGATACGATTTGGATCGGAATTTGACACCGGCATTCTATCAACGTAAATAACCATTTTGCGACATCTTCAGGAATCAGTTTTCCGTGTATGCTTTCGTATCAATTTTAATCATCGCAAGTGTTAATACATTTATCGCAATGTCTTCACGGAAAAATGTTGGCGTTTGCCTACCGGCCCATGATTGTACGCAGGCGTGCATGCTTTGTGCGAAGCAAATCGACGGCCATGAACCTCTTTCTTCGTGCTGTCAAATATAAGGAAATCGAATGGGGAGATGTAATTGTATGGAGGGTGAGTAAAGACTTCCCCGCGGAAGTTCTGCAGCATACTCGAAACAACCTCGGTAATATGTAGGCCCGCATAATTTCAAATCTTTCCTAATTTTTTTAATATTTAAGGTTTTGTTGATAGGGAAGCAGAAACTTTACTAAATTTCATAAAGCATTTATTAAAGAAACTGTCAACAGTGGCAGTACTTATTTTGGCGAATGGTTTCAAACCTTACAGGTTCCGGCCAAGTCAAGATCAAACTCTTGACATGTCAAGAGGCACGTGTGGATTGTGACATTTATCCTGCAGACATTTTATAAAGCATGTGTTGCCACTTTGATGTTTATTATTAAGATCAGGCACCGTCAGGGCAGCCTCAGTAAGTCAGGCTTGGAAATGAACCTGTAACGTCAAAAACTAGTCACCAAAATAAGTACTGCAACTGTAGACAGATTCGTTAATAAACGTTTTATGAAATGTTTGACACTTACACCGTCTGCAAGGCAGTCAGGCGTTTGAAGCTGCTGTTACGTTGGAGTTTCATTCGTATTCTTTAAAGAATAGGGGGCTTATTGGGACCCTATTGCATTTTTCAGTAATTTTCCAGGGCTCCACCCCTTCACCCCGCCCTCTAACTCAGAATCAGTGTATGTCAAAATGTGCTTTTTGAAATTAGCTCTCATTAACGTAAGATAAAGTGCTGCGACTGGGCATCCAACATAAGAAACAGAAGAAAAAATAAAACATCAACTGCACACAAATGTTATTTCTGCATTATCAATCATTCCTTATTTAATTTTGAAAGCGCGGCTCCCCCCACCCCTCGCCCCACCACCCGTCGGAGGTTCGAGTCCTCACTCGGGCATGGATGTGTGTTGTCCTTAGCGTAAGTTAGCTTAAGTTAGAATAAGCAGTGAGTAAGCATAGGGACCGATAGACCTCACCAGTTTGGTCCCATAAGACCTTGCCACAAATTTCCACATTTCCTAATGTTGGTTGCTGCACCGCAACTGGGCGTCCACTGATGGCAGCAGATGAGTTTTTCAGGCCAATTACGGTCTATGCTCCCCTGGACCGATGACCGTTTGCTTGTGCGTCGTAAAACGTCTGAAAGCAAACACCCTGCAACTATGTGGGTGAGTCAAGGCCTGGGGAATGTTTTCGTTGGATATCCTGGGTGATCTCGTCATTCTGTAAGGCACAATGGATCAACACCACTATGGATCTAGTCTTGGGTTCAAATGGTTCAAATGGCTCTGAGCACTATGGGACTTAACTGCTACGGTCATCAGTCCCCTAGAACTTAGAACTACTTAAACCTAACTAACCTAAGGACAGCACACAACACCCAGCCATCACGAGGCAGAGAAAATCCCTGACCCCGCCGGGAATCGAACCCGGGAACCCGGGCGTGGGAAGCGAGAACGCTACCGCACGACCACGAGATGCGGGCCTAGTCTTGGGGACCATTTCCATCCTTACAGTCAGTTTGTGTTTCCTCAGCACGATGGTACCTACCAGCAGGACAACGCAAAGTGTTGTGGCGTAGCAAGACAGCCACGCCACTCGGAAGTAGCCGAAATGCACGCGTACACACACGCCGGCTGGCGTGAGGTCTGAAACAGGATACTTAATGAATGCTATAAAGAAAAGTACGTAGCTGCGGTTATACTTAACTTTAATCCATCACTGTGGTACATCGCTCTTGACGATACAAATGAGACTCTTTAAATATAAGCACTGTAAGGCTAATGGCGCCTTGCTAGGTCGTAGCCATGGACTTAGCTGAAGGCTGTTCTAACTATCTCTCGGCAAATGAGAGAAAGGCTTCGTCAGTGTAGTCGCTAGCAAAGTCGTCGTACAACTGGGGCGAGTGCTAGTACGTCTCTCTAGACCTGCCGTGTGGTGGCGCTCGGTCTGCAATTACTGACAGTGGCGACACGCGGGTCCGACATGTACTAATGGACCGCGGCCGATTTAAAGCTACCACCTAGCAAGTGTGGTGTCTGGCGGTGACACCACACAAAGTGTCCACAGCTCGTCTTGTACGTGCGTAGTTCGAACAGCACCAGGATGAGTTTACCGTACTTCCCTGTGCACCAAACTCCTAGGTTTTAAATCCATTTAAGAATCTGTGTGACTACCTCGAACAAGCTTTTTGGGCCGTAGATCTTCCACCTAGAAACCTAACGCAGCTGGCCACGGAACTGGAGTCAGCATGATTCCACATTTGTGTCGGTACCTTCCAGAAACTCACTGACGCTCTTCCTCACGCTTCCCGCTGCAAAAGGTCGTTATTCATGCTTCTGACAGTTAGACACGTTAATGTGACTGGACAGTCAATATACAGCATTTTCAATAACTTCTGCCAACATCGATCGCATAGAAATATCCCTAAAATTGTCTACGTTATACCCTTCTTCTTTTTTATAAAGCAGTTCTAATACTCGGTATTTTAATTTTTTTTGTTTGTTTTTTATTTATCTACGACATGCCCCATTACACACTATTTGTGTGTGTGTGTGTGTGTGTGTGTGTGTGTGTGTGTGTGTAGTGTAGTGTAGTGTAATGTTTGTGTTGATGAGAGAAGGGAGAAGATTAATGTCGGTGCCGGCACACAGCCCACTCCTCGTGAATAGCACCAACGGGGCCGCGAAGTTTAGCGTCCCTATCAACAGTGTAACATGACCTCACTCCATGAGACGCTGTAGAGAGGATTGGTACTTAAACCAGGACGTTGGCGCAAAGTCTGGTGATCAGGAACCTTACGTCACCACCTCTCCTCTCCTTGCCGGCCAAATACTGGCAGTGAAGATTTTTTCCACCAACAAGGTTCGAATCGGCTTACCCCGATTCGAGAGCCACCACACAAACTTGTGTTAGCCACATCGGCCACAGAGGTGGATATTTCACACGTGTGTGTGTGTGTGTGTGTGCGTGCACAAATCCTTTTTAATGTTAAAATTTGCGCTAGTAATGAGGAATGAACAAAATAAGTTAGCTACAGTTGTGTTACACATCAGAAAACTGACCATTCTTAAAGAAAAAAATACAAATGTGGCTAAGTACCGGGCTAACATACGCAGCATATTGCATCAGTATCCTGCTACTGTAGATACCACATCATACCCATGAGAGTCCTTAGTCTTCAGCGATTTCATTATAGACTCAGTCTCCCCATTGTAAGGGAAACGGGGGCGTATTTCAAAAAGAAGTCTTGGAAACTGATTTCTAAAAGAGCAATATCATTCCCTGTGACCGCTCCTCGTGGTCTCGCGGTAGCGTTCTCGCTTCCCGCGCGCGGGTACCCGGGTTCGATTCCCGGCGGGTCAGAGATTTTTTTCCTGCCTCGAGATGACTGGGTGTTCTGTCGTCTTCATCATTATCATTCATCACCATCACGGTCGGAGGAAGGCAATGGCAAACCACTTCCACTAGGACCTTGCCTAGTAAAGCGGTGAGGGTCTCCCGCATCGTTCCCCTACGCGCTGTAAAGAAGCATGGGACTTCATTTCCATTTTTTCATTCCATGTAGAATCTAAGTTTTTGTTTGATTAACCTGCTACACCCAGGAAGTGGTTGTTAAATACAGTACCTATATCTGATTTATCGGTAACAAAAACATCTTTACTACGTATTGACCTTATATCCTCAAGCGTATGCTGCTGACCAGACAATACCTTCACAACTGATGATATAGTTGTACAATACTGCAGGGCCTGTGTAGTTCAGAAATTTCATGCAATGTTCCTCCTTCGTGCGGCTCCCACCGTCGGAGATTCGAGTCCTCCCTCGGGTATGAGTGTGTGCATTGTTCTTAGCGTAAGTTAGTTTAAGTTAGATTAAGAAGTGTGTAAGCTTAGGGACCGATGACCTCAGCAGTTTGATCCCATAGGAACCTACCATAAATTTCTAAAAATGTTCCTTCGGACATGGATGCATGTCTGCAGGAACAGACACTGCGGCAACTACCTTTTCCTGTTCCAGTCCCGTATGGTTCGCGGGAAGAACGACTACCGGAAAGCCTCCGTGCGCGCTCGAATCTCTCTAATTTTACATTCGTGATCTCCTCGGGAGGTAGAAGTAGGTGGAAGCAATATATTCGATACCTCATCCAGAAACACACCCTCTCGAAACCTGGACAGCAAGCTACACCGCGATGCAGAGCGCCTCTCTTGCAGAGTCTGCCACTTGACTTTGCTAAACATCTCCGTAACGCTGTCACGCTTACCAAATAACCCTGTGACGAAACGCGCCGCTCTTCTTTGGATCTTCTCTATCTCCTCTGTCAACCCGACCTGGTACGGATCCTACACTGATGAGCAATACTCAAGTATCGATCGAACGAGTGTTTTGTAAGCCACCTCCTTTGTTGATGGACTACATTTTCTAAGGACTCTCCCAATAAATCTCAACCTGGTTGTAGAACCGCACCGGAGGTGTACCTGCGTGGAAGTTCAGACTAAACTATGGTTCTTGACGATGGGCAGCATCCATTTCAGTAGGTGCAAGAGGAATATTCTGTACTGTAACAGTCACCCCTCGAGTCAGAAGGTCAGAGGGTTGGAAGGTGAGGCAGTGAAGTTACAATTTGTCGGACGTTGAGCTCAGAGGGCTGATGAGTCTTTCAGATTTATGCCCAAAAGTGCCACAGAAACAACGGTTTCTGAAATAATATTATGTTAACGTGTTTGCTACAATGAATATCGTCTTTTCCGGTGCCCAGGAAACAGGCCAGGCTGATTGCCCGGGCGTCGGCCCGCAATGTTGGACACAGCACTCAAACGGCTTGCGTAGTTTGCGTGAAGACAGCATCCTAATTGACAGCGAAGCAGTGTGGGAAGGCAGCGGGACCCCGTGTGATGACTCACGGGCGCTCCACTGTGAGTTAGAAGGCTTCAGCTCACTCGAAGAGGGAGGCTCGCTTAGACCAGTACTCACAGCGTCTTCTGGTTTGCGGTTGTGAAGGAGAAAATCCAGAACTTCCACAGCGCACACAGCGTACAGCCAGGAATGCGGTACAACTACAGCAGGAGAGGTGGCACTGAAGGCACCCACCCAGCAAGTAGAAAACGGCAACCAGCAGTCGATTTTAGGTAAATGCCGGGATGGTTCCTTTGAAAGAGCACGGCTGGTTTCCTTCCCAATCCTTCCCTAACCCGAGCTTGCGCTCCGTCTCTAATGATCTCGTTGTCGACGGGACGTTAAACACTAACCACCACCCCCAGCAGTCGATTGGCTGGGCCCTTCAACAGAGGAAGGCCCCACAGGTCTGCATCTTGGTCCAGTCACGGCTGCGACCTATCAGTAGTGAGGGCGTGGAGAAATGAATTCCACCCACAGCCGGCAGGCTGCAATCTCATAGATGAAGTTTTCATATTGGCGGCAAGCAGCATATAACGCTTCGCCAGCAGCGCTACCTGTAACTAGCGGAAATATCATTTCCTCATGATCGGTGATGCGGACAGGGAACAGACACACTGAGGACGAGCTGCCCAAAACAGGGTTATTTAGAGTCTGGTAACAAGAAGTCATTATTGCAGGTTAGGCGGCCACTTGCTCTCGTTTAGACAGAGGCATCATCGATCCTGTCAACATCGTAGTGTCTCAAGTATGGACGGTTTACTCCTGCCTCTGCATTTATCATAAGGACTAGCACGCCTTGGAATGGCGGAGTACGGAAGTTGCATGTTATTACCCGGTACTGCGAAGTTTCCAGAAAGACATTGTTTGTATCATCATATTGCACCGTTTACACTCCTTGCTATTGCCCTGCTCGCTATGTAGAAATCAGGTATGGATATTGCCCTGCTTTTGCGATGATGACACTCTTCACATGCTCTGGAATATACACTCCTGGAAATTGAAATAAGAACACCGTGAATTCATTGTCCCAGGAAGGGGAAACTTTATTGACACATTCCTGGGGTCAGATACATCACATGATCACACTGACAGAACCACAGGCACATAGACACAGGCAACAGAGCATGCACAATGTCGGCACTAGTACAGTGTATATCCACCTTTCGCAGCAATGCAGGCTGCTATTCTCCCATGGAGACGATCGTAGAGATGCTGGATGTAGTCCTGTGGAACGGCTTGCCATGCCATTTCCACCTGGCGCCTCAGTTGGACCAGCGTTCGTGCTGGACGTGCAGACCGCGTGAGACGACGCTTCATCCAGTCCCAAACATGCTCAATGGGGGACAGATCCGGAGATCTTGCTGGCCAGGGTAGTTGACTTACACCTTCTAGAGCACATTGGGTGGCACGGGATACATGCGTACGTGCATTGTCCTGTTGGAACAGCAAGTTCCCTTGCCGGTCTAGGAATGGTAGAACGATGGGTTCGATGACGGTTTGGATGTACCGTGCACTATTCAGTGTCCCCTCGACGATCACCAGTGGTGTACGGCCAGTGTAGGAGATCGCTCCCTACACCATGATGCCGGGTGTTGGCCCTGTGTGCCTCGGTCGTATGCAGTCCTGATTGTGGCGCCCACCTGCACGGCGCCAAACACGCATACGACCAGAAGCGACTCTCATCGCTGAAGACGACACGTCTCCATTCGTCCCTCCATTCACGCCTGTCGCGACACCACTGGAGGCGGGCTGCACGATGTTGGGGCGTGAGCGGAAGACGGCCTAACGGTGTGCGGGACCGTAGCCCAGCTTCATGGAGACGGTTGCCAATGGTCCTCGCCGATACCCCAGGAGCAACAGTGTCCCTAATTTGCTGGGAAGTGGCGGTGCGTTCCCCTACGGCACTGCGTAGGATCCTACGGTCTTGGCGTGCATCCGTGCGTCGCTGCGGTCCGGTCCCAGGTCGACGGGCACGTGCACCTTCCGCCGACCACTGGCGACAACATCGATGTACTGTGGAGACCTCACGCCCCACGTGTTGAGCAATTCGGCGGTACGTCCACCCGGCCTCCCGCATGCCCACTATACGCCCTCGCTCAAAGTCCGTCAACTGCACATACGGTTCACGTCCACGCTGTCGCGGCATGCTACCAGTGTTAAAGACTGCGATGGAGCTCCGTATGCCACGGCAAACTGGCTGACACTGACGGCGGCGGTGCACAAATGCTGCGCAGCTAGCGCCATTCGACGGCCAACACCGCGGTTCCTGGTGTGTCCGCTGTGCCGTGCGTGTGATCATTGCTTGTACAGCCCTCTCGCAGTGTCCGGAGCAAGTATGGTGGGTCTGACACACCGGTGTCAATGTGTTCTTTTTTCCATTTCCAGGAGTGTAGTTGTGACGCACGGTCTGAGTTGGACTTGGTTCTTTTACCGTCAGTGTCGAGCAATAGGTTTATACTTGTTGGACTTGGTCAGGATGGAAAAATGAACCGTAAGCGGGGCGTTAGATGATCTAGAGAGAAAACCTTCGAAAGAAAAGACTATTTCTAGTCACCGGTGGAGGTTTATTTCTCCAAAGGCCTACGCCTAAGGGGTACACCAAACTCAAACTCTATATAACTGCTTCCCTCGCACCTTTCTTCCCCCTTCCGTAAAACGGCTCCCTCGGAATAGGGAGAAAATGTTCGTGGTGAGCAGTTTTAGTGAGACGAAAAAATTGTTTTTCGATTTTTTTCGAACTTTCTATTTTAATTGTCTTCCATATGATACAGGATACTGTCTCTTTGGTAAGACAGTGGCAGAGCCTTGGGCACAGAGTACCGGGTGTTTCACATAAAACCGACGCGCAGTCCACGTGGACATTGTCCCACGGTAGTATTGTTGCCTAAGGACGCTAAGTTGAATACCGTTGACGGAGGAGCGCTCACTGAGTACCCTCTGTTCATCCAATAGGAGGACTGCGGGGGGGGGGGGGGGAGGGGGGGAGAGTGGAGGCGGTTACGTGAGAACGTGTGAGAGTGCATCGATCCTGAGAACGCCCTCTTGTCTTCCAAATCGGTCTGCAACTGGAAGTGTTCACTAGTTCCTCCCTTTCGCAGTTCAATGCCTCTCAGTTTAACTGCGGCAGCTTCCTGCTGCCGTACCTAGTTTGAGTTTGTCTACCCCTTACGCGTAGGCTTTTGGAGAAATAAAACATCCACTGGTGACTGGAAACAGTCTTTTCTTTCGAAGGTTTTCTCCCAACACCACTTGACTCAGTCCCGCTTCCCGCTCGTTTTCTCATTCTAACTGAAGTCCAGCACGTACAAAGTGACACGTCAGCCGAAGTGAGATTAGCCCACCGTAGGGTCTGGGTGACACGTTTGCTTTGTGGACTGTTACCACTTTAATTTGATGGATACGACCTGCTCCGCAAAATGATAGATGAAATGGGAGGCC
Source organism: Schistocerca cancellata (assembly GCF_023864275.1). NCBI lineage: Eukaryota > Metazoa > Arthropoda > Insecta > Orthoptera > Acrididae > Schistocerca > Schistocerca cancellata. The sequence goes on along the minus strand of NC_064629.1, from coordinate 234,245,689 downwards.
TCAATGGAACAATACACAACGAGGAAACGAGCGATGGGCAGGCCCTGTCATCTACCCTCGCCACAGCCAGAACTATGAATCCAGTCAAGAAGGGAATGATCAATGACGTAGTGAATTTAGTACTAGAAGGTATGCTCAGAAGGAAAACACACCGTATATTAGTAGATACCGGAACTCAAATTAGTGTTTTACTTGTGTCCTAACATGGCACGCGGCTTAAGAGAGGGGGATAATTATACCTGCTGCAGCTTGTTTTATCGATCTTCAAATCGATGGGAAAAAATATGGGTTTGACATGGAAGTAGTGAGAAGACGCAGACTAGATTTCGATATCATTTTAGAGAATGATTTCCTGCAATGTTTTTAGGCGGTGGTAGGTTAGAAGACGCGAAATTTTTAATTCAGTAAGACAGCCTATTGTTTTGGCAGTAAGCGTGCGCCTCAGTCGTGAGGAACTTGTGTGAGGCCTCTTTCACAAGCTCTAATGGAACTGCGTATTTGGGCGTTAAAGACTATCACCCCTGTCAGAATCAGAGGAGATTGGCAAACTATTCTTAGGAGTGAAAAGACTGTAGCTAACGATGTTCCTAAAATTACTCCATTTGAATTAATCAACGTAACTTTTAATTTGCCTGGTGGAATGTTTATGAAGCATGCTGATCACTTTCATCGTGAAACTAATATTATTGCTTCATTCAAGCCTAATTGTGAATTTGGTGGACCACTACTTCATATACTACATTGTACTGTGTATATACCAGTTTCTGATATTATTCAGGACTTAGAAATAACTCTAACCGATGAAAATGATAATTTGACCTCAGTGTTTCTTGTGTGACTGTTGTTTTACAAATGAGAAAAGTAAACATAACCTAAATGTTCCTTACAAGGATAGTGAAATAAACATCCATATAGAAGCAGGATGGCTTCATCTTAATCATGCTCAGTTGTATATGAATTTAAGTAATATTAAAGCTTCAATATTAAAGCTGATGGATAAGATTACCCAACATATGATGAAAAATCGAGTAATAATTTAATCGATAATTATGTGGCAAAGCGACTTGATTTTATATCCATAAAGAAAGGAAATGGTGTTTTACTAGAATCGAGCATTCCTTCACTTCGTTATCAGTTTTAGTGTATCTGAGTCCATCTATTACTGATAAAAGAAACAGGGAAATCATATACTTAACAATGAAAAATAAAGATCAGGAAAATGAGGCACTTTATCCACTTGGAATGCTTGATGGATTTTTGAAACATTATAAACAGGGGATGTTGAGAGGTTCCATGCCCTCTTTTGCATGTCTCCTCTCATTTTCATCAATTTTATTAATGTTCTATTTCATTGCACGGTAGTAACAGAACGAATAAGGTTATCGTAATGAGAGTATTGGTACTGAGAGGTCAAAAAATACTTTTCACTTGAGTCCTAAACATGTTGGGTTACTTTCCTGGGTGGCTTGTGCGAGGCAAACATCGGAGGACGCGGCACACAATACAAACATCTGAAATGAAACGTCCACCGTTCAAAGTGCCATCAATGCGAACAAGAGGTGACCGAGACGCGTAATCAATGGCACCCCATACCAACACGCCGGGTGATGCGCCAGTATGGCGATGACGAATACACGCTTCCAATGTGCGTACACCGCGATGTCGCCAAACACGGATGCGACCATCATGATGCTGTAAACAGAACCTGGATCCATCCGAAAAAATGACGTTTTGCCATTCGTGCACCCAGGTTCGTCGTTGAGTACACCATCGCAGGCGCTCCTGTCTGTGATGCAGCGTCAAGGGTAACCGCAGCCATGGTCTCCGAGCTAATAATCCATGCTGCTGCAAACGTCGTCGAACTGTTCGTGCAGATGATTGTTGTCTTGAAAACGTCCCCATCTGATGACTCATGGATCGAGACGTGGCTGCACGATCCGTTACAGCCATGCGGATAAGATGCCTGTCATCTCGACTGCTAGTGATACGAGGCCGTTGGGATCCAGCACGGCGTTCCGTATTACCCTACTGAACCCACCGATTCCATATTCTGCTAACAGTCATTGGATCTCGACCAACGCGAGCAGCAATGTCGCGATACGATAAACCGCAATCGCGATAGGCTATAATCCGCCCTTTATCAAAGTCGGAAACGTGATGGTACGCATTTCTCCTCCTTACACGAGGCATCACAACAACGTTTCACCAGGCAACGCCGGTCAACTGCTGTTTGTGTATGAGAAATCGGTTGGAAACTTTCATCATGTCATCACGTTGTAGGTGGCGCCACCAGCGCCAACCTTGTGTGAATGCTCTAAAAAGCTAATCATTTGCATATCACAGCATCTTCTTCCTGTCGGTTAAATTTCGCGTCTGTATCACGTCATCTTCGTGGTGTAGCAATTTTAATGGCCAGTAGTGTAGTTTTGTCTGACATGTTCAATGAGCATGCGGGAACACCAATTTTCCATTACAGTGCAACATATGATAACAGACCATTACTGGAACAAAATACCGATCACTGAAGTGATAAGCAAATACCGAAACTGCATAAATTGCAATGTGCGTCTGATGGCAACAATGAGGCTCAGGTGCAATGTGTTATTGACTTAATGTCACATAACAAGAGATGGCCTTGAACGTCTCTCAACTACTGGCCGAAGAGCTTTTAGTGATGTGCCAAGAACTGAAGCAAACTGATTTTCTTCATTCGGTGTACCTGCAAGACTAGAGTCAACACTGGCAGCCAATAAGCTCTTTCCGTAACCAATGGAACGTTAGGTTTATCAAGATACTTCATTCTAGCATGGCGCTAAAGCTTTGACGACTTACATTGGCGGCAGTGAAGGTCAACATTTTATTTCATCCCGGGTAAAGGAAGTGAACTATTGCGGAGATTGTCAGCCTATGAAGATTCAAGGAACAAATCCATAGAACATGAAGGACGCGACTGAAATTTTTTGGTCGTCGGAAGAATATGAATTGTAAACGCATTATTGATCCAGGTATCTGAATTTCGTAAAAAAATTCGTTACTGAGCGTCTGCAATTTTTTGCTGTGTATTGTTGGTGCAACTTCGGTATAGCACATAAGTACTCCGCCCTTGTGCAGAGTTGACAAATTTCCCATCTGAATACCACAACATTTGCTAAGCACAGTCAGTTTTGCTGAAACTGCCGTTGGAAACAGAGTCTTATTCGCAACACCAAGAATTGGGCGGAAGGCTGTCGTTTTAAATGAGAGGACATGTTTCTAGAAACTCGATAACTTCTCGACGCATTAATTGTAAAACAGGACTCATAAATCTCTAGCAAACATAAACATGCTCTTCACTCCACTTTTCTGTGGGACTCTGGAGACAAAAAAAGGCTCGGACGTCGTGCGATTTAGGCCAATAGGTCGAGATGTAGCCCTGCATTCACAACGACTAGTGTACGTGGAGAATGGTAGACCAGCAACGCCAAATAATAGAAGAGAGAAAATTCGGTCAATTCGTTTGATGCTACGTATACAAAACGTGTACAGGGAGAGCTCTGAAAAACGTATCCAGAACTTCTTACTCCTTGATCAAATATTTTGTGGATCCTAACGCAGTACGTTGACAGCATCATACAATTCGGAATTCGAAAAGTCAGAAATCTGCCGTTCCATAATTCTCACCATTTGTGTGTCGTTATATCCCTTACCTGAGCAGCATTCTCCGGCTTCGTCACATGTATTTGACTATGACTGCAACTATCTAAAACCGTAGCACACATATGCTATGAACTTAACAAAAAGACCGTCTTTCTTGTCTTTGCGAGAACGAAGAAAGAATACATTAGCTTCACATGACAGTAAAACAGTCGTATTCACGGGAAACACACAACTCTTATGAAATTCATCAGTAATTCTACGATTTGCGTCTTTTAACAGTGGAACACTAAACAGGAATTAATATTTGCAATTGGTGGAAGAAGATGAGCTATTAACGTTGTTTGTTGTTTCTTCTGTCAAGCGAACCATGAAGGTGAACGCCATCTGTTATCAGACTGCAAAAGTGTATATTTACAACGCATCCGACAGTTACTATTATTATGTGAAACATGTAATCTAGTATGGAAGAAGCAGGTAAATTCCATTTTACCTCTGGACCGCTGCGGTCTATGTACTGTACAAGCGAATTTTCGGTTGCCAAATAAAATGCTATGATGAAAAAACTGTGTTCTCGCATGCTCGACAAATACTAAGACAGATCTATAAATATTACTGAAGAGAAGCATGCTGCCGGAAGGTCCGAGGCCGTCTGCGATAAGACTATAGGAATCAACCAGGAACGGTGATGTGAATCAACCCAACGGATTTAATCCGAACGATCCGCAGACGACGACGATGACCTTCCTTTTCGAGCAAGTTTTCACCATACGCTCCTGTAAACTAACACTTTTAATATAGTTAACTGGTTACATAAATATTGTTCCGACGACACCTAATTGGCGTATCAGTAGTATTAACCGTGAGGTTCACGCACTTGTGTGTTGCAGGCATCTCTTCAGCAGCTGGGAAAGTTAACTACATAATCATAGTACATTTATTCACTTGCGAAACTCGTTGACAACTTTGCATTTGAATACGACAGCAAAAGAGATTTTCGTAAATACAATACTCGAAGGAAAAGTGCTTGGTATTACCATTTAGCAAATCGAAGCCTTACACAGAAAGGGATGATATATGCAGCTATAAAACTCTTGGACGATTTATCCATGGGAATGTAATGTCTGATAGATACCAGAAAAGTTTCGAAACGTAGGGTGAAGAAGTTTATTCTCACCTACTTCTTATCCACTGTAGAGGTATTCTGGAATAGAATTAATTATTCCTTTTTTGAAGAAAAATCTGTGGTGGCCAGTTTGAAGGCTTATAAATTCCTGGCAGTGCCGGAAATGGAAACTTCTTTCCGGATGCCAGTCTGCTAAGTTACTCAGGACCAGCTGTTGGCTTCTAAACTGTCCTTTCTCTTCCATCATAGAAGGGGACAGGAAAATATCGTTAATAGTGGTGCAAAGTTGTTTATTTCTGGTTTATAATTTGTCGGTAACCGGTTCGTCAAGGGTCTGCATTCATTATGGTTTTGCTTAGAATCATGTTCAGAGAAATCCCCAAGTATGTATCCAGGACCCTTTTGAAAGTCCGTGATCAAACCTTTACTGGGACAGAATGCTGCACGTGGGGGCTTGAGACCATTCGGTATTTACAAAGTCAGAGATCATGTTCAGTTCCGCAATTCTAACCATTTGTGTGTCGTTACTTAACTGCCGTCACATGCATCTGGCTTGGTACTGCAGTTTTCCCAAACCTTAGTACATATATACTAGGAAAATAGCAGAAACACGACCTATAGGTGACAAATATGATTTTTATGACTACAAACATATTAGAAAATCTCAGGAACGTTTGTCCACACATGTGTAAGCGCCATCGTGCTGTTCCCAGGGTTTTTAAATTTACTTTACCCTTTGCTGTTGTTTTGGAATAGCGTTAAAATGATAAGTCATACTGAAAACTGCTTCACCGAACATTTACCCTCTCATGAATTCAAATTTTTATAATTTCTTACGATTTTAAAATACCACTAGCATTAACAATAACGTAAAGTAGAGACTGAGACGAATTCCATTACTGAAGCTTTTGTATTAAGCGGACAGGAGACAAATTTCTCGAATTGGCAGCGAAATGTTTTCTACTAGAAAAGAAATGCACATACTCTTAAAAATAGTTCTCTGTCAGATAAGAGCACTTCTGCCAGTATTTACTCAGGAAGTTGGTTCCTTTATCAAAATGTAATCCAAGAAGAGTGCAAAACACCCATACATGGCTCCCATAAACACTTCATTGGATTCCATTTTGATCTTTATATGTGGTAACAATGGAAGCATACTGTAACACGTCTACCGAACAGGTTGGATGATTCAATAATCTATACTTTAACCGCTTCAGTTCTCTCGTTAGCATTTCACTTTTGTGAACAGATGTTCTATCCAGTCAACAGATTTTCTATACAACAGCCTAAATCTCTTACAAAATATTTATCATCCACCTGAATCAAAAGATTTGCTTAGCAGTTTCCTGTTAAAATATCCCTCTTTGCAAGATAATACACTCCTGGAAATGGAAAAAAGAACACATTGACACCGGTGTGTCAGACCCACCATACTTGCTCCGGACACTGCGAGAGGGCTGTACAAGCAATGATCACACGCACGGCACAGCGGACACACCAGGAACCGCGGTGTTGGCCGTCGAATGGCGCTAGCTGCGCAGCATTTGTGCACCGCCGCCGTCAGTGTCAGCCAGTTTGCCGTGGCATACGGAGCTCCATCGCAGTCTTTAACACTGGTAGCATGCCGCGACAGCGTGGACGTGAACCGTATGTGCAGTTGACGGACTTTGAGCGAGGGCGTATAGTGGGCATGCGGGAGGCCGGGTGGACGTACCACCGAATTGCTCAACACGTGGGGCGTGAGGTCTCCACAGTACATCGATGTTGTCGCCAGTGGTCGGTGGAAGGTGCACGTGCCCGTCGACCTGGGACCGGACCGCAGCGACGCACGGATGCACGCCAAGACCATAGGATCCTACGCAGTGCCGTAGGGGACCGCACCGCCACTTCCCAGCAAATTAGGGACACTGTTGATCCTGGGGTATCGGCGAGGACCATTCGCAACCGTCTCCATGAAGCTGGGCTACGGTCCCGCACACCGTTAGGCCGTCTTCCGCTCACGCCCCAACATCGTGCAGCCCGCCTCCAGTGGTGTCGCGACAGGCGTGAATGGAGGGACGAATGGAGACGAGTCGTCTTCAGCGATGAGAGTCGCTTCTGCCTTGGTGCCAATGATGGTCGTATGCGTGTTTGGCGCCGTGCAGGTGAGCGCCACAATCAGGACTGCATACGACCGAGGCACACAGGGCCAACACCCGGCATCATGGTGTGGGGAGCGATCTCCTACACTGGCCGTACACCACTGGTGATCGTCGAGGGGACACTGAATAGTGCACGGTACATCCAAACCGTCATCGAACCCATCGTTCTACCATTCCTAGACCGGCAAGGGAACTTGCTGTTCCAACAGGACAATGCACGTCCGCATGTATCCCGTGCCACCCAACGTGCTCTAGAAGGTGTAAGTCAACTACCCTGGCCAGCAAGATCTCCGGATCTGTCCCCCATTGAGCATGTTTGGGACTGGATGAAGCGTCGTCTCACGCGGTCTGCACGTCCAGCACGAACGCTGGTCCAACTGAGGCGCCAGGTGGAAATGGCATGGCAAGCTGTTCCACAGGACTACATCCAGCATCTCTACGATCGTCTCCATGGGAGAATAGCAGCCTGCATTGCTGCGAAAGGTGGATATACACTGTACTAGTGCCGACATTGTGCATGCTCTGTTGCCTGTGTCTATGTGCCTGTGGTTCTGTCAGTGTGATCATGTGATGTATCTGACCCCAGGAATGTGTCAATAAAGTTTCCCCTTCCTGGGACAATGAATTCACGGTGTTCTTATTTCAATTTCCAGGAGTGTATAAAGAAGGATACCTTTTGCATCCCGGAATACACAGGTCACTGCCTTCCTTACGGATTAAATCTGTATCGTCTTTGTTGCAACAGACCCACGGGCTTTCATCCTTTGGTTTGATTGTTGCTTAACTTCTGTCGCAAAATCTGACTCCTCAGCTTATCCACAACAGCATCTACGGCTCTCACAAAATCGTGCAATTTGACGTAGGCTCGTTTGGCGTGGTCCACAATTCATAACCCATTTCGACCAGCTGGAACTTGATTTTCACAGATTTCCCGAATTACATCAGTCAAATACCGAGAGAGTTCGCTTGAAAATGGTACGGCCAAATTCCTTCTATAATCTGAGCTCGTGCTCCGTCCCTAACACTTTTGTCGCCGATAGTGTGTTAAAACAAACTTGTCTTTCCTTCGGCGCAAGAGGTCAAAAAATGGTTCAAAAGGCTCTGAGCACTATGGGACTTAACTGCAGTGGTCATCAGTCCCTTAGAACTTAGAACTACTTAAACCTAACTAACCTAAGGACATCACACACATCCATGCCCGAGGCAGGATTCGAACCTGCGTCCGTAGCGGTCGCGCAGTTCCAGACTGTAGCGTCTAGAACCTCTCGGCCACTCCGGCCGGCCGCAAGAGGTCAGTTAAATTCTTTGTGAAAGAAGCCATGCGTCTATACGTCGCTAACCACCTTACGGTATTTGTTGGAGGGTACTACTAGAATCACTACAGTTTTCCCTTTTACCTATACGTGGAAGAACGACCCAATAGCTCTTAGAATGAGCTATAATTTCTGTGATTTTATCGTCTTGGCCTCTTCGCGAGTCGTATGTGGGAGGAACTAATATGTTGCCCGACTCTTCTTGGAACACACGCTGTCGTAATTTCAACAGTAAACTTCTCCGTGGTGCACAGCGCCTCCAGCGACGTTCACTTATAGAGAAGCACGTCTAGCGAGCCTATACAAATATCTTCTCCCCTTTTCTTATTTTCTTTTATTCATTGTGTTAGTGATAAATGGCGCTTCATTTATATACGATACATACATCTGTCTGAACAGAAATATTTAATGTATCTTTTTGTAACCGTCCCTTAACAGAGCTTGTTTCGGCTATCAAACTGAAGAGTCGTGAGTTAGGGTTGGGGTAGAGGGAGATTGATCTTGTTGACGTGAGGACATGGCTGGTGCGGTGACTTTCGTATGTGAGGAGAAGGTTGAAACTTTTAAATTAATATGTGAACCGTATCAATTAGTACAGCAGAAAGACAGTGGTTAACTGGGAACTGTGTCTTTATTTGTGTATGAACTAGCAATAAATCAGCCGGCCGGGGTGGCCGAGCGGTTCTAGGCGCTACAGTCTGGAACCGCGTGAACGCTACGATCGCAGGTTCGAATCGTGCCTCGGGCATGGATGTGTGTGATGTCCTTAGGTTAGTTAGGTTTAAGTAGTTCTAAGTTCTACGGGACTGATGACCTCAGAAGTTATGTCCCATAGTGCTCAGAGCCATTTGAACCATTTTTTTAGCAATAAATCAGTTTTCGCGTGTGCAACGGAAGTAATATGGGTCGCTAGTGAAACAGTACGATTGCCTGAAATCCGATTTGAACATTATGAGGCCTCTGCTACGATGTCAATAAATCTTGAACTTTCTCGTGGCACTCAGTGAACGGAAACTGTTTTACGGGTTAAAATTCAATAAAACAGTCTCGATCGCAACAGATCTTTAGTTTGGTTGGCAGCCGGTTTCTGTCAATAATTTAGACCATCATCAGGCTGTGATTATTGCAATACAATAGAAACACATATTCAGAGGGATTGCTGTACAAAGAAATGACAACATGGCTAAAAATGTCTACTATTGAAGTTACACTAATAGCAAAATAAAATGCTATACCCATGATGGCGGCTGGTGTTGCTGGAACGAGAGAACACGGATGTTAATTGCTTAATAAGGCAGCATTACTCGAGAATACATACTGTAAGCACCGCCCAACGGATACGCCATTACATGACTGAAAACCAAACATGTACTCATTACTTGAGGTATGCTACGTTACATAGTATAATTGAAATTTACAAGAAAATCAGGTATAAAAATATACACAAAAATTACATACATAACGGTTCATAACAAATCGTGTTATAATCGACTTAAAATTAAAAAAACGAAATACCGGACATAATGGCTCTGAGCACTATGGGACTTAACATCTGTGGTCATCAGTCCCCTAGAACTTAGAACTACTTAAACCTAACTAACCTAAGGACATCACACACATCCATGCCCGAGGCAGGATTCGAACCTGCGACCGTAGTAGTCGCGCGGTTCCGGACTGAGCGCCTGAACCGCTAGACCACCGCGGCCGGGCCGGACATAATGTGATCGATTTTGTGTGCAGACTGTGTGTGTTAACTGCCCTCTATGAACTCTTTAAAGTAGTCGTAGTTGAGACGACTGTATTGGTTACTATGGCAAAAGCTTCTCGATATCGATAGTTACGCTCCAACGAGGTCCACCGCAGACACCGTGATGGTGGAAAGAACTCTGAGGAGGTGGCGGCTATCCAAAGGCTTGGAAGTCGGTCGTTGTGTTACAACTTTGATAGACAATAGTAGCGAAGAAACTGATTTCCACAATCCTGCCTCCAGTGGTCAGAAGAAATAACTGGAGCCATCACTGTAGACTACTGTCAAAGGACGCGGTTATAAAACTTTGACTAGTGCTGAAGTGCTGGCTTCAAAAGAACAGACACCATCTTAGTATACATATAGTTAAGGCTCACCGGCCACTTGACCATCCTCTTCTTCTGTGCGAATGCACGAACAGTGCCCGAACTCTTACGGGTATCGGCAACGCGCCGCGAGTAATGAGTATAATGGGCGGAGGCACTACGAATGTAGTGCGGGACAATACGTTGAGAATGTGGATTTCGCGGGAGGCGTGCCAGAGATAAATCCCTGCAGTCGCGCAATCGTCTGTGTACTCGGTGGCTCAGATGGATAGAGCGTCTGCCATGTAAGCAGGAGATCCCGGGTTCGAGTCGCGGTCGGGGCACACATTTTCATCTGTGCCCGTTGACGTATGTCAACGCCTGTAAGCAGCTAAGGATGTTCATTTCATTGTAATTTCATTCTAACGAGCTGCATGGTCACCGATGGTATCTGTTCTTTCGGACATGTCCAAAAGAACAGATACCATCTTAGTATACATATAATTAATATATTGTAGGGCGATTTTAATAATCATCATGTGGGTAATGTTTATGAAGGTTCCAAGTAACACGTGGGTTCGATCTCATAGTCCAGGGAATGACAGGTACCTTACGTGAATTAGCCTGTCTTATTAGCGGTGTGGGTAGCGAGAGCAATATTCCGTTCTTGGACAGTTTCTCTCAGTTAAGCTGCACGTGTGGCTTCACCGCAGGAACAGACCCTAGTCGGCAGTTTGCTTAAGGAACCCTCTTAGCGTTCTAGTCTGAAAGGAACTGGGCTGCGAGGTAAGTACCGCGTTGTGCAGAAGGGACAGAGGCTGCGCAGGGCCGAATTCTGGTCGCTTCGGCGAAATCCGCCGTCTTGGAGGCGAGCAAAAGGGGGAATGCTAAGCGATGTGTAGCGGCTCGTTAGTGTGCGGAGCTTTCGGCCATACATCTGCTAATTTAGAATCGCGGAATGCACCTTAGCTCGGAACTTCATAACCAAGTCCAGATAGCGTTCGTCTGTGGTGCATTACTTCTAACTTGTTGCACCATACTAATCGTAATGCATGTAATAAAATCCGGTGTGCAGTAAATGTATGACTCTAGCACACAGACACTAGCATGAACGTGAATACGTCCAGTCCACATCCATTACCTGAGCAAATTATCCATTGGTTTATAATTGTGAAAGCACCCAGGATATTGACATTATTATCGTGACGTTAAATGTTGCACTCAGTAAAATAAATTAATGTTTAATTCATTGGTTTGGTATTATTCCAGGCAACGGCCTTGCTGCAGTGGATACACCGGTTCCCGTGAGATCACCGAAGTTAAGCGCTGTCGGGCGTGATCGGCACTTGGATGGGTGACCATCCAGGCCACCATGCGCTGTTGCCATTTTTCGGGATGCACTCAGCCTCGTGATGCCAATTTAGGAGCTACTCGACCGAACAGTAGCGGCTTCGGTCAAGAATACCATCATAACGACGGGGAGAGCGGGGTGCTGACCCCACGCCCCTCCTATCCGCATCCTCCACTGAGGATGACACGGCGGTCAGATGGTCCCGGAAGGCCACTCGTGGCCTGAAGACGGAGTGCTATTATTCCAAACAATTAAAATAGAATCCCGTATTTATAATGAGAATGAAAATCAGACAAGTAATTATCAGAGAAAGAGAGAATGATAAATAAGCTAGAAGCATTAGGAGAAACCTTTTATTAACCCTCCACATGACAAGGAATCTTTCTACTTGTTCCATTAACAAAGATATTTTCATTAAACGAACCATCCCCGTAACAGGAGCCTTTCAAATATGTACAGGAAGCGTTCATAGTATTTATATTAAAATTATTAAAATCCTAAAATATTTGCTTAAAAGAGAGAAAAATTAAGTGGCCGTCCATGGGTGTAACTATGGTTCGATAACATGTATAAGAATAGTATTCCAATAATATTCTTAACTAGTATTGTTAATTACAGTAGCAGGCGATAACGAGTGGAAGTCTTGATTTCTACATTATAAAAGTATAAAGAGAAGGCTGCAGTTGTCTTATAGCAAATCGTCAAAAAGGTTAAATATCTTTGAACACTATATAAAATAAAGTCTTCCATTGAAAGAATGCTTTCTCAAATTTTATTTCACAGATGCCACGGAGTGGACACTGTATAGACTTACACACTCCACAAATACGTCAGTGCCGAGTGTTTCAAATTGTTCTCATTCTGCGCCTCCAACACCAATAAATCAAGTCCCGAATGAGAGCTGGGGTAATACGGGAATCGTATCATTATCTGGAACAGATACATAGGCTGTCCCAGGAAGAACCGCCAGTATTCAGAGATATGACAGGAACGATCATTGTAAGCAGGAAAATCTAGTAAACACGGACTCTAAAATGCAAAAACGCTTACCTAAGAGCTATGAGCACTATTTCATCAACGCTACTGTAAAATTCACGTATTCTGCTGAACAAGTGCAAGCAAGGAGCTCAGAGTAGAAAAGATTCGCTTTACTGTATCGAGAATGAAAAAGCGCTCATAACTCTTAGGTTTTTAGAGCCCATGAAAGTTCGTTCCTGTCACATCTCTGAATATTGACCATTCTTCCTGAGACAAGCCATGTAAGGTATCTGGAGACATTGTTTTCAACGCAGAATCGTCAGGACTGCTAAACAGAACCAGGCAGTTACAAAATTTGCGTAGAGTGTGTTTTCTCTTTCAAATAAATTTATTGGCACTTGTGAGAACCGAAGGTAGTGGCTCCCCAGACAATATTCTGTATGTAAAGTCTAATGTTAGTATCACCTTTCTAATATCTTTATTAAATGATGATTAATGTGACAATTTACCTGCTTTTTATTTTAACCTTGACAAGAAAATTAATTTGTGGAATCTAAGCCGGCCGCTGTGGCCGAGCGGTTCTAGGCGCTTCAGTCCGGAACCGCGCTGCTGCAGGTTCGAATCCTGCGTCGGGCATGGATGTGTGTGATGTCCTTAGATTAGTTAGGTTTAAGTAGTTCTAAGTCTAGGGGACTGATGACCTCAGATGTTAATTCCCATAGTGCTTAGAGCCATTTGAACCATTTTGTGGAATCTAAAACTGATAAACAGTTATTGTCTTAGGTTATGGATGGCCAAGAATTTGGCACGCGAGCTGTACTCTGGCACGACAGTCATAGCTCTCCAGCCCGGCTGTACACTTCCCTCAACGTTACGTCATGCTATCTGACAAGGAACACCTTGAGTATGAGCTTGCAAGCTCAATCTTTAGTAAGGCTCATTTGGAGGTGCTGTGTTTACAGTTGTGACAGGAAAAATATTACCTGCCCTTGACTCACCAAGTGCATCAGGAGGACAACAGAAAGTGAGTGTCCTGGAGGTGCAAAGAGCAACCTTCTATGGGTTTTATGTATTACACTTCACAAAATGGACATCATCGACATTCAAGAAATGTCCAAAATAAACCTTTGACTTGTATCATGAACACAAAATGAGAAATGGCTCGCCATAGTAATCACAGAGACTTGCTCCAGCAAGATAGACGGCGAATTCTTTCGGAGTTACAAACCGTGCAGGACTTTCAGCTAGATATCCAATCTTAAAGAATGCATATAGTATCATACTGGTGAAACTGGGTGATATGAACTGATGGAATGTGATGGCGTGTAACCGAATACGAAACAGTCTGTCGTGGAGTTTATCGTTAAACTCGCTATCCTTTAAGACGTAGCTGCACACCGTGCGATAATATGATTTATAGACACGAAAAAAACAAATACCTAGAGGCTGAATTTGTCCAGTAGTTCCAGAAGGTATGATTTGGAATGTCACACACTTTTCAGTGGGGATAGCTTGCAGTAGAGGAGTATGATTTTCATACACAGACCAGGAATCAAGCAATAGCTAGTTAGTTCCATCACCTATTGGTTAAAAGCAATGTTCATACCCTAGCTGTAGTTTTCTTACGCCTGTTTTCCCACTCATGTTTGGTGTGACGTGAATATTCCCTACATACCCTTTCAAGATCACGCACACAAAAAAGAATCGTAGGAGGCAGATCACACCCAACTTCTCGCAGCACAATAAATGATTTTCCAACCAATTTACCATCCAGATTAAGAGTCGGCGTAATTGTATACGAATGCGTCAAAGTATTGATGGTAGTTGACCTTGATACAACTCTCTCGGTACCTCTAATTTCTAGGGATCCTTTCATAAGCGTTTCTTCTTCAAATCCCGATCGGTCGGTATTGAAACAAAGTCCTTACTGAACGATCGGATAAATTTGTTTATCTCATCCACAAATTTTTGGGCAGATTCCCCAGTTTGCTGAGTATCGTCGCGTTCACACTTTAATTGAAATTTCGTTATCAGACGTCTTCCAGTTTGCAGCTCTGTTTGAAGTTGTACAGCCATTCATTGCTTCCGCTGAAATCACTGAAATCTAGGTCGCGCGCAATCTGATGTGCATAGCGTAGTAGGTCACTATCATGCGCATCCTGTAAATTGTATCGAGCATCCTTAAAACGCGCAAACACCAGTGTTTGCAACAAGTGCGTCTTCTCATTCCCTGAAAATCGGTAGCTTTTCTTATACATTACACGTTCATATTGCAGCAGACGTATTCGAAATCTGTTCATATTTGTATTTTTTTTATTCTGCTGCGCACAATATTCCATGTAATTAATTATGTTTAGTACTCGCTCCTTGGACGACGATTGTCCTTTATTACATTTCATTGAAGACGGGATTGTGGCTATCAGTCAGACAAGGATGATGAACTACATGGCTCGACACCTGTTTAAGTATCACTTTCGCTTGTTCAGCACGTATAGTCATCAGTGTACTTCTCATGTACACTGATAAGCCAAAACATTATGACCACTGCCCACGCCCATGCCTCACCAGAAGAACTGGTGGAGCCATTTTTCGACAGAACAACGTTCGTCTACACATGGAACTTGTCTCTAATGACTGCTCTGCCACAAATGTCCCCGGACCTGTCTCTAATAGAATGTATGTCGGACCAGCACAGACACCACCTCCATCCCTGTCCCAGTACCTAGGATATCTAGAACAAGAGCCGGCCGGTGTGGCCGTGCGATTATAGGCGCTTCAGTCTGGAACCGCGTGACCGCTACGGTCGCAGGTTCGAATCCTGCCTCGGGCATGGATGTGTGATGTCCTTAGGTTAGTTAGGTTTAAGTAGTTCTAAGTTCTAGGGGACTGATGACCACAGATGTTAAGTCCCATAGTGCTCAGAGCCATTTGAACCATTTTTGAATCATCTAGAACAAGAGGCAACAGTTTGTAAGCTATCCACAGGCTGTTAAAACGGCCTTATGACACCCTTCCCACCAAAAACAGCGCTTGCATCCATGCCAGATGGGAGGTAACGTTATACTGGGTAACTGGGATTATACAGCCAAGTTCTTTTTAAATGTGACTTGATACCCTGTCAGATCCTTTACAGCAAGTGCAACGGTAATTTGGTTTAGTCTTAATCGTAATTTACCACAAATAACTTCAACATAGAACTATTCCTACTTTATTGCAAAATTGACACTGTCACATCCATTGTCAAAAACAATATCATCATTAATCTTCAGAATTACTCATTTACATCAGTCAAGCAAACTTCTAGACTATTCAATTTCTTTCATCCCTCCCTTGTGGGTGCTAAAGTTTTTTTTTCTCAGGCAGTGTTCTACGTTTCGTCACAGTTTTTCATCCGTCACAACGTAGGTTATCCTGTTATATTCGCATTTTTATGGCATTCACGTTTATAAATTTGGCAAAATTTTTAAGAAGGAGGTGACATGATGCCAAAGACATTTGTTAGTATGTTTTATTTCGCACAATGGACATGTAGATGGAGCATTCTATGAGGTTCGTGTGAATGGTAGAACACAATATATAGGTTGTCATAATCTCTCTTTCCAATCATTTATCCTGACTGGCGGGGTCTGGTGTTATGGTTAACTGGATTAAAGGGTGGCCGGATGTCCTTCCTATCGCCACCCCATAACCCCGAGGGGACGGAATGTGTGTACCCCAACTGCCTGCGTCTAGTGTAATCCATGGAATAGTGCGAACGTGTTGCAAATGTCTGTGAGTCGTGTAACTGGGGCGGAACGTGGGTTCAAATGACTCTGAGCAGTATGAGACTTAACTGCTGAGGTCACCAGTCCCCTAGAACTTAGAACTACTTAAACCTAACTAACCTAAGGACATCACACACATCCATGCCCGAGGCAGGATTCGAACCTGCGACTGTAGCAGTCGGGCGGTTCCAGACTGTAGCGCCTAGAACCGCTCGGCCACTCCGGCCGGCCGGAAAGTGGGGACCAGCCAGGTATTCACCTAGCGGGATGTAGAAAACCGCCTAAAAACCACATCCAAGCTGACCGGCACACCAGCCCTCGTCGTTGGTCCGCCGGGCGGATTCGATCCGGGGCCAGCGCGCCTACCCGAGTCCAGCAAGCAACGCGGGTCATATAGGTTGCCATAATATAAGTATTGAATAAATATGGTAGACACCCTCCTAGATGTACAAACAATATTAGAGAACGACATTCGAAAGGATGAGTAATGATAACAGTACAGATGGAGCATGCACATCTGCTGCACATGTCGGAGGTCACTAGCCGCTATTACTGGAAGAAATCACCCTAGTTTTCGCTTTAAATAAACTGGGAAATTCTGAGTATGGATTGACGGATGGCGTTTAGAAACTCGGTCCTCCATAATATCAGTCCTGTGTCCTAATCATCGTAGCTACGCAATCGAGAGAAATTCTTATGAAAGAGTGCCCACTGCACAAAAGCCACAAATCGAAATAAAAATACACAAATAGGCAGATATTAATAGAAACGTTTATGCCAAAGGAGCATCGATGTGTGAAACTTTCAAACAAGTACTGCAGCAAAATGTTATCGAAATACACCTCCGAAATACTAAGAAATCTCAGTTCTTTCCAGATGGAGATAACACATGGACGAAACCACCCTGTAACACTGTTACAGTGTGGTTTCAAAAAATACAAAAATGTAGAAAAATAGAAGAAGTATAACTGTTTCACCTACTCCCTTGTCAGGTCAGGTTATTGTAAAACTAAGACAGTGCGGAGTGGCTGCATGGCTAGAGGCGCCATATCACGAATCGCCCCCCCCCCCCCCCCACCCCCCCGTAGGTTCGAGTCCTCCAGCGGG
Organism: Schistocerca cancellata; assembly: GCF_023864275.1. NCBI lineage: Eukaryota > Metazoa > Arthropoda > Insecta > Orthoptera > Acrididae > Schistocerca > Schistocerca cancellata. Next base: position 234,228,224 of record NC_064629.1, on the reverse strand, counting down.
CATGGGTGCGTGTGTTGTCCTCAGCGTAAGTTAGTTTAAGTAGTGTGTAAGTCTAGGGACCGATGATCTCAGCAGTTTGGTTCCATAGGATTTCAAACACATTTGAACATTTTGTAAAACTGATTGGTATAATAATTGATAGGGATTTTGCAAGCCGGTTATCACTGATGGAACTCAGCAAAGATCCGTGCCTGATGGAGACCCTGTCAGGTTCTACATAGCATTTGCAACGGTAACTTGATTTAATCCCAACCGTAATTTACCACAAACAACATGAGCATAGAACTTTTCCTATGTTCATGGAAAAGTGCACCGGTTTAATCCATCGACAAAAACAATTGCAGCATTATTCTTCAGAACTATTCGCTTACAGCACTCATCTCCATTTGTAGCGGACTTCTAGAATATATTCCCAGACCAAACACAAATACATGCACGGGATATGGTGACGTTCACATTCTCTACCGTCAAGGATCCCGTAAACAATACTCTTACGAAGGTGTTGAGAAATGTCAAAAGTTACCTCATACACTTGTCGATGATGAGATCCTTAGAAACAGCAGCATAAGAGGAGAATGACGTGGCCGTTCGTGCTGTCTCCAAGTGGGAGCTTCCAAGGGAAATAAGTGAGGCAAGGAGACCGAAGTTGTTCAAGAATATTTTCCAAATTATATGGGAGTAGAAGTCAATGAGGGAGCATTAATACTTGTGGGATTGATACTTAGGAATAGCTGGACACTGAGGACATATTTTTAGTCATCGTTGGAAGCAGGGGATACAGTAACACTTAGGAATATCTGGACACTGACGACATATTTTTAGTCATCATTGGAAGCAGAGGCTACAGTAACACGAGGCAGTTCACGTATTCGCTGTTTTTCACTTGACACTGGAACTCTTTTCAGAGCTATAATGTCGAGGCTGAATTTTCAAATTTCATACTAATTTCCTTGTTTACTTTATATTTGCATTATTTCAGGTACTTGGCCACAGCTTCAAACGAAATACAGCCTTATGTATAGCCTGTTGCTGTACTACTGCACGCTGTAATGTGGATATAAGACACAAAGTTTTCTGTTAAGTCCCTTCCTAACGGGCCTCATATTTCAGCCATGGCCCACCTTAATAAGAACTACATCACCATGTAATACTGCACTCGTCTCTGGAGTAGGGTACCTAATCTTTCATGCACCCCAGATAATCTCGAAAAGCTTGACATAAATGTACAGCTCGCTGCTCCAGTTCTTTAAATCAATCAACGAGACTGCCGTATACTTGACTTCTGAGATAACTCCAGACAAAAAAAATCCTAAGGACTCAGATAACGCAATCTTGGAAACCAAGCTAAAGGCCGTGATCGACCTATTTATCTTGGATGATGTTGGCACGTTAGATATCTTCTCACATCCACATCAAAATGTCCGTTGCCCTATCAGGCATGTCCCACATTCCCCAACCTTGTATCATGTTTGAAATTTGAACCTAATTACGTGAGAGTTTATACAGTATTTCAAACACATTTATACTCAGTAGGACAGTATTCCACAGTGTAACCAGTGGCGGCTCACAAACACATATTCGCAATGCTCTCAAGGACGGCTCGTTTGCCGACTCAGGTTTACTTGAATGTTTTGTCTCTACTATCGTATGCTATTATCATTTTCAGTTCTCGCTGTTCACTGTGATACATCCTGCTTGAACGGGGTTTCGCAGGAGGAATGATCAGTATTCAGGTATATAACAGGAACGAGGATTCGAAGTAGAAAGTCTAGTAGACATGGGTCCTACAATACATACCTTACTAGATATGAGCACTTTCTCATCTTCATTAATGTGAATCACAACTCTTCTACTCGATAAGTGTCATAACTCTTAAGGTATGTATTTTAGATGTCATGTTTACTATACTTTCTGTTCTTGTTTTCGTCCTTGTTATCTCCTCCCAAAACATGAAAAGCAAAGACCTTGCGGAGATTTGTTTAACAGTATTGAAGATGAGGTGCTCGTTGCTCTTAAAGTATACATTTAAGAGACCAAGTTTATTAGACCTTTTGCTTAGAATGTTCCTTCCTGTCATATCCCTGAATATTGACCATTCGCACTGGGAAATCCAGTATGCGTCTATTTTTGAAATGGCAGCCAACAGCTGAGTCACGATTGTAATGACATTAACAACAACAACAAATTAAAGCCTAGTTTTCTGTCCTTCTTCCCTTTCTTAAGAAATTTCTCGCTATTGTTTGTATACCGTAGCGAATTTCTATCAACTTTATTTATTTTATTTCCGGTAGATTGAAATGAATGCTTCAGTCTAATAGAGGAGCTGATTTTCGCTCTCTTAAGAAATCTGGTCAGATCTAAAAATTACACAAACCATGCATCTCAACTAGCAAAAAATTCATTTTTTCTAGGCAGTATATCTGTAATTTCTATTCACGTTGGAAGATTTTTACCTTTTGTTCTACACTCCAGTGAATACTAAGTTGGACGTTCTTGAAAGAACATAGGAATTTTAATTAACGTATGCCGCTGGGATAGGTCTAGTTATTAGTAAGCTTTCACAGTCTTCTGCTTATGCATCAGGTCTCACATAGTATTTTTTCATGTAGTTTAATGAATATTTTGGAAACATAAACTTCTGTTGCCTAGGAATCACATCCTACACTGTGGAAGCCCTCTTTGAATGTAATTGGCTTACTTTTTACAAGACGAGCAATGTACATGGACTGCATTGTGGTATCCTCTGTACAATAAAGACACATTATTATTCTTGGAATGTAGACAACATTCCTGCCTCCAGTTAATTGTATCCACGGTACATCTTCACTTGGCTATTTATCGAAAACTTTGTTTTGAAGTGGAACGCCACTGTCTACGGTTCGGAAGAGAACACATTTTTCCCGTGCTCATAGAATTCCTGGTATAGTGATGTTATATAATGCAACTTTATTCTTACTAATATTTGTAGTTCTGCCTGAAATATGCCATTAAAATGCGTGAGCGCTAACCGTCCATTACAGTGCTACATACAGTAACAGACCATTCACTTGAACAAAATAACCTACTGATTACGAAAGAGATAAGGAAATATTGAAATTGTATACTTTATAAGGTGCCTCTGATGCTAACAATAAGCCTCGTGCCCAGTGTATTAATAAGCTTAGGTCATCTAAGGTGAGATGGCCTTGAACTGCTCTCAAGCATTGGCCGAAGTGTTTTTAGTGACGTGCCAAACATTGAGGTAAATAAATTGGTTTTTCATTCGGTGTACTTACAGTACTAGAGCCAATTTCAGCAGCCAATAGGTTCTTTTTGTTTATCAAGAAACTTCATTCTAACAGAGCGTTACAGCCCGCCATAGTTTTAATGACTAATATTAGCGGCCATGAAATTTAACATTTCTTTAAACTCGAATAAAAGAAGGAAACTGTAGTCAAAATGACCAACCTTTGAAGATTGAAGGTGCAAATCCGTGAAATGTGTAGGAGACGACCGGATTTTTTTAATCGTGAGAAGAAAGTAACTTCAACGAGTGTTATTGATTAAGGTACCTGAATTTCGTTACAAAATTCTTTATTGAGCGTCAACAGTTTTTTGCTGTATATTGTTCATTTCCGTAAAGCACCTAACAACTTTTTTCTTATGCACAGCTAACAAATACCTCACACGGGATGTTGCAACATTTGCTACGCACGCCGGCCGAGGTGGCCGAGCGATTCTAGGCGCTACAGTCTGGAACTGCGCGACCGCTACGGTCGCAGATTCGAATGGTGCTTCGGGAATGGATGTGTGTGATGTCCTTAGGTTAGTTAGGTTTAAGGTTCAGCAGTTAAGTCCCATAGTGCTCAGAGCCATTTTAGCCATTTGCTTCGCACAGTCAGTTTTGCTGAACCTGCAACTTCAAACTGGGTATTATTCGCACTGACAAGACTTGGCGGAAGGCAGACATATTAAAAGAGACGGCATGTTTCCAGAAACTCGACAACTTCTCGACGCATATCTTGTCAAGCAGTCCTCGTAATTTTCTCGAGAACGTAAACATGGTTTTGACTCCACTGTGATATTCTGAAGACAAAAATAGACGCGGACGTCATGTGGAGTAGGTCAATAGGTCGTATTTCAAACGTTATTTGGCCTTGTATTAACAGCGAGTACTAAACGTGCAGTGTGGTAGGCCAGGAACATCAAATAACACCTGCGAGAAAATTCGGTCATTTCATTTGATACTCTGATGATTCGTATAGAAACTGTGAACATTGAGATTTCTCAAGAACGTATCCAGGAACCCCTTTGATTCTCTGATTAACACTAGAAGTACCATGTCGGACATTTTTGACCTCCATAATCATCGTAGGACCAAACGGTATCATGACTTTTCATCATTTATGGGGTGTACGACTCAGCAAAATTTCACCCCTTAGCTCACCTAGTAACATGAAAAACTTACCTGTTACACCAGCAGTACCATGTGGGTCCTTTTTTACCCACGCCTATTAACGCAGTTTGTTATCAGTTACACCGGTTTTCAGACACCAAATAGACTCCTGGAAATTGAAATAAGAACACCGTGAATTCATTGTCCCAGGAAGGGGAAACTTTATCGACACATTCCTGGGGTCAGATACATCACATGATCACACTGACAGAACCACAGGCACATAGACACAGGCAACAGAGCATGCACAATGTCGGCACTAGTACTCCATTTCCAGGAGTGTAGTTTCTAGGAGTGCCTCGACGTTATTTACGAGATATTGAAGTATATTATCATACTTTGGGCCAAAAAGAACGTAAATACGAAGTATTCGGTGGTTGGATGATACTTTATATCAGCGCGGCTTTCCGTTTTCTATGGACTGGCGACATGTAGACCTACGGAGTGACTCTGCGAAGCTACAGAATAACATATTATACAGTGGGGAATCCTCCCATCCACTTCTACACTGATGTCTGAGCACTGCTAACAGTTCTCTTACACGACAGCAGATGTCAGGCGCGTCGCTCTTACAGAACGTCACGAGTGACAACTTCTTCACCTCCGTGAAACTGGCAGATGAGCTGAAACAAAAGGGAACAAGTTTAGTTGGCGCTCTTCGGAGATCACTCAAGGAGGTCCTTCCTGCAGCGCGGAGTGGAGAAGACACATGTATGCAACTCCCTTACAAGTCAGGCGACAATCTTCTCACAGCTTACCAAAAAAAAAAAAAGTATCCGTAACCTGAGTAACATTCACGTCGCCTTCCGTATACGCCTCCCGTCCCCCACGCGGATCCTCTCACCTACAAATCCCTCATCTGTCCTATCCTCAGTTATGCCAGCATTGCCTGGATCTCCGCCCCCACCCACTTTTACAAGGCCCTCCAAATCCTTGAACGCCATGCGCTCCGCCTTGCCTTCCGTATCCGCCTTCCTTCCCCCACACGGCTCCTGTATGAACTGATCCCCATCCCCCACCTCCTTCTGTTCCTTCAACATCTCCGCATCCTTTACATTGTTCGCAGGCTTGATCCCCCCCACCCTCTGGTTTCCTCCTTCCTCCCCACCCCACGCCCGTTGCCACGCCTCTATAACTGTATCCCTCCCTCTCTCCACCTCCACACCCTCCATCTCCTTCTTCAGGGCCATTTCCAACGCCTCCCCCTCCCGGATGACGAACTTCGCCATGACATCTACCCTTCCTTCCAACTATAACCTGGCCTTGTTCCCCCCCCTCTCCCTAGGGCTCCCTTTTTTTCCTCTTCCCTCCTTCTCCCAGAGCGGATTTTCCTCCTTCCCCCCCCCCTCCCCCTGAGACCCTGCACCCCATACTTGCTTCTTTCCTTCCCACGTCCCTCCCTACCTGGCCCTCTTCAGCACACCAACACTCATCTCCCCCATCTCTTCCCCTCCCTCCCTTCTTCAAGTTTCCCTCATCTCCTTGCGCCTGGCAGATCCTCTGTCTTGATCATCGTCAGTGTGCCACATCAGTGTTGTGTTTAGTGCTGTTTCTCCTGTGCGTCAAGAGGTGTGATTTTAATTGTGTACTGTCTTGAGGTTCGCCATCAGTGTTTGTTATGTGCTACACCATCCGTCGATACATTTCATGCTCCAGTCATACTGTGCCTTGTGTTGTTTTAATTGTCGCAGTGTGTGGCTTTTTGTGTGTGCTACTTTTAAACAGTTTTAACAGTTTTTTATCTCCATTTTATGGTCACCCCGTTTTTTTGTCTATTGCCTTCCATGATGATCCCCCTTTTTTATCTCTATGTTCACCATATTCTCTCCTTTGTATATTTTTAAATTTCTTCTATTGTTTGTTCTATGTCTTTCGGCTGAAGAGCAGCGCATATGCTGCTGCCAGCCCGCCCCGATGGGGAATTGAAATACAATAAAGAAAAAAAAAAGCGGATCCTCTATGATCTCATTCCTTTCCCCCATCTGCTCCTATTCCTCGAACATATCCGCATCCTCTACACCTCCCGCCGTCTTGAACCCCCTCACCCCCTGGTTGCTCCTCTCCTCTCCCATCCCCACCCCCTGCCACGTCTTCACCGTTGTGTCCCCCCTACCCTCCATCTCTACACCCTACATCTCCTTTCCCAAGGTGGCTTCCATCAACTCCCCCTCCCGGATGATGCCCTCTCTCCCTCCATTTATCCCTCCTATCACCTCTGATCCTCACTCCCCCTCCTTTCCTCTGTCCTTTCCCTGGGCTCCCTCTTCCCCCCTTCCATCCTGTTTTCTCCCCACTAAACCTCTCCCTACCTCCCTTCTCCCCCCCCCCTGAGTCCTTTTGTATTCCCCTCCTCTGCTTCCCCCACTCCCTGTCGCGTCTGCCCAGCGCCCCCCACCCCTCTTATGGGTCCTCATCCTCCATCAGCTCCTTTCCCGGCTACCCCCCTTTTTTTATTTTCTCATCATCTGTCCAGTTTCCCCCCACCTGCTCTCGGCTGTGGTATGTCACATTTGCCAACTTTTTAGTGCAGTGTTCCTGTGACTGTTCAGTGTTGTTCGTCTTTCTCGTGTTGCGAGCAGAAACCATGCTGTCGCTGGGTGAGAATTTTATGTCTTTTGCGAACAGAAACCAGACTGTCGCCGTGTTTTTTTAATTGTCTGTCTATTGTTTTACCTGTCTGCTTTGTATGTATTTTCTTAGCGTCATCATCCCTCTGATCTTTGTTTTAAGTTCCACGATTTCTTTTCGCCATGTTACTCTTAAAGTCTCCGATTTTATCGCCTGTTTTTATTATTTATTCTCTTCATCTTTCTAACAAAGTCTGTAGGCTGAAGAGCGGCATACTAAGCTGCTGCCAGCCCGCCCCCTTCGGGGGGAATTGAAATTCAATAAAGGAAAAAAAAAAACATTCATGCTGGATGTCAGATGAATGAGAATACTCAGAAGAAACTTCCAGAAAGTGTGAAGTTTTATAATGAAACTAAGGATGGTGTCGATATAGTTGACCAAATGGTTAGACACTGCAGTGGCAGATCTGGCATCCACCAATGGCCGAATGAGAATACTCAGAAGAAACTTCCAGAAAGTGTGAAGTTTCATAATAAAGCTAAGGATGGTGTCGATATAGTTGACCAAATGGCTAGACACTGCAGTGGCAGATCCGGCACCCACCGATGGCCTGTGCGTGTCTTTTACAATATTCTTGGCCTTGCCATGACAAACGCTCACACAATTTTTAAGTTACTTACCTCTAAGAATATTTCACATGGGGACTTTACCCTCAGAGTAGCAGATGAGCTTGCTGCCCTATACAAACTGCAGACAGGAGCCAGTCTCCCCTTGCAGGCACTCGATACCGGCGCTGGTCAATATGGAAAAGGGGTTGTCATATTCAGGACTTTATCCTCAAAGTCGCAGATGAGCTTGTCGTCTCTTAGAAACTGCAGAGAGAAGTCAATCTCCCCTTTCAGGCACTCTATACCGGCACTGGCCAATATGCAAGTAGAAGATCTTGTCAAATCCAGGTTTCCTGCAAGCAACAAAACAACAAATGGAAATAAAACATCAAGCGTATGCTTCAAGTGTAACAAGTATGTATGCAAAAGTTGCCGAACAAAAGCTCTGGTGGAATGTCTGAATCCCAGCTTAGGCATTCTGTCACGTCCTCGTTCTTAAGTATTTCCGAATATTTATAATTATAGGCCGAAGCTATTCGTTCTTATGTTTTGGTTCCTTGATTACAATAATCGAGAAAACACGCAGAGCATATTAGTCACTTGCTGCATTTTAGAATCTTTCACAAATATTTGGTACTTACCTTATTTTTCTATAAAAGTAAAAATACTATTAATACTCATATAAACAATGTTTTGATTCTGTTTCAATTTTTTTTATAAAGAAAAACACTATAACATTGTTTTACGTACTTGTTTTAACGACGAGTGATGAAAGATTGTGGAATTTCTTTTGTAAAATTTAAAATAAAAAAAGTTGACTTCTGAAAATTTATGTTTGATGGTGTACTGTTCATTTTGGAGACGTATTGTCAACATGAAGACACTCAAAACACCACCCAAATAGGAATAAAACAGTGTTTCTCTACTGTGTGTCAAAAATGACCCACATGGTACTACTAGGGGTATGGCGAAGTCCGGTACTTCTAGTGTTCAATATGTAGTGCGTCCGACTGCAGGAAGTTGACACCATCACACAACTGGGAACTTAAAAAGTCAGATATCATCTACAGTTCCGTAATTTCAACCATTTGCGTGCTATTCTAATACTTACCTTAGCAGAAATCATTACTTTCGTCACTCTTACCGGACTAGGAGTTGCAGCTATTTCAGAGCGTAGTGCGATTATATATTAACAAAAAAAAAACACCTTTATGTCGAAAATATTGTCTTTGTGAGAACATAGCTTGGATACATTCCCTGTCCGCAACAGAAATACTTTCGTATTCACTCACATGTCCCGTATATAATTCTCACAGCTCTTTCGAAAGTGACTACGAGTTGCGTCTTTTAACAGCGGACCACTAAACAGGGGTTAATAACTGCAATTTGCCGAAGAAAGGGTACTATTAGCGTTATTTTGGTGTTTATTCTACCAAGCGAACCATGTAGGTTAACGCCATCTGTTATTAGACATAAAAATCTATATTTACATGCATCCGACCGTTATTGTTATTATATGAAACATGTAATGTAGCGTGAAACAAGTAGGTAAATGCCATTTTTCCTCCCGAATGTTGCGGTCTGTGTGTTGTACACGTGTATATTCCTCTGCCACATGTAATGCTATGATGAGAAATTGTGTTCTCGCATGCTCGACGAACATTGAGACAGGTCTATAAATATCATTGAAGAGAAACAAGCTCCGGAAGGTCCGAGGCCGGCTGCGACAAGATTATAGGAATCAACCAGGAACGGTGAAATGCTTCGACCGCACGGATAATATCCGTGTATATACGTTCCGCAGACGGCGACGATGACCTTCATTTTCGTGCAAGATTTCACGTTACAGTCCTCTAAATTTACACTTTCAATATAGTTAACTCTCCCACGAAGCAGAGATGGGGGAATCAATAGCATTAAGTGTGAGTTTCAGACATCTCTTTAAGCAGCTGGGAATATTAACCACAGCATCACAGCACATTTATTCACCTACGAAATTTGTAGTCAACAGAGCATTCGAGTATGACAACAAAAGAGATATTCGGAAGTACAGCTCTAAAAGTAAAAGTGAACAATATTAATATTTAATGGTTCTAAATAGCCGGCTGTTGTGGCCGAGCGGTTCTAGGCGCTTCAGTTCGGAACCGCGCTGCTGCTACGGTCGCAGATTCGAATCCTGCCTCGGGCATGGATGTGTGTGATGTCCTTAGGTTAGTTAGGTTTAAGTAGTTCTAAGCCTAGGGGACTGATGATCTCAGATGTTAAGCCCCATAGTGCTCAGAGCCATTTGGTTCGAAATAGGAAGGGGTGAAATACGCACGTATAAAGTCTTAGAAGATCTATCCCTGTGAATGCATGGATAGCAAAAGTGTTTCCAGACATGGGTTACAGTAGTTTATCCTGACCTCCTTTGTTCTACGTAGAGGAATCCTTGAATATAATTAATTAATCATTTTTACAGGAAAGCCAGTAAATGGTCAGTTCACAGTCTTATAAATACTTATTTATGTTATATATACTCCGGCCACATGACCCTGGAGGCCCACGGGTACTGACCGATCTCCGTGTCATCCTCTGACAATGGCGTCATTGTAGGCACATTATGGAGGGTTATGAGGTCAGCACACTGCTCTCCCACCGTTGAGTTTTCTTGACATGGTACCGCTATTTGTCGGTCAAGTAGCTCCGTTATTCGCATCAAGAGGTAGAGTGCACCCTATTCCTGCCCTCCCACTAAAGAAAAATCGCTAGCAGTGACGGAAATCGAACCTGAATTTTCCGTATTACAGTCTACTTAGCTACCGAGGCGCCGCCGTATGCATCTAAATCGTCATCTTCTCTTCCCTCAGAGAAGATGACCGTTAATATTGCAAGAAAGTCTTTTATTTCTGACTTATTTAATTTGTCGGCAACCGTTCTTCATACTCTGTGGTCTCGCATACAACTCACATTCAGACAGATCACTAAGAACTTATCCAGGACCCTTTAGAGCTGATACCAGACCTTTACTGGGACAGAATGCTGCACGTGGGTACTTCAGACCATTCAGTGTTTACAGTCAGCGATCATGCACAGTTCCGCAATCCTAACCAATTTTGTGTAGTTACTTCACTCCGGTCAGAAGTGTGGTACTTGACATTACAGTTTTCGAAAACGTTAGTATACATTCACTACGACAACAACAGAAACAAAACCTTTATGTGACAATCTTTGACTACGAATATTCTACAACACTTTAAAATCGTTTGTCCACACGTGTGAAAGCGCCATCGCGACGTTCGCAGCGGTTTTTTAAATATTTTCTTCATTTTCCTTCTGTAGCTTTTGGAAGAGCGTTAAAATGAATAGCAATATTGTGAACTGCCTCGTAGAAAATTTACCCTCGTATGAATTTCATCATTTATAACAACTTACAATTTTACAAAATATCATTAGCGTTAATAATAATGTAAAATAGAGAATGAGACGAAGTACATTACCCAAGGACACGAGGAAATTTTCTCGCATTGGCAGCTTAACGTTTTTTACTAGACAAGAAGTGCATATATTTTTCGAACTTGTCCTCCGTCAGATTAAAGCGCTTATGCCAATATACATCCAGTGAGTTGATACCTTTATCGAAATGTAATGTAGGAAGATCTGCAGAACACCCTTCCACGTATTCTGCAATCACTACGTTGGACTCCACATCTTTACATGTGGTAATAAACGGAAGCAAAATATGGACAGTCTACTGATCAAGTTGGATGATACAATAATTTATACTTCAGATCCTTCAGTTTTCTCATTACCACTTCACTTCTGTGAGCGGATGAACAATCCTGGCAACAGTTTTTCTTTATAGCGCTCCGAGCTTCATACACTGAAGCGCCAAAGAAACTGGTATAAGCATGCCTATTCAAATACAGAGATACCTAAACAGGCAGAATAGTGCGCTGCGGTCGGCAACGCCTATACAACACAACAAGTTTCTGGCTAATGGCAGGCTATCAAGATTTAAGTGCGTTTGAACGTGGTATTGTAGTCGGCACACGAGTGATGTGACACAGCATCTCAGAGGTAGCGATGCAGTGGGGTTTTTCGCGTGCGACCATTTCGCGAGTTACGGTGAATATCAGGAATCAGGTAAAACATCAAACCTCTGACATCGATGAGGAAGGAAAAAGGTCCTGCAAGAACGGGACCAACGACAACTGAAGAGAATCGTTCGCCGTGACAGAAATGTAACCCTTCCGGAAATTGCAGCAGATTTCAATGCTGGGCCATCAACAAGTGTCAGCGTGCGAACCATTCAACGAAACATAATCTATATGGCCTTTCGGAGACGAAGGCCCTCTAGTGTACCCTTCATGACTGCACGACACAAAGCTTTACGGCAGGTCTGAGCCCGTCAACACCGACACTGGCCTATTGATGACTGGAAACATGATGCCTGGTCGCACTAGCCTCGATCCAAATTGTATCGAGTGGATGGACGTGTATGGGTATGGAGACAACCTCAAGAATCCATGGACCCTGCATGACAGCATGGGTCTGTTCAGGCTGGTAGAGGCTCCGTAATGGTGTGGGGCGTGTGCTATTGGAGTGATATGGGACCCCTGTTACGTCTAGATACGACTCTGACAGTTGACACGTAAGTAAGCATCATGTCTGATCACCTGCATTCATTCATGTCCTTTGCGCATTCTTGGGCAATTGAAGCAGGAAAATGCAACACCCCAAACGTCCGTAATTGCCACAGAGTTGATCCAGGAACACTCTTCTCAATTAAAACATTTCCGCTGGCCACCAAACTTCCCAGACATGAACATTATGGAGCATATCTGGGATGCCTTGCAACATGCTGTTCAGAAGAGACCTCCAGCCCCCACCCCTACTCTTACGGATTTATGAACAGCCCTACAGGATTCATGGTGTCAATTTCCTCCAGCACTACTTTAGACATTAGTCGAGTCCATGCCACGTCGTGTTGCGGCACTTCTGCGTGCTGGGGCCCTACACGGTATTAGGCAGATGTACCAGTTTCTTCTCTCTTCACCGTGCAACATTTTTATCATTCAGCTGAAATAAAAAGTTTCCTTACTATATGTCAGCTGAGACAACCCTTTCTGAAAGGTAATAAAAGGAAAGGTTTCTTTCACGTCCCAGAATACACTGCTCACTGCCTTGCTTACGAATGAAATCGACATCGGCTCTTTTGCTACAGAAGCAAAGACTTTCATCCATTACTGTCATGTTGCTTCCTTTCAAATGGTTCAAATGGCTCTGAGCACTATGGGACTTAACATCTGAGGTCATCAGTCCCCTAGGACTTAGAACTACTTAAACCTAACTAATCTAAGGACATCACACACATCCAAGCCCGAGGCAGGATTCGAACCTACAACCTTAGCGGTTGCACCGTTTCAGACTGAAGCGCCTAGAGCCGCTCGGCCACACTGGTCAGCTGCTTCATTTCTATTGCAAAATGTGGTCCCTCAGCTTATCCACAGTAGCATCTGCAGCTCTCACAAAATCGAGCGACTTGGAGCTAGACTTGTATTGGTGTGGTCCTCAGTTCAGTACCGATTCGACCACCTGGAATTTGATTTTCATAGCTTGGCCTAACTACATCAATCAGAGCTCGTGCTTTGTCTCTAGTGTCTTTGTCGTAGACAGTGTGATACAACCTAATAATTTTTAGTTCGGCGCAGGAGGTAAGTTGAATTCTTTTTAAAATAAGCCAGGTACATCTGCATCTACATTGAGACATACACAGGTGGCCACCTTACGGTGTGTGATAATTTGTCTGATTTTCTCGTCGTGGTCATTTCGCGACTAGTGTGTTGAAGGAATTAAGACGTTGCCCGAATCTTCTTGGAACACACGCTGTCAGAATTTCAGCAGTAAACCTCTCTCTTATACATAGCACCTCCAGTGACGCCCACTTGTAGAGGTACAAGTGTAGGGAGCCTAAAAAAATATTTTCTCTATTTTCCTTTACTCATTATATTTAGTGATAAATGGAATTTCATTCAAATATGATACATGCATCTGTGTGAACGTAAATTTTTGATGTACCTTTATGTAGTCTTCCTGTAAGACTGCCTGTTTTGGCTATCAAAACTGAACGGTCGAGCGTTATGGTTGGTGACGAGAGAGACTGTTGCTGTTCACCTGAGGATCTGAATGGAAAGGTGCATTTCGTGAGTGCAGACGCAGTTAAAACATTTAAATTAATATGTGAACCGTATCAATGAATACAGCAGAACGACAGTGAGTACTACCGAGTAAACTGTGCTTTTATTTCTAGATGAACTAAAAATAAATCAGATTTCGCGTTTTCAACGGATGTATATTGGAAGCTCGCTGGTGACACAGTATGTGTGCCCAATATCCTATTTGTATATTACGAGGTCCGTGCTTTGACGTGAATACGTCTTGAACTGTGTCGTAGCACTCAATGAACAGAAATTGTTTCACGGGCTAAAATTCAGTATAACAGTCTCGATCGTAATTGATGTTTATTTTGGTTGACAGCCGGTTTAGGTCTATAATTTACACCATCTACAGGCCGTAAGCATTGCTGTACAATAGAATTACATATTTTAAGGGACTTATACACAAATATATGGTAACAACGCCCAAAATATCTACAGTAAATGTTACAATAATAACAAAATAAAATGTTATACCAATGGCGAATTTAAAACAAAGAACGCAATACCTGACATAATTTTATCGGTTTTGTGTGCAGACTGCCCCATATGAACTCATTGAAAGTAGTCGTAGCAGAGATGGCTGTAATGGTTACTATGGCAATGGCTTGCCCGTATCGATAGCTATGCTCCACCAAGGACCACCACAGACATTCTGGTACAAGACGGAAGGCTGAGAACGCAGTGGCTATCCAGTCGCTTGGAAGTCGATCGTTGTGTTAAGGCTTTAATAGACAATAGTCGAGAAGAAACGGTTTGCCACAATTCTGTCTTCAGTGGTCGGAAGAAACAGATGAAGCGATCATTCGCTAGGACTGTGTATTACTGTCTAAGAACATGGTTATAAAACTGTGACAGGAGATGACTTCTGTTTCTCTACTCACTCTTTATCATTACAGGTAATTTTTCCTATAATTGGTGGTACAATGGATGTATAAATAAATTCTGTGTGAGATAACCTGTATGTAAGGTCCTCCAGATTTTTTTAAAAGTGTAACACCGTCACCACGTTTACTGGCGACAGAAAACCGTTTAACAAAGAAAGCACATTTAGTATATGTAAAATACCAGTTACTTACATCATTAAAATAATGTGTGACTGTTACAGAGAACAGTTTGTGAACAATTTAGTATTTATATTAAAATTATTACAACCCTAAAATATTTTCTTAGAAGAAAGAGAAATTAAGTCACCATTCGTGAGTATAGCTATGGTGCCATAATACGCACAACAATAATCTTTTAACTTGTATTGTCGGCTCCAGTGGAAAGTGATAATTAATGAGCTCTTTATTTCTATACTATAAAAGTATAAAGAGAGAGTTGCAGCAATCTTACAGTAAATTGTCAAAAGATTCAAAGTAGTACTTTTCTCTAAAATGAAGCATTCAATCGAAAGAGTGCTTTCTAAAATTTTGTTTCAAACTCGCCACGGAGTGTACATTGTGTAGACAAATGTACTCGACAAATATGTCAGTGCCGCTCGTGTAAAAACTGTGCACATTCAGCATCTGCAATCACACGATATCAAGCCTCGAATGACAGCTGGGTTAATACGATAGTCGTATCATTACCTGGAACAGACATACGGGTTGTCCCAGGAAGATTGGTCAATATTCAGGGATATGACAGGTACTATTTCTAAGCAAAAAAGTCCAGTAAACGTGGGCTCTAAAATGCATTCCTTAAGAACTATGGGCACTTGTTCATCTTCGCTACTGTGAAACGAACACCTTCTGCTAAACAAGAGTTCATAGCTCAAAAGTTACGCATTTTAAAGCCCATGTTAATTTAGTCAATTGTTTCTTGGTTTGGTCCAAAAAATCTCCTCCAAAAATATGGAAAGGAAGGAGCTTACAATAGAAGAGATCCGCTTCACAGTATCGAAGATGAAGAAGCGCTCATAGCCCCTAAGGCATCCATTTTAAGAGGCCATGATTTCTGGACTTGTTTACTTCGAATAATCGTTCCCGTCGTATCTATGAATACTGACCATTCCTTCTGCGACTCCCTGTGTAACAGATCTGGAAACGTTATTCGCAGCGAAGAATCGTAAAATACCAGCACCAGTCGTCAACGTCGCCAAACGGTCTCGGAATCCTACAAAGATGCGAGGTACAGACGAAGCAAATACGTTTTGAAATAGACTACTAAATAGGACCAGGAAAATACAAAACTTGTGTATTGTCTGCTTTCTCATTAAAATAATTTTTTTGTCATTTGTAGTAATTAAAAGTAGGGACTGTCTAGACAAAAAAAAATTGGTTCGAATAGCTCTGAGCACTATGGGACTTAACATCTGAGGTCATCAGGCCCCTAGAACTTTGAACTACTTAAATCTAACTAACCTAAGGACATCACACGCATCCATGACCGAGGCAGGATTCGAACCTGCGACCGTAGAGGTAACGCCGTTCCAGACTGAAGCGCCTAGAACCGCTCGGCCACACCGGCCGGCCTGTCTTGACACTTTTCGTATATAAAATCTAATACTAATATCACATCCCTAATATTTTTATAAGTGTCGATTAATCTGAAAATCGTCCCAGTTTATACACTCCTGGAAATTGAAATAAGAACACCGTGAATTCATTGTCCCAGGAAGGGGAAACTTTATTGACACATTCCTGGGGTCAGATACATCACATGATCACACTGACAGAACCACAGGCACATAGACACAGGCAACAGAGCATGCACAATGTCGGCACTAGTACAGTGTATATCCACCTTTCGCAGCAATGCAGGCTGCTATTCTCCCATGAAGACGATCGTAGAGATGCTGGATGTAGTCCTGTGGAACGGCTTGCCATGCCATTTCCACCTGGCGCCTCAGTTGGACCAGCGTTCGTGCTGGACGCGCAGACCGCGTGAGACGACGCTTCATCCAGTCCCAAACATGCTCAATGGGGGACAGATCCGGAGATCTTGCTGGCCAGGGTAGTTGACTTACACCTTCTAGGGCACGTTGGGTGGCACGGGATACATGCGGACGTGCATTGTCCTGTTGGAACAGCAAGTTCCCTTGCCGGTCTAGGAATGGTAGAACGATGGGTTCGATGACGGTTTGGATGTACCGTGCACTATTCAGTGTCCCCTCGACGATCACCAGTGGTGTACGGCCAGTGTAGGAGATCGCTCCCTACACCATGATGCCGGGTGTTGGCCCTGTGTGCCTCGGTCGTATGCAGTCCTGATTGTGGCGCCCACCTGCACGGCGCCAAACACGCATACGACCAGAAGCGACTCTCATCGCTGAAGACGACACGTCTCCATTCGTCCCTCCATTCACGCCTGTCGCGACACCACTGGAGGCGGGCTGCACGATGTTGGGGCGTGAGCGGAAGACGGCCTAACGGTGTGCGGGACCGTAGCCCAGCTTCATGGAGACGGTTGCGAATGGTCCTCGCCGGTACCCCAGGAGCAACAGTGTCCCTAATTTGCTGGGAAGTGGCGGTGCGGTCCCCTACGGCACTGCGTAGGATCCTACGGTCTTGGCGTGCATCCGTGCGTCGCTGCGGTCCGGTCCCAGGTCGACGGGCACGTGCACCTTCCGCCGACCACTGGCGACAACATCGATGTACTGTGGAGACCTCACGCCCCACGTGTTGAGCAATTCGGCGGTACGTCCACCCGGCCTCTCGCATGCCCACTATACGCCCTCGCTCAAAGTCCGTCAACTGCACATACGGTTCACGTCCACGCTGTCGCGGCATGCTACCAGTGTTAAAGACTGCGATGGAGCTCCGTATGCCACGGCAAACTGGCTGACACTGACGGCGGCGCTGCACAAATGCTGCGCAGCTAGCGCCATTCGACGGCCAACACCGCGGTTCCTGGTGTGTCCGCTGTGCCGTGCGTGTGATCATTGCTTGTACAGCCCTCTCGCAGTGTCCGGAGCAAGTATGGTGGGTCTGACACACCGGTGTCAATGTGTTCTTTTTTCCATTTCCAGGAGTGTATTTTAACCCCTAGGCTTAAACATTACATAATCTAACTTAAAATAACTTACGCTATCCACGCGACCATTCATTTCACTAATTGTCATAAATCAGGTACGTATAATACTTTGCACGCAAGTCATGCACCAACACTAGTGTCATCGTTGCTTCGCCTGGACGTGCACTTCCCCCACATCCACGCAATGCTGAGTGTAAGGAGGGGTAAAAGGGGGAATCTGGGAACGTGTTACATTTAAATGGCGATGCAGTTGCACTGCATACACATTGGTTTCATACACTGATTTTATATTTCGTATTTCTCAACAACATAGGTACCATAACAGATTTTCAGTGTTACTCAATAATTTTTTGGAGCATTGAAGATGTAATATATTTATATCTGATACAAGCTGTCTGCATACGTACAGACGCAGACAATTTTAAAGATATTAGCACTCAGGTTGATACGTAATCGTGAGTTATTTAGTTTGCGATGTGCCTAGGTGGAGAAGAGTTTGTACCTCTTTAATTCTGGCGAATTTTGCATGCGAACTGGACATGCACTCGACCCCCTCCTTACTAATTGATTATGTGCACAACGGTAACGAAAGGAATTGATGGTGGATCCTGCTGTTTGGTAAAATAAGGAGTGCACACTCACAATAATTTAATAAAAATCATTATCTGCTCAGTAAAGAAAAATGGAATTTTATCATAATAAACGACAGGATATGGGATTCTACATCTGTCTATGAAATGATACGCAGATTGAATATTACAATGTGATTTATTATAAATCAGAACACAAAGGTACTCGATTGTCAATACAAACTGTAGGCTAAAGGGTAGGTCATACTGAACCATTATGAGAATAAGAGTTGGCTCGAGAACAAGGGACTCCTATTCTCTGTGATGCAATACACTGTCGATAATGGTTGGAGATCCTAACGAATCAAATATTACTCCCCCGACTATATTGCAGTATCGCGATTAGTAGTGAGAGGTCGAATGGGATCACATGAAGAAACAAGTAGAGTGGACGTGTAGCAAAGCGAGCTCGCGGGCTGTTGAGAACTTCAGTATAAAATTGATAGATCCTACAATGCTGGCGCTTCAAAATACTTTACCACTCCTGAAACCTGCAGCAGGGTGTCGGTAGGCAGCGATCTGACGATGTAGCCGCCGACTTCTGCCGTGCAGCATTTCAGTTTCAACCCCTGGCCTCGAAAGCTGTCCGAGAATTCTAAGTTCTGCCGAAAAAGTGCGACTAAGTCGCAAGACCGTCAGACTCCGACGAAGATCAGATACCGAATGCTGCGCCTACGCAACGCAAGAGCGATGCCAACGCTACTCAACTCCTCACTACCCTCGAAAACCGCGAATCAGCATTCAGTGCTGATTCCAAAATTCGGCGGTCTATTGAAGCACGGGATACAACCCGTCGGCTTTGACCAATGACGTCATAGGTTGCTCATAGATATTAATGTCTTTACTTTGCAGCCGTTGATAATAAATCGGTTGTCTACCCGGGATAAGCGCCATCATTGTACATTGCGCCATCATTGAACACTGAAAATCTTGAATGTGTTTTTAAAAGACAGCGATATTGCGTAAAAATTTTTTCGTGTGCTTAGATTTAAGTAATTGGTTGTTTGCAATTCATTCGGTACTTAATTTAAGTTCTTATTGAGTTTGAGATAATTGGGACTAATATTTTTTTATTTTAGGAGAATTTTTAGTTTTTCATTTTCGTTTGTAGGTATGGATTTATCTATTCCAATGAATCTGAATTATTTAAGAGAGGCTATGGGCTAGATATGATGACCACGATTAGATTTTTACAAATGTATGGTCTTGTTGCCGATTACGTTCGATGTCGTGAGTGTGGCGAACATACGCGCCTGACAAGTGAGTCCGCTCGCCGTACTCACAACTTAATGGTATGGCGCTGCAGTAAAGAAAGATCGGTTGTGTCGGTCCATTAGACGAGGAATATGGTTCGAGAAATCTAAGCTCGTCTTGAGGGATATCATAAAAATTACATACTGTTGGTGTTTGCGGTATCCCTGTGTGGCTGTGTGTGCATGAATGTTGTGTGAGTGAGCGAACAGTTGTAGATTGGTACTCTTTTTGTAGGGAAGTTTGTGGGGAATATTTGAAGTATAGGGATCCATTGGGGGGTTATAGTCGAAATAGACGATACTAATATCTACATAAGAACAGAATATTAGTGGTAGTGGAGGCGAAAGAAACAACACATGTAAAATTTGTATCCCGTACTTCAGTTAACCTATATAGTTCAACTGAACAACACGATTCTAATGCTAACGAAAACGAAGAAATCGACGTTTGTTTAATTTGTATCTCATATTGGAGTTAACCTTTACAGATCGACTGAAGGTCGAGATACAGCTCACATATATATGACCTGAGGTATTCTATGCTACCGCTACTTCTATCCCCTTTTTTTTTTGCCCTTTATTTTCCACAGAAGTACTAGGACACAAACAAGCGGTATCCTTAACATTAAGGTCGAACTATTACTCGCCTTGATATATGTCTACTATATTTTTTCTCCCCTGTATTCCTTTGTTTCTCAACACTCCTCTCAGCTGTTACATCTGTGTAATAATTAATCTCTGGCAAACTGTGGCGTCATTGGTCAAAGCTGACGGGTTGTAACCAATTCTTCAGTTGACCCAAAATTCCCCCACACTATCTCAGAACATCATTCGTGCCAATAGCGACCATTCCCCCCAATTTCGAGCAGGGCTTTATGACATCAACTGGCCTCAATTTAAGTTGACCAATCATGCCTCTGCTATTTAGCTCGGGGCACTGAACTTGCCATTTGACCAGCTACAAAATCAAAATGCCTAGACCACTGGCCATGTGGCACCAGACAGTCGCTCCCAGCAGGGCATAGTCCACAAGTATTTTGACAATCATGAGAACAATGCAGTCAGTCGGCGCCAGCAGTCTTAGTTCCAGATGCACCAGAAATGTAAACACACAAACTGCAGCGACACTCAGATGACTTGCATGTCGTTTCGCCCTGCCTACAATAGGCGAAACTCGACCGTGGTCAGCTATCCCGCCAGTCGCTCAAGCCCATTGATGTACAGCCCTCTCATTGTTCGCAGAAGTGCAGCCCTCCACTGGAAACGCAGTGTGCCGCATCCTCCGGTGCTCCCCTCGCACAGGCCGCCCAGGGAAGTAACAGACGAAACTAAAAGCAAGACCACATACAGTTCCCAACATGCATAGCAATCAACTGAAAAGTCTCAGGTCGCACCTGATGAAGGTCACGAGCTACGTGACCGAAATATTGTGCAAGTACGACGCTGATATCCGGCAGAACACCCGACAACCCAAGATGCCAACTGAAAAGTATTTTGAGCCCTCAGTACAAATACTCTCATTTGAATAACCTTATTCGGTCGGGTACCACCGTGAAATGACATAAAACATTAATAAAATTGATGAAAATGAGAGGCGAAATGCAAAAGAGCGTATGGAACCTCTCAAGCTTCAAAATTGAAAATAGCGTTTCACACACCTATGTTGTCCGGATTGTTATATCTCATTTTTAACATCGTTATGGAGACTTGGAACACTTCCCAAGAAAAACAATGTTGACTTCCTCGACAGTTTTTACTCAAAGCACCTTGTGTTTTAAATGGCAGTTACACTGCAAATCAGTGTATACTATCTGCACCTCCCCAGTGGTACTTTGAACTAAAACATGAAAAGGTCTCCAAAACTGCTCAAAAACAGATGTGAGACTGGCAGTGTCCTCAAAACGTTTAGAAAACTGCCCCTGTAATTCTTTCGAGGCCTCACTCAATACTTCTAACCTCATGCTGTCTTCAACATCAGAAAGCTTAGGGAAACAGACGGTGAATTTAGAGAGAATTTTTCAAATTAGGAATGAGTTGTTTCTCGCCTTGGAATGTCTTACTAAGGATAGTGTGCAGTCAAGTCCACTTAGAACGCGAGGTCGGCAATTCGTTCCAGATGTTCTGATTTCCCCTTTTTTTCTTTTATAAATTCAACAACAGCGAGTTTTAAATTAAGATCTTGTTCATGGCATGTCCCTTGACTTAATCACTGTACTCTGCACTCATATATAAAGTCTCCTTCCACTTCGCCAATTCCTTCTAAAACTGCTGCAACTAGCAGTTTAATAATGACTCCAAGTTCAAAAAATTTACTGTTCATATCACCATATTCATCACTTGATGCCTGCAAATTTAGCACAGACTGCTGCTTTATGTACAGAACAATGAATCCCATATGTCTATTGTTATATTTTTTTCTTACATCGTCGGCTAAATCTTTAAAGTCTTTCTACATGGCGATGTGATGTCGTTCCATAGCCAATCTGCAGTACCCATCGACTCTGCGAACGCGTAATAAATATTGAAAATTTTCTCTCTTCTCTTCTGTCACTCTCATTAACTTGTAAAGCCTTGTGATGATGGATAACTAGACCGCCTGTTTTTGTACAAACACTGCTGGACTTGTGAACTTCCTTTATACCACTAACAAAAGTTGAAGGTTTGACAGCACTGAGGCCACGATTCTGCCAAACTGTAGAATGTTATACTGACTGAATAATGCAGCACTACAATACCGAATGAAATGCGGCGATGTACCGAGTACTTCGGAGAAGGACCGAGCAAAGCCGAGACAGGCTGAGCCATGCGCCACACAGAGCCCATGCATCTGGCACATGTGCAGCTCGGTATGCCAAGACTGACTCTGTCTTAGATCGATTGTATTGTCAGAATCCGCCACAAAATTACTAACATATAGGGAGGTTAATAAAAGTGTCACATATTTGTACATGAGGTACTAGAAGAAAAGTTCCATTACTGATATGTTGGTAAACAAATACCTATTGGGATATGGACAATTCTGTCTGCTCATACCGATCTGTCTTACGTAGAAGTATGCACTATAGGCAGAGCTGAATGTGACAACCACGCATCCTGACATATATTGTAGCCCCTCTTCATTGTGGATTATGTACTCTTTGAAATACACCTGGCTCCATTCAGATTTCGTCACACGTATTTGTTACATGCTTCTTTAACGTCCGCACATTGTCGATGGGTTGCGCATAAACCAACGCCTTTCAATGTCCCGTAACAAGAAATCCACCAGGTTAATGTCCAATGGACTGGGATACTACACCACCAGACGTACTTGGCGAATCCATATCCCATGAAACGTTGTGGTAAGTTATTGTCACATGGTCCATAGAAAATTGTTGGTACCCAGTAGTGCATAAACCACAGTCATCTTTCCTCAAGGGTAACGTTCCCTGATAGCTCCAGCATTTCATCACAAAGAAATCGGTGATAGGATGCACCTGTTAATCTGTTTGGTAAAGTCTATGCGCCTATGAGGCTGTTAGCGACAATTACTGCTCATACATTGATACTAAAGAGTTCCTGATGCCTCACCTCCCTGACTGCTCGAGAATTTTCAACTGTGTATTGTGTATTGTGGTAATTTACTATAAAATCTTGCTTGATTTCTAAATAAAATGCAGTCTGCAAACGGTGGATCTTCAACGGCCCATATTTCAACATTGGTTTCCAGACACATCAATACAGGAAGCTTACTTCTAGTTTTGACCAATACTGCCTCCAGTAGAATTACATGAAACTTTTGTTAAAGCACTGTGTAGAAATGTAGTGTTTGCTCCACATCCCTCCATACAATTTTTCTGTTAATCTGTAAAATAACAGTCGCATCAGTCCTCAGTCATTCAGTGCATTCCACAGATTTTGATTTATCATGAAATAAGTAAATTATTATTATTATTATTATTAAGCATTACAATCCATGAAGGCTTTTTGCTGCAGAATGGACAATGTTGAACCACTTTGCTCTGTCTTTACAAGTAATTTGCCACTGTCTGTCATGTCCTAGTTTTCTGAGATCGTCTTGAATATTGTCCAAGTATCTCATGCGTGGGCGTCCAAGAGGTCGTCTTCCGGTGGGAATCTCTTCAGTCACTTTCTTGATGGTCCTGTTTGGTGGTGCTCTGATGACATGCCCTATCCATTTCAGTCTTTTGGCTTTAATTTTGGCCACTATATCGGAGTCTTTATATAATTTGTAAATTTCATTGTTTTTTAGCAATCTCCATTCATCACTGATCCTATCTCTTATGGGTCCAAATATTTTTCTCAAAATTTTTCGTTCAAATACTCTTAATCTGTTTTCCTCTTTTTTTGTGAGAGTCCAGGTTTCAGATCCATAGGTGAGTACTGGTATAATCAATGATTTGTATACTTGTAGTTTGGTGTTCCTAGATATTAACTTGCTTTTGAAAACTGTCAAGAGACTATAGTAGCATTTGTTAGCCTTCTGAATTCGTGATTCTATTTCAATTTTTATGGAGTTGTCAGAGGTTACTATTGTACCAAGGTAATTAAATTCATTTGTCTTTGTGAAAGCTGTGTTATTAACTTGCAGTACATTATTATTTGATGGATAGCGGGATAAGATAAAGTACATTGTTTTGTCTGTATTCAGCTGGAGGCCTGTGTCAGATAATAATGCAATGTCATCAGCGTATGCTACAATGCTAATTTTGCTTTCCAGTTGTGCTCCAATTTGTAGTAGCTTTACTTTTTGGATTATTCTATTGATTACTATGTTAAAAAGAACTGGTGAGAGTGAATCCCCTTGTTTGACTCCAGTTTTAACCTCAAAGTCTTCAGAAAGTTTGCCAGCTACTTTTATTTTGTATTTTGAGTTTAAAGTGCAAGCTTTTATTAAATTTATCAATTTGTTAGGGATGCCAATCTGCCTCATGCACTTCCATAAATATTCCCTGTTGATACTGTCAAAAGCTTTTTTAAAATCAATGAAAAGCATATGTACATTTTGATTGAATTCATATTTCTTTTCACCCAACATCCTTAGGACATATATATTGTCAATAGTCGATCTGTTAGGTCTAAATCCACATTGGGCATCATCTAGGGAGTCTTCAACGTAAGGGCTTATCCTTGCTAACAGTATATTTGTCAGAATTTTATATGTTGTGTTTAGTAACGCAATTCCTCTGTAGTTTGAACAATTTGTTGGGTCCCCCTTCTTGTATATAGGGCACACAACTACTTCTTTCCAATCATGTGGGACCTGTTCCTGCTTCCAGATGTTGGTGATGATTTTGTGTAAGCAGTTTACAAAAGGAAATTTACTGAGCTTCCATATATCTGTGTCTATACCATCACTTCCAGGAGCTTTATGTCTCTTCAGCTTCTTGATGCTTTCTTTAATTTCTGCTAAGCTGGGCTCTTCGTCCGATGGGTCAGCAGTAAGATATTCATTGTCATCTTCCTGAGAGACGCTTATAGTTGGAGCATTTAGTAACTCATTAAAATATTCCTTCCATCTGTTAGCAATGTCACTTCTTTCTGTTAGCAAGGAGCCATCTGGGTCTGTTATGAACTGTCCATAATTTTTTATATTCCCACTTTTAAACATATTTATGCTCTTGAAAAATCCTCTGGAGTCTGTGGTACGGTCATTCTCAGCTCTTTTTAATTTGTAATTCATAAAATCCCTTTTCTTTTTCCTAATGAGTTTCCTGGCAAGTTTCTGTTTCTCTTCAAAAATAAGTTTGTTTTGTGTTATTGGTTTTTGTAGGAATTTTTCCCTTGCTAATTTTCTATCTTCGATAGCGTTCGAGCACTCGGCATCAAACCAGGGGTTCTTGGTTGTAGTAAAATGTCCCAAAACTGAGGTAGTTGCTCGTGTGATATTTTCTTTCAGAGCGTTCCAGGCTTGATTAGTATCATCATTGTTAATTTTACTTTCCACTTCAGGTTTGTGTGTTTCTAATTCTCTAATGTACTGGTTGAGAATGTTTGGGTTTTTCAGTTTCATTGTATTAAACCTAGGAACACCATTTAATTTAGACCATTTATGTCTTGAGAGTGAGATCTTGAACTTGGCTTTTACAAGAAAGTGATCCGAATCGCAGTCTGCTCCCCTTTGACTTCTGATATCATGTATGCATTTATGATGTTGTTTTTCGATTAATACATGATCAATTTGATTTTTTGTGATGCCATCTCTTGAAGCCCATGTTTGTTTATGTATATCTTTATGTGCAAAATATGTACTTTTGATCAACATGTTTTTGGAAGTGGCAAAGCTAATAAGTTTTGTTCCGTTTTCATTACTCTGCTGATGTAGACTATGAGGTCCAATTGTAGGTTTATAATGATTTTCATGTCCTAACTTGGCATTGAAATCTCCTAGAATTATTTTAATTGAATTTTTCGAGAATGTATCATATACCTGTTCCAATTTGCTGTAAAATTCTTCTTTAATATTGTCTTCTTTATCCTCTGTTGGAGCATGGCAATTTATAACATTTAAAGTCTTATATTTGCATTGAATCGTAATGTGAGATATCCTTTCATTCACTGCCTCAAATTTCCTAATAAAAGGTAACAATTTGTTGTTTATTATAAATCCTGTCCCTAGTGCATGTATTTGTGTATCATTTCCCCCATACATTATTGTATACTTATTTTTGTTTATACTTCCATTACCCGTCCATAAGTAAATTAAAAGCATTATATGGCGTGTGCAGTTTTCACACATGGGTTTGGCTCTGTTTGATCGAGAAACAGAGCAGACGCTGTACACATACATGTTGATAGTTTCTTTACAGTACTACATGTGTAGCATGAGTTGGATACATCAGTGCATTTTGGATGTTTGTGTGGATTTCTTGCTACATGCATAGTTACTATTCATCCTGATCCGTAGTATATACATGTGCAAACTACCTTTAATGTCAGAGAATGTTGTTTATCTAATTTTATTGACTCGTATTTTGTGTGCTTTGGGTATGGTATAGAATGAGCATATGAGTACTACTTTACTGATTTTGAATTGGACACTAAACTTAATTTCATTCTTTTTGCTTCATAATCCCACACATAGAATGAATAACACAAGTTCAGTCAGTGTTACATAATGAGATTAGGGCATCACTTGACTACACAGTCATAGACATATTTTAAATTAGGTCAATGAGCCCATTGTGTCACACACTGCAGTTTACCAGTGCTCTCACACTAATTAAACAATGCTGTGACCAAATGTATCTCTCTTTGTTGGATATTATCTGCTTGTATTAATCCACTTCAATAAGAATTATGGACTGATGAACAGTACTCAATAGCAATTATTATCTGTGCCACTTTCTTCATAGGCAAACTAAATTTCCCAAAAATTTTCTAAAATTTTAGTGAAAACACCTTATTAAAAATATATAATCCCCAATCATTATCATCAAGGCAGTTTCCTAAGTTTCGTTTACCATAGATTATTCCTCTAACTTCAGTTGCTGCTAATGTTTCACCAAATGAAGCATCTTCAGCATACATTCTTTATTCGCTATTAACTGAAGTTCTTTATCCACTTCATGTCTTTTCTGTAAGTCTTTATTTTCACTATATGCAATATCATTATTTTACAAGTTTCATCTAATTATTTATTCCTTTATTACTTCTGGCTAATATTTCTCCTAATTTTGTTCCTGGACCACAATAATTATAAGCAGGAATATGCATATCATAAAGTAATTGATTTATTAAAGCATTAACTAATCCTTTTTCATCTCTTTCCGATTTTAAAAATCCGTCAGGCAAATTATTCAAAAATCTAATTAAATAAAGTATTCCTTTTGGATTATTAATAATAGAAACACTAAAATTCTTTGTTAGCAATTTTGTTATTCCAACTATTTCATTATAATAATTTTTATTTCTTGCTAATTCTTCTCCATAGATTACTACTAATCTATTAATCTATCAAGTAATTGATGGTTACCAACCTTCCAAATATATTCGATGAGTTTTTCTGTATATTTCTTAATTAAAGCTTCACCACTTTTTTCATCACCACTTGAATTTAACTCTACTGATAACTTGCATGAAAAGAAATGTAGACAATTATTTTATCGAACATTTATATTTATTACTTTTACATGATTTTATTTTATTCAGATTATTATCATAATATAATGCTCCTGAATTGAATAATAATCTGCATAATTCGATAAATGAACATCATTAAATTTTTCACCCATATCATATACAGTAATCAGTGTTTAATTAAGGTATTCATCAATTTCTTTGTTCTTTGATATTCTCAGTCACCGACTTTTCATTTATCACCATAAAATTTTACTGGTAATTTACCAACAAACTGAATTTTTTTACGTCTTTTTATAAATTTTGAGCATTATGTGCAAGCTAATGTTTCTGAATAAATATATAGGTGACTTATTTTAGCCCAGTTTAGCCAACCTGGAGTTAAAATATAGTTACCATTCATTTATGTTGCTTTTCCATTTCCATTTGGTCCAGTTATTACACATCAAATACAACTGGGTAAATGCTTACTATGGTTATCTTCAATTTCTTTTTACAAATACTAATTTCTGGTTCCCAATCTATTTTCTGGCTCATTTATTCTACTAATAATTTATTAATAATAAATGATTCAGTTAACTCACTTAAGTGATAATGTATCAATTCCCAAAAAAGGTTTACTGTACCTATAGAAGACACTTTAAAGAAGGTAGTTTAATTGCATTTCATATGACTTTTTTAACTCCAAATATTACATCAAGTATAATAAGTTGTATTGTGATGGAGAAACAGTACAAATTACTGGCAGTCAACATAATTTTAAAAAATTAGGAGAAATTACTCATACTAAGAAACCTAAAATACTCATTAAAAAAGGAACAATTTTAATAAAGGTATTATTGAAAGTAATGCTGACTTATATATGGATTTAAACGATAGTAATGTGAATTTTTAGACTTTAATAATCAATGTGTTCTGGCTAAACAAAAAACTGACGCCACTAATTTGCCAAAAATAATTATTTCAAATTAAATAATATTCATTTTTACTTAGCTGATGGATTGTTTATAAAGTATAACGATTATTCTCATCGAGAAACAGATATTATTGCTTCTTTTAAAACAGAATTGATATATGGCAGCCCAATAATTTATAACCCGTACCTTCCTTCATTTTTGCATTTTCATAATGAATATCAAGATTCAGTAATACCTGTAATTGATGAAAGTAATAATTACATTGGTTTAAATTGCGCTACTTTAACAGTTATGTTCAAGAGTCATTAATTATTTTTTAAATCAAATGGTTCTAAATTTTTTTAACTATTAATTTTGTTATATCTAAATGTATATTTTATCTGTGTAAAATATCACTTCTACAATGGTCTATACTTTGTTGTCATGTGATAAAACTAAACATAAGCTAATGAAATTAGGTTAAATAATAAACACTTAAATAGTATTCATAATATTTTATATTCTACTTGGAAAAGAATGAAAGATAAAAATACTGGTGGTTATTACAACTGAGGAAAAATTATTGAACGTCTTATAAAAATAGAAAAAACAGGTCCTGGAATAATAAAACATTAAGGCAATTTTTTATCATCTTTATTAGCTTCATCTCACATTTGGTACAGTAGCTGATGGAGGACCAGGTACACAATCTGCTTGCACTAAACGAAACTATGATATAGGATTATGAGAATAAAAAAAATATATAATTTAATAATAGAAAAGAGAGGAAATGGAACAAAAAATTCAAAAAGTAATAAAAATAAAGTACCAGTATCAAATTTTGATAGAGAAAAACATGCTAAGGAATTTTTGACTGGTGAATTACCTAATAAACCAACGAAATTTTAATTGGGTAAAATTAATTTAAATATCTCTGATAACGTATGTACTCACTCGATTTGCTATTACAAACCAAGTAACACTAGAATTGTTTTTTATTCATTTGGCAAAATATACCAAAATAATTATGTAAGTATTTTTGGACAATAAAATTTATTTTAAATTGTAGAAACACTACAAAATTTTGGTGAACTTATTTCTCACCATTATGTTTATTTGTGTTAAAATTATTATTAGATAATCATAAATTTCAAAATATTTTTAATATTTCAAAGAGAAATTTTTGGAGATAAAGTAAAAACAAAATATGAAAAATTTGAATCAAAAATTAATGAAAAATGATGAAAATGAATCAGAAAAATAAATAAGGCAATGAAAAATTAATTGATAATGAATTAGAAATATAAAAAATTGATGAGAAATTAGAAAAATTTCAATCAATAGTACTAAATTTTAATAAAAATTCGAATCAAAAAGATAACACAATAATAGATAAAAACGAAAGAAATAAATAATTTAAATATTTCAGAATTAATTAAGTGAAATTTTCCATCAAATTACGACTTAAATTACTTTTCAGAATAGAAAATTTGTAACAGCAGGTAAACCAGTTAGTGGTTATGATGCTGTTACCAAACAATATTTAGGAAACAAATTAAAAGATTATGTGACAGAGAACGAATATGTAAGTATTTTAACACATATCAATAACTAGATTACTAAACAAGAATAAACTAAATACAACATAAAGGAGTGATAGAAAGAGCTCTATGCGATTATTTTTCAAAAACGGATTTAACTTCCTCGAGAAACCAATTAAGTAAACTTAAAGATAAAGTATGTGATGAACAAATAATTGAATTTACTTTAATGACTGGAAGTAAACAAAAAGTTCATAAATTCTATGATAACTATTTTATTTTTAAGAAAGTTCTTCTTGTTGGTAAAGTATATCTAGTAGAAAAAGATTCAGAAATTTTAAAAGGATTTTCGAAAATAAATAAGAAACATAAATATTTGCTAGCTATAATCGATGTATTCTCAAGATATTCTTAGGTTATTCCAATTAAAGATAAATCTAGTAAAAATATGGTTCAAGCTTTTGAAAAAAAATTAAAATAATAACTCTAAAAATTTAGAAACAGATCTTGGAAAAGAATTTTCAATAACTTATAAAAAAATAAAATATTGATAATTAGTCAACTTTTACAGAAGTAAAACCATCTATTGTTGAAACACTTAATACAACACTAAAAGAAAAAATGTGGGAAAATTTGCCCTTCAAGGAAACTATAAGTAGATTAATGTAGTTAGAAATCTAGTTGACAAATATAATAAAATAAATCATTTGCTAATAAACATTAAAGCAATAGAAGTTAATGGAGAGTCATAAAAATGTTTTCGCTCTAGTTAGTAATAAGCTGAAATATAAAATAGGAGATAAGGTAAGAATAAGTAAGATAGGAATTTTTTAAAAAGACTGCCATGCTAATTAGTCACTAGAGATTTTCAAAATTGAAAAAATTGATTATTCTAATGCAGTAACACATAAATTAAGAGATTTTAATACAGAAGAAGTTAAAGGAAAATTTTATGAACAAGTACTACAAAAAACTAACTTCCAGATGTATATCTTGTTGAAAAACTTGCAAAAAATAAATACAATAAGGTTTCTAATGTCTTGATTTTAGTAATTCATATAATAGCTGGGTATCACAATATAATGTTATTAAATAAAACAAAAAGATTATTATTAATTTTTAATATTTTAATAATTATTTCTAAATAAATGGAAGTTATTAAATCCAAGATTTGTAAAAAATATAAGGTTGGGAAATCAATTGGTAATTTTACTTCACTCAAATATACAAAAGATGGTTGTAGAAGAACATGTAAGACATTGTTTAAATGAATGTCTTAAAGGTATTTAATAAAAATCAATTTATTCATGTATGTGGAGTACATTTCTAAACTTTATTAGAAAGAACATTTTAAAGATTTCTGAGTGATGATCACGCGAATATATATTATTATCATTTAAAAATTATAGAAGTATAAAAAATGATTCAGAATAGGTACATTCCAAAATTTATAAATTGGCAAGAAATTAAAGATTAGAATAGTTTTTATAAAAAGTGAAAAACTAAAGATAACTATTCAAATAAGTGAAAAAAATGTATTCTCGAATATATCAAAAAGAAAAAAAATTAATTCTCTAGAAAAGGGTCTTTTTAGAGTTTTGGAATTTTTAGAAAATTTTAACATAAAATATGTTTTAGAAGAAACACCAAAAATTTTATTTGATAAATCTTCAACAATGTTAATTATCACATAATCTTAATATACTGAGAATTATCTAAGAAGTTTTTGAAATTTTATTGATTGTATAAATTTAAAAGATGATCAATTAACATATAACCAATTTATTTTTAAAGGAAAACATAATATATTGAATATGTATTTTTGAAAAATGAATAATAGAAATTTTATTATGTTTTTAAAAATGAAAATTACTACGTTTTTTATGTCTGGGGTTCTTAATTATATTACATGAAATTATGTTGGTTAAAATTAATGATTTTAACAAATATTTTAGTGATGTAAATTAGTTAAATTTTATTTAATAAATTGAACTGAGTCACCCCATATTAGGAAGGGGAGGGGTGTGGCAGTAGTAAATGAAAAGAGCTGCTACAGTATAGTACAGATGGTAACTTATGAAAATACTCAATGAGAGGAACAGAAATGAAACATTATTCCAATTCAACAGTTAGACTGGGATCCCTGCGATGAAGTGTGCTCCCTTGGACATCACAAAAAGTAGCACATAGTTCTTGACAAGGTGTGTGATCACCACATGCAGAAATGCATGTAGTAGATCCTGCTCCCAGTTTTTGTGGTTGGCTGTTCCATTCTTGCTCCATCACTGTTGACAGTTGACAATGTTCATGGGTGCATTACATGTTTTTGCCTAACGCCATATTACAGTGCATCCAGAAGCTTTATGTAGTCTCAGTCCGCTTTCATCCAAAAACAGCATGCTACCCCACTTTTCGATGGCCCAGGGGCCATCCTCTTGGCACCATCGCAAATCTCTGAATGCAGGACACTCACTTGTACTGTGATTTTCTACCCCTTCCCCATGTGTGTATTTACAGGCGTTCATTCAGTCCACACGTCGTTTATATAGATCACAATGCCTGACGCTGTCGTTGAGCCTAAGATGAGGATCTCTTGAAATGAAAGGTTATTCGGCGAATTGACTGGCTTGCAGTTTCTCTAACAGCCCATCGAGGACTTATGGGATGTTTTGTGGATATGTATTACAATGTGTCCACATGCTCCAGCGGTAATTCAGCACTTGTCAACCGCAGTTGTGGAGGAATGGAACGCCCTAAATCAAGACCTCTTTACCATCTGTGTGGCCGGCCAGAAAGCACGTTTCGTAGTACATATGACCCCCCCCCCATGAACCATGGACCTTGCCGTTGGTGGGGAGGCTTGCGTGCCTCAGCGATACAGATGGCCGTACCGTAGGTGCAACCACAACGGAGGGGTATCTGTTGAGAGGCCAGACAAACATGTGGTTCCTGAAGAGGGGCAGCAGCCTTTTCAGTAGTTGCAGGGGCAACAGTCTGGATGATTGACTGATCTGGCCTTGTAACATTAACCAAAACGGCCTTGCTGTGCTGGTACTGCGAATGGCTGAAAGCAAGGGGAAACTACGGCCGTAATTTTTCCCGAGGACATGCAGCTCTACTGTATGATTAAATGATGATGGCGTCCTCTTGGGTAAAACATTCCGGAGGTAAAATAGTCCCCCATTCGGATCTCCGGGCGGGGACTACTCAGGAGGATGTCGTTATCAGGAGAAAGAAAACTGGCATTCTACGGATCGGAGTGTGGAATGTCAGATCCCTTAATCGGGCAGGTAGGTTAGAAAATTTAAAAAGGGAAATGGATAGGTTAAAGTTAGATATAGTGGGAATTAGTGAAGTTCGGTGGCAGGAGGAACAAGACTTTTGGTCAGGTGATTACAGGGTTATAAATACAAAATCAAATAGGGGTAATGCAGGAGTAGGTTTAATAATGAATAAAAAAATAGGAGTGCGGGTTAGCTACTACAAACAGCATAGCGAACTCATTATGGTGGCCAAGATAGACACAAAGCCCATGCCTACTACAGTAGTACAAGTTTATATGCCAACTACCTCTGCAGACGATGAAGAGATAGATGAAATGTATGACGAGATAAAAGAAATTATTCAGGTAGTGAAGGGAGACGAAAATTTAATAGTCATGGGTGACTGGAATTCGTCAGTAGGAAAAGGGAGAGAAGGAAACATAGTAGGTGAATATGGATTGGGGGGAAGGAATGAAAGAGGAAGCCGCCTTGTAGAATTTTGCACAGAGCATAACTTAATCATAGCCAACACTTGGTTCAAGAATCATAAAAGAAGGTTGTATACCTGGAAGAATCCTGGAGATACTAAAAGGTATCAGATAGATTATATAATGGTAAGACAGAGATTTAGGAACCAGGTTTTAAATTGTAAGACATTTCCTGGGGCAGATGTGGATTCTGACCACAATCTATTGGTTATGAACTGCAGATTGAAACTGAAGAAACTGCAAAAAGGTGGGAATTTAAGGAGATGGGACCTGGATAAACTGAAAGAACCAGAGGTTGTACAGAGTTTCAGGGAGAGCATAAGGGAACAATTGACAGGAATGGGGGAAAGAAATACAGTAGAAGAAGAATGGGTAGCTCTGAGGGATGAAGTAGTGAAGGCAGCAGAGGATCAAGTAGGTAAAAAGACGAGGGCTAATAGAAATCCTTGGGTAACAGAAGAAATATTGAATTTAATTGATGAAAGGAGAAAATATAAAAATGCAGTAAATGAAGCAGGCAAAAAGGAATACAAACGTCTCAAAAATGAAATCGACAGGAAGTGCAAAATGGCTAAGCAGGGATGGCTAGAGGACAAATGCAAGGATGTAGAGGCTTGTCTCACTAGGGGTAAGATAGATACTACCTACAGGAAAATTAAAGAGACCTTTGGAGAGAAGAGAACCACTTGTATGAATATCAAGAGCTCAGATGGCAACCCAGTTCTAAGCAAAGAAGGGAAGGCAGAAAGGTGGAAGGAGTATATAGAGGGTTTATACAAGGGCGATGTACTTGAGGACAATATTATGGAAATGGAAGAGGATGTAGATGAAGACGAAATGGGAGATAAGATACTGCGTGAAGAGTTTGACAGAGCACTGAAAGACCTGAGTCGAAACAAGGCCCCGGGAGTAGACAACATTCCATTTGAACTACTGATGGCCTCGGGAGAGCCAGTCATGAAAAAACTCTACCATCTGGTGAGCACGATGTATGAGACAGGCGAAATACCCTCAGACTTCAAGAAGAATATAATAATTCCAATCCCAAAGAAAGCAGGTGTTGACAGATGTGAAAATTACCGAACTATCAGTTTAATAAGTCACAGCTGCAAAATACTTACGCGAATTCTTTACAGACGAATGGAAAAACTGGTATAAGCCGACCTCGGGGAAGATCAGTTTCGATTCCGTAGAAATGTTGGAACACGTGAAGCAATACTGACCTTACGACTTATCTTAGAAG
Source organism: Schistocerca cancellata (assembly GCF_023864275.1). Lineage (NCBI taxonomy): Eukaryota > Metazoa > Arthropoda > Insecta > Orthoptera > Acrididae > Schistocerca > Schistocerca cancellata. The sequence continues at coordinate 234,193,064 of NC_064629.1, read as the reverse complement.
AAAGATTAAGAAAAGGCAAACCTACGTTTCTAGCATTTGTAGACTTAGAGAAAGCTTTTGACAATGTTAACTGGAATACCCTCTTTCAAATTCTGAAGGTGGCAGGGGTAAAATACAGGGAGCAAAAGGCTATTTACAGTTTGTACAGAAACCAGATGGCAGTTATAAGAGTCGAGGGGCATGAAAGGGAAGCAGTGGTTGGGAAAGGAGTAAGACAGGGTTGTAGCCTCTCCCCGATGTTATTCAATCTGTATATTGAGCAAGCAGTAAAGGAAACAAAAGAAAAATGTCGAGTAGGTATTAAAATCCATGGAGAAGTAATAAAAACTTTGAGATTTGCCGATGACTTGGAAGAGCAGTTGAACGGAATGGATAGTGTCTTGAAAGGAGGATATAAGATGAACATCAACAAAAGCAAAACGAGGATAATGGAATGTAGTCAAAGTAAGTCGGGTGATGCTGAGGGAATTAGATTAGGAAATGAGACACTTAAAGTAGTAAAGGAGTTTTGCTATTTAGGGAGTAAAATAACCGATGATGGTCGAAGTAGAGAGGATATAAAATGTAGACTGGCAATGGCAAGGAAAGCGTTTCTCAAGAAGAGGAATTTGTTAACATCGAGCATAGATTTAGGTGTCAGGAAGTCGTTTCTGAAAGTATTTGTATGGAGTGTAGCCATGTATGGAAGTGAAACATGGACGATAACTAGTTTGGACAAGAAGAGAATAGAAGCTTTCGAAATGTGGTGCTACAGAAGAATGCTGAAGATAAGGTGGGTAGATCACGTAACTAATGAGGAGGTATTGAATAGGATTGGGGAGAAGAGAAGTTTGTGGCACAACTTGACTAGAAGAAGGGATCGGTTGGTAGGACATGTTTTGAGGCATCAAGGGATCACAAATTTAGCATTGGAGGGCAGTGTGGAGGGTAAAAATCGTAGAGGGAGACCAAGAGATGAATACAGTAAGCAGATTCAGAAGGATGTAGGTTGCAGTAGATACTGGGAGATGAAGAAGCTTGCACAGGATAGAGTAGCATGGAGAGCTGCATCAAACCAGTCTCAGGACTGAAGACCACAACAACATGACTGTCTGTGCTAATCATGTACCTACTTAAGAACCATGTCCGACCTTTTGCAATGTCCTGTGGACCATAACAAAACGCGGTGACTTCAGTGCAAATATTGGTTTCGAAGAAAATGTCACTTCTGTTTATCTGATTTAGTATTTGTCACGGTTACAGTCTTTACAGTTACAATATGGACTATACTGTAGTAGTTCTGTCCTAGTATGGTTCAAATGGCTCTGAGCACTATGGGACTTAACATCAGTGGTCACCAGTCCCCTACAACTTAGAACTACTTAAACCTAACTAACCTAAGGACATCACACACATCCATGCCCGAGGCAGGATTCGAATGTGCGACTGTAGCGGTCACGCGGTTCCAGACTGAAGCGCCTAGAACCGCACGGCCACACCGTCCAGCTGTCCTAGTATGGTTCAAGTTTCAGCACACTATGTGAATTGGCAGTGACACGTCATGTGAAAGTTATTTTTGGCATTCCTTTAAAAAGAGAGTAGAAGCTAAACTCATCTCAAGATCGTGTCATTCTTCAAATACAGTCGAAATGCCACTTTTGTAGCATTCGTTGATAAATGTGACAAAAGTGGAGACGCGACTGTCACACTATTGGTATAATCCAATGCTTAGCCTTACCTCCGAAATCAAAATCCTATCCATAGTAGGTAATGTTCTTTTCCTACAAATAAAGTACATATCCTACTTTTGTCCAAGTCTTTATGATAAATTTCTACGTTTGCTTATCTTCTTCGTTTCTAGTTCTGCTGTAGTTGGCAAACGTAGCCTTTAGAACACTAGAACAGATGGAGACAAATAATAATCCCAGTGTTTGCGATGTTGAATTATTTAGACGTCAATTTCCGCATCATTTCATCGGATCATCGTGGTACTCTGTAAGAAATTCACAACGAGTTTTACAAACTCGTTGCGCGGTTACAATACACGAGAATTGGAACTTTAACAGTGGCTATAGTGCCGTAGATATGCAGCTGAAATGATCAATTTATGTCGTTTATACTAGACGTTAGCTACATGCACCCACATTACTGTCTTTCTCACATCATGTGCCTTCGCAGGTGCGATAAGAACAGAGCGTCATGTAGTAGACAGACTAATGCGCTGTCACGATGTCTTCGAAAGACAAAAACGGAGCTGGGTAAAAACTGAATGTGCCAGAGGATGTGGCAGATATCTCTAGCCGTGTATCTGTGTTATGAATGCTGGGATTGGCAAAATGATTCAACCCACATCCTGGAGAAAAGGACCATATTTCGGGATATCTTCCCCTAGGACCTGTCCGGTGTTTTAAGCTCTGCCCCGTTATGGAAATGATCTACATTTAATAAAGCATCACAGATGGAATAGAAGAAAGGCAGCTCGCTTGGTATGTACATACAATGTGAATGACAGATGGCCATAGATGGTCTTGATGTACCACGATCAGGGAAGGAGGAGAAAAAGGAGATCGGAATTTGCTTAGTTGGATGGAATAAAGAGGCAATGAGAACAATAGACACAGAAGAATACGAGGAACAATGGGAAGATAGAAACGGATGGTGTCTGATATGTGGGATGCGGCGAAAGCTGTAGGAACCCCACGAGAGACCGAGAGCCAGAAGATGTAGAGTACAACAGTCTCATCCAAGGTCTTCAAGAATCTGGTGGGAAATGTTCGCTGTTTTACACTGGCAAGCTGGGTAAAAAGCTTCAACGAGGGACGTCAAACGTTGGCAGACACTCGTCAGTCACGTCTTCCCTTCTCAGAACACAAGAACTACCTGCTCATACTGCGGAAATAGAAATTGATCGACACTAAAAATTCGTGGGATGGCCCAAGAGACAGGACTAGCGCATACGTCTCTCCTTCACATGCCATAAAAACATCTGGGTTCTACAAAAAGCCCTTCTCGATCCGTTCAGCGTGATTTTACGGCAATGTAGAAATGGTTACGGCATGACACTGTTCGCTGTGCCGTCCATTATAATTCCCGGATTTAAGCCCTTGTGACTTCGATTTGAATCCAAAGATGAGAAAATCACTTCGTGACATACGCTTCTGAAAGGTCACAGAGATTCGTGGGGCAATGGGCCACTCCATTTGAACTAACAAGACTTCTAGCCATGCTAGAAATATACCACTGCTTGAACATCACTGGCAACGGGTTGTACACTATTCTACTTCGAAGCAAAAGTTTGAAAAATTTATCTATTTTGGAATCAGTTAGAAATCAGCAGTTGTCACAAGTTCCAATCCATGTAGCTGGAACCTAGCATTTACGAATTGCGTGGGCGAATCATTAAGAACAATGCGAATGCCCCATAAAATTTTTTAAGGAGACATGCATTTGTGTTTACTGGGAAAACAGAACTGTGCTAGAACACATTCCCTTTCCTTGACACAAAGACATTCGTAGCCTGGCACATACTTCTTGGATTCATTTGATGTATGGTAGAAGAAGGAATACTATTAGCGTAATTTACGATGCCTTCTATCAAATGAGACGTGAAGGTGGACGCAATCTGTTATTATATCACAAACGCTTATACGTACATTACGTCTAACCCTAATTTTTAGTGAGTGAAACGTGTGATGAAGCATGAAACAAGCGGGTAAATTCAGTTTTTACTATAAATTGCTGTGAGTGGTCAGTTTTGAATATACGTGGTCTATTCGGAAAGTAAAGTCCGGTCGGTCGTGAAATGGAAACAATTATAAAACTCAGACAGTTAGCTACACCTTTCAGCTACTTCTCTACTCAGTCGGCACTCCGAGTTAGACATTCGTCATACCGTTGTACCAGGTTTAAAGTACCCTCGTTATAGAATGCAGCCGCCTGTGCTTTCCACCAATTCTCTACGCTAGTCTACACCTCGTTGGCTGAGCCAAAATTTTGTTTTCATAGCTAATGGTTCCTGTAGGCAGAGATGATTGTCAAGGGAAGCCAACTGTGGGCTGTATTGTGTGTGATCATACATTTCCCTGCAGATTGCGGCCGTGAATTGTCGTGAAGAAGGAAACGCATGGCAGTCACGTTATGTGGGCTGCATGGCATCAGGCGAACTCAATCACCAGGACCTCAAACTTAGTGGGAGACTCCATTGTTCTAGTCGTCTTTACACACTCATTGTGCACTCAGAACTGTAAAGAGCGAGATGTCGCGATCGACGGGCATACTAGAGACTGCTCAACATATCTGTGCAAAGCTTCATTGGATTTTCATTGTTGTTTCCATTTCGCGCCCAATCGAACCTTACTTTCCGAATATCCCTCGTAGTTCCGTGGTGAGGAAATTGTGTTCTCGCATGGTCGTCGAACTTTCCACGCATGTCTATAAATATTACTGATGATAAAAATGTTTATGGAGGTGAGAAGCCATCTGCGATTCGGCATTAGTAATCATAAAGAAACGGATAGATACACTCCTGGAAATGGAAAAAAGAACACATTGACACCGGTGTGTCAGACCCACCATACTTGCTCCGGACACTGCGAGAGGGCTGTACAAGCAATGATCACACGCACGGCACAGCGGACACACCAGGAACCGCGGTGTTGGCCGTCGAATGGCGCTAGCTGCGCAGCATTTGTGCACCGCCGCCGTCAGTGTCAGCCAGTTTGCCGTGGCATACGGAGCTCCATCGCAGTCTTTAACACTGGTAGCATGCCGCGACAGCGTGGACGTGAACCGTATGTGCAGTTGACGGACTTTGAGCGAGGGCGTATAGTGGGCATGCGGGAGGCCGGGTGGACGTACCGCCGAATTGCTCAACACGTGGGGCGTGAGGTCTCCACAGTACATCGATGTTGTCGCCAGTGGTCGGCGGAAGGTGCACGTGCCCGTCGACCTGGGACCGGACCACAGCGATGCACGGATACACGCCAAGACCGTAGGATCCTACCCAGTGCCGTAGGTGACCGCACCGCCACTTCCCAGCAAATTAGGGACACTGTTGCTCCTGGGGTATCGGCGAGGACCATTCGCAACCGTCTCCATGAAGCTGGGCTACGGTCCCGCACACCGTTAGGCCGTCTTCCGCTCACGCCCCAACATCGTGCAGCCCGCCTCCAGTGGTGTCGCGACAGGCGTGAATGGAGGGACGAATGGAGACGTGTCGTCTTCAGCGATGAGAGTCGCTTCTGCCTTGGTGCCAATGATGGTCTTATGCGTGTTTGGCGCCGTGCAGGTGAGCGCCACAATCAGGACTGCATACGACCGAGGCACACAGGGCCAACACCCGGCATCATGGTGTGGGGAGCGATCTCCTACACTGGCCGTACACCACTGGTGATCGTCGAGGGGACACTGAATAGTGCACGGTACATCCAAACCGTCATCGAACCCATCGTTCTACCATTCCTAGACCGGCAAGGGAACTTGCTGTTCCAACAGGACAATGCACGTCCGCATGTATCCCGTGCCACCCAACGTGCTCTAGAAGGTGTAAGTCAACTACCCTGGCCAGCAAGATCTCCGGATCTGTCCCCCATTGAGCATGTTTGGGACTGGATGGCAAGCCGTTCCACAGGACTACATCCAGCATCTCTACGATCGTCTCCATGGGAGAATAGCAGCCTGCATTGCTGCGAAAGGTGGATGTACACTGTACTAGTGCCGACATTGTGCATGCTCTGTTGCCTGTGTCTATGTGCCTGTGGTTCTGTCAGTGTGATCATGTGATGTATCTGACCCCAGGAATGTGTCAATAAAGTTTCCCCTTCCTGGGACAATGAATTCACGGTGTTCTTATTTCAATTTCCAGGAGTGTATATAATCTGTACGTATCCCACTCGCACGCAGAGAAGATTTTTGTGAAAAATTCCACATTACAGTCAGGTGAAGTTACATTTTCGATACACACATCAAAAAAAGTTTTGCATCACCTCGGTTCCGAGAGTTACGCAACCTGTACAAAAAATTGGAATAGAGCTCAGATAAACATAATTTCCGCCGATTTTATTGCTCATTAAAACCACACATTGCATGTTGTACCATCATACAGCAAAGCCTTCACAGGTGGTGGTAAAGATTGCTGTACACACCTGTACCTCTAATATCCAGTAGAACGTCCTCTTGCATTGATGCATGCCTGTATCCGTCGTGGCATACTATCCACAAGTTCATCAAGGCACTGTTGGTCCAGATTGTCCCACTTCTCAACGGCGATTCGGCGTAGATCCCTCAGAGTGGTTGGTGAGTCACGTCGTCCATAATAGACCCCAGGCATGTTCGATAGGGTTCATGTATGGAGAACATGCTGGCCACTCTACGCGAGCGTTACGTTATCCTGAAGAAAGTCATTCACAAGATGTGCGCGATGGGCCCGCGAATTGTCGTCCATGAAGACGAATGCCTCGCCAGTATGCTGCCGATATGGTTCCACTATCGGTCTGAGGATGGCATTCTCGTATCGTACAGCAGGTACGGTGCCTTCCATCACCACCAGCGGGACGTTGGCCCCACATAATGCCACCCCAAAACACCAAGGAACCTCCACCTTGCTGCACTCGCTGGACAGGGTGTCTAAGGAGTTTAGCCTGACTGGGTTGCCTCCAAACACGTCTCTGACGATTGTCTGGTTGATTGCACATGCGACACTCATCGCTGAAGAGAACTTGATGCCAATCCTGAGTAGTCCATTCGACATGTTGTTGGGCCCAACTGTAACGCGCTGCAAGGTGTCGCCATGGACACTCGGAGTGAAGTTGCGCATCATGTAGCCTATTGCGCACAGTTCGAGACGTAACACGCAGTCTGTGGCTGCGCAAAAAGCATATTCAACATGGTGGCGTTGCTATCAGGGTTCCTCCGAGCCATAATCCGTAGGTAGCGGTCATCCACTGCTGTAGTAGCTCTTGGGCGGCCTGAGCGAGGCATGTCATCGACAATTCCTATCTCTCTGTATCTCCTCCAAGTCTGAACAATATCGCTTTCGTTCACTCCGAGACGCCTGGACACTTCCCTTGTTGAGAGCCCTTCCTGGCACAAAGTAACAATGCTGACGCGATCGAACTGCGGTATTGACGGTCTAGGCATGGTTGAACTAGAGACAACACGAGCTGACTACCTCTTTACTGGTGGATTGACTCGAACTGATCGGCTGTCCGACCCCTTCCGTCTAATAGGCGCTGCTCATTCATGGTTATTTACATCCTTGGGCGGATTTAGTGACATCTCTGAACAGTCAAAGGGACTTCGTCTGTGATAAAATATCCACAGTCAACGTCTATCTTCAGGAGCTCTGAGAACCGGGGTGATGCAAAACTTCTTTTGATGTGTGTAGTTAACTGGCAACGTTATTGTTGGTCCCACAAAATCTGAGTAAATTTAGAGAGGCGCTATTCTAGGAAGACTGTGCGACGGTTCTGCTTCACTATCGTATATCTAGCATAGGGATAATGAGACTAAAAGAAGGGAAATTATGTTCCGTCATAGGCACTCGCTGTGCAGCAGCTTGCGGAGTATTTATGCAGATGTATAGATGTCACGTGAACCTTGCCTCTTGCTATGGCTGCAAACGTGTTCGCCGACACTGTTGTGACATCAGTCTGGCTGTCTGACTTTAATAGAGCATCATAGTACACAAAGATCCAGAAGGCGCGACTGCATACAACATGTGATCTCGGCTTCTACGTATTGAAAGCAACCTGAACAGCCATCGCTCAGTCAGAGAGGTCTGAGGTAGTATCCGTTCTTTGGAGAAACCCACAAGCATTAAGTCAGCAACGAAATGTCTAACAGTAAATAATGTGTTACGAAATCGTATTGGGTTAATTCAAATGACCGCTATTGAAGTAAGATGATGTGACCACTCTACTGCTACCATTGAATATCTACCATTGGAATCATGAGAATAAGATAGTAGGAATCAAGGTACGTACAGAAGCTTATAGCTTACTATTTTTCCTCTTGTAGTTCGCAAATGGAACAGAACGGATAAACTTCAATACTGATACGAGACCTATTCGGAAAGTAAGGTCCGATCAGTCGCAAAATGGAAACCACTGTGAAAATCAAAGATGTTTTATTTGCAACCGTTAGCTACACCTTCCAGCTACTTCTCTACATAGTCGCCACTCCATTTAGACTTTTGTCGTAGCGTTGAACCAGCTTTCCAATAGCCTCGTGATACAATCAAGCCGCCTGTGCTTACTGCCAATTCTCTGCTCTGGTCTACAGCTCGTTGTCTATGCCAGAACGTTGTCTTCGTAGCTACCGGTTCATGTGAGCAGAAATGAAACCGAGGGAGATTCAATTACTGACTCTGTTGTGAATGATCAAACACTTACCATCGAAAACGCTGCAGGAACATCTTCATTGTCCCTTCAGAGTGCACCCGAGAACTGTTATGCAGAAGTAAACGTATGAGAGTTATGTTATGTGGGCTGCATGACATCACACGAAATGTCACATCAGGCTCTCACGCTTGGCGGGAGATACTACCTGTGCAGAGCTTCATCGGACTTTCACTGTGGTTTCCATTTCGCATCCCATCGGACGTTACTTTGCGAATAGCCCTCGTATGAAGTAGGATTATTATTAGTTGTTATTATTATTAGTTATTATTATTATTATCATTATTAGTTATTATTATACTTTTATTTGAAGACAGGACTTAGAGATGTTTATCACTCATATCAAAAGCTGATGAGACGAGTGTGGTAAGACAGCTCAAATGTTTTCAAACCCCTATACCATGAAAACAAAATATTTTCCTAATAGCACATTGGTATAGACATAAAGAAGAGCAACTGCGCCTACTCACACACACACACACACACACACACACACATACGCACACACACACACACACACACACACACACACACACACACATTAAAATGGTTCGTATGTCACTTCAAAAAAAAATTACTTACATAAATATAGACGGAGCTCAGCAGAGAAGTGAATAATGATCTAAGACAAATACGTGTGGCTGATTTAGCAGTGATCATTGGACTGATGAAGGGTGCTCCAAGTACGCTGCAACACTTAAAACCTCCAGTCTATCAGTTAAAGCTGCTGTCCACACAATTCACAATTTTCTTTTAGAAACTTAGTAACACTCGTCTCGACGTGTGCTAAAGCTGGGCAGACCCCCACTGAAGTTTACCACTGCCCTCCAGTCAGAATACAAAACACACTCTGTTAAGACATATATCCGACTCCATAGCTGACGAATTAGCCTTTCTCACTCCCATGCCGAGTGTTTAGGTTCAGTTCCAGGTACTACCAGCGATGTTCCTTGGTGTTATCACTGGAATGGGCTACACTGATTTTCCTGAGGTCAGTTCGGGAGCGACCTAATTGAAAAGTACCTATTTTGCTGTCTGGGAAGCTGACAATGGCAGGAAGAGGGGTGTTTTGCCCACGTGGTCCTACATATCGCATCCAAATGAAGCCAAATGGCACAGGATACCACGGCAGTCGGTTGATATCGTGTGGCCCCTTGGGCCGGATGCTGGAGTTGCAATTCTAGTCTGTGAAAGAGAGCTGTATTGTGATTTGTACATACAAGTATCAAACACTGAGGGATACTTCGCCAAGGAATGAAGCCATGAGAAAACGGTCAATATCTTCTTTGATTGTGGGCGGCCAGTATGAGGAACGCCAAGGACGCGTTCGAATTACCTTTTGCCTACCACTCCTCCTCCGTTAGCTGGAAAGCTTTTAGGCTCAACAGTGAGGTCACAGTGTACAGAGAAATAACATAATGGTTTACATCGAGTTCTCAGCTGCCCTCCTTGGCTGTTAGACCTGCTAGCTCACTTCTAAGGCAGTCGGAGGAGATGATTAAATTTTTGCTTTGGTCACGTCTCACCTGTTTCATTGGCTTCAGAATTACGTAGATCTCAACACTAATAACAGTAAACCGATGGGAAGGTGGGCGGGAGAAGTCTACTGAGTACCCAAATATATTTCCTTGCTTCAGGCCATCTGTATATATACTACAGCAAAATTAAGATGCTCATCTAACATATTGAAAATACATATTTAAAAATTACACATGAAGTGTACTCTTTCTTGGACATAGTCAAATCTGAAATAATTTAGAACCTCTTAAAAATGAAGTTGTGTTGTTACTCTAACCATGGGGTAAAATTCCAAAATCTACAACGCCCATTTCTAAAAAGAAATCCCTTGCACCAATGACGAAGTCCTTCGTTACTTGTTGATTGATGTGAGAGTCGTTAGGAAAGTGGGACAGCAACGGTGTGATATGAATGTGAGAGAGGACACTACTACTTTTGTATGCTTGCGCATCATTAGGATTCGTCACCGGAAGTGGACGGGCGAATCACCAGAATGAGTACAGAACCTCAAGTGGAACTCGTCGTAAATGCCCCAGTGGCCAGCCTAATTTGCTCTTGGTGGACAGCATTTAGTATTTTAGAAGTGATGATCTGGCTGACCACTACACCATATAACTATAGTCGAGCAGGGATCGGACTTAGTTTCGATAAAACTGGATCAGAGAAATACAGTCTGCTCCCCATGTCCTGTAGCGAATATATTTAACATTCCAAGATAACTTTCTTTCGTTTCTCTCAAGTATTGTAGACAATTAACATTTTCGTTAACGATGACGCTCACAAACTTAGGCGCAGTAACTGGTAGGCGTGCTGCTTGCGATAAAACATTAGAATCGCATTGGGGGAGCAAGGGGTTCGTTTGTCTGCCCAAACCCAGGGATTCGGGTTTATAGTCATTTTCCTTAATGACTTACTAATGTCAGTACGCTTTTGAAAACACCACTTCTGCTCTCCTACCTCATATTTTACGGCCTCCAGCTTGTACACGCCATTAATGACCACTTCGTCGGGATGACGTTAAACTCAAATCATCCTTCTTTTCATTACCGAATGATTTTTGACAAATAGGATGTAATATCTATTAATTTTGAGGTTTTCTGTTTCGAACTTGAGGAAGTTTAGTAGTAGTGTGAAGTAGTATTCAAGATCAGAAATGACTAACTGAAGAAAATTTAAGTTACTTACTTGTAAGTCTGGAGATCCTCCATAATATTTTTAGTTCCCATTCAATACGGTTAGCCGGCCGACGTGGCCGTGCGGTTCTGGCGCTGCAGTCTGGAACCGCGAGACCGCTACGGTCGCAGGTTCGAATCCTGCCTCGGGCATGGATGTGTGTGATGTCCTTAGGTTAGTTACGTTTAACTAGTTCTAAGTTCTAGGGGACTAATGACCTCAGAAGTTGAGTCCCATAGTGCTCAGAGCCATATGAACCAATACGGTTAGAACAGCAACCATGCAACAAACCACCCAGAACTTACTTCACACCGACGATGCAATAGTTCCAAGACGCCAAGCAGGTACTGTGGGCTCGGTTATAAAACGTTTCTTTTTTGTAAGGAGCAAGAGACACCTAACTCCAAAAAGCCCGACGCATATCTGCTTGTTCTTCTTTCGCCGTCTTGCTCGTCTAACAGGGGAAGCTTCCCATCGCATCCCCCTCAGATTAAGTGGTAAGAGGACTCAGAAGACAGCCCGTCAAAATTTGATCACAAATCAAGCGTGATAACAGGAAGAAGGTGTACCAAATTCTTAAAAAAAAAAAAGGTTAGAAACAGTGAACGGTCCAAGTATAAGACGTGCAACATAGAGGAATTGGAAAGCACAAATGCGTCGTCGTACACTGATCACGGAGTTTGATTCCAAAACAGGCAAGTCGTGTTCAAAGTTCCTTCGTGTCAATTTGTTTTCCTCTGTTCGCTGTATTCAAATATGCGTCTGTGTCGTAGTGTAACGTCCGTTTGCAACAGTGAGGTGTAAGGAAGGAACCTATAACGAAAGCTGATCCTGTACGACTACTCTATTAGCAGGCGAAAGAAAGTGGCTTTCGAATGGGAAGAAGGCGACAAGTCAACAGAGTCTTCCACCGGAAAACACGTTTTTAACGTTTTTGAAGTTGCCTTCCGTTTTCTAAGTTTTGAATCCTGAATTCCTTTGATGTAACATAATTCACACCCGTTTATTTCTTGTTTTCATTTCTGTGAGACGTCTATGTAATATCTCGCCTGCTCTTAATATTCATCACATTTACTTGCAACGGTATTGTATTCTTACCGCATAACTCATATTCTGTAACCATTGCTTTTTTTTTCTTAGTTCAATACACCTTCTTCCTGTTTTCATTTTTTATCTATGTTCAGTTTTTAACGGGCTATCCACTGGGCCATCTTATCACTAAATCTGAGGGTGTGCGGTGGGGTGTTTCCCTTACGAGTACTACTTCTCGAGCGTCTGAGGCTCCGGCTGCCCTTCACTTGTTTGTGAATAAATGATCTCCATACATATGATTTTGCATGTTTGCTAAACCATTACAATGTCTTTATATTTTTCACAAATCATTGTTAATGACGCAGGAAACGATGTGAACACTGCACACACATTCTATCTCTACACTTTTCTCGCTTTACTACCAGGACCGCTACCTTAAGCCGTCGGCACACGGACCGTGCCGTCGATCGTTAACGTTGAGCGTGCCAAGTTCAACGTGCTGCACAATGCTCCGGAATGATGCGACTCGTGCATACGGTACGTGGGCCCCAATGTGGTATACGCGATCGCAACGCACTCCAGCGGCAGTTGAGGGATGTTTCTAATTCGTAAATCACACTGTTTACTCAACGGGCGCGCGTAAAATTCCCATATTAGCGCTGTTAAAACGCACATTTCCTCCATCGTCCACGAAAAGGAAAGTACTATGTCCAATCAATAAGGACACAGGTTTATAAAAGTTCCATTACAAACAGTGCGGAACAAATTTGGAATACTTCTGCGCATAACATAAACATTATTTCATCATTCCCACATTTTAGCAAAACCCCAAGGTCAGTCTTACTTGACAACACGTGAATTACGAAGCTTAAAAGAAAAAGGAGCAAAATATCTTTATACAAGTAGGGCAAGCTGTCCTGTAGAGAAAGCCAATCGAACAGTCACCCCTCAGAAAAAGGTGAACTTATATTTACATAACATCAAATATTATAGTATATACTTATATTAAACTAATAATAAAGTATAAAAACGCAATAAAAACGCGAATGTTAGGAAAAAAATTTGGAAGTGGCAAGACACGAACCACCGCCCCATCAAAATAATGTCCGAGACAGTGACGCTACGGACTACGCTACAGCAAGAACATATAGTTTAAGTCTAATCATAGTGTCTTAGCTCATGCAGGAAACCTTAATCGTAGATATGTTACTAATTGAAGTTTAATTACAATAAATTGTACCAAGAACAATGCCTTTTGTGTAGTTCTTCATTGTGTCGCTGGCTTCAAATAGCCTACTCTCATAATACGCAAGTTACAATAATTCTTTTGCCATGAATATGATGTTTCTTATTATTTTATTGGAATGAATTACACAGTTAACAACGGTTTTTTTAGTGATTCTCAATTTGCTGTTGCTCAGAAACGGCATATATACATATAGGCTTGAAATGAATGCCAATACGGCGCCTCACAAGTCTGTACGGAAGGGAGACGGCGTGCGTGTGACGTAGGCGGCGTTGTGCCATCTCATTGGTCAACGCTCAGACGCACGCTGAGAATATCTGACACGCCAGATACTTCTCTGCACGTACGGAAAGACTCCCGAACGTGATATTCCACGCTATGACGTCAGAAACTCGGCACGCTCAACGCTCAACGTTCGGATGCACGGTCCGTGTGCCGACGGCTTTACATTATTTCCGAAGCTCGTCCAATTCCTTATAAAGTACTCAGTGATTTGCAGTTACTTTTTTTTGCACCGTTCTGCTAGTAAATGTGCATCAATCGATTAACTCGATTGTAATTTAAATTTCTGATTACTTTTAATCTGCTCTGGAGTCCTTGCACTCGCCATTATCCTGGAAATACTTAAAATCAGTCTGGCTTCCTCGGATCGTTCCACTGTGATACAAGCATTTATACTACTGATACTAAAAATTTTAATATCTTCAATTATCAAGTGTTTCTGTACAAAGTACTCTGTTCCCTGTCATTTCACTAGGATACGTGTTTATAATGAGGCCACATTACATGTTGTGATATATGGGCCAAACTAGAAGCTCAGCCTGTCGCCCATACACAACAACCGCCTGGCACTGTATCTGGTTCTGTTCTCATTTCTGCTACTAATCATTAGTTTCGTCTTTTTCCAGTATACTCTCAATTCATAGCCGGCACTCATTAGACTGTTCATTTCATTCAAGAGATTCTGTAATTCTCCCTCTGCAGGTCTACTTTTATGTCGTTCTTGCTTCGTCACTGAGGATAATAATGTCACGAGCAACATAACATCAACATTGGGGACCACGAAGTAGACGCGTTATAAGGAATTCTGCTACCTTGGAAGCAGGATACCTCATCAAGGATCTTGTAACTGATATTCTTTCACACTGAACTTTAATCCAATACCTGATCCTTTCTGTTATCTTCGTCATTGCTTCTTCAATGTATAGACTGAACAGTAGGATTATTATTTATTTCAAGTTTCTGCTACCAGTCACATGTTCGAAACGCGTTGCATTGTGTTAGATTAAGCATAAAACAAAAAGTGACTGGTAGCAGAAATAAATAATTTTCCCACACAGTTACGGTTTACAAACATAGCCATTATGGTTGAAAATAATTATGAACAGCAGGAGCTAAGGGCTGCATATCTGCCTGAAAGTTTCTCCATAGTTTACTCCTATTTTTCTGAGAAAATGTACGTTGTGCACCGCTTTGTTAAGCTCGACAGGTCCTATGAATGTGTCTCAAATTTTCTGAAGTCTTACTTCCACTATTATGCGCAACATCAGATCAACCTCTCTGGTACCTTTCTAAAACGCACAAACTGATCGTCATCTAAAAGATACTAAGCTTTCGTTTACATTCTTGTGTGTATTATTCTTATTAGGCATTTGGATTCACGAGCTCTTATGCAGATAATACAATAGCTATCGAACTTACTTGCCTTGCTGTCTTTGGGATTGTGGGGATGTTATTTTTCCATAAATGTGATAGTATGTCTACAGTCTCATAGACTCTACACACCTTCTTGAATACTCGTTTGCCGGCCGCTGTAACCGAGCGGTTCTATGCGCTTCAATCCGGAATCGAGCTGCTGCTTACGGTCGCAGGTTCGAATCCTGCCTCGAGCATGGATGTGTGTGATGTCCTTAAGTTAGTCAGTTTTAAGTAGTTCAAAGACTAGGGGACTGATGACCTCAGCTGTTAAGTCCCATAGTGATTAGAGCCATTTGAATTTTTTGAATATTCGTTTGGTTGCCACTTCCAGCAATAATTTTAAAAATTCCGTAGGGAAATTTTCTATACCTGCTCTCTTATTTAATCACACGTTTCCCGAAGCTCTGTTAAACTCTGACTCTAATACCGGATCCTTTATGTCCTCCATACTGACTGCCATTTTCCCTTCTATCACAGGTCATCAGAGAGTTACTACTAGTCGAACAGACTCTCAGTGTACTCGTTCCTCCTGTTAGCTCTCTCATCTGCATTTAACAGTTGATTTCTCATTGCACTCTTAATGTTGATGCCCTTGATTTTACTTTACCGAAGATTGAAACTTGCTGGCAGATTAAAACTGTGTGCCGGACAGAGACTAGAATTTAGGACAGGAAGTTTCATATCAGCAGACACTACGTTGAAAAGAGAAAATTTCAATCTTGAGACATCATTAGGCTACAGCTAAGCCATGTCTCCGTAATATCCATTCTTCCGGGGCTGCTAGTTCTGTAAGTGTCGGAAGAGAACTCCTGCGAAGTTTGAAAGGTAGGCGGTGAGCGATATGGTACTGCAGGAAGTAAAGCTCTGAGAGTGACAGGGGTGGTGGGGGCTCGTAATTCGTGCTTGGGTAGCGCAGTCAGGACGGGTACAATGGTTGTGAGAATTCAGGCGGCTTTTGAGTACTATATAAGCTTGGGACAACACTTTAAGCCTCAGTAAGATACACTTAACCTTCCAGTGCAAGACAGGGATATTGTTTTAGTCAATGTTCAGGAGAGGACACGGACAATTAATTTTATAATACCATGCACAAACCGTGACGCAACAGTAATCATTCCCTTATGGGAGAGACCATCGAAGAATTGTTACCGATATCGCGTCTTACACCAGTCAGCGTCGGAGGTATATCAGATATATCGCCCACTGTAATGTATGTGTAAACGATCATCTTTGAACTCACGTTCTGGCACGTTTACCGACATCCCGATAGCCAATATCGAAGGACTTGTACAATCTCCTTGTTCGAGAAATATTTCGGGTCAAGATGGAACGCAAATACCCTGTCGTTAGTTGGAGAGTCGTGTATTTTTTCTGAATAAAATGTATTTTCCACTTCATGTGGTGGGGTGGGTAGTAGAGGGACTAGGTCGGCGTCAGAGCATTTTGTTAGTGTGGGTTATCTACATCATGGGCAGATATGCACTCTGGTGCAAACCTATAGTTCTCCTTTGATTGAAATGTATTTACCTTATTCTTCTTCTTTGATTGACGGGCACTTAACCTATTGTTCTGCTAAAAGGATCATTCCTTTTGACTAACATGCACTTGACCTACTGTTCCCTCACCCCCAACCCCTCCTCCCTCTCGCTGCTACAGGCCCACATTCAGGTCGGAGTTATTGGAATAACTCCTCTCACTCTTATCAATTTGAATGGTTACTTAATTAAATTGATCAATTAATTAACCTCCGCCCCCTCTGGTAAACCCCCTCCCCACCCAACTTCCCTCCCTCCCAGAAATTACTGGGGAAAGGACTCAGCTGATAGATTATTTGGAGCGAATTCGATTGTAGTGTATGGGATGTTGTTTAAACAATTTAGACATTAGGTGGACTATTGTTTATTTAAACAATTTAGGGGATTCAAGGCAGTGTATGGAATATATGGAAACTGGTGGAGAGGAAGGATCTCATAACAGGAAATACAAGGGTATATTGTTTATTTATAAAAAAAATCAATTTGTATGGTTGGATTTCTCTTGCTCATCATTCTCTGCTGTTTGGAAACATGTAGGACCTAATGTTCAGAACTGTACTCTGGGTGTCTTAAGCCAATGTTTGGCCGTTTGGTGGCACTTAACCTATTGTTCTGTTAAGTGGTATTCCAAGTCAGCTCCATTTCCTTAAACTATTGTACCGGCTTTGAGACCAAATTATGTAACCAGTTACGTCCACCCACCGTTTTCTGGTACACTTTTCGAACTTCACATGCTTTTGAACGCCATTTCTGGCGCATTCTTCTTTGTCACCCACCCCCTTAGACTATTGTGCTGCGTTTTACATAAAAATTATGCAAATTAACGTAGTTTTCTGCACATAACCTGCTGTTCTGCTCCATGTCACCGACTCACACACATAATCCCAGTAACTACTGTACTGCTAACACCACATTGATATAAAAAATTTATGCAACTTAATTAAATCGATATTCTTCACATGTATGTGGTAGTTTTTCTCTTAATTTGCAGCATCCTGTTGGTCGGTGAAATCGATGGAATATAGTCTAAGCAGAAGATCGCTAATAAAAAACACATCCCACCATTCGACTCCCAATGCTGACTCTGCATACGTCCCCAGGACTCGGGATGCATTGGCGGCCCCCCCAGAAGTGACAACGTGTAGGTGTCAGTTTGGGTCCTGCCATGATGAGCCGGCGGTATCTCTTTCATACTTGACACCTGAGAAATTCCTGTTGAAATACGTGTTCACCTAGGCACCATTGGTGGCGCAATGACGCATAGCTGTGGTGTGGGTCCGGCACCTTGAGAGATGTTGCAATGGTTACCAGAATAGCACAGGGTTCATTGTTCCTAGCAATCATAAAGGGACACTGCGCCTGTCACTGAATTTACCCATCAAACTGCTGCTGCTGCCACTGTGGGAGCACCATCCGCCATTGTTTTCTGCAGACGAGACTTACAGTGGCAAAATTATTTTGTACAGATCGCTACGTTGCACTGATAATTAAACCCCGCAAAAGTTGTCTACAGACCATCAAATACATACAAGACTCACAAGAATATTGGAAACCAGGGACACATTTATCAGTGACACTACAATTAAATATTACGATTGATGTCTCCTCTTGACAGCTGTGGTTCTGGAATGAATCTCTGTGTCTACAGTGCACATAAGTTTCCACATAAAAATCTCTCTCATACCTTCACAGTTATCGATGTGCTTAATCTATACATCCCTCACGATAGGACACACACTCAACTTCTCTGATCATGCCACAACATAAGCCACAGTAACTGTACACTGCAACGTATAAGCATTTTACACAAACAGTGCAGTTATATTTTATATCTGTACAGCACCCAAAATAATGATGGTACACCTACACTCACACTGGCTACATGTATCGATTCTCGTCAGTCCTAGGAAATTATCTGACAAAGTCTTCAAATCAGCACTTCTGGAAGGTGCTGCATCCTGCAAAGATTCTCTCAAACAAGTGTTATGAAGTACAGGCGTCCAGCACTATGTGTGATAATGAATAACGCACCCACGGACGTAATGCTTGGAAAGACATCACTGACGTGTGTTTGTGTACTGCAATCAACATCACTATCGATAGAACCACAAGGAAAATGCGAGGTTATGCTTAGGGGTGCCGATAACGTTCTCTATGTAGAGACTCCTATATCCCAGCACAAAGGACGTCTTGTGAATGAATGATTATTATTGGCTCTTATCGAATTTACCAGCCGAATTACTGATGCCACCGGTGTCGAAGCACTGTCCACCTTTTTTTCCTTTCCGCAGATGAGACTTACAGTGGCAAAAAACTATTTTAACAGATAGCCATATTGCACCGACAATTAAACATTGCAAAGTGCCCTACATATCGTCAGACACGGAAAGACTCTTACTCAATTACACTGCTCTTCCACTGAGGACAGGAGCTTGAATATTAGAGGGTGAAATCGACCTCCAACCCAGCAATATATACCATGTACCATGTCGATGTAGTAAACATACAATTCGTATCATGTGCCATACAGAATCACCCCTTTTTCATCATTTGTACATATACCACGAAGACATAAGCACATGCACTGTAGGTATACTCGTGGCACTAGATATTTCCCGCAAGGTTGGGTGGTCATGCACTCCCAACGTGTGACCAGTGTACCCTCAGTGGATCGAAGTCACTCTCAGAACTGTTATGCAAAGATGGACTCATTTCCCCCTCAGCACAAACGCATTATTTTTTCTGGTCCAGACCTGCTTGCTTGCTAGGACAATGCTCGGTCGCATACAATGCAAGATGAGACTGATTTGTTCCATTGATGGGAGTGGAAAGTGCTGTACCATCTACCATAATTCCAGGGTTTAAGCCCTTGTGACTTCGATTTCATTCCTAAGATCGGAAAATCATTTCGTGACATTCGCTTCAGAATGGCTACAGGTATTTGTGAGGCAGTAAACCGCTCCATTTGAACTAACAATACTTCCATTGCTGTTAAAGGTATCCTACTACTTCCATATCACTGGCAATGGGTTGTACACAATTGTGGTGACTACTTTAAAGTAAAACTTTGAAACATATATCTGTTTTGGTATCATCTGGAAATAAGCGGTTGTTAGAGTTAATGTTCCAATCCTTGTTGCTGGAACCTAGCATGCAAGGATGCAGTGGGTGAAACATTAATAATAATGCAGAAAAACCCTTAAAAATTATATGGGGACGTGCATTTGCGATTACTGGAGTGGGGGCAGTAGCAATGCTAGAACATATTCCCTTTCCGTAGTACAAAAACATTCGTAGCCTCGTGCATAATTCTTGGATTCATCTCACGTTTCTTTCGAAATTCACTATTGTTTCTACGGTTTCCTTCTTTTAACAATGGTGCATCAAACACAAACTAATGTGACATACGCAGAAGAACAGATACTACAGGGTGGAGCAAATAAAAGTGGACTGGATAACAGAATTTCAGGGTAGAAAGAAACACGACGAAGGAAAGGAAATAAAGGACTAATCTGACTATATCAGACGTTGAAAGTGACCACCATTTATCTTTTGGTACGTTTGGGCCCTGATCAAGTTGCTTAAGGTGGATCAAAGCTGGATTGCTTGTATTGCTTCAATCATATCCGAAGTATTCTGCTGCAGTTCTTAAAGACTAAGAGGATTGTCGCGAAACACCTTAGACTTACTCGCAAAGTAATCGCACATTGACAGATCAGGTGACCTGGGTGGCCATCTATTGCTGCGACTAGACTAACCTCTGCTAAAAAATCTGTCAGGTATGAACATTATGTAAATGTGCTCCAAGGTGAGCGAGTGCGGGTCAGGCAGAGCTTAAAACACAGGATACACAGTCTGCCCGGGGCATAGTAACCCAAAATACAGTCCAGTCCTGTAGAACGGAGATTGGAACATTGGGCCAGAACCCCAGCATTCACGAAACGCAGGTGAACTGCTCGAGTTATCTGTCACATCCCTTTGACATGTCCAGTTTTTACCCACCACTATTGTTTTTGTTTCGAAAATATCGTGAGAGAACATCAGTCTGTACGCTATACGAGGCCCAGTTCTTTTAGAATCTGCGAATGTGTGCTATGTGAGAAGGACAGTCAATTTGTGCAGAGGTGACGTGGATGTATGTAACTAACGTCTAGCATAAACGATATTTCTTGATTCCATTGAGCTGCCTAGCTACAACAGTGTTGCCACTACTAAAGTTCCAACCTCAGTATAAGATAATCTCGCAATGAATTTGTAAATGTCTCGAAGGGAGGCCCACGATCATACAGTGAAAATATGAGCATCCTGAGCACTGGGATTTTTATTTCTCTTCATTTGTTGTAGTTCTCTAAAAGTTATCATTACCATCTACAACAGGAATAGAGACAAAGAAGATGAGCAAACGTAGTAAGCTTTTGTAAGGAATTCGACACAAGCAGGAACTGTACCTTATTTGTAGGAAATGAATAATACCTATTTTCGATACCCTCTTTATTTCAAAAGTAAAATAAACCATTGGATTATATGTGTTGTGCAGTCGAGTTTGCAGTTTTGTCATATTTAGCAACAAATACTACAAAAGTGGCGTTTTGCCTTCGTTTGAAGAGTGACATGATCTCCAGACACGTTTAGCTTCTACTCTCTTTTTAAAGGAATTCCGAAAGTAGCTTTGGCATAACAAGGCACTACCAAGTTACCAAGTAACACAGAGAGGCGAAACTTGGACCATTCTTGGAAAGAACTGCAACAGTATAATATTGATTGCAACGGAAAGAAATGCTCAGTCAGACGACCAGAACCGACACTTTCATCGAAAGACAATATTTACACTTAAGTTACCGCGATTTGTTATGGTCCCCTGGACATTAAAAAAGATAGGACATAGTTCTTAAGAGAGTGTGTGATTACCATGCAACGCTCTCCCTCACTGACCAAAAATCTGGTAAGGAGTTCTTGATGTAGGACCTTCCATTCCTCCATCACTGCGGTTGACTACTGCTGGATTGTTTTTGATTCATGTGGACATGCTTCAACTCTTCTTCTTCTTCTGGATATCTGAGAGGTTCCATACACTCTTTTGCATGTCACCTCTAATTTTTATTAATGTTCTATGTCATTGCACGGTAGTAACAGACCGAATAAGGATATTTTAATGAGAATATTTATACTGAGAGCTCAAAAAATATTTTTCACTTGATTCCTAAACATGTTTTACTTCCCTGGGTGGCCTGTGCGACGCGAGCATCGGAGGACGCGGCACACTGCATTTCCGGTTGGGGGCTGCAATTCCCTGAATTCTGACGGGTTCGTATAATAGGCTTAAGCGCCTGGCGGAACGTCTGACGTCGGTCGAGTATCGCCTATTGTATGCAGGGTGAAACGACCTGCGAGACGTCAGAGTGTCGCCGCACTTTATGTGTGTACCATTCCGGCGCGTCCGGAACGAAAATTCCTGGCACCGACTGACTGCATTGTCCTCTTGATTCTGAGAATACTTGTGAACTGTGCCCTGCTGGGTGCGACTGTCTGGCGCCGGATGGCCGGTGGTCTAGGCAGACTGTTTTCGTAGCCGGTCAAACGGCAAGTTCAGTGCCCAAGGCTGAATAGCAGAGGTATGGTTGGTCAACTTAAACTGAGGCTAGTTGACGTCATAAAGTCCTGCTCGAAATTGGAGGGGACGCTCGCTATTGGAGCGAATGATGTTCTGAGACAGTGTGGGGGAATTTTGGAATCAGAACTGAATGCTGATTCGCAGTTTTTGAGGAGAGTATGGAGTAAAGCAATGTTGGCTTCGCTCTTGCGTTGCGCGGGCAGTAAATTCGGAGTCGAACGGTCTTGCAACTTGGTCGCTCTTTTTTGGAAGAACTTAGAACCCTCGGACAGCCTTCGAGGAGAGGGGTTGACACAGAGTTGCTGCATGGCAGAAGTCGGCGCCTACATCATCAGGACGCTGCCTACCGACGAAATGCTGCAAATTTCAGTACTGGTACAGTATTTTGCAGCTCCGGCATTATAGGACCTTATCAGTTTTATACTGAATCCCTCAGCAGCACGCGCGCGCGCTTTGCTACAAGTCCACCTTGCTTGTTTCTCCATGTGATCCCATTTGAGCTCTCGCTACTAATTGCGATACTGCTACATAGTCGGCAGATTAATATTTGACTCATTAGGACCTCCAGTCAATACTGTCAATCTATTGCACCACAGAAAGTAGGAGCCCATTCTTCCCGAGCCAACTCTTATTCTCATAATATTTCAGTATACCCTGTCCTTTAACCCACTGTTTGTGTCGATAATCATGTACATTTATGTTCTGATGTAAAATAAATCTCATTGTAATATTTAATCCGCGTATCATTTCGTAGATATAAGCAGAATCCCATTTCCTGTTGTTTATTATGATAAAGTTTTCTTTTTTTCTGAGTAGATTACGATTATTATTAAATTATTGTGAGTGTGCACTCATTATTTTACCAACTAGCAGGGTCCACCATCATTTTCTACCTTTACCGTTCAAATGGCTCTGAGCACTATGGGACTTAACATCTGAGGTCATCATGTCCCCTAGAACTTAGAACGACTTAAACCTAACTAACCTAAGGACATCACACACATCCATGCCCGAGGCAGGATTCGAACCTGCGACCGTAGCGGTCGCGCGGTTCCAGACTGAAGCGCCTAGAACCGCTCGGCCACCAGCGGCCGGTTGCGTTCCTGTTGCGCACATAATCAATTAGGTGGTATGTAAGGAGGGATCGAGTGCATGTCCAGTCCTCATGCAAAATTTGTCTGAATTAAAGAGGTAAAAACTCTTCTCCACCCTGGCACCCCGCATATCAACTAATGAATGTTTGCGATCTCATTAGTCCTAAAGCATCCCACACTTCCTCGATGGGCTATGTGTCGGTGAAAGAGCTCGCCTACCTGCGCAGATCGATGCCATCACGCATTGTCATGCATATAAATGACGTGAGGGCCGAATGCACCGCTGAAAAAACACACGTAAAGTAGCCACGAACATTGACAGTTGACAATGAAACGGCCAACCACAATAACTGGGACAAGTCTGCACAGTATGCATTGCCGACTCTGATGATCACACACCTTGTTAAGAACAATATCTAGCCTTAGGTAATGTCCAGGGAAGCATCAAATATCGTGGTCACCTCAGTGTAATTCTTGTCTTTAAATAAATGTGTCACATATTTGAGCCTCATTGCGTACTTCTTTCAGTTTTCTTCTGTAATATACTGTAGAGTTCTTTTTATGTATCGTCCAAATCCTATCGAGCTATATTACTTCATAGTGATATATCACTCGGAAGTTACTTTCGTCCTTCAGTTATGCACACCAGTGTAATCACTAGCGCTAACGTACGATTACTTGGTTTGGAGTGTTTATCGCCAAAGAATATGGTGTCAAAGTATGGGAATTATCTCAAGAAACCATTCTTTACTTTCAAAAGTTAACGAATGGATGGTTAGAGTCAGTCGTAAACCATACTTACCTCGAAGATGCACCACACTGGGATCATTTCAATATTGCAAATTCAAAAGTAAAGATCTAGAACGGTCAAGGAACAACCTTCAGTGAAGATGTGCTAAATAACCAATCGCATAAGTACATGAGAAGAAAAAGTAAGTAGAAGAGGTGGTACAAATATGGAATACCATTGTGTTTTTCTTTCATTAATTTCTCAGTTTTTCATGCTAAGCGAATAAGATATCTGTAGCACATGCTTTGGGATATATTTTAATGCTTCCTATATTTACGAATACATTTTGCATTAGGAACATTTCTAAATTGGAATTAACACAAAGTTTGACATTTTTAGCACTTCAGATTATGGGGTACAAATATTGAATAGTCCATTCGTTTCAATTTGTTAAAGTTAAAAAATGGAAAATCTAATAATTCATTGTCAATGAAATCACTATTAAACATAATACCACAATAGAAAAACGCACTAAATACACGGTTTTCATTTATTAAATTCCTTACTCTAAGGAGTTTTGCTTGCAGAAGTCACATTCACATCGTCCTTTACCGTAACATGCAGATTCAGTGTGCGCCTACATTTCACACTTCAGACACATTACCGACTGAGCGACGTGGCTCGGTGGTTAGCCCACTCGACTCGCATTCGGGAAGACGACGGTTCAAATCCCCGCCCGGCCATCCTGATTTACGTTTTCTGTGGTTTCCTAAATCGCTTCAGGAAAATGTCGGGGTGGTTCCTCTGAGAGCGCACGACCTATTTCTTACCCCATCCCACCCTAAGCCGATGGGACCGATGACCTCACTGTTTGGTACTCTTGCCCCGGTTCAACGAACCAACACATTACCCATTCTTCCCCTGCCTCGCCATGCGAAAATTTACCTGAGCGAAAGAAACAATTGTCATTTTCGGTAGTGGGTACACTATTGTCCAGAACGCTACTGAGGGTGGACGGATCATGTATCACTAAAAACATCATCTTCAGAATCAGATGTTTCTTGATTCCTAGGCTTTGGTGGCTTCTGCTTCTTTGTCTCCCGTTTATTTGTTGCTGTCCTCAATACTTCAAGAGGTTAGGACTGCTGAAGGACTTGCTTTTCTTCCCCTTGTGTCTGGCCTCTTCTTTATTTCTGCAACGGGTGAGATTTGCCAAAGTGTGGTTTCAGACGTGGCAGCAGATGTTCCTCCCTCGACTTCAACATTAGTCCTTCCACTCTTAGAAGCCACAGCTCCTGCAGATGATCCATTGAATGGATGTTTGGGTAAATCCTCGGTTATTCCTTCATTGCTGGGAATGAAATCTGCACCCGTTAAAAAAAGAGGATTTAACGGATATATTCCTGTCGCTTTAAATCCATTAAATGCTCTTTCTCATGTCTGGTACTTGAGGTAGACCTTCCCATTCAGTTCAACGATGTCCATGTTTATTACTTACGTGCATTTTCACTCAACCATACGCGTACCTGCTCAGAATAATAGTCTTTCAAAGGACTTATGAAAGTTCTACTCAGCGGTTGTATGAGGAGGCATGTGGAAGCAGACACAAGATGTTCACATGATTTCGCGTGCGAAATTTATGATATCCAGATATCTCGATTTTTTCTAACATTTTTAATTTCTGATTGCGTAGCAGAATTAACCCACTGCCTTCGAGCTCCTGAAGTCATTTCTGAAGCAATTCCTATAAATAAAACTGGTTGTGATAGTACGGTACAAATATGGAATACTAGGACATGAATATGGAATGCTAGTATGCCATAATAGTGACACAGCAATTTTGAAATTCAGAAACGCAAATAAAATCGAAAATTGAATTTAAATAGGCAACAAACATGCCATTTTACGGCTTAATGTATTAGCTAAACGTCTGTTTACAAAATATATTAATAATTTCTGTATTATGACCAGAATGAAACTGAAAACCAACCTGCAACAATTATTCCTTCTAGTGAATTCGTTAAAACAATTTCCCTCATTCTTATTGGCTCCCAGCGGTAATACAAATGCATCCCAAAGTCGTCTACAGTTGTTGAACGTAGTTTTCAAGCAGTCAACTAAAGTACAGCACTTACAAGGAGAGAAACCATAGTATTCCATATTACTTCCCCTATTCCACATTTGTACCTCTTCCCCGAACATTGTAGAAGCAGATTTAATAGTTACATAGTTTTGAGTATCGTATGCATTAGATTTGTTGAATTTAGTATGCATTAGATTTGTTGAATTTAGACAAACAGCTAGAGCGGAATTGAATGTTACAGTAATACCTTTCTTACTGTTATGTATGGGAAGTATACTTCGCCGGAAGACTGTTCGGAAATTTAGGAAGTCGTGCAAAGGATCAACGATTGATGCAGGTAATGGACGTTGAATCTGAAAGCAAATAAATGTAACACATCGTGCGTATCGAAAAAAGGTCCATTACTGTTCCTCCACACTATTTCCGACGAATCTCTGGAATGAGTAACTAGCATAAAATACCTAGAACTAACAGTCCCTAGGGACAGAAAGTTTAACGTTCACATAAAACGCATTGTATGGAAAGAGGGTGCCAGGCTGAGATTCACTGGAACAAGTTTAAGGAAATTTGATTTGTCCACCAAGAATGTGGCACACGAAACAATTGTTTGACTTGTTCTTGAGTACCGCTCATCAGTCTGCGACCGTAATCACTTTGGTGTGATAGGGACAGACAGTATCCATTAAAAAGGGATGCGTTTAGCCACAAGATCGTTTAGTCAGTGTGAGAGCGTGACGGCATTTCTCTAAAAACTACAATGTATAACACGACTGGCTGGTCGACCTAATTTAGAACGTGTAAATGACCGTGTAATCAAGTGGTGACCTAATCTCGTTATGTTATACTGAATGAACGTGTAGATTGATAAATCCTATATGTGGGATTCTGAGGTAAGAAGAATAAAATTAAATTTACTGTCCAGTTCAAAATCAATAAAATACAATTCATATGCTCGCCCTATACTATTATGCAAGGGCCTAAATGCAGAATCCATAAAACTAAAGGAACCTCTTTCTTTGACATTAAAGATAGTCCACACATCTATATAATACTAATATTGTTGAACAGTAAGTATACATGCCCCTAAGCACACACTCATTCACTGATGTGCACTATGCATGCTACGCACGTAGCACTAAATACCTGTGCATCGACTATCAATTTGGAATGAAGCGTCTGCTGTGGTTCTTGTCTAATCGGAACAAGCAGCATTTATGATAGCTAATCTGTTCACTTCACTATTTCAATTATTTATTTCGTGATAAATCAGTCACTGTGGAACGTACTGAATGACTGGGGACTTACGCGACTGTTGTCATTCACAATAAAAGAAAAATTGTAGGGAGGGATGTGTACAGAGCGTTAAAAAAAGTATTTCACTTATTCCTACAGGGGGTAGTATTGGTCAAAGCTATGTGTATGGTTCCCGCATTGATGTGTCTGGAAACCAATACCTGTTGAGATGTGTGTCGTTGAAGATCCGCAGTTCGGAGCCTGCTTTTTATTTACATGTGAGCCACGAAGGCATAGTAAATTAACACAATACGCCCTTACGGGCTAATGAAAATTACCGAGCAGTCAAGGAGATGTAGCATTAGGATCGCTTCAGTGTCCATGAATGAGCAGGAAGTGTCGATAACGGACCCATTGGCTGATAGACTTTAACAAACAGATTAACAGGTGTTACGCATCACCGATTTCTGTGCGATGCATTGCCGGAGCTTGCAGATATGTGACTGTGTCTCATGCACTATGGGGCACCACCAATTTTCTACGGACCGCGAGGCAGTACCTCACCGCAACGTCTCGCAGGCGATGACCATTCTTCCTGGGACAGCGTACATATACCGATTAGACAAGTTCATCGTGGAACTGCAGCTGCTGCATGTGCACAACATGAAACACGGGGCAATGACGTATGTGTCAACACAGTGTCCCTCTGAATATGTATTCCTGTTGTACTGCAGTTTTTATGGACTGAAGATGGTCTAAATTATAGGCGGGAACCGGTTGCCACCCAGAATAAACATCTGTTACCATTAAGACTGTTTTATTTGATTCTAACCGGAGAAACAATTTCTTTTCACTCAGTGCCACGACACAGTTCAAGACTTATCCACATTTAACCACAGGGCTCGTAGAGCTAAAATCCGATATGGGGCACATGGACTGTTTCACCAGCGATCCAACATTTGCATTCGAGGCACACTGGAAAACTTATTTCTTGTTAGTTCACCCAGAAATAAAAGCGCAGTTCACTGCTAACTCGATAGTAATCACTGTCTTTACACTGTCCTCATTGATACGCTTCAAATACTAATTTAAATGTTTTATCTGTGGCTTCACACACGAAAACGACTCCACCAAACATGCCCTCACGTCAACAACAACAGTATCTCTCGTCACCGACCCAAGCCCTCGACTGTTCAGTTTGATAGCCAAAACAGGTTCTCTTACAGTCCCAGTCCCAGCAAAGGTTTGGTCACAGACTTGAAAGATTGCTAGATACGTTCTTGGGGCTGTCTCTTGACGTGACTTGCTTCCATTTCTTACCACATCTAAAGAAATTTGTGCTTGCAAAGTGGAGTTCAGTGAAGTGATTATAGGAGCCGTGAATAGACGTTTTGCAAATCTTCCGGAACTAAACTCCGATAAAGGAATCACCTCACTGGATAAATATTGCAGAAGCGCTGTTGTCTTATAGAGAACAACTCCGAAAAGTACGTGCACCTTATCCCTAACAGAAAACATTTCGCTCCCAATTCGAGAATGCTGTCTCTCGTCTCCACAGTATTAAAGCTTGAATAATGGACTTCGTCTCAGTCTCTGTTTTACATTATTGTTAATGCTACTGGTATTTTGAAACCGTAACTAGTTATAAGTGATGAAATTCACAGGAGGCTAAAAGTTCTGCTAGGCAGTTCTCAGCATGGCTACTTAGTTTATAGCTCATCCAGAAACAACAGATAAACAATGAAGTAAATTATTAAACCGCTGGGAACACCGCGATGGCGCTTTCACGCGTGGGGACAAAACATCCTGAGGTTTTCTAAGATATTTGTAGTCCTAAAAACAATATTTGTCACCCGCAAATCGCCTTTCCGTTATTTTCATAGACTAGTTACACTAATGGTTTCGAAAGCTGCTGTAATAAGTCAAATACACGTGACGGAAGTGAAGTAACTACACATAGATGATTAGAATCACGAAAATGTATCTGATCTCTGACATTGTAAATACCGGATAGGTTGAAGTATTCACGTGCAGCATTCTGTCTCAGTAAAGGTTTGCTCACAGACTCAAAAGATTCCTGGATACGCTCTTGGGGATCTCTCTGAACGTATCTGTATGCGCTACCGCAAAGTATGAAAGACCTTGACGAGCAGGTTGCCGACAAATTATTAGTCAAAAGCGATCAGCTTTGTACCAATATTAACGATTTTTTCCTGTCCCCTTCTCCGGCGGCAGAGAAGATGACTGTTTAGATACCTAGGGCGGCGCCTCGGTAGCTTAGTAGTCAGAGCGGATGACTGACAAGCGGAAAATACAGGTTTCATTCCCAGCACTGCCAGGCATTTTTCTTTGATAGGAAGATTGAAACAGGGTGCACTATGCCATTTGTGCCAATTGCGGATCTAACTAACCGAGCAACAGCAGTTCAGTGTCATGAAAACTGATAACGCCTGGAGTATGACTTGGATGCCGATGGACTCTCCACGTCATGTGGCCGGTGTATACATATATTGCCACATCCAATGACGTCATTGTCAGAGGATAACACGGAGGTTGGTCGGTAGCGACGGTCCCGCCAGCTCATTTGGCCAGAGTTTATATATGTATCCAAAAAACATGAATAAATATTTATAAGTCTACATGCTAGCCGTTTATTGGTTTTTCTGTAAAAATGAACAATTAATTTTGTTCAAGAATTCCTATGTAGTAGAGCAGGTGTAGGTAAGGAGAGACTTCTTTAACCTACCTTTCGAAATATTTCTGCTATCTGTCAGACATTTGATTCCATGTTCGAAATACGATTCATTAAATTTCTTATATGTCGTACTAGTGAAAGTATCTTTCGCTCTCGTTCTCAAGTGCATTGTTGAAAACAAATTCCGTAAGCGAATAAATGTATTAGCATCCTGTGCTTAATATCCCGAGCTGGTTAAGAAGATGCCTGCAATACGTGCGTGCGTGAATCTCACAGATAATACTGTTGATTTACCCAACAGTGTTTAGTGGGAACAACACTCATATAAAAAGTTAACTACATTAAAAGTGTAAATTCACGTAACTGTAAAGCTAAAAAAAAAAGAAGGTCATCGTCGTCGTCTGCGGACTGTATGTGCACGGACTATATCCGTACGGTTCCATATGTGTCACCGTTCCTGGTTGATTCCTATACTCATATCGCAGACGGCCTCGGACCTTCGGAGAACGGGCTCCTCGTCAGTAATATTTAAACACAAGCTTCAGTGTTAGCCAAGTATGCGAGAACACTATTTTTCACCATAGCATTGAATTTGCCAACAAAATATTCACTTATACAGTACACAGACCGCAGCAGTTCAGAGGAAAACAGTAATTTACCAACTTGTTTCATAATACATTACACGTTTTACATAGTAACAATAGCGGTCGGATGCATTTTAAATATACAGTTTTGTGGTCTAACAACAGATGGCGTTCACCTTCATGGTTCTCTTGATAGAAGAAACGCTAAATAACGCTAATAGTACCCCTTCTTCCCCGAATTGCAAATATTAATCGCTGTTTAGTGATCCGCTGTTGAAAGACTCAAATGGCAGAAATACCAGTGAATTTCAAAAGAGTTGTGAGGTAAATCCATGGAATGTGTACATGAATATGAAAGTTTTCTATCACGGGAAAGGAATGTGCTCTAGTAACGTTCTCAAAAAGGCAATATTTTTCGCATAAAGATGGTCTCTTTGTTAAGTTCATAGTATATGTGTGCTACGGTCTGAGATAACGACAACTGTTAGTCAGATATATGTGACGAAGGTAAGGAACATAGCAACAAAAAAATGGTTACAGTTACGGAATTGTAGATGGTTTCTGACATTTTAAATTCCAAATTTTACGACGCCGTCTAAGTGCTGCATTCCATCCTACTAAATATTTGGTCTTGGAATCAAAGAGATTCTGAATACGTTCTTGAGAAATCTCCTTGTGCATGGTTTGCATACGAAACGTCAAAGCATCAAATGAACTTATAGAATTTTCTCTCATGTGTTATTTGACGTTCCTGGCCTACCACACCGGACGAATACTACTCGTTGTGAATACAAAGTCACACGTCCTCTTAAAATTCGACTTATTGGCATACTCCGCATAACGACCGCGCCTGCTTTTGACTTCAGAATATCAGAGTCCCACCGGAAAGTGGAGTCAAAAGCATGTTTACGTTTCTGTGAGGATCATGAGGTATGCTTTACAAGAAATGCATTGAGATGTTGTCTATTTTCAGAAGTCATGTCCTCTCATTTAACATGTCTACCTGTCGCCCTAACTTGCCACTGCGAATAAGATCCGATTTCCAATTTGCAGGTTCAGCAAAACCGACTGAGCGTAGCAGATGACGCGATATTCCGTATGGGATGTTTGCCAGTTCTGCACAAGAGTAATGTTGTTAAGTACTATACGGAAGTTGTTTGAATAACACACAGAAAGAAAAACTGCAGACGCTCGGTGACGAATTTTGTAACGAAATTCAGATACCTGGATCGATAAAACACTCATTCACTTTTTTTTCGCGATCAAAAAAATTCACTCGTTTACAACATATTCAATGGATTTGTAGCTTTAATCTTCGTAGGCTGGCCTTTTTGATTACACCTTCCTTTTTTATCCGAGTTCAAATAAAATGTTAACCTTAACTGCCGTTTTTTTTTTTTTCCTTTATTGCATTTCAATTCCCCATCGGGGCGGGCTGGCAGCAGCATAGGCGCTGCTCTTCAGCCGAAAGACATATTACAAAACAATAGAAGACATTTAAAAACAGCAAAGGAGAGAATAAGATGAACATAGATATAAGAAAGGGGTAACAACATGGAAGGCAACAGACAAAAAACGGGGTGACTGTAAAATGGAGATAAAAAACTGTTTAAAAGTAGCACACACAAAAAGCCACACACTTCGACGGTTAAAAGAACACAAGGCACAGTATGACTGGAGCATAAAGGTAGCGACGGATGGCATAGCACATAACGTAACACTGACGGCGAACCTCAAGGCAGGACACAATTAAAATCACACCTCCTGACGCACACGAGAAACAGCACTAAACACAACACTGATGTGGCACACTGATGATGATCAATACAGAGGATCTGCCAGGCGCTAGGAGATGAGGGAGACCTGAAGAAGGGAGGGAGGGGAAGAGATGGAGGAGGTGCGCGGGGGGCGCGCAGAAGAGGGCCAGGTAGGGAGGGATGTGGGAAGGAGAGAGGCAAGTATGGGGTGCAGGGTCTCAGGGGAGGGGGGACGGAGGAGAATCCGCTCTGGGAGAAGGAGGAAAGAGGAAAAGGGGGCCCTGGGGAGGGGGGGGGGAACAAGGCCAGGTTATAGTTGGAAGGAAGGGTAGATGTCACGGCGAAGTTCGTCATCCGGGAGGGGGAGGCGTTGGAAATTGCCCTGATGAAGGAGATGGAGGGTGTGGAGGTGGAGAGAGGGAGGGATACAGCGATAGAGGCGCGGCAATGGGCGGGGGTTGGAGAGGAAGGAGGAAACCAGAGAGTGGGGGGGATCAAGCCTGCAAACAATGTAAAGGATGCGGAGATGTTGGAGGAACAGGAGGAGGTGGGGGAAGGGGATCAGTTCATACAGGAGCCATGTGGGGGAAGGAAGGCGGATATGGAAGGCAAGGCGGAGCGCATGGCGTTCAAGGATTTGGAGGGCCTTGTAAAAGTGGGTGGGGGCGGAGATCCAGGCAACGCTGGCATGACAGAGGATAGGACGGATGAGGGATTTGTAGGTGTGGAGGATGGTAGAAGGATGCAATCCCCATGTCTGGCCAAACAGGAGTTTCAGAAGGTGGGAATGGGCTTTCTGCTGGATGGTCAGGAGATGAGGGGTCCAGGTGAGGTATTGGTCAAGGGTGAGGCCAAGGTATTTCAGGGTGGGGGTGAGTTGGATAGGACGACCAGAAAGGGTGAGGTACAAATCATGGAGGCGAAAGGAGCGAGTGGTGCGGCCTATGATGATTGCCTGGGTTTTGGAGGGGTTGAGACGGAGGAACCACTGGTTACACCAAGTGGTGAACTGGTTAAGGTGGGTTTGGAGGGTACGTTGAGACCGTTGAAGGGTAGGATAGAAAGCAAGGAAGGTGGTGTCATCAGCATACTGGAGAAGGTGGACTGGTGGGGGTGGCTTGGGCATATCAGCTGTATACAAGAGATAAAGGAGAGGGGAGAGGACAGAACCCTGGGGGACGCCAGCCATGGGATAAAAGATACAGGAGTTGGTGTTGTGGAGGGTGACATAGGAAGGACGGTGCGAGAGGAAGGAAGCGACCAGACGGACGAAATTGATAGGCAGGGCGCAGGTTTGGAGTTTAAAGAGGAGACCGGGATGCCATACATGGTCATAGGCATTTTGGAGGTCAAGGGAAACAAAAATGGCGGAGCGGCGGGAGTTGAGCTGGAGGGACAGAAGGTGAACAAGGTTGAGGAGTTGGTCGTCAGCAGAGAAGGAGGGTCGGAAGCCACACTGGGTAAGGGGGAGGAGGTGGTGTTGAGCAAAGCAAGGTGCTGATGGATACGGCGGGAGAGGATGGATTCAAGGACCTTACTGAAGACAGAGGTGAGGCAGATGGGACGATAGGAAGAGGCTGCAGAAGGGGGTTTGTTGGGTTTGAGGAATAAGAGGATGCGGGAGGTCTTCCACAGGTCAGGGTAGAAGCCAGTAGAGAGGATGACATTATAGAGATGGGCGAGGACAGTCAGGAAGGAATAGGGGCTTTCTCAAAGGTGA
This sequence comes from Schistocerca cancellata, assembly GCF_023864275.1. Classification (NCBI taxonomy): domain Eukaryota; kingdom Metazoa; phylum Arthropoda; class Insecta; order Orthoptera; family Acrididae; genus Schistocerca; species Schistocerca cancellata. Next base: position 234,158,980 of record NC_064629.1, on the reverse strand, counting down.
CGGTAGGTGACACAGTCGTGACCAGGGGCTGTGTTGCGTTTGGACTGGAGGATAAGGTTAATGTCTTGTGCTGTGATGGGAGTGTTTATGTTGGAGGGGGGCAACTGCCCCAAGTACTGGAGACTAGGAGCAAGTGGAGCGACCGAGGTATCGGCACGTTCCATGACGGTGGGGAAAAGAGAATAATCAAAGTGGGGATCATCGGGGATGGAGAAGACCTCGGAAAGGTGGGAAGCGAAGTGGTTGGCCTTACTGAGGTGGTCAGGAAGTGGGCGATCGTTATGGAGAAGGGGGTAGTGGGGAGCAGAAAGGGAACCAGTAAGACGATGGAAGGCGGACCAGTACTTGGAGGAGTTGATAGGGAGGGTGGCGTTGAGTCGTGTGCAGGTCTGGCGCCAGTCTCGGCGTTTCTTTGCTGTAATAAGGTTCCGTACGTGTCGCTGTATTTGCCGGTGGCGTTGGAGTGTATCCCTGTCACGAGTGCGCAGGAAGGAGCGATAGAGGCGGCGGGATTCACGGAGGAGGAGGACAGCCCGCGGAGGGAGAGTGGGACGGTGTGGTTGGATGGTTTTAGTAGGAACATGGGCCTCCACGGCGTCAGTAATTACCTGCTGAAGGAAGGACGAGGCGTGGACGATTTCGTCAGGATGGCGATAGGTAAGAGGGTGGCTTTCGACCTGGGTGGAGATGGAATCCTGGTAGGCATCCCAGTTGGCACGGCGATAGTCATGGACGACCTTGGGAGAGGGTGCAGGGTGCGGAGCCGGAGGGGGGCGGTGAGCAGACGTTATGGTGAGAAGGACAGGGAGGTGATCGCTACCTGTGGGGTCAAGGACGGTGACAGTGATACGCCCAAGGAGGTTGGCGGAGGCAATGACAACATCGGGGGTGGTGTTACTTTCGGGTCGGGTGTGCTGGGGAAGGGGAACAAGGTCACCTTGGATTGTGGAGAGGAACTGATGCCACTGCCGAAGGGCAGCAGGAGTGCGGCTATGGATGTTGAGGTCGGCGGCAATCACATAGGTGGAGAAGGTGTGGTCAATGTGTGAGATGAAGTCATAAGGAAGAGGAGCAGTGGAGCGGACATAAATGGTGGCACAGGTAATGGTGAGGGAGGGGAAGAAGACGCTAAGGATAAGGTGTTCAGTGGGGTCGTTGAGGAGAGGTTGTGGCCGGACGGGGATATGCTTAAGGTGGCCAATCGCGACCCCACATTGCGCACGAGGACCAGGAGCATCAGTGCGGTGGAGGATATAAGGGGAGGTGCGGATAGAATGGTGAGGCTGGAGAAAGGTTTCGTTCAAGAGGAAGGTGTCGACCCGATGGTGGGAGAGGGTGTGCATGAGGAGGTATTTGTTGGAGCGGAAGGAGCGAATGTTCTGGAAGAGGATGCGAGAGTCGTGCCGCGCCATGACGGGAAGGAGGGGGGGGGGGGAAGAGAGGGAAGGGAAGAGACTTAAACTAGGGTGTCGAGGCGGGTGAAGGTGAAGTGGGCTTGGTTGTGGGAGTAAGTGGCGAAGGTGTTCAGGTGGAAAACAGAGCGAGCAGCAAGGGATATTTGGTGGAAGGTGTGGGGGCGCTGAAAAGGGTGAATGTTTTGGAGGACAACGGTAATTAACTGGATGACGTCCTCGGCTGTCGGGGGTGGACAGAGGGAATTGTTGGGATGGCCAGGGGGATCGACGGGACGAACTGGGACTGTAAGTTCAGGGGTGGCTGGAGGGGGTTTAGCTTTACACTTGTGGGAGTATGTGGGATGGGGGCCATTGCAGGTATTACAGGAAGGAGGAGCATCGAGGTTGGGGCAGTTCTTAAGAAAGTGGGAGGCCTTGCAATGGGGACAGGTGGGGGGGGGGGTTTGCAGTTGGGAGTCAGGTGGTCATTTTCACTGCCGTAAAGTCAGCCATTAAAATTTTAGCCGGCTGTAATGCTCTACTACGAGTAGAACAAAGTTTCCTGATAAACCTAACGTTCCATTTGTTACCGAAAGGACGTATTGGTTGCCAAAATTGACTCTAATGTAGTAGATACACGAATGAAAAAATCAGTTTACCTCAGTTTCTGTCACGTCACTAAAACCTCTTCGGTCAATGGTTGAGAGAAGTTCAAGGCCATCTCTTGGCAAGTGCATAAGCTCATTAATACATTGCACCTGAGCCTCATTGTGGGAATCAGAAGTACGTTACAAAGTATACAATTTCATTCTTTGCCGCGCTGGATTAGCCGAGCTGTCTTGGGCGCTGCAGTCATATGGACTGTGCGGCTGGTCTACATCTACATCTACTTACATACTCCACAATCCGCCATACGGTGCGTGGCGGAGGGTACCTTGTATCACAACTAGCATCTTCTCTCCCTGTTCCACTCCCAAACAGAACGAGGGAAAAATGACTGCCTTTATGCCTCTGTACGAGCCCTAATCTCTCCTATCTTATCTCTGTGGTCTTTCCGCGAAATGTAAGTTTTCGGCAGTAAAATTGAACTGCAGTCAGCCTCAAATGCTGGTTCAAATTCAAATGGCTCTGAGCACTATGCGACTTAACTTCTGAGGTCATCAGTCGCCTAGAACTTAGAGCTAATTAAACCTAACTAACCTAAGGACATCACACATATCCATGCCCGAGGCAGGATTCGAACCTGCGACCGTAGCGGTCGCTCGGCTCCAGACTGTAGCGCCTAGAACCGCACGGCCACTCCGGCCGGCTCGAATGCTGGTTCTCTAAATTTCCTCACTAGCGATTCACGAAAAGAACGCCTCCTTTCCTCTAGAGACTCCCACCCGAGTTCCTGAAGCATTTCCGTAACACTCGCGTGATGATCAAACCTACCAGTAACAAATCTAGCAGCCCGCCTCTGAATTGCTTCTATGTCCTCTCTCAATCCGACCTGATAGGGATCACAAACGCTCGAGCAGTACTCAAGAATAGGTCGCACCAGCGTTCTGTAAGCGGTCTCTCTTACAGATGAACCACTTCTTCCCAAAATCCTACCAATGAACCGAAGACGACCATCCGCCTTCCCCACAACTGCCATTACATGCTTGTCCCACTTCATATCGCTCTGCAATGTTACGTCCAAATATTTAATCGACGTGACTGTGTCAAGCGCTACACTACTAATGGAGTATTCAAACATTACAGGATTCTTTTTCCTATTCATCTGCATTAATTTACATTTATCTATATTTAGAGTTAGGTACCATTCTTTACACCAATCACAAATCCTGTCCAAGTAATCTTGTATCCTCCTACAGTCACTCAACGACGACACCTTCCCGTACACCACAGCATCATCAGAAAACAGCCGCACATTGCTATCCACCCTATCCAAAAGGTCATTTATGTAGATAGTAAAGCCGGCCGAAGTGGCCGAGCGGTTAAAGGCGCTACCGTCTGGAACCGCACGACCGCTACGGTCGCAGGTTCGAATCCTGCCTCGGGCATGGATGTGTGTGATGTCCTTAGGTTAGTTAGGTTTAAGTAGTTCTCAGTTCAAGGGGACTTATGACCACAACAGTTGAGTCCCATAGTGCTCAGAGCCATGTAGATAGTAAACAACAGCGGACCTACCACACTTCCCTGGGGCACTCCAGATGATACCCTCACCTCCGATGAACACTCGCCATCGAGGACAGGCGGGGGCTCGAGTCCTCCGTCGGGCATGGGTGTGTGTGTTTGTCATTAGGATAATTTAGGTTGAGAAGTGTGTAAGCTTAGGGACTGATGACCTTAGCAGTTATGTCCCATAAGATTTCACACACATTTGAACAATTTCATTATTTGCATATCACTTTCGTGATCCGTGATTTGTTCCAATGAATAGTCCCTTTTCGTATGTAGCACTATAATGGAAATTTGGTGTTCGAGCATGCTCATTCACTATTTTAGACAGAACAAGCGAGTTGCAACTTCAAGGTCCGATGCCGCCTCCGATTAAATAACAGGAATCTATCAGGAACTGTGACAATAATTTGATGAGCACAGGTAAAATGTGTTCTTCCCCAAGCCCTAGACAGTGACGTTCCACTTCACAACGAAGCTCTCGACTTACACCCAAATGAAGATATACTGTGGATATAATTAACTGGAGACATGAATATTGTTCAAATGGTTCAAATGGCTCTGAGCAGTATGGGACTTAACAGCTGTGGTCATCAGTCCCCTAGAACTTAGAACTACTTGAACCTAACTAACCTAAGGACATCACACACATCCATTCCCGAGGCAGGATTCGAACCTGCGACCGTAGCAGTCGCGCATGAATATTGTCTACATTGCAAGAATAATAGTGTGCCTTTACTGTGCATAGGATAACACAATGTAATCCACTTACTTTGCTCAACTTGTTACAAGTTAAACAATGCCCTTCAAAGATCCCTTCCACGGTGTAAGAGATGACTCCTAACCAATAGAAGTTTATGTTTCCAAAATATTCATTAAACTACACGAAATTTGAATAAGTGTGACCCGAGTATGTAAAAACAGAATATTGTAAAAGCTGCCTAATAACTAGACCTCTCTCAGTGGTAAATGTTTATTTGAATTCATACGTCCTTTCAAAAACGTCCAACTATGCATTCACTGCGGTGCAGAGTAAAAGGTAATTCTTCAAACATCAATAGAATTACAGATGTTTTGCTTAGAAAAAATGAATTTTATACTAATTAAGATTCCTGGGTTACGCAACTTGTAGATCGGATCTGGAAATTTCTTAAGAGACCGGTAGTCACCTCCTTTATTACGCACATGCTTTCATTTCAACCTACAAAAAATAAAATAAATAAAATTAATAGAAATTTGCTAGGGTATAAAACTGATATTGTGAAAAGTCTTAAAAAGAGAAGTAGGACAGAAAACTAGGCTTTAACTTGTTGTTGACGATATAGTGTTATTATAGTCGGAGCACACGTTTAAGGAATAGAGCTATTTGCTGCCTTTTCAATATTAGACACATACAGAGTTTCCAAGGAGGAATGGTCAATATTCAGGTACATGACAGGAACCATGATTCGAAGCAAAAAAGTCTGATAAGCATGAGCTTTAAAATGCATACCTACAGAACAATGACATTACACCTTCGATACAGTGAAACTAACCTCTTCAAACGCTTTGCTTTCCGTATTTTGGGAGGAGACAGAATGAACGAAAACCAGAAAACATTGTGTAGTAAATATGAGGTCTTTAATGCATACCTTAAAAGCTTTGAGCACTTGAGCAAATGCTTGTAGCTCTTAAGTATGTATATTATAGCCCATATTTTCTAGACCTTTTGCTTAGATTGATCATTTCGGTCACATCCATGGATACTGATGATTCCTCCCGGGAAACCTTGTATAAGTTCGGTGTATCCCAATTAACAGCTAGAACTGACATCGGTGAAAGCATCCGATAGTAGAAGAAAATCATTCCAGTAAAACATAGTCCGCAAAAGAGCCGTCTTTCAGATCATTGCAAATATGCTTTTGTTATCCGCAGCTGACTACACTATGGAATATTGTCCTAGTTAGTACATGTAACTGGGTTCATATTTTAAACATGAGACATAGTCGCGGAATGTGGTGCATGCATGATAAGGCACCAGCACGTTTTGGTGTGGATGTAAGACGATATATAACCCTTCTGATTGGCCTCCAGGATAGGGTACCCAAAAACCCTCGACTTTTTGTGTCACGTTTCATCTCGGAAGTGAAGCGTAAGGCACTCTAGTTAACATACACTCCTGGAAATGGAAAAAAGAACACATTGACACCGGTGTGTCAGACCCACCATACTTGCTCCGGACACTGTGAGAGGGCTGTACAAGCAATGATCACACGCACGGCACAGCGGACACACCAGGAACCGCGGTGTTGGCCGTCGAATGGCGCTAGCTGCGCAGCATTTGTGCACCGCCGCCGTCAGTGTCAGCCAGTTTGCCGTGGCATACGGAGCTCCATCGCAGTCTTTAACACTGGTAGCATGCCGCGACAGCGTGGACGTGAACCGTATGTGCAGTTGACGGACTTTGAGCGAGGGCGTATAGTGGGCATGCGGGAGGCCGGTTGGACGTACCGCCGAATTGCTCAACACGTGGGGCGTGAGGTCTCCACAGTACATCGATATTGTCGCCAGTGGTCGGCGGAAGGTGCACGTGCCCGTCGACCTGGGACCGGACCGCAGCGACGCACGGATGCACGCCAAGACTGTAGGATCCTACGCAGTGCGGTAGGGGACCGCACCGCCACTTCCCAGCAAATTAGGGACACTGTTGCTCCTGGGGTATCGGCGAGGACCATTCGCAACCGTCTCCATGAAGCTGGGCTACGGTCCCGCACACCGTTAGGCCGTCTTCCGCTCACGCCCCAACATCGTGCAGCCCGCCTCCAGTGGTGTCGCGACAGGCGTGAATGGAGGGACGAATGGAGACGTGTCGTCTTCAGCGATGAGAGTCGCTTCTGCCTTGGTGCCAATGATGGTCGTATGCGTGTTTGGCGCCGTGCAGGTGAGCGCCACAATCAGGACTGCATACGACCGAGGCACACAGGGCCAACACCCGGCATCATGGTGTGGGGAGCGATCTCCTACACTGGCCGTACACCACTGGTGATCGTCGAGGGGCCACTGAATAGTGCACGGTACATCCAAACCGTCATCGAACCCATCGTTCTACCATTCCTAGACCGGCAAGGGATCTTGCTGTTCCAACAGGACAATGCACGTCCGCATGTATCCCGTGCCACCCAACGTGCTCTAGAAGGTGTACGTCAACTACCCTGGCCAGCAAGATCTCCGGATCTGTCCCCCATTGAGCATGTTTGGGACTGGATGAAGCGTCGTCTCACGCGGTCTGCACGTCCAGCACGTACGCTGGTCCAACTGAGGCGCCAGGTGGAAATGGCATGGCAAGCCGTTCCACAGGACTACATCCAGCATCTCTACGATCGTCTCCATGGGAGAATAGCAGTCTGCATTGCTGCGAAAGGTGGATATACACTGTACTAGTGCCGACATTGTGCATGCTCTGTTGCCTGTGGCTATGTGCCTGTGGTTCTGTCAGTGTGATCATGTGATGTATCTGACCCCAGGAATGTGTCAATAAAGTTTCCCCTTCCTGGGACAATTAATTCACGGTGTTCTTATTTCAATTTCCAGGAGTGTATTTAAAGAACTGGAGCAGCGAATTGTACAGTTACGTCAAGCTTTTCTATTTTATCTACGGCTATATGAAAGGTCTGGTAATCCACTAGAGAGACGAGTGTAGTATTACATCCAAATGAGAGAACGACCAGTCTAGCAACTGCTTTGACAGGTAGGAGTGTACGGTTAATTTCAACACGTAATGTACTGAAGTTGTGATATAGTTCGCATTGACGTGGTCTATAGGCGAAATAGGTGAAATACGAGCCCAGTTAAAAAAGGACTTAATCGAAAATCTCTGTGTCATATACAGGGTGACGCAGCTAAGTCATAACACCCCTTGTATCTCCCCAGCCATAATAGATACAAAGATGCCGTTTGGACAGTAAATTTCAGGGACAGGGGCTACTTGAATCATCACTTGTAATGTTTGTGCTATTTTTAATTACAGAGATATGAGGCCATCTTTAGTTTTTTTAAATGGAACCCTATGTTAAATTTTAGCGTAACATTATGGGCTTAAAAAGACAGTTTCAAATATGTGTACATCATTATTTTAGGTGAATAGTTTTTGAGACACAGATATGTCTTCGTATCGTGTTCGTCGTTCGAAGCGGCGTTGTCCAATGCGACCTTTCCTGTTGTGTAGAGTACATGGTAAACGTCGCGAGTCCGTCCTTAAACAAACACGCCCATTTACTCGACAATAGTAATACATATTGCGATATTTTGCACCAAAACTGACTGATGATACCGCGCAAATATTATTCAGTTAGGAGACAACATACAGTATTAAAATACTACAAGATGTTAATACATTTTAAGTAAAAAATGGTTCAAATGGCTCTGAGCACTATGGGACTTAACATCTATGGCCATCAGTCCCCTAGAACTTAGAACTACTTAAACCTAACTAAGCTAAGGCCAGCACACAACACCCAGCCATCACGAGGCAGAGAAAATCCCTGACCCCGCCGGGAATCGAACCCGGGAACCCGGGCGTGGGAAGCGAGAACGCTACCGCACGACCACGAGATGCGGGCACGTTTTAAGTAACAGAAATACAAATGTAAATGAGGAGGCCCTTATTGGTCACAATTATTTTCTACGTATTTGTTTTTTATTTGAAAATATTTACTATTGATCACAATACGAAGCAAATATACACAAAGATACAAAATGCATACTGTACTTGATACAAAACTTTACTGAAGCATGTGCTCACAATGCTTCCCCTCTTCTGTAATGCACATTTGTAGTCGCCGTTCGAATGATTTGCGAACGGCTGCGAGGGTGTCATGTGAAATATCAGCGCACGCTTCGATGATACGTTGCTTCATATCGCCTGGCGTAGTTGGTATTTGAGCATACACTTTATGTTTGACTGCTCCCCACACAAAAAAATCAAGAGGGATCAAATCAGGAGACCGGGCTTCCCGCTTCACTTCAACACGTCGTCCTGTCCAACAATCCGGGAACTTTTCATTTAACAGCTCTGTAGCCACACCGGAAGAGCGAGCAGGACAGCCATCATGTTGGAACCATATGCACTGACGTGTAGTTAGTGGTACCTCTTCCAGAAAAATGGGCAGAACGTTTCGCAGGAACTGTGCATAGTTATTGCCATTTAGTATACCCGGAATGACGTACGGCCCAACAATGATATGTCCGACGTTGCCGCACCACACGTTAACACTCAACGGTTGCTGATGCTGTAACTGTCGAAGCCAATGACCAGTAATGCATATTATGCAAATTCACTTTACCGTGGTTGGTGAAAGTCGCTTCATCAGTAAAAAGCACCCGTTGAAAAAACGTTGGATCATCTCGTAGGCGCTGCAGAGCAAACCCGCAAAATTCCTGGCGCCGTTCGAAACGCACACCGGAGGGTGCTTGATGTAATGAGAGGTGAAACAGGTGAAACCTATGCCGGTGCAATATGCGTAGAACACTTCTCTGACTTATACCACATTCCGAGGCGATACGTCGCGACGAAACAGTAGGGTCGTATGCGCCAACGCTAGAACGCCATCTTCATGTGCCCCGCCAGTTGCAGTTTTCTGCCTTGTCCTCTGTATGGCGTTCCATGATCCCGAATCAAGTAGTTTCTTGCAAATACGTGCAAGAAGCTGGCACATAGGACGGTCAAGATCAGGATACAGCTCTCCATATCGCTTTATTGCTCTAACAGCATTTCTTCTACTTTCACCATAAACTAGAAGTATATCTAACTTTTCTTCGTTGGTGTACATGTCTGATCCAAGAAACTGTGGTGGAAATGCGATGTCTCATTACCCCAGCATCACATTTATACCCTTCTCTCCAGCTACCTCGTGCGTCACCTTGCGGTGATCGAGAAGCAGGAAAACAACGCCTTCCCTGTTAACTAGCTAAGTGGTCAACAGGGAAGGTCGCATTCGACAACGCCGCTTCGAAGGACGAATACGATACGGGAACACACCAGCGTCTCAAAAACTATTCGCCTAAATATTATGATATACACATATTTGAAACTGTCTTTTTAAGCCCATAATGTTACACTAAAATTTAACATAGCGTTCCATTAAAAAAAAACAAAGATGGCCTCATATCTCTGTAATAAAAAATAGCACAAACATTAAATGTGATGGATTCAAGTAGCCCCTGTCCCTGCAATTCACTGTCCAAACGGCATATTTGTATCTATTGCGGTTGGGGAGATACAAGGGGTGTTATGACTTAGCTGCCTCACCCTGTATATACCATATTATAGGATGCAGTAAAACAGCAACAGGGTATATTTCATAGTGTATTTTATTTCGATACTGTGAACAAATATGTGAATATAAAATGCAAACAAAAAGCAAACAAGGAATAGATATGAGTGGAAATTAGTGTGATATCAGAAAATTCAACTTCAGAATCCAACATCTGAAGAAGAGTTCCAAAACTAATTGAACAGTACCGAATACAAGGACTGCCCCATTTTACTGAAACCCCTGCTTCCATCGATGACTAAAAATATGTCCCCAGTTTCCAAACATTCCTAAGTATCAATCCCAAAGGCAAAATTCTCGTAAAATGTTCCCTCACTGACTTTTATTCCTGTATAATTTGGGAAACAGCCTTGAATAACTTCTGTCTCCATGTCTCACTCACTCATCTCGGAAAATCCAGCTTCGAGACAGCATGAGCGGTCACGTCATTCTCCTACGTATATTGTTGTTGTTAAAGAGATCATAATCGACAAGTGTATAAGACAATTGTCTGAAGTTTCTCATCACCTTCGTATGATCATGGTTTACAGGATCCGTGATGGTTGTGAATCTTAAGATTGTCATATTTTGTGCTGGTATTTGTGTTTGGTCTGAAAAAATATGCTACAATTTTGATACAAAGAGAGGTGAGTGTTGTGAATGAATAGAACTAAAGAATAATGGTGCTTTCGGTGTTGTCGATAGGTGTAACTGGGCACTTTCCCTATGACGTAGGAACAGTTCTATGCTGAGATATTTGTGGTAAATCACGGTTAAGATTAAATAAAATTACCGTAGCCATTGGTGCATGGAATGTGACAGGGTCTCCAACGGGCCATGGGTCTGTACTGAGTTCTATCCATGGTATTTGGCTTGCAAAACCGCTACAATTAATTATTATATCACTCAGTTTTACAGTAATCTGACAAGCGAATAGTGAAAACAGTTCTATTTCTTTTTTAAAAAAAGAAGAAGAAGTAACTTTGTTATGTTGTGGTTCGGTTCATGTGTCACCAACATTTGGACACAAGTGAAATATGTCAGTATTTTGTCGGTGTATTACGATACGATTTTGCTACGCTACATGTTCACAATTGTCGCACGTTGATCCACCGTTGGCATGCGTCATTCCATTAATATCTGCCTATTTGTATATTTCTGTTTCGATTTGTGGCTTTTGGGATCAGAAGTAAGAAATTCACTCGATCGCGTTGTCAAGGTGATTTGGATATAGAACTGATATTATGGAGGCCTAAATTTCTAAGCTCCATATGTCAATCCTTATCCAGAATTTCTCAGTTCAGCTAAAGCCAAAACTAGAATAATACCTTCCACTACTAACGGGTGATTACAGAAACGTTTCCTCCATCTGTAAAAAAATGGTTCAAATGGCTCTGAGCACTATGGAACTTAACATCTGAGGTCATCACTCCCTTAGAACTTACAACTACTTAAACCTAACTAACCTAAGGACATCACACATATCCATGCCCGAGGCAGGATTCGAACCTGCGACCGTAGCGGTCGCGCGATTCCGAACCGCTCGGCCACCCCGGCCGGGCCTCCATCTGTAAAAACATCACTATCAAGCCGTTCTAAAGTTGTTCCCTAGTATTCTTTGTATATCTGGGAGGTTTTCTACGATGTTCAGTTAATCTTACGGCAACTTACATCTTAAATATGTTCTACTATTCACACGAATCTCATGGAATGTTCCTCTGCATTTGCATTGGCCTAAACAAAACACACTGATTGTATACGTAACTTCACCTTCTCCTTAAAAAAAAAACTGCTCAATACACAAACATGAATGCTGTGGAGAAGTAACTATAACAAGATAACCTATGTAGTAACGAATGGAAAACTTTCACGAGCCATACCACTCTGCCTGACAAAAATGCGTAGCACCCAGAAGGAAAGGAGGGAAGAAATGGAAGGTGAAGGATACGAATTAGTAGTTCTGAAAATTAATGCCGCTATCGTTTTTGATAACAGATGTGACCTGTGCACTTTTCCAATAAAATAAGATTATTTCTATGTTTATAATTTTTACGGTAAATTACGGTTCAGGCTAAACCAAATTACCATTCCAAGTACTGTATAGAGCCTAACAGTGTGTAGTGTCACATTTACAAAGAACTTGGCAAAATGATCCTGCTTATCAGTATAGCAGTGCATCCCCTCTGGTGTGGATGCAAAGGCCGATTCGGTTGGAAAGAGTATCATACAGTAGTTGTAACCTCCTGCGGCAAGATTACCAACTGTTGGTTGGTTGATTGTGGGAAGAGACCAAATAGCGAGGTCATCGGTCTCATCGGATTAGGGAAGGTTGGGGAAGGAAGTCGGCCGTGCCCTTTCAAAGGAACCATCCCAGCATTTGCCTGGAGCGATTTAGGGAAATCACGGAGAACCTAAATCAGGATGGCCGGACGCGGGATTGAACCGTCGTCCTCCCGAATGCGAGTCCAGTGTGCTACCACTGCGCCACCTCGCTCGGTACCAACTGTTGCATCTGGTTGTAGATCACCTGGATACTGGTATAGGGATGGAGTTTACGTCCGTGCTGGTCAGACACGTGTCCTATTGGTAACAGATCTGGGAACCTTTGTGGCGGAACAGTCCACACAGATACGTGCCATGTGTGGACGTGAGTTGCTCTGTTGAGAAATTGCTGCACGTTACTGTCGGATGAGAGGTAACACATGAGGACACAGCTTATCCGAGAAAACCGTCGTGGCGTCAGAGTTCCCTCAGTCACTACCAGCCGTGACTTGAAGTTGTATCAGACAGTTCCTCATACCATGACGCCAAGAGAACACCGGTGTGCTCTCGACAACATTGGAAGAAGGGAACCTCTCCCCACTTCGTTGCCATACCCGCTAACGATGGTAATCTGGGGTAGTTAATAACCACAATGTATCGCTGAACAGAATGCGACGCCTTTCAGTAACACTCCATACTACCGGACTACGGCGTTTCCGTGTCCTCCGCAGATATCACTCAAAAACTGACGCTGTTCACGCCCCTTATATGTCCTACCAGACCTAGTAACAACAAGAGCTGTTGTTGTCGACACTGTACCCTATAGATTTTCTCATTTCAACTAGTTTAATGCAGTGGCAATAAACACGCACTTCTGTTCGTTAAGTATTACCCTGACACTGTGGAAACGGACTTTAACAGGGGTTCAACATCAATAAGACATAAATGACTATATCCCAAACGAAATCATAAAACACTTCGCCATTAATTATAGTTAATAACACTGCTTTTTAAAAGATTATAATATCTGCTACTTACCCATATCGATAGTGGCTGTAAGCTAGCACAAAATGCACGTGTATCTCTACCATCGGCGGACTGTGTATCTGCGACTTCTTTTCGGTGCTGTGTGGATGCTAACAAGGTCGTCTTTTTATTTGTACAGTAACACCAGGGATAACCAAGCACTTCTGAAAGATTTATAATGTGGTGAGAGACAGCTCGGCAAGCATGTGAGAACACAGTCCGCATACCGTAGCACATCAATCGGTAGCAGACCGTTCTCCGGAATGTAACATCGATCACTATTGCCCTGAGTGAAAACCTGATTTGGCTCTGTGTTTCAGAGTGCATTAATAATGGCCAGACGTGATGTATTAATAAGTTTAAACGACACAATAACAGATGGCCTCCACCTTCGTGGTTGGCTTGCTGGAATAAATGATAAATAATGCGAATAATATTCCATTCCTAGTCATATGTTAACATACACTGTTTAGAGGGCCACTGAGGAAAGAAGAAAAAGAAAGATATATTGGTTAATACTGAATCAGGCGTGAGTTAAATCGTAGTTGTAAAGGCAATGTGTACCTTGTACGACAATAATAAGTACAAAAGGAGCTTATTGGCTACAGAAGTTGACTATATTATTGTAGACGTACGGAAAGAAGTAAATAACAATTCTTTCTTGTTTGTAACATATCAGAAACAATTTTTGTGTGCAGTTCAAGGCCATCTCTTGTTGGATTGCGTAACCATATTAATACATTACGTCAAGCCTTCAATGTTCGTATTAGACGGACGTTGCTAAGTATAGAGTTTAAGTATCTCCTCATTACTTTAGGTACTAGAATATTGTTCCACTGAATAGGCTGTTACCAAAAATACTACTATAATAGAAAGTTCGTGTTTTCGCAAATTCACTGAATATTTCTGAACGAACTACAAACATAGTCCAGTAGAATTAGCATTCAAATCGGAAGTAATTACTACAAATGGTTTTATTGTTTTAATGGCTTCGTTTGTGTCCCAGTATGACTATCCTAGGTTTTCCCCCTCGGCGGAGTTGTGGAAAAGTGGTGGGCCGCAAAAGTGTACCCGAAAAAGGGTTATTTTTCGGTTTTGTGATTATATCTCGTAAACGACTCACAATATCGAAAACATAGTGGAATTAAAAATTGTAGGGCATGAAATTCTGCATTGAATGAGACCATCCACATATTTTTTGGACCACGAGTTTCTTCAAAATTGGACCAATTTTACATGTTCATGGAAAATTTTCGTTTTAACCTCTGTTTTCTGGTAATATCGTTGAAACTAACCCACGTATCAATAATGTCGTTAATAAAATAGATATGGAGAGATAAATTCTGCATTCGATGAAACCAAAAGTGAATTTATTGGACCACCCATTTGTGTACAGCTCCTCATTAAAGCTGGACAATTTCTCATCATCAATGAAGACAATTTCAAATGCAGTTCTTCAGTAATTCTTATGTGCACTCTTTTAAATACAGAACTATAGCAACCCATTGTCTTGTACTTATTTAATATAGTAATAGAATAAAATATTAAAATTTTGTAAAATTTGAAAAATAATATTAAAAATGTTTTTCGTATATCGAGGGTTAGAGGCCTCGTATCTGACAGATGTCACAAAAAGTCCTGGTTCAAAAAACTTGTAAGTGAAAAATCTATGTGTTATAACAAAATGATGCAAAAAGACAATGCACAACTTCAGAGTAATAAACGATTATGCTCTAAATAAAAAAAAATCAAAGCAATCAAAATTTTTATTAAAAAGTTGTGTTTTCTAAACCCCGTGTAAAATTTGTCTTTTATCAGATACAGTGTCTCCGTTCTTAACCCTCGATATAATATAGTGATACCCATTCAACTGATATGAAGGAGGCAGGAAGAGAGAGACACTGCTTGAAATTAAGTCGTGGTTATTATATTTCGTAATTACAAAATTTTACATAAATGTATGAGATGAAAAGGGTAAAAGTAGGTATGTACACAAATTTCACATACGTCGACGTTTGACTGTCATTGCACCACTCGGCTCCTCAAAGTCTGTAATTTCCGACTGCGACGCCCCGTCACTCGGCTCCTCATCTCATATATACAGTCCAGATCTTCGTCAACATCTGGTTCGTCAGTTTCATCTGGTTGGAAGGAGTTAGTGCATGATTTCCCCTTGCAGTTGACACAAATTAATGAGCACTTAATACCACCCTTCCAAAACCCACTACTACCTGCGCAGCCCTTGTTGCATTTGCAGGAAATTGTTGAGAGAAGAGATTGTGGAGCTGGTTCTTTGGAGGTAGAAACGGGGCCAAGACCAAACTCTGAAGCCTGACATCCCCAGAGGAGCAGATCCATCTGGTGTCCTATCCACATTTGAACTTGTAAGTAGGTCCTCAAGCAATGCTGGCGTGCTGCTTCCGACGTTGGTGGTAGGGATGCTAGGGTGAATCTGGATTTCACAATCGCTTTGGAAAGCAGGTCGAATCGCAATTTGTGTAAAGTGTCTCCTGCCATACCTCCATAGAGGGTTGTTAAAAATTGGAGGCCAGCTTCGACATTACCTTCAGCTTGAGTGTCATGCTCTAACAAAGGTTTGATATCTTCCAGAAGACATTTATTTTCGACCAGTAGATTGAACCTTCTTCTTGCCCTATCCGAAGAGTGCTGAAGTTGTGTCACATCCACTTGTGGCGTGGAGAAATATGAGTGGTCTTTTGATGTTGTTTGCCAGTTTGAAACTGCTGGAACCAAATACTTTTAATGAGGTCTTTCTTCTTCCAGGTTTCAAGAAATATATATTTGCTGATGGTGTCGCTAGGGCATTAAGCATGATGAGAAGCTCCGTATCCTCACCAAGAACCACAACCTTCTCGTGTTCCTGTGATACCTCAAGCGCTGTGACAACAATTAGGTGGTCTGCGTCTTAATTAGCTTGCTCTACTGAGAAGCCTTCATCTTCAAGCCTCGAAATAAGCAAGCTAATGAGACGTGCTTTATTTCTGTCATTGGAAAGGAATTTCTCCTGAGTGATGGTCACCATCATTAACTCGGTACAGATGACCTCAGGAGTAGTGTGTCTTTTGCTTCGGTTGAGGCGCTCAGCATATTTGATGCTCTTAGTGGGCAGGTATTCTGAGTAGCCATCGAACACCATACTTGTCGCATTTCCACTGTAGTGTCTTTTTAAATATTCAACGTATTTGGTTAGAATTAACTGGAATGTTTCCCCATTCTTCCATACAACCCGGTGGAGAAGAAATCCACCATCGATGACAAATGCTGCTTCTTCCAGGTTTACATCATTCAGTGGTGTGAATAAGTCATATAACACTGACTTGGAAGTCTTCCTCATTCCAGATGCATCGAACAGAGAGAGAGGATAGGGTGCCACCTCATATCGGAAGAATTCTTTAAGCTGTTCGTCAGATTTCTTGAGAAGTGCTATCCGGTGGAATATGGTTTCGGGGTTCACTGGTACATCCTCCCCATGAATGGTCACCTTAGATTTAAATCCCAGTACAGTATACTCATCACTCTTTTCTTTCGGACAAACTTTATGTTGTCAAAGGTTTGACCAACTAGGGCGAGAATTGAGGATTTGTCCATTTCAAAGGCTCCGTGACAGTTTTTTGAAGGTTACTTTCTCGACGATTACCTTAGGAATTACAAAAGACACTCTTTTGTCATTATTACACTGGCTTTCCAGGCAGAACATATACACAAAGGGAGAATAACAAGGTGGAAAAAGGCCTTGCCGTTTAATAAGGGATTGCTAAAGTTGACCTTAAATTTCTCGTCACGGAATTTATCCCTGTCTTTGAACAGTTTTTTAATTTTTTTTCAGTCTTTAGTCATGATAATGTTATTTTTGAGTTCTCCGCATAAAACTGATCTAGAGACCTAGATTTGTAAATGTGAAGCACCTTACATGCATAGCAATGAAAGTACAAACTTAGCTGTACAGAAACGGGTGGTCCATTTCACTTTTGGTCTCATCAAACGCAGAATTTATTCCTCTATATCGTTTGTATGAACCAATTTATTGATAGATGGGTTAGTTTCAACGATATTACAAAAAAAAAAAAAACAGACGTTAAAACGAAAATTTTTCATGAACATGTAAAATTGGTCCAGTTTTGAAGAGCACTAGTATGGAAACGGGTGGTCCAAAAGATATGCGGATGGCCTCCTTCAATGCAGAATTTTATGCCCTACAATTTTAATTCCATTATTTTTTCGATGTTGTGAGTCATTTACGAGATATAATCACAAAACCGAAAAAATAACCCTTTTTCGGGTACATTTTTGCCCTCCACCTCTTTTCCTCAACTCCGCCGAGGGGGAAAACCTAGGATAGTCATATTGGGCCACAAATGAAGCCATTAAAACAATAAAACCTTTTGTAGAAATTATTTCCTATTTGTCTAATTTTTAGGTTTAACCCTACTGGACTAATATTACTAACGAGAACGATATGCTTGGGAGGTCCGAAGCCGTCTGTAGTTAGATAGCAGAAATCAACCAGGAACGGTGACAAAAAAAAAAGTTCAAATGTGCGTGAAATCTTATGGAACTTAACTGCTTAGGACATCAGTCCCTAAGCTTACACACTAGTTAACCTACATTATCCTAAGGACAAACACACACACCCATACCCGAGGGAGGACTCGAACCTCCGCCGGGACCAGCCGCACAGTCTATGACTGTTGCGCCCCGAGACCACTCGGCTAATCCCGCGCGGCGGTGACAATCATTTTACGAGATCGGATGAAAATGAAATCCGTGCTCCCCCCCCCCCCCCCCGCCAAGCTGTCTCCGGTGACATCGTCCTTCTATTTTACAAGAATGTTTTCGTCTTACAGACAAGTGAGGCTATATTATCGATAAAGTTAATTAGCAATCATGAAGGTCACCTAAACAGCAAGAATAGTAGCTAAATTCTGCGAATTATGGTGGAGCAGTTGTTTTTTATTGCTAGCATATGTCACACTGTAGTCCAGAAGCAGTACATGTCTTGTTTAAATTTTGACAACGGAGGAGGGTGGGTAATCTGAGGTAGCAGTGAAACCTGTTTCCAAGATATCCAGTAACTGAACGTCTCCCAATGTCGTATATTAGCTACAACTTGTGTGTCACATAATGCGAAACATACGAGATACTTCTCGATACTTGGATATCATTTGCGTCATTGAAATTTCCGTGAAATATTCTGAAACTGTGAGTTCTTCGTTGTACGTTGAAACTATCGGCCTAGGACATAACAGAACATAAAAAATGAAATTTTTCGTTACACTAATTGTTGAAATAAGAGGAATTACCCTTGCAAATTAGTTAGAAAATTTATACCATACCCTCACTTCTTAAATAAATTATAGGTGTGTTAGGTGCGGCTAAATATTTAATTGCAAGAGTTTCTTGATAGTTGCTCAGTCATATTTAATTTTGTATGAATATTTTACATTCTTATTTGATTAAAACTTTCGGGGTATTTTTTATGTGTTTTATTCGTTAACGCAGGTTACAACATGTAATTCACTTAAATGCGTATAAGGCACTCATTTATGTGTGCCAAAATGAATACATTGCTTTCAGTAGTTTCCTTGGAGAAGGTGCGGGTGTGGAAGAATATTTCTTGTCAGACGAATATGCCGTCATATCAACAGCAGCAAAAATGGTACAATTGAGGTAGAATTCGTTATCAGTAGAAAGGTATGGTGCATAGAATTGCAGCGAAAAGTTCAGTCAAAGGGTGGTGTCATCAGGATCGACAACATATCAGTGCCAACAACAGTCAACTAAAAATGTCGATGTCACAAGCAGAAGGTAAAGAAATAGAGAAGAGATGATGATTTAATAATCATGGTGGATTGAAACGTGGTAGTAGAGAAAGGAATGAGTTACGGGAGAATATGGGCTTTATTTCTACAATAAATTTTAGCTAGTAATAGCGAATACACAGTTAAAAAATAACAAAAGGATGTAAATTGGTTTTTGGAATAATTTTCAGCTGAAAATAGCGAATACACTCCTCAAAAATCACAACAGGAGGAGACATACATGGAAAAGATATGTAGATGCAGGAAGATTTTATGTGGATTCCATCATGGTCGGACAATGATTCCAAAATTAGATACTGGACTGTCGGATGCACGCAGGAGCAGATACAAACTCGGATCACAATTTAGCAATGATAAAGAGCAGACTGAAGATTAAAAAAGTCATCCGGAAGAATCACTGTGGAGAGATGTGGAATACTCAAGTATTAAAGAATGCTGGTGTGCGTTTGAATTTCTCTGACGCTATAGATACTGCGATAATGGCTACCGCACTGGGAAGTTCAGTTGAAAACAAATGAACGTCTCTAAAAAGGACAATCATAGAAATTAGACAGACAAATATAGGCACAAAGATGGTAACTGCAAAACAACCTTGGGTAACATAATAAATACTTTAATTGATCGACTTAAAAAAGAAATACAAACGTTCAGGTAAAGACAGAGATACAGCAAAAGAAGCCACTTAGCAATGAAATAAACCGAGAGTGCAGGGATGCCAAGGCTAAATGGTTGTAGAAAAAAATGTGAAGAAATATAAGTGAAATGGTCACCTGGCGAACTCATTTAGCATATAGAAAAATTAAAGCAATCACCGGTAATGAAATTTTCATGCTGCATAGAGTTTGTGCTGATATGAAAGTAGTTGGAATAGTAAAGTAGTAGAAACAAGACGCTCCATTACTCACAAAACCCTAGGATGTCTGGATAACCATATAACTGTCGAGGAAGAAACATTGTTCCCGTCTGGAACGTGCAGCAGCTCTCGATTTGTCCCGACCATGCACCAGGAAAATAACAAGAAGGTGGGGCTACACTTCAACAGTAACAAGAAGGTGGGGCTACACTTCAACAGTTAGCAAACTTAACTAAAAAAGGAAAAAAAAAACATTCTACAGTTGGGCTCGCATCTATTCAATGTTGTGTGGTTGTTTTCTTAGCAGATCACTTTACTTGATCGGTTCCACGAACACCATCGCAGCTCATTTTTGCGCACCCGTCACACCCGACTATCTGGCTCGTCGACAAAAACTCATCCTAAGAAAACTGCATGCAAATAGTTGTACGTGCGTAGCCATAACAGTTCCGCATGTAATTCTTGCAAGTACTGCCAGTAGCCCAGTACGTTCGTATCTGTATCGCGATACATGTAATAGACCGTCTTACCTGTGACCCACGCCACCGTATTCGTCTTGACGCGGAAAATACGTTTCCTCCGGAAAAAACACCACGTCGGAAGAGATATTTGTATGTATAGTACGCCACATGAACTCTATAATCTTTCTTTCCACAATCCAGACCTCAAACGCCGCAGCGCAGTCCAACCGGTGATCGCCCACCTCAGGCATGCCGGAGCGCTGCTATATGGGCGTATCCACCAAATGAGCAGTGTACTTTTTCTCATTCGTCGGGCACTTTCGGTTCACGACCATGTACAGTGTCGACTTGATCGATGAAATTAGATGCGGGTGGTGATCCGTGCTCCGCCTCACTCTCCAACTAACGGCAGGATGTTTCCGTGCCACCTTGCTCCGGACGATTTATCGAAGAAACAGATCCTACACGTCCTTCGATGTCGGCGCTGGTGACGTCCGTAAATGCGGCCGAACATAACTATGTTCATCGATGAACGCCCGCACGTACGTTAAGTGGTGCGACATACACTCCTGGAAATGGAAAAAAGAACACATTGACACCGGTGTGTCAGACCCACCATACTTGCTCCGGACACTGTGAGAGGGCTGTACAAGCAATGATCACACGCACGGCACAGCGGACACACCAGGAACCGCGGTGTTGGCCGTCGAATGGCGCTAGCTGCGCAGCATTTGTGCACCGCCGCCGTCAGTGTCAGCCAGTTTGCCGTGGCATACGGAGCTCCATCGCAGTCTTTAACACTGGTAGCATGCCGCGACAGCGTGGACGTGAACCGTATGTGCAGTTGACGGACTTTGAGCGAGGGCGTATAGTGGGCATGCGGGAGGCCGGGTGGACGTACCGCCGAATTGCTCAACACGTGGGGCGTGAGGTCTCCACAGTACATCGATGTTGTCGCCAGTGGTCGGTGGAAGGTGCACGTGCCCGTCGACCTGGGACCGGACCGCAGCGACGCACGGATGCACGCCAAGACCGTAGGATCCTACGCAGTGCCGTAGGGGACCGCACCGCCACTTCCCAGCAAATTAGGGACACTGTTGCTCCTGGGGTATCGGCGAGGATCATTCGCAACCGTCTCCATGAAGCTGGGCTACGGTCCCGCACACCGTTAGGCCGTCTTCCGCTCACGCCCCAACATCGTGCAGCCCGCCTCCAGTGGTGTCGCGACAGGCGTGAATGGAGGGACGAATGGAGACGTGTCGTCTTCAGCGATGAGAGTCGCTTCTGCCTTGGTGCCAATGATGGTCGTATGCGTGTTTGGCGCCGTGCAGGTGAGCGCCACAATCAGGACTGCATACGACCGAGGCACACAGGGCCAACACCCGGCATCATGGTGTGGGGAGCGATCTCCTACACTGGCCGTACACCACTGGTGATCGTCGAGGGGACACTGAATAGTGCACGGTACATCCAAACCGTCATCGAACCCATCGTTCTACCATTCCTAGACCGGCAAGGGAACTTGCTGTTCCAACAGGACAATGCACGTCCGCATGTATCCCGTGCCACCCAACGTGCTCTAGAAGGTGTAAGTCAACTACCCTGGCCAGCAAGATCTCCGGATCTGTCCCCCATTGAGCATGTTTGGGACTGGATGAAGCGTCGTCTCACGCGGTCTGCACGTCCAGCACGAACGCTGGTCCAGCTGAGGCGCCAGGTGGAAATGGCATGGCAAGCCGTTCCACAGGACTACATCCAGCATCTCTACGATCGTCTCCATGGGAGAATAGCAGCCTGCACTGCTGCGAAAGGTGGATATACACTGTTCTAGTGCCGACATTGTGCATGCTCTGTTGCCTGTGTCTATGTGCCTGTGGTTCTGTCAATGTGATCATGTGATGTATCTGACCCCAGGAATGTGTCAATTAAGTTTCCCCTTCCTGGGACAATGAATTCACGGTGTTCTTATTTCAATTTCCAGGAGTGTATGTCCGACACTATCCTTCGGTAGATGCGATGTCGGTACTAGTTTTTCGATGACTATCCTCAAGTCCCCGGCCATTAAGGGAACAATTCATGTAGCGCCAACGTTTGTGCAAGATGTTAATAAACATTGCCCGCGCCCTTTTCGTAGACGTTGACTAAACCAAACCCCATTCTCGCGCTGGGAGAGTAAGTGTGTTGTACTGTACGTACCTTACAAAGCTGACCCGAGCTTACGTCGCACGCAAAACAACCCTGAATCTTCATAGCTAGCGTACGCCTCTTGACTGAGCTATCCTACCACGACTCGCGACCCCTCTCAGTACTTTACTTCCGGCGGTGCCTCACCTTCTACCTTCCTAACTTCACAGAATCTCTACTGCGGAACTTGCAGAGCTAGCACTCCTGGAAGAATGGATATTGCGGAGACATGGTTTAGCCATAGTCTGAGGGATGTTTTCACATTGAAATTTTCTCCCTGCAACGGAGTGTGCTAATACGAAACCTCCTGTTCAAGATCGAGTCTCGCTCCGGCACATAGATCTAATCTACCAAGAACTTTCATTTTCGGTAAATTAAAAGCAAGGGCAACAACATTAAGAGCGCAGTGAAAAATCCGTTGTTAGATGCAGACGAGAGAGCAAACAGGAGGAGAGAGTATAGTGAGGGTCTGTACGACGAGGAGGAACTTTGTGATGCCATATGATATAAGACGAAATGGGAGTAAATATGGCAGACATAGAACATCCAGTATTAGTCAGAGGTTAACAGTGCTTCGAAAAAGAATAGAAAATTTCCCTTCGATATTTCTGAAATCATTGGGAGAAATGGCAACCAAACGAATATTCCAGTTAATGTGTGTGTAGAATCTGGAGACATACCATGAGATTTACGGAAAAATAACATCCCACAATCCCGAAGACAACAAGGGGAAGGAAGTTCGAGAGATACTGTATTATCTGCTTAAGAGCTCGTGCATCCAAATTGCTGATAACAATAATATAGACAAAAACGGAAAAGAAAGTTTAGTATCTGTTAGATGTAGATCAGCGTGGCTTTTAGAAAGATAAAGATACCATAGAGGTTGATCTGACGCGAGTAATAGTGAGAGGAAGACCTCAGAAAATTCGAGGCACATTCATGGGATCTGTCGAGCTTAAGAAAACACTCAAAAACGTAAAATTTGTCAGAAAAATAGCGGTAAGCTATTGAGAATTCGGGGTAATAAACAATATGTTTAGGAAACAAAAAATAAGAATGGAAGATCAACAACAAAGTTCTTGGATTAAAATGGGTTTAAGACAGAGATGCAGCCAGTAGTCCTTACTGTTCAGTCTATAAATTGAAGAAGCAATGACAAAGATAAGACAAAGGATTAGGCTTCGGATTAAAGCTCAGTGTGAAAGAATATAATGCTATCAATGGTAAGATTCGCTCATGGCATTGCTATCCTTAGTAAAAGCGAAGCATAATTGCAGGATCTGTTGAATGGAATGAAGAGTCTAATGAGTACCGAATACGGATTGACAGTGAACGGCAGAAAGCCGAAACTAATGAGAAATAACAGAGATGAGAATACCGAATACCTTAACACCAAAATTGAGAACCACGACGTAGACGACGTTAAGGGATTCTCCTACACTGGAAGGAAACTAACGCATGATGGACGAAGCAAGAAGGACACAGATGTAGACTAGCATTGGCAGAGAGGACATTCTCGGGCAAAAGAAGTCTATAAATATCAATCATCGACCTTCATCTAAGGAACAAATTTCTAGGTACATACGTTTGGAGTACAGCATTGTATCAAAGTGAACCATGGGCTGTGGGAAAACTGGAGAAGAAGAGATTCCAAGGATTTGAGATAAGGCGTTGTAGAAGGGTGTTGGAGATAAGGTGGACTGATAAAATAAGAAGTGAAGAGATTCTCCGCTTAATCAACGAGCACAGGAACATTTGGAAAACACTGACAAGAAGAAGGGAAAGAATGATGGGACATGGGTAGGACATCAGGCAAAACCTTCCATGATATTAGACGGAGCTGCAGAAGGTAAAAACTGTAGGGGACCACAGAGGTTGTAATGCATCCAACAAATTTGTGGAAGTGGTGTGCAAATGCTACCGTGAGATGGAGAGGCTGACAAACGAGAGCAATTATTGGCACACATCAAACCAGTCAGAAGGCTGATGACCGAAAAAACACCAAAAAGCACGCCATGTGTGTCACATATGATCTTCCACGTTCATCTTCGTCTAACACACTACAAGCTGCAACGTATATTCTTTGGCGCAGGACAGTCTTGATCATAAACTAGAGACTCAGATGGCAGTAGTGGAAATTTCAAAACGCTGTCGCCACGATCAGATACTAATCGTCTCGTCTTATGTATACAGATATGGACTTCAGAACAACAGACAACTCATATCAAACAGCATCTTTGCCTTTGATGTCTTAACTGAACTATGTTACCGTCTCTGAGTTTTGTACACCTTTCTACTGATCGAACTGGTACTCCAGTGTTAGTGAAAATACCTTTTTTGTGCAATAATTAATAATACTGCAATGAGGTCAACATACTGGTTGATTTGAGAGTGTATACAGGTGCTCTCATGTGCAGTGCAGACGTGCCTAACAAGGGAACCTCCCAATCGCACCCCCCTCAGACTTAGTTATAAGTTGGCACAGTGGATAGGCCATGAAAAACTGAGCACAGATCAATCGAGAAAACAGGAAGAAGTTGTGTGGAACTATGAAAAAAATAAGCAAAATATACAAACTGAGTAGTCCATGTGCAACATAGGCAACATCAAGGACACTGTGAGCTCACGAGCGCCGTGGTCCCGTGGTTAGCGTGAGCAGCTGCGGAATGACAGGTCCTTAGTTCAAATCTTCCCTCGAGTGAAAAGTTTATTTTCGCAAAGTTATGATCTGTTCCTTCGTTCATTGACGTTTCTGTTCACTGTAATAAGTTTAGTGTCTGTGTTTTGCGATCGCACCGCAAAACCGTGCGATTAGTAGACGAAAGGACGCGCCTCTTCAGTGGGAATCGAAAACATTTGATCGCAAGGTCATAGGTCAACCGATTCCTCCACAGGAAAACACGTCAGATATATTCTATACGACACTGGTAACGGCATGTGCGTCACATGACAGGAATAAGTTGTCGACCCACCTAACTTGTACACTTGGCGAATGGGTTTTACCTTCCCCCGATTTAGGTTTTCTTGTGGATGTTATAATCACTCCCAAAAAAGTGATGAAAACATAAGAGTGTGTCACATAAACTGCAACAAATAAATGCAACAGTTTCACAGTCGCACAGTTTTCCCTGTGCTCTGTCAAAACATGTTTTTAACGGTTTTTAACGTTTTCAAATTTTTCCTTGTGCAGACTGTCAAATCCTACATATGTCCAAGAAAATCTGAACATGTCCTGGAATTTTGGAGAGCGAAGTTGATTATGTGTGAGTGCCTGAACTTTGATAATTCTCTGAAAATAAAAAATTAAACTTTCACTCGAGGGAAGACTTGAACTAAGGACCTCTCACTCCGCAGCTGCTCACGCTAACCACGGGACCAAGGCGCTCCTGTGCACACAGTTGTCCTTGATGTTGCTTATCTTACGCATGGACTACTCAGTTTGTATATTTTGCTTATTTTTTTCATAGTACCACACAACTTCTTCCTGTTTTCTCGATTGGATCTGTGTTCAGTTTTTCAAGGCCTATCCACTGTGCCAGCTTATAACTAAATCTGAGGGGGGTGCTATGGGGAGATTCCCTTGTAAAAATATTTCCTTTTAAGGAGAAACCACTGTAGAATCATCTTTCCTTCAGATATGCTGCGCTAGTGTCAGTTCTAGACGAGGGAAATGGAAATTTTATCAAAATTCAATGAAGGCGAGGTTCGGCAATTAAATCTGGGGCCGCTGGCAGAGTGGTAACTATCGACAGCCAACAGGCCAGGCAAGGTAAACATGGCACTCGCGGATGTGGAGCTGAGACGGCGGTATTGCACGCACGGTTTGTTTTGAGTGGAGCAACAACGACGCAGGAAACTGCAACGTTGCTTTAAGTTATTGCGATGTATGAGGTGGGGCACTAAGCCAGAACCATGTACTTGTTCAGGCTATATTCCGCTCTGGCTCTGAGCACTATGGGACTTAACATCTATGGCCATCAGTCCCCTATAACTTAGAACTACTTAAACTTAACTAACCCAAGGACAGCACACAACACCCCTATATTCCGCCTCCAGGGACATAACACTGGGGCAGGACGGAAAGGCAGCCTGAAGCTTGGAGATAACAAGGTCTGCCTGAAGGAGGGAAGTGACAGCGGTCAGCAGTGAGTCCAGGAGGGGCTCAGTTCCACTCAAGTCTACGGGCGACGTTCGCTTACCACCTGGCGTACCGGGGTCTCGGCAAGGCGTACGCTGCGGGGGGCGCAGCAGCGCAGCGACAGCGCCAGAGACGGAGGCAGGTGTTGCCATCCGGCATGCACCACTAGTGGCAAGTTGCAGCACAGCATCCAGAAGGGTGCGAGTTCGAGTCCGGTCCTGTCCTGGAAGCAGCGGTGGCCCTTGGGCCAAGAGTGACCATTACACCAACCTTCGTCCCACGGTTGGACAGAGCAGGCCAAACAGGGAGGAGGGCGGCAAGGTCGAGGGACTGAAGCAGTCTCCGGAGTCGCGGACAGCGCAGTGGCGCCAGTCGCAACACCCGGCAGGCGGCGAACGTGGGAGCACGGCCAACTTCCATTGGCGGGTGACCTTGATGATGGTGGCAGTGGCATCGGCATACCAGGAGTTTGCTGAGCCGGCTGGACTCGCGGGACAGTGCTGCGGGCGGCACGCCGACACTACACTTCACCCACCGAGTACTGTAAATTATATGAATAAACCAATGTTACCGAATACCGCTGTATCACTCTGCACTGCCCCTCAACACTCCTGAACTTGCTCGGCCTGCTGACAAAATACAGCATGGTAGGTCCTGGCTTCAGCTCGGTCATCTGGAGTCCCCGGTTCGACCACCGACCCCACAATAGTGGTGTCAGAAGTGGTTCAAATGGTTCAAATGGCTCTGAGCACTATGGGACTCAACTGCTGTGGTCATAAGTCCCCTAGAACTTAGAACTACTTAAACCTAACTAACCTAAGGACATCACACACATCCATGCCCGAGGCAGGATTCGAACCTGCGACCGTAGCGGTCGTGCGGTTCCAGACTGTAGCGCCTTTAACCGCTCGGCCACTCCGGCCGGCGTCAGAAGTGGTGCCAGTTACAATGCTGGTACCGGATTTCCACTCACACATCTTATGTTGAGCAGGTAGCATTGAGGTTTGCATGTGTAGAAGGGTAGTTGAGGTGTTTGGTTGCGTTCATGATGGGTGGTCGTGCACTTCTTGTTACGTCTTGTTGTTCAAGAGGTATTCATCCATTCCAGTAGAGGGAGGGAAACAGGACTGTTCACCTGCACACGAGCACGATGTGGAGGGGCGAGTCACGTTTGATTTGTGGTTTATGTGTCATTCTTTTGTTAATTAGGATGGACATTTTAAAGGTGTCTTTTGTAAGGCTGGAGGGGCCTGTGGATTTATCTGGATTCAAGGGAAATGGGGGACGTGATAACATAGCGCCTAAGCGATGTAATTTTTGTAACTTGTCAGGCCACAGATTACCGTGTACAAAGTGGGTGACAAAGAACTGATTTATTTGTAAGAGATTTGGTCATTTGGCCCGCAATTGTTCAGAATGTAGACGGGCGATGATTCGACGCAAGAACAAAATTTAAGGAGTAGCAGAGTGAAATTAATGGCAACAGTGAAGCTATAAGCAAGAATGGTGGAAACACGGCAAGCAGCGGAGGCTGTGGCAGTGACTACAGCAGAAGCTACAGCCGCTCTAACAGAGAAAATTCGGGTATTGCCAGAGGCGAGAAAAATATGAAGAATTAGCAGAGAGATTTGAGGCATTGCGAGTAGGGAAAGGGACGTCGGTTGAAAGTAAATTACAGGTCGTGGAGTCATAGACCGTTTGACCCGGCAATCGCGGCATTGATTAACCCCTTTTCGGGTAAAGCAACGGAGGATGTGTCGGTATTCCTTAATGACATTATCACTATGGCTGAGGCCAATTGGTGGTCGGATGTTGTAATGTTGAGAGTGGCGAAGTTACGCTTAATAGGGGATGCACTGTCAAGCTAGACCGGAACCAGATTCGTTTGTGCCGTCCTCGGTTTTCTGCCGCTGGTTGTTTTCCGGCAGAATTGGAGGCTTCGCGGCTTCCGCCGCCACGGCCCACGACTCCACCGACGGCGCCTCTGCCGTGGGCGCGCCTCCAGTCACCGCTGCCGGTTCCGTCACCTGCTTCGGACGGACGCCTCCCGCCGCCGCCGCCGCCGCCGCCACCGCCGCCCATGGGGGTCGTTGCTCCGCCTCCTCATCCGAGCCTACCCAGTAGCGGTGCGCAGCCTGGGCAGCTTTTCCACAGGACGTTTTCCTCGCCCCCTCGCGAGCAATTCGGGGTCGCGGGTGGACAGCGCGCCCCGGCTGTTCCGCTGTCCGCCCCCTCAGCTGCGCCGTCCCTGGATCCCTCCACCCGCCGTCGGAAGCCATACTCGACGACGGCGCATCGTTTCAGGGCGGAGCGATGTGGTATCGATAGCTACGATGCCACAACGTAGTTCCGTTCTGCTAGGTTGGCACTACGAGAGACACCGACGGCAGCGCTCTCTAGC
Organism: Schistocerca cancellata; assembly: GCF_023864275.1. Lineage (NCBI taxonomy): Eukaryota > Metazoa > Arthropoda > Insecta > Orthoptera > Acrididae > Schistocerca > Schistocerca cancellata. Next base: position 234,129,965 of record NC_064629.1, on the reverse strand, counting down.
CGGCGCTGTCGAGGTTACGAGCTCCGCGACTGCTTCAGCCCATTTGATCAGGTGCACCCAGACAGGACACTTCGCTTCAGCATCGCACCTACGTACAAAGTAATGTAATCGTTTATCACCTTGCTTTTGCACCAGTAGACCACGTTCATGCAGTACCAACTTGTATCACCTTTTGCCGTTCCTGCCCATGCGTCGCCTCCCAGGCGGGATACAAAAAAGGTGACCTCGATAGGGAGGATTTAGAGGTGAGCCATAAGCAAAACGTCGATGCAGCGCAATTGAGGGGAAAATTACAGCATTTGCAGGGAGACGACAGAGTCACGTTGGAGGAATTATTATTGACATTTACCGATTTATTCGGAACGGAGGGTAGGTTACCGGCAACACCGATTCCGAAGCATCACATACCAACAGAGGATAATACACCAGGGTTTAGAAAAAGGATATAGGATAGTGCGTCATATGCTACTGCTATTAGAGGAGTTCATAGAACTACTACGGGATGGAATCATAGAGCATAGCGATAGTCCATATTCAAGCAATGTAGTTCTCGTACCTAATATGTCGCCGGCCGGAGTGGCCGTGCGGTTCTAGGCGCTACAGTCTGGAGCCGAGCGACCGCTACGGTCGCAGGTTCGAATCCTGCCTAGGGCATGGATGTGTGTGATGTCCCTAGGTTAGTTAGGTTTAATTAGTTCTAAGTTCTAGGCGACTGATGACCTCAGAAGTTAAGTCGCATAGTGCTCAGAGCCATTTGAACCTAATATGTCGGTGGATGGTACAAGGAAATATAGGTTTTGTTGTGATTATAGGTTTCTGAAAGCGAAAACCATTTCGGTCGCATATCCGATTCCGAATATCACGGACACGTTGGACAATCTGGAACAATGTAAGTATTTTACGACGATGGATTTACGGAGTGGATGCCATCAGTTGGAAGTAGTGCCAGAGGATAGGACAAAGACAGCTTTTACTGTTCCTGAGAGACATTATCAGTATATACGTATGCCGTCCGGGTTGAACAATGCACCGGCAACTTCTCAGTGATTATTAGATGGGATTTTAAGGGGATTGAAACCAAAGACATCTAAGGTTTACCTAGATGACACAGTATTCTCGAAGGATATACCAGAACATGTATCACGTTTAAGAGAAGTCTTTAGAAGATTGCGGTCGGCACAGTTAACATTAAGTTTAGAAAAATGTAATTTTGTGCAGACACCCGTCAAATATTTAGATCATGTAATCAGTGAGCAGGGGGTTCAAACCGATCCTCGGTTAACAGAGGCAGTTCAAAATTTTCCGACACCATGTACAACGAAGCAATTACAATCGTATTCATATTATCGTAAATTTGTAAAATATTTTGCTAAAGTAGCCGAGTCGTTAACAAAGCTTTTAAAGAAGGGGGTTAGATTTCAATGGAGGGAGAAATATCAGGAAGCTTTCAATGGATTAAAGACGAGATTACTTTCTGGTCCAGTGTTGGTGTTTCCGAATTTTGAAGAAGACTTCACTTTATCATGTGATGCTTCAAACGGCGGTATAGAATGTGTTTTGGGGCAAATGGTGAATGGACAGGAGCATCCGGTGGCGAATGCTTCTAGACAGTTAAATAGGGCAGAGCGGAATTATTCCACAACGGAAAAGGAGATGCTGGCTGTAATGTATGGAGTAAAGTATTTTCGTTGTTACCTTTATTGTAGGAAGTTTAAGGCCGCGACGGATCATGCAGCGTTGAGATGATTACTGGGACTCAAGGATCCTTCTAGTCTATTATCACGGTGGGCTCTAAAATTAAGTGAATTTGACTTTGAAGTAATTCATAAACCAGGGAATAAACACGGGAATACAGATGCAGTAAGTCGCAAATTAGACGCATTATAAGTAATGGGTAAGAGTGTCATCGAATGGCAAAGGGCGCAAGCAGAGGATGAGGAGTGCCATGGTTTCAGAACTCAACCACACTTCATTGTGGAGGGAAATTTGTTGTGTAGAGTTACCAGGTGCAGACCACGGGTAGTGGTACCAAAGAGTTTGAGAGAGGAAGTCTTAAAGCAGGCCCATGATTATGTGCTCTCGGGGCATGGTGGTCGTCGAGCAACTCGAAGACGAGTAGCAGAACGATTTTGGTGGCGCACTCGGAGAATGGATGTGGAACAATATGCAGCAAACTGTGTGCCGTGTGCGCAGCGAGCGGATGTGACGCACACAAGTATTCCATTGCAACAGTTACCAGAGGCTTCGAAACTATTCGAGTTTATCGGGCTAAATATTTGCGGGCCATACAACAAAACACCGGCAGGGAATCGTTACGTTTTAACTATAATTGATCACTTTTCGCGGTTTCTAGCCATGGTCGTAATACCAGACCAACAGGCAAGTACGGTAGCACAAGCATAAGTCAATAGCTGGTTATTGAAGTTTAGGGTGCCTGATAACATAATTACGGATTAGGGAACGGACCGCATGTCCGAATTAATGTCACAGTTGTGTCGTTTATTGAGAATTAAAAAATTACGGAACAGCCCATTTCATCCGCAGGCGAATGGGAAAACGGAGCGAGTACATAGGGCAGTCGAAAATGCTAAGTTATTATGTGAATGGAAACTATGGTACCTGGGACGTTTATCTTCCATACGTGGTATCAAGTTATAACACTAAAATACATTCGGGGATCGGAATGTCACCGTTCGAGGTGGTCTATGGAAGAAAGATGCCATTGCCATTTGACGTTCTATGTCCGAAATCGGGAGCTAAATGGGACGTAGTGAGGGAATTTGCACGGAAAATACGGGAAGTCTGGAAGAGGGTACAGACGGCCAATACGAAAATGCTAGAGAGGCAGGAAGAACTGAATAAGCGGTTGGGACCTCTACCACAGTACAGGGTTGGACAATGGGTATTAATCACGAATCCATATACACCTAAGAGAAAGACGAAAGAATTCTTGACGAAGTACCACGGACCATACCAGGTCGTGGAAATGACTTCGCCTGTGAATGTTAAAGTGCAGCTGCCAATAAAAACATCCCTAATCCACATGAGTAGAGTAAAGGTCAGGAGTCCACTACACGCAACAAGCGGCTACACGGGTAGCAGGGGTTGTGTGGCGTGGGCTGGGCGGTTTTTTAGGTTAGATGGCCTCGGGCAAGTACAGAAAGGGCAACAGCCTCAACGGGTGCGGGGCAAAGTCAGGACATGCGGGGACCAAGCAGCAATCGGTATTGTAATTGTAAACTGTCGAAGCTGCGTTGGTAAAGTACAGGAACTTCAAGCGCTGATAGAAAGCACCGAAGCTGAAATCGTTATAGGTACAGAAAGCTGGCTGAAGCCAGAGATAAATTCTGCCGAAATTTTTACAAACGTACAGACGGTGTTTAGAAAGGATTGATTGCATGCAACCGGTGGTGGAGTGTTCGTTGCTGTTAGTAGTAGTTTATCCTGTAGTGAAGTAGAAGTGGATAGTTCCTGTGAATTATTATGGGTGGAGGTTACACTCAACAACCGAGCTAGGTTAATAATTGGCTCCTTTTACCGACCCCCCGACTCAGCAGCATTAGTGGCAGAACAACTGAGAGAAAATTTGGAATACATTTCACATAAATTTTCTCAGCATGTTATAGTCTTAGGTGGAGATTTCAATTTACCAGATATAGACTGGGACACTCAGATGTTTAGGACGGGTGGTAGGGACAGAGCATCGAGTGACATTATACTGAGTGCACTATCCGAAAATTACCTCGAGCAATTAAACAGAGAACCATCTCGTGGAGATAACATCTTGGACCTACTGATAACAAACAGACCCGAACTTTTCGACTCTGTAAGCGCAGAACAGGGAATCAGTGATCATAAGGCCGTTGCAGCATCCCTGAATATGGAAGTTAATAGGAATATAAAAAAAGGGAGGAAGGTTTATCTGTTTAGCAAGAGTAATAGAAGGCAGATTTCAGGCTACCTAACAGATCAAAACGAAAATTTCTGTTCCGACACTGACAATGTTGAGTGTTTATGGAAAAAGTTCAAGGCAATCGTAAAATGCGTTTTAGACAGGTACGTGCCGAGTAAAACTGTGAGGGACGGGAAAAACCCACCGTGGTACAACAACAAGGTTAGGAAATTACTGCGAAAGCAAAGAGAGCTCCACTCCAAATTTAAACGCAGCCAAAACCTCTCAGACAAACAGAAGCTAAACGATGTCAAAGTTAGCGTAAGGAGGGCTATGCGTGAAGCGTTTAGTGAATTCGAAAGTAAAATACTAGGTACCGACTTGACAGAAAATCCTAGGAAGTTCTGGTCTTACGTTAAATCAGTAAGTGGCTCGAAACAGCATGTCCAGACACTCCGGGATGATGATGGCATTGAAACAGAGGATGACAAGCGTAAAGCTGAAATACTAAACACCTTTTTCCAAAGCTGTTTCACAGAGGAAGACCGCACTGCAGTTCCTTCTCTAAATCCTCGCACAAACGAAAAAATGGCTGACATCGAAATAAGTGTCCAAGGAATAGAAAAGCAACTGGAATCACTCAACAGAGGAAAGTCCACTGGACCTGACGGGATACCAATTCGATTCTACACAGAGTACGCGAAAGAACTTGCCCCCCTTCTAACAGCCGTGTACCGCAAGTCTCTAGAGGAACGGAAGGTTCCAAATGATTGGAAAAGAGCACAGGTAGTCCCAGTCTTCAAGAAGGGTCGTCAAGCAGATGCGCAAAACTATAGACCTATATCTCTGACGTCGATCTGTTGTAGAATTTTAGAACATGTTTTTTGCTCGAGTATCATGTCGTTTTTGGAAACTCAGAATCTACTATGTAGGAATCAACATGGATTCCGGAAACAGCGATCGTGCGAGACCCAACTCGCTTTATTTGTTCATGAGACACAGAAAATATTAGATACAGGCTCCCAGGTAGATGCTATTTTTCTTGACTTCCGGAAGGCGTTCGATACAGTTCCGCACTGTCGCCTGATAAACAAAGTAAGAGCCTACGGAATATCAGACCAGCTGTGTGGCTGGATTGAAGAGTTTTTAGCAAACAGAACACAGCATGTTGTTATCAACGGAGAGACGTCTACAGACGTTAAAGTAACCTCTGGCGTGCCACAGGGGAGTGTTATGGGACCATTGCTTTTCACAATATATATAAATCACCTAGTAGATAGTGTCGGAAGTTCCATGCGGCTTTTCGCGGATGATGCTGTAGTATACAGAGAAGTTGCAGCATTAGAAAATTGTAGCGAAATGCAGGAAGATCTGCAGCGGATAGGCACTTGGTGCAGGGAGTGGCAACTGACCCTTAACATAGACAAATGTAATGTATTGAGAATACATAGAAAGAAGGATCCTTTATTGTATGATTATATGATAGCGGAACAAACACTGGTAGCAGTTACTTCTGTAAAATATCTGGGAGTATGCGTGCGGAACAATTTGAAGTGGAATGATCATATAAAATTAATCGTTGGTATGGCGGGTACCAGGTTGAGATTCATTGGGAGAGTCCTTAGAAAATGTAGTCCATCAACAAAGGAGGTGGCTTACAAAACACTCGTTCGACCTATACTTGAGTATTGCTCATCAGTGTGGGATCCGCACCAGATCGGGTTGACGGAGGAGATAGAGAAGATCCAAAGAAGAGCGGCGCGTTTCGTCACAGGGTTATTTGGTAACCGTGATAGCGTTACGGAGATGTTTAACAAACTCAAGTGGCAGACTCTGCAAGAGAGGCGCTCTGCATCGCGGTGTAGCTTGCCTGCCAGGTTTCGAGAGGGTGCGTTTCTGGATGAGGTATCGAATATATTGCTTCCCCCTACTTATACCTCCCGAGGAGATCACGAATGTAAAATTAGAGAGATTAGAGCGCGCACAGAGGTTTTCAGACAGTCGTTCTTCCCGCGAACCATACGCGACTGGAACAGGAAAGGGAGGCAATGACAGTGGCACGTAAAGTGCCCTCCGCCACACACCGTTGGGTGGCTTGCGGAGTATAAATGTAGATGTAGATGTAGAAAGGAATAGTGGACGGATTACCTCAATTACAAGGAAGTGACCCAACTGCAGAGGTTAGGCAAAGCAAACGGAAGAAGAATCAACACACATAACAGCAGGCTAGTGATGCAGGAGCTACGAATAATGGCGGAGAAGAAGAGGCTTGATGTGCTCCGTATGCAGGAGTCACACTCCCTTGCCAGGCAAATCGCCTTTATGGTCGCTACATGGCAAGTCATTAGCAATGGAAAAGAGCCTAAGGCCGCGATAATTATGAGTAATAAATCATTGAGTCATGGTCTTGTCACAGCTGTCGAACAACCACTGCAACATCGTAGAACCACAATCACCTTTTGGAGTGCTATATGTAGTTAATATGTACTTCCAGTATGGAAGAAATATAGAGGTGCACTTAGACCATCTCACTAGTGTGACCACAACGTTGCGGGGGCGTAAGATCATAATGATGGCGGACATTAATGTGAAATCCCCCTTATGGTTCAGTCGCTCTCAGGATGCAAATGGAGGTATGGCAGAGGAAGCAATCATGGCTTTGCATCTTGTGGTTGCTAACAGGCTGGGAAACCATCCACCCACACTGGCAGAGGAGGCGATGGCATGAGTATAGTAATCACATTAATGATGCCCAGCTACAAGTAATGTTAAAAACTGGAAAGTACTTGATGATGTCACCACAAGTGATCACAAGTTGATCAAATCCACGTTAAGCGACAGGGAGCACCATTGGTACAGGGGGTAAGAGGTGCAGTTTAATTACAACAAGAATGATTGGGAATGCCTGGTAAGTGGTCAGCCTGTCAGGAGGGCAAGGTGGTACTGCAAGCGAAGAATCGTCTGGTAGGAAAAACAGCACCGGCCTCAGCAACTACTAACCCCTGGGGAGTTCCCTGCAAGCTGATTAGAGAGAAAATAAGATCACCCATGGTGCTATCCACCGTCAGAGACGGGGACTGGATGACAGAGACTTTGTGGGAAACTGCTGAGGCTCTTCTCAAGTCCTTGTTTTCTGACGAAGATAAATTATCGGACATAGAGACTCAGCGCCAAGTATGGGCGGAGGATCAGGCTGAATAATCTGATAACACAATAGTGTATCCCTTTTCTGAAGAGGAGGAACCTGACCAAATAAAGTTCCCAGAGAGGGGTAAAGTTCCAGGGCCAGACAGCTTTGTTGCGGAGGTAGTGCAGTTCCTCGACCCCCAGCTGGTTGCACCTCTCAAGAAACTTTACAACGAATGCCTTAGGCTGCGTTCACACTGCGGGCCGGGCCGAGCAGAGCCTGGCCGGGCCGCCGCCAGCTTTGATATCAAACACATGGTTTTGGATTGCGGTGTTCACACTGGCGGCCGGGCCGCGCCGACACGGCGTGAGCCTCCCGGAGCCGAGTGCGGTGTTGGGCGAATTTTTACAGTTTTGTTTGCACGGTAGATATTTACTTAGTCCATGTCATTTCACAGTTATACAACAATAAATAATTAAAGAGACATGGCCATACTATATTCTTTCAATTAAAATAATGAAATCGAAATGCAAAGACCTGAGAGACAGTTACAGCGAATAACTTGTATAACTTGGCAAAATGTCATGTGATCCAGGGAATAGTATATTAAAATGCAATTCCACTCGGGCTTTGTTCTGTCATATGATTTTCCCAAGTTCCACGAGCTATGCACAGTTCCTTATCAGTGGAAATGGAACCACTGAGTCAAAGGGCATTATCTCAAAACTCTTCTCCTATCAATCTGTCTATCTTACAAGACAATGAAAAGAATTCTGTGAGGTCATCAGTGGCTCCACATGATGAACCATCGCCACTGCCAAGCGCTGCATCATGAACAAAAAAGAAGAAAGAAGTTGGAAAATTCTGAAGGAGTATTTCTGCGATTCTTCGTTGAAGGCACAGCAAGACATTACCCAAAATGACGAAGCTAATTACTTACTAATGATTCTCAGGAGTCCCATAAACTCTCTTCCCCTCAGAAGTAAGCGTTTGTGAAATTTAAAATACAAAAGCATAACTACAATTAATTGAAGGTAGTGAATGCTGCACAAAGTTCTACTGCAAACCAAAAAGTGTGTACTAACGAATCTTACCTTATCGTTATACACAAGTTTTCTTCTGCTGTTATACTTCTGCGAAAATTTGTGTTCTGTTTCGATATTTTGTCTTGAATGTTCTACAGCACATACTGAAATGTATTATGATTCATTCTGCAATATGAATAAATTTTTTCAGGCTAGTTTTTAAGTTCTTCATGTAAAGAAAAAAACTCTCCTAAATGTCTGTCGCTATTTATGGGATGAATCCATAAACTCCTAGTTCTTCTGTACTTCAAAACTCGGAGAGTTATTGCAGAGTCAAAACAATACCAATAAAAGAGTGAAGACATTGTTCTACACGACAGCACAGACTAGCTAAAGGCGAGCAACTGTTGACTGCAGCTGCGTTTTCTACTGACTTGCTTGTCAGCTGTCGAAGGGTGGGGATTTTTTTAAATTTATTTATTTCGCCTCCGGCAACTAACAGCTATTTAGCTAAAGAGTGGGGATTACCTTGACAGTGCAGAGCAGCCCGCCAAGGAAGAAAAAAAAAACAATGAAGAACAATGAAACGCACATCTGTGTCGATCTACAGTAGTTTCATTAACTCTTCATTATTTTTTCTGTCAAAGTAGACAACGAGACTACAGAATTGCGCTTCAGTTTCTGCAGTAAACGTATCACAAATCACCAGTTTGTTTTTGTGATTAGTTTTACACCAAATTTTATCAGACCTATGTCATTGACACTTCTACCTGTACATGTACTAAACCAAGCTGTAACCGCGCGAACTCCGTGGCTTGCGGACGCGGCACTGACGCCACTGAATAGCTCGCATTACTTGTGACCAGAGGCAGATATAAGTATCATTATCATTTCAAAAACTTTTTGGTACTTTTAGCTACATTTCATTGGCAACAATGTATGGTCTAAAACGGATCTAACAGTAAGCTACCCGCTACATAACTTTTTCACTACAAGATTTGTAAATCAAGTGCACGACGTTGACAAATAGCATCATTTCACAATGACTGTTAAGAAATATGGAATGATAAATGATTCAATACGAAGCTAAGGCGTTACACTACCACGTGTACAAAAATCAGATTTTTTTAGCCGCATACTTTCTTCAAAATCGGTTGGGAAGCGTTACGAAACTAAGAAATCACGCGGAACAAAAAGTAGACTTTTTCTTTTTTTACGACGTAAGTAATGCTTTTAAGGAAAAATAAGTTCATAAAACGATGGGCGAAGTCTCATATACCGCTAAGAATTTCTAAAACATGAAAATCGGAGAAGTGGATTTTCCCCCATTTCGTCGTCCCGGCTCGGCGCGGCGCGCAATGTGAATGCACTACTCGTCGGCCTGAGCTGGCTAGGCACGAGCCGAGCCAGTACGCGTCATCCCGGCCCGGCCCGACATGCAGTGTGAACGCAGCCTTAGACTGAGGAAATTTCCCGCTATCTGGAAAAAGACCAACGTCGTAATTATTAAGAAAGGTCCAGATAAGGACCCAACGGAAGTCAAGTCGTTCAGGCTGATCTGTTTGTAAGACTTACTGGGGAAGCTGTTTGAGAATTTGCTGGCTGATAGACTGGCAGCACACAAAGTGCTGTGTGGGATGAGTGAAAGGCGTTTTGGCTTTCGGCCAGGGCGATCGGCGTCTGACGCTATCACCCTGGTGGCTCAGCTCCACAAAACTACATAGCTGGCATCATGGTGGACATCAGTAGCGCCTTTGACCAGCTGTGGTGGCCTTCACTCCTCTCCCATTTAGGTGAGAAAGAGTGTCCACGGCTGCTATATGGTTGTGTTGTGAGGGAAGGGAGGTCTGACTATAATCCATTAGCGAGCGAGTCAGCAAGAAAATAACAATGGGGTGTCTGTCATGGGGCCGCTCTTTAGGGACATTAAGATGAAGCCTTTACTGGACAGCTTACAAAGTGGTGAGAACGTGCTAGAAGTGATAGCCTACGTGGATGACCTCCTCCTGCTGGTTGGCGGCTGTAGCCTCGAGAATTTGGAACCTTAAGTGGATAGGGCCATGAGTTTGCTGACAGAATGGTGGAAAAAATAAAAAAATGAAGATTCCCCCAATAAATCGACATATTTACTGCTGAAAGGATAGTTGGTGAGGGACCTGACAGTGAGGAATGATAGCTCATCATTTCTTCAGCGTCACGAGTACCAGTACTTGGGAGTCATCATAGACAAAAAATGTATTTTACGACACATATAGTAACAGTAACTCAGAGATCGCTGGAGGTGCTCAACAGCCTCATTGGAACTGGCGCAAAAGGTTTCATTTACCAGCAGACTTTCTCACAAATCATGGACCCTACCTGATATACCTATGCTGGTTTTGGAAGTGGGATAGAACTGCGTGTGACTGTGGTGTTCAAAATGGTTCAAATGGCTCTGAGCACTATGGGACATAACATCTGAGGCCATCAGTCCCCTAAAACGTAGAACTACTTGAACCTAATAACCTAAGGATATCACACACATCCACGCACGAAGCAGGATGCAAACCTGCAACTGTAGCGGTCGCGCGGTTCCAGACTGAAGCGCCTAGAACCGCTCGGCCACAACGCCCGGTGACTGTGGTGTGATGGAGGGCACTCCTGACTATTCTTGAGTACTGCTCGAGCGTTTGGGATCCCTATTACGTCGGATTGAGGGAGGACACAAAAGCAATTCAGAGGCGGGCTGCTAGATTTGTTACTGGTACGTTTGATCATCACGCGAGTGTTACGGAAATGCTTCAGGAACTCGGGTGGGAGTCTCTAGAGGAAAGGAGGCGTTCTTTTCTTGAATCGCTACTGAGGAAATTTAGAGAACCAGCATTTGAGGCTGACTGCAGTACAATTTTACTGCCGCCAACTTATATTTCGCGGAAAGACCACAAAGATAAGATAAGAGAGATTAGGGCTCGTACAAAGGCATATAGGCAGTCATTTTTCCCTCGTTCTGTTTGGGAGTGGAACAGGGAGAGAAGATGCTAGTTGTGGTACGAGGTACCCTCCGCCACGCACCGTATGGTGGATTGCGGAGTAGGTATGTAGATGTATGTAGATGTAGATGTGGTCTATGAGTGTCCCATACATGTTGATGTGACACCCGGATTCTGACAACTACCTAGCTTCGACACCTATAACCTGTTACGACAAGAAGACACTTTTCAGATAATCAACAACCTGGGTAACGAGATATCATTAAATGTCTTACGGGAGTTCCTGAGGGAGTAATATGATCCTTAGGACATAAAGCACGATCGCACATACCCCATACCGCCGGGGCGTGGACTGGCCGACAGCCGTTACGGTCGCAATCCGTCACGCCATGGAATGGGAGGTAGGTGCGACACAAACCAAATAAAAGACGACAGCACTTAGTTTTAGTTGTAGAATTCGATTATTTTAGAATAGAAAGTATTTTTAACTGGTAATAGTAAAGGTAGCAGTAGCGGTGGTAAAGATCCTTGGGCCAGCCCAGTGCCAAGGGCATGCCCACAGCGGTTAGCTCGGTGGACATGGCCAACGCCCAGTAGGTTAAATTTTAGAGCAGTCTAACTGAATCTGGATGGCCATTATTAAACTTGAAAATACGAGTTAAAAAACTGAAAACAAAATTAATTACTGGACATATGTTAAGTGGGCCAAGCTGCCCCTCCTGCAAGGTAAGTTGACCCCGAGGCTGGGGCATGTTGACCAATGCAATCTTTTGACAAGTTAATCTAGTATAGATTTTAGAAGTGAAAATAAAACTAATAGGTATCAAGAAACATACTTTAATGTACATAAAATCAAGATTAATACTGAGTTAAATGTTTAACATTTTATTATGAAAACGTGGAAGCTTAAACTTATTAGAATTTATAGCCTCTTAGTCTCTGGACTGAAGACCACAACAACAACAACAACAACAACAACAACAACAGCGTCTTAGTACAAACCAGTCAACTTTAATTATTGTCAAGATCCAAAGGATCAGCATAGCTATAACACTCATAAAAAAAAGTACACGGATTTCATTTTTCACGCAAGTCTCATGAGCCCAACGCTTGCAGTTTGTGCACTGAATCCATTGCGCTTCAGGTTGAGTGTTTGAAAAAGGCTTGAGACACCATAAGCGCAGTTAATCTTCGTCTGCCTCATCTTCTGCGTCATCACCGTCATCTTGCCTTGGTTTCTTCTTGCGTTTTATGTCAGTTGCAGTTGATTTAATTAATTTCATTCTACCATTGCTTGTGCTTTCTTTTTGAAGAAGTGCTTTTTTAGCCTGTGATTTAATTTTTGTTTCCAATGCTTTCGCCTTCTTCCCTTTGGCACCTTTTTGTTCTTCATCGAGGGTTTCTTTTTTTTTTTTTTTTACTGGGCTCTGCTTTTTGAAAAAGTCTGACCACTTCTGGAGTTAGAAATGGTCTTACGTTTTCCGGTGCCTGTGAAATTTCCTCTGATGGTAACACTTCTTTGGACGTTGAAGGAATAGCTAGAACATGCTGAGAGGTGGTGAGCGTAGCGTTCATCTCAGCTCGAGTTGGACTGCTTTCAGTGTTTGGGTCTGGCCTTTCCGAAGTGTAGGAAGACGTAAAATCACTGTCAGTAAAAATATTTTTGTTCAAGGGATTTATCCCAGTGACCTAGACTCCACTAGTTATGTTATTGGGAGTTGCAGCATTTGGAAGTGCTATTCGCACTATAGACAGGATGTCGTAAATAGTCATAGGCCGTTTATTATTCGTAACCCATGCATCACATGCTGAGTTCACGAAATTTTTAACAGGTCGATAAACACTTCTGTCTAAAGGCTGTTGCTTATGGGTACAATGCGTCGGAAAAGATAGAAAGGTGATACCATTATCTTTACAAGATTCAAGAACTTCAGAGTCCAGATGTGAACTATGGTTATCAACCAAAACCAAGCAAGGGCGTTCTTTTGAGCAGTGAGCGTGTAGGACAAAACTTTTCATATATTTTGCAAAGTTTGTCTCCGTCATCCATACCGAAAGCTGAGCTGCTCTATCACACCCAATTGGGCCTTCACGGACAAACTGAGGCTTGAAGTTGATCCTCGGGAAGATGAGAATGGAAGCACAGTATTACTCAACGCACTAACTGCAAAATCGATCGTAACAAGTGATCCTCTCTGCCGATGTCACTCGCTCTATTTGGCGAAAACCTCCTCGAGCTACAACACGATCAGGACGCTGGACGGTAATTACACCAGTTCCGTCAATGTTCCAGATATCCACATGTGTCACATTTCATTTTTTTAAAGTTATGTCGAGATTATTAAAAACAGTTATACATTATGTTTGTTGAAAGTGGTGCACCGGGCCAAACTAGATGCCTGAAGAGTCCGAATAGAGAGTTGAGGATGCCTCTTCAAGAATCCTGTGAACCAATCGCTTCCCGCCATTTCGGTCTCGGTCCATGTTTGAGGTAAAAATGGTTCAAATGGCTCTGAGCACTATGGGACTCAACTGCTGTGGTCATAAGTCCCCGAGAACTTAGAACTACTTAAACCTAACTAACCTAAGGACATCACACACATCCATGCTCGAGGCAGGATTCGAACCTGCGACCATAGCGGTCGTGCGGTTCCAGACTGTAGCGCCTTTAACCGCTCGGCCACTCCGTCCGCCAAATGTTTGGGGTATTTTAGTGTTGCAGATAATAGCTTATCTATACTTTCGGGGAAAGACCATAATATATGCCACTTGCCCTGATGAGGTATTGTTCGAGCATATCTTCTTGCTCGGAATTAAATATCTGAAAATAAACAACTCTAGATAAATTACGCATAGCCCGCATCTCGTGGTCGTGCGGTAGCGTTCTCGCTTCCCACGCCCGGGTTCCCGGGTTCCCGGGTTCGATTCCCGGAGGGGTCAGGGATTTTCTCTGCCTCGTGATGGCTGGGTGTTGTGTGCTGTCCTTAGGTTAGTTAGGTTTAAGTAGTTCTAAGTTCTAGGGGACTTATGACCACAGCAGTTGAGTCCCATAGTGCTCAGAGCCATTTGAACCATTTGAAATTACGCATAGAGGCACGGTTCTTCATTTAATGTGTGTGTGTGTGTGTGTGTGTGTGGGAGAGACACAGAGAGAGAGGGACGATCAGTGTACAATACGACATACACTATGTGATCAAAAGTATCCGGACACCTGGCTGAAAATGACTTAAAACTTCGTGGCGCCCTCCATTGGTAATGCTGGAATGCAATATGGTGTTGGCACACCCTTAGCCTTGATGACAACTTCCACTCTCGCAGGCATACGTTCAATCAGGTGCTGGAAGGTTTCTTGGGGAATGGCAGCCCATTCTTCACGGAGTGCTGCATTGAGGAGAGGTATCGACGTGGGTCGGTGAGTCCTGGAACGAAGTCGTCATTCCAGAACATCCCAAAGGTGATCTAAAGGATTCAGGTCAGATCTCTGTACAGGTCAGTCCATTACGGGAATATTATTGTCGTATAACCACTCCGCTACAGGCCGTGCATTAAGAACAGGTGGTCTATCGTATGGAAAGATGCATTCACCATCCCCGAATTGCTCTTCAACAATGGGAAGGAATAAGGTACTTAAAACATCAATGTAGGCCTGTGCTGTGATAGCGCCACGCAAAACAACAAGGGGTGCAAACCCCATCCATGAAAAACACGACCACACTGTAACACCACCGCCTCCGAATTTTACTGTTGGCACTACACACGCTGGAAGATGATGTTCACCGGACATTCGCCATACCCACACCCTGCCATCGGATCGCCACATTGTGTACCGTGATTCGTCACTCCACACAACGTTTTCCCCATGTTCAATCGTCCAATGTTTATGCTCCTTACACCAAGGGAGGAGTCGTTTTGCATTTACCGGCTCGATGTGTGGCTTGTGAGCAGCCGCTCGACCATGAAATCCAATTTTTCTCACCTCCCGCCTAACTGTCATAGTACTTGCAGTGGATCCTGATGCAGTTTGGAATTCCTGTGTAATGGTCTGGATAGATGTCTGCCTATTACACACTACGACCCTCGTCAACTGTCGGCGGTCTCTGTCAGTCAACAGACGAGGTCGGTCTGTACGCTTTTGTGCTGTACGTGTCCCTTCACGTTTCCACTTCACCATCACATCGAAAACAGTGGACCTAGGGAGTTTTAGGAGTGTGGAAATCTCGCGTACAGACGTGTGACACAGGTGACACCCTATCACCTGACCACGTTCGAAGTCCGTGGGTTCCGCTGAGCGCCCCATTTTGCTCTCGCATCATGTCTAATGACTACTGAGTTCGCTGATGTGGAGTACCTGGCAGTAGGTGGCAGCACAATGTCCCTAATATGAAAAACGTATGTTTTGGGGGGGGGGGGTGTCCGGTTACTTTTGATCACATAGTGTAGCTATAGACATAATGACATTGGCAGGGATAAAGAAAAAAACATTAGAAATTGAAAAATAGATTTGCGAATAAAAGTAATTTTAGTTAACAATATTTCATACCTGAAATATTTTATCGTTGCCAATTTTATGCCAAGGTTTCTTTTCGGCATTAAATATTTGTAGGACTCCTCCAGACTGTGAGTTTTGGTCCAATAGCATGGGTTGAGGTTCAGTTTCAGTTTCCTGAGTTCCAACTGACTGTGTGGGCTGACATGAGGTCTGTTTGTATTTAGCAAGTACCTCCCCGAAGTTTTTCTTGCAATCCCGAAGTCCTCGCTAATAGCCCTCACAGATCTTTCCTTTTCTTTTACTTCTAAAAGTGCTTTTAATATCATATCTTCAGAAATCATTCCCCT
Organism: Schistocerca cancellata; assembly: GCF_023864275.1. Classification (NCBI taxonomy): domain Eukaryota; kingdom Metazoa; phylum Arthropoda; class Insecta; order Orthoptera; family Acrididae; genus Schistocerca; species Schistocerca cancellata. The sequence goes on along the minus strand of NC_064629.1, from coordinate 234,114,116 downwards.
TTCACTTTTTCTTTTATAATTTCGGACCATCTTTGTTGCTACAAATAAAAAAAGGGTTTAAACCAAGTCCGTTACTCGAATGTTCTAAAGATAAGGCACTGAACCAGATTCTGACTACTCGCATCGCTATTTAAGACTATAACAAAATTTACTGGTTGGTGTTTACCTTTAAAACGCTTTTTATCTCGTGAATATGACGATCTTTTCGCCTCTGAAACGTATCAAAAAATGTTTAACTCCGAAAATTATGTTAATAATTTAATAAGTTCGACGAATTATAAATATTATTATCATTAAAAATAACAAACCTTTCAGCGAGTTTAACAAAATATATAGGACGAGGCAGGTTGGCCCGGATGGCCATCTTGATCCGTCTGGGCCAACCTGCCCTCGCCATGTTTACAATAAATTCTATTCCGTACAAAACCCACTGAACCAATTTAGATTGTATGACATATAGAGATAATACTTAAACTACGACCTTAAATGATACTTCGCACCTGTTGCGCCTAGCCGGCCGAGGTGGCCGAGCGGTTCTAGGCGCTACAGTCTGGAACCGCGTGACCGCTACGGTCGTAGGTTCGAATCCTGCCTGGGGCATCGATGTGTGTGATGTCCTTAGGTTAGTTAGGTTTAAGTAGTTCTAAGTTGTAGGGGACTGATGACATCAGAAGTTAAGTCCCATAGTGCTCAGAGCCATTTGAACCATTTTGTTGCGCCTAATGTAAGAAAAAGTTAAATAACACACATTTAACCGAAGAGTAGAATTTAACTGAAACACGCACAAAAACAATTAATCACTACAACTTGTCTAAAACTGGTCCGCCGGCTATATTCGTCCTGTAGAGGGAGGGGGACAGCGTTACCAATCTGATGATTGATTCCTAGCTCGATCTAGCGTCTATTGTACTAACTAACTCGACTGGGCCATCTTGCACCTATGGCCAACGTGCTCCAGTTTCCCCTACTTTGGCACAACCTGTAACGCTGCAGGTAGTGATAGTAGAATCCCAGTAGTTTCAGTAGAGTAAATATAATAAAGAAATTAGTAACTTGCTCACTGTAAACTTAGATGTAGTTTTACCACTTGTAGAACAGCTGCAACTGAAATTGTATAAAAACAGGAGCCACTAATTAGATTAGGTGGTGGATTATATTTTTAAAAAAGCCGTCCCGCTATCAATCTGATAAAAATCTTAAAATAACACTTAAGTATTGTTAATGGGCGGTGCTCTTTAAGAGCCAACCGCCTTGCCGCAGTGGTAACACCGGTTCCCGTCAGATCACCGAAGTTAAGCGCTGTCGGGCTGGGCTCGCACTTGGATGGGTGACCATCCGGTCTGCCGAGCGCTGTTGGCAAGCGGGGTGCACTTAGCCCTTGTGAGGCAAACTGAGGAGCTACTTGATTCAGAAGTAGTGGCTCCGGCCTCGGAAACTTACATACGGCTGGGAGAGCGGTGTGCTGACCACATGCCCCTCTCCATCCGCATCCAGTGATGCCGATGGGCTCAGGATGACACGCGGCCGGTTGTTACCGTTGCGCCTTCATGGCCTGCTCGGGAGTAGTTTAGTTTAGTTTAGTAGTCTCTAAGTCGCGTGCTGTCTGAAGGTTTTGGTATTGGGATGGTCATTCCCTCTGCAAAGGCAGGCGGAAGTGGCACGTCGGGAGGAATTTCATTCCAGCAGCGAGTCACCAAATATTGAAAGGACCGATAGAGCTCCAAGGGTATTCTGTCCGGGCCGGCGACTTACTGGTAGCCCCTTGCCTATAGCTTCTACCACACCATCCTCGTTAATTTCCTTTAGTATTATGGCCTCCGTCTCTTGATCGAGAGTCCCAAAGAGCTTGAGTAACGTCTAGTATGGCCGTCCTGTCGTGTTCTTCCTCAGTGTATAAATGGGTATAATAGTCAACGAAGGTATTTGCTGTGTCATTTAGTGTCGTCAGATGTGCGCCGTCCTCTGTGTCGGTGTGGTTAGGGCTCTGCGGCGCCGCTTGAGTTCATTAATAACATGGTGCGTCGATGGCCGTTAGCCCGGGACCCGGCGAAGTGTCCTCGCGCGGATCGCCGCTACTTCCAGATGAGAATGCATAATAGCAATGATTCTCGCCTTAGCTCGTTGGATCACCACCTGTCGTTCAGGAGAGGGGGTCTGGTTGGTACATACCTGTAATATCGTGAAACAGAAGTTTAGAGTCCGCCGTCTCCACTGTGTTTGCGTTCCAACGCAATCAATGCACGTCGTATCGTCGGTTTTTGTAAATTCCAACCACCAACGTAAAGTCTTCAACAATTTGGTGACACTCTGAAGTCTTAAGGTGCGCTACATTCATTTTCCATAGACCGCAGCTTCGCCACACCTGCTGTCTTTCGAGGGCGATTGTGCAGATATACATGGTGGTCCATTGAACGTGAACGGGCCAAATATCTCACAAAATAAGCGTCAAACGAAAAAACTACAAAGAATGAAACTCGTCTAGCTTGAAGGGAGAAACCAGATGGCGCTATGATTGGCCCGCTACATGGAGCTGCCATAGGTCAAACGGATATCAACTGCGTTTTTTAAAATAGGAACCCCCATTTTTATTACATGTTCGTGTAGTACGTAAAGAAATATGAATGTTTTAGTTGGACCACTTTTTTCACATTGTGATAGATGGCGCTGTAATAGTCACAAACATATGGCTCACAATTTTAGACGAACAGTTAGTAACAGGTAGGTTCAAAAATGGTTCAAATGGCTCTGAGCACCATGGGACTTAACATCTATGGTCATAAGCCCACTAGAACTTAGAACTACTTAAACCTAACTAACCTAAGGACATCACACAACACCCAGTCATCACGAGGCAGAGAAAGTCCCTGACCCCGCCCGGAATCGAACCCGGGAACCCGGGCACGGGAAGCGAGAACGCTACCGCACGACCACGAGCTGCGGACGTAACAGGTAGGTTTTTTAAATTAAAATATAGGACGTAGGTACGTTTGAGCATTTTATTTCGGTTGTTCCAATGTGATAAATGTACCTTTGTGAACTTGTCATTTCTGAGAACGCATGCTGTTACAGCGTGATTACCTGTAAATACCACATTAATGCAATAAATGCTCAAAATGTAGTCCGCCAACCTCAATGCATTTGGCAATACGTGTAACGACATTCCTGTCAACAGCGAGTAGTTCGCCTTCCGTAATGTTCGCAAATGCATTGACAATGCGCTGACGCATGTTGTCAGGCGTTGTCGGTGGATCACGGTAGCAAATATCCTTCAACTTTCGCCACAGAAAAAAATCCGGGGACGTCAGATTCGGTTAACGGTGCGGGCCATGTTATGGTGCTTCAATGACCAATCCACCTGTCATGAAGTATGCTATTCAGTACTGCTTCAACCGCACGCGAGCTATGTGCCAAACATCCATCATGTTGGAAGTACATCGCCATTCTGTCATGCAGTGAAACATCTTGTAGTAACATCGGTAGAACATTACGTAGGAAATCAGCATACATTACACCACTTAGAGTGCCATCGATAAAGTAGGGACCAATTATCCTTCCTCCCATAATGCCGCACCATACATTAACCCGTCAAGGTCGCTGATGTTCCTCTTGTCACAGCCATAGTGGATTTTCCGTTGCCCAATAGTGCATATTATGCCGGTTTACGTTACCGCTGTTGGTGAATGACGCTTCGTCGCTAAATAGAACGCGTGCAAAAAATCTGTCATCGTCCCGTAATTTCTCTTGTGTCCAGTGTCAGAACTGTACAGGACGTTCAGAGTCGTCGCCATGCAATTCCTGGTGAATAGAAATATGGCACGGGTGCAATCGATGTTGATGTAGCATTCTCTACACCGACGTTTTTGAGATTCCCGATTGTCGCGCAATTTGTCTGCTACTAATGTGCGGATTAGCCACGACAGCAGCTAAAACACCTACTTGGGCATCATCATTTGTTGCAGGTAGTGGTTGACGTTTCACATGTGGCTGAACACTTCCTGTTTCCTTAAATAACGTAACTAGCCGGTGAACGGTCCGGACACTTGGATGATGTCGTCCAGAATACCGAGCAGCTTACATAGCACACGCCCGTTGGACATTTTGATCACAATAGCCGTACATCAACACGATATCGACCTTTTCCACAATTGGTAAACGGTCCATTTTAACACGGGTAATGTATCACGAAGCAAATACCGTCCGCAGTGGCAGTGTGTTACGTGATACCACGCACTTATACGTTTGTGACTATTACAGCGCCATCTATCACAAAGCGAAAAAAGTGGTCCAACTAAAACATTCATAATTCTTTACGTACAACACGAATATGTAGTAAAAATTGGGGGTTCCTGTTTAAAAAAACGCAGTTGATATCCGTTTGACCTATGGCAACGCCATCTAGCGGGCCAACCATGGCGCCATCTGGTTTCCCTCTTCAAGCTAGACAAGTTTCGTTCTTTGTAGTTTTTTCGTTTGATGCTTATTTCGTGAGATATTTGGCCCGGTCACTATCAATGGACTACCCTGTGCACCGAGCGATCGGTGAAGGCCGCAGACCATAGTTCTGCATCATGGATATCAGGTTGAAGGCGGTGCGTGACATACACGCGATCGATGCGGCTCGCGGAGTGGATAGTTACAAACGTATATCCGGTTCGATGTCCATGGATATGTATCCACGAATCTACCAACAAACTGCAGATCTTGTACCAATGTTCTCAATTCTGGGCTCGGGTTACAACATGGAAACTGAACCTTCGGCTCCAGCACACAATTGAAGTCACCGCAGAGGATGTAATGAGCCTGTCGTCCTAGAAAGAGCGGGGCTATTTCTTCCACGAGGAAGTGAGACCGTTCTCTTCGTTTCTCCGAGCCTGACGGCACGTAGATGTTGATAAGCCGCACTCCAAGTACAGTTACAGCATTCTGCGTGTTAGTGGTAGGTAGGCGATATCCCCCTCTATGTTGCCCTCCTTAAGAAGTATTGCTATGTCACTACCGGTTTCTGAAGCTGGTGACATCAGGTTATTGTAACTATAGAGGAACGGGAATTTGTCGACGTATACTTACTCACTGTAAACTTAGATGTAGTGTCACCAATGGTAGAACAGCTGCAACTGAAATTGTATAAAAACAGGACCCACTAATTATATTAGGTGATAGATTATATTTTTAAAAAGGCCGACCCGCCATCAATGTGATAAAAATCTTAAAATCACACTTAAGTATTGTTAATATATTAATGTAAAAGAGCGACATCTATATCTGGGGCATGTAGCATATCTGCGAGTAAGATTGTGTTGATCCGTGATCGTGTAGTATTAATAATTAATGAGTGTGACGCGGAACGTCTATTACGTCCTATGCGTTGCGGGCGTGCATATTAGGCGCACGTTGTCCTCGATGTGCTCCCTACGTCGGTGGCTTGAGTGATTTGACCATCGTCATCTATAAAGTGAACTCCGTGTGAGGTGTTCCCTGAACCGTGATATCCGCAGTTGCAGGCAGCTGGATTTCCACACTGTCATCGGCCCAGTTCTACCTAGACGACTCCTGCGGCCTGACCTTCTCAGCCCCTGCTGTTATGAACGTATTTCTCTACTGTGCCGAGCTCTGGGGCTTCCTGGGGATCTGCCTGAAAGGTCTCGATGGAGGAAAGAAGGTCTTCTCATTCAGTGGCATAATATCTGTCATCGTCGGAGACAACAGCACACTCTACTGTGGCGTTGTCATCGTGTGCCTGTTCTCCTTTATCTTCGGAGAAAGCAGTCGTCCAATGGTGTGCGACGTATTCTCTTTCGCCATTTTGGTGACCTCTCTTTGCGGTGTCGTACATCCATCTCCATATCCGAATTCTGCCTGGAAGCCCCATCGTCTTGGAAGTCGGGGACAAAAGCGGCCATCGGTACCACCAGCCGACCGATTCCCGTATTCGTTTCCGTTCCTGCGAGTATCGTGACGAATACAGGGATTAGCGGTCACAAGGTAGTTGCTGCTTGGCTGAATAACGTAACACCTACAACCATCAAAAAGAAACGCAAAGTATATCTATTTAAAATAGCCGATAAAAATGCCCTTAACGCCTTTTTAAGAGACAGTCTTCACTCCTTCCGATTTGATCATGTAAGCGTAAAAATTATGTGGAATGATTTCAAAGAGATAGTATCGACGGCAATTGAGATATGTATACCACATAAATTAATAAGTGATGGTATTGATTCCCCATGGTACACAAAACGTGTCAGATCCCTCTTGCAGAAATAACGAAAAAAGCATGCCAAATTTGAAAGAACGCAAAATACCCAAGACTGGCAAAGTTTTGCAGAAGTTAGAAATATTACGCGTACTTAAGTGCGAGAACCTTTTAATAATTTCCACGACGAAACTCTGTCTCGGAATCTGGCAGAAAACCCAAAGAGATTCTGGTCATATATAAAGTACACACGCAATCAATACCTTCACTGCGCGATAACAACGGTGAAGTCACTGATCACAGTGCCACTAAAGCAGAGTTATTAAACACGGTTCACCGAAACTCCTTCACCAATGAAGACGAAGAAAATATTTGTGAATTCCAATCAAGAACAACTGCCAAGATGAGAAACATAGAAGTAGATGTCCTAGGTTTAGCAAAGCAGCTTAAATCACTTAATAAAGGCAAGGCCTCCAATCCGGATTGTATACCAGTCAGGTTCCTTTCAGAGTATGCTGATACAATAGCTCCATATTTAAGAGTTAAATACAACCGCTCGCTCACAGAGAGTCCCGTACCTAAAGACTGGAAAATTGCTCAAGTCACAGCAATATCCAAAAAGGGAAGTAGGAGTAATCCGCTGAATTACAGGCCCATATCACTAACGTCGATTTGCAGTAGTGTTTTGAGACATATACTGTGTTCGAACAATATAAGAACCTCGAAGAAAACGATTTATTGACACACAGTCAGAACGGATTTAGAATATATCGTTCTTGTGAAACACAACTAGCTCTTTGTACTCATGAAATAATTAGTGCTATCGACAGGGAATGTTGAATTGATTCCATATTTTTAGATTTCCAGAAGGCTTTCGGCACCGTTTTCACAAGCGCCTTCGAACCAAACTGCGTGCCTTTGGAATATCGCCTCAGTTGTACGACTGGATTCGTGATTTCCTGTCAGAAAGGTCACAGTTCGTAGTAATAGACGGAAAGTCATCGGGTAAAAGAGACGTAATATCCGGCGTTCCCCAAGGAAGTGTTATAGGCCCTCTATTGTTCCTGATCTATATTAACGACATAGGGGACAATCTGAGTAGCTGTCTTAGATTGTTTGCAGATCATACTGTCATTTTCCGTCTTGTAAAGTCATCAGATAACAAAAACGAACTGCAAAACGATTCAGATAAGATATCTGTTTGGTGCGAAAAGTGGCAATTGACCCTGAGTAAAGAAAAGTGTGAAGTAATTCACATGAGTACTAAAAGAAATCCGCTAAATTTCGATTACGCGATAAGTCACAAAAATCTGAAGGCTGTAAATTCAACTAAATGCTTACGCGTTACAATTACAAGTAACCTAAATTGGAACGATCACATACATAATGTTGTGGGTAGAGCAAACCAAAGACTGCGATTCATTGGCAGAACACTTAGAAGGTGCAACAACAGGTCTACTAAAGAGACTGCTTACAACACGCTTGTCCGCCCTATTCTGGAGTATTGCTGTGCGGTGTGGGATCCTCATCAGGTGGGACTGACGGATGACACAGGAAAAGTTCAAAGAAGGGCAGGTCGTTTTGTATTATCGCGAAATAGGTGAGATAGTGTCACAGACATGATACATGAATTGGAATGGCAATCATTAAAACAAAGGCGTTTTTGGTTGCGACGGAATCTTCTCATGAAATTTCAGTCACCAGTTTTCTTCTCCGATTGCGAAAAACTTCTGTTGGCGCCCACCTGCATAGGGAGAAATGATCATCACGATAAAATAAGAGAAATCAGGGCTCGCACAGAAAAATTTAAGTGCTCGTTTTTCCCGTGCGCCGTTCGAGAGTGGAACGATAGAGAGACAGCTTGAAGGTGGTTCACTGAACTCTCTGCGAAGCATTTTATTGTGAATAGCAGAGTAATCACGTAGATGTAGATGTAGACGTCGGACTTCGGTTGCAGCTGCTCAGTGGGACGTTCCTCGCTTAACGTCTTGGACGCATTGTCATCCATCTGTTTCACCTGTTCCATGAGGTCGTACGTCATTTGGTACTGTGGAACATGCAAGGGGGACTCTTTTCGGAAGGCGGCAACATACAAAAAAGGCATGGATGCTGTCGTGGGTCAACCTTGTGCCTATAACCTGTAGTCATACATCCAATATGTATATTGGCGTACAGGCGAGTCATTTTACTGCAAAGTAGCATGCCCAATGTGTTTATTGTACCGGGTGATCAAAAAGTCAGTATAAATTTGAAAACTGAATAAATCACGGAATAATGTAGATAGAGGGGTGCAAATTGACACACATGATTGGAATGACCTGTGGTTTTATTAGAACCAAAAAAATACAAAAGTTCATAAAATGTCCGACAGATGGCGCTTCGTCTGATCAGAACAGCAATAATTAGCATAACAAAGTTAGACAAAGCAAATATGATGTTCTTTACAGGAAATGCTCAATATGTCCACCATAATTCCTCAACAAAAGCTGTAGTCGAGGAATAATGTTGTGAACAGCACTGTAAAGCATGTCCGGAGTTATGGTGAGGCATTGGCGTCGGATGTTGTCTTTCAGCATCCCTACAGATGTCGCTCGATCACGATACACTTGCGACTTCAGGTAACCCCAAAGCTAATAATCGCACGGACTGAGGTCTGCGGACCTGAGAGGCCAAGCATGACGAAAGTGGCGGCTGAGCACACGATCATCGCCAAACAAGGCGCGCAAGAGATCTTTCATGCGTCTAGCAATTTTTTTGGGTTATAATAAAACCCCATGTCATTCCAAGCATGTGTGTCAATTTTTACCTCTCTGTCTACATTATTCCGTGGTTTATTAATTTTTCAAATTTATACTGACTTTTTATCACCTGGTATTTCATGATTGCTGTAGGCGCCGCAGTGACTGTTCCTATGGACGCGTCTGCATATCCACAGGAACATTTCATTATAATTCAAATTAACACAGGCACTGCAATATGGTATTTATCCGCCGACACTGGGCAAGCGACTTTCAAGTAAAACGTCTCCCTGTACGGGAATATACGTAATGAATGTACGAGTACAGGTGGAAGACACATAATTGACGACATATGGAAGATTTGGTCTGTCCGTGTGTCGTGCTGGCATAGCCCGATGGTAAGGCGACCGCTCGCGGTAAGCGGAAAATTCGGGTTCGGGACGCCGTCCTGCATATTTTTCACTGTCGTCATATGATTCTTTAATGTATTTCATAACGGATGTAGTCACCGCAGTGCCCGTTCCTTTGGAAATACGTGCTTGTCCAAAAGGTCGTTGCATCGGAATTCGGAATAACACAGGCTCTGCAGTATCGTAAAATGTGTGTCTTTTAGTTGTGCCTGTCTACAATTTGACGTGTCATTTGTACGGTAAGTAGCAGTCTATCTTTTTCTTGTATTGTTGATATTCCAACCTGGAGTTTCCGCTATTACTTTTTAAACCCAGTTGTATTCGATAAATTAGTTTGTTGCGTGTTCTATTATTGATCTGTATCGGAATTCCCCATGGCACAGAATATTTAACTGGGCAAAGAAGGAACAGATACTCTTTATTCCCTGAGCGGTAATGTGTTGCTTAATTTCACAAGTTTCTCCTGTTGCTACTGCATTGGTTTACTGAAGAAAAGCGCGGCACACACACACACACACACACACACACACAATCCGTTTGTTGCGTTGTTTCTGTATTTTATTTATTGATGGAGGTAAATATAGCTGGATGGATAAATAGCAAAGTGTTAAGGCGGGTCCACACTGAGCGCGCTGTGCCGCGCCGCGTCGCGCAATTTTCCGTTAGTTGTCGGTACATCAAAGGTTCAAATGGTTCAAATGGCTCTGAGCACTATGGGACTTAACTTCCGAGGTCATCGGTCCCCTAGAACGTAGAACTACTTAAACCTATTTAACCTAAAGACATCACACACATCCATGCCCGAGGCAGGATTCGAACCGTATAATATAGTCAGATTCTATTAGCACTTTAACACACTATTTACTTAGGCCAAAATGTGATCTTGACAACGGTGTAGTGATAACAAGCACGTATATGTATTCATGCTGCCTCATCTTGTCAAGATATACGTCCATTTTCGACAAAATAGCGAACAGCTAGGGCATTTGACGAACTTTTGCTTGGCAGTGCCTTTAAATGGCATAATGATATTGGTTGTGCTTCCCGTCTCCATGTTCCTTCCACCAAAGTACCATCTGGTAGCTCACTGTCCGCTGTGCCGTCTGGAGCGTACAAACTGGAAGATTTCTTGCTCTGTCTCAAATAATTATGCTAGTAAGTAAGATGCAAGTAGTAAGATGAACATCAACAAAAGCAAAACGAGGATAATGGAATGTAGTCGAATTAAGTCGGGTGATGCTGAGGGAATTAGATTAGGAAATGAGACACTTAAAGTAGTAAAGGAGTTTTGCTATTTAGGGAGTAAAATAACCGATGATGGTCGAAGTAGAGAGGATATAAAATGTAGACTGGCAATGGCAAGGATAGCGTTTCTCAAGAAGAGGAATTTGTTAACATCGAGTATAGATTTAAGTGTCAGGAAGTCATTTCTGAAAGTATTTGTATGGAGTGTAGCCATGTATGGAAGTGAAACATGGACGATAACTAGTTTGGAAAAGAAGAGAATAGAAGCTTTCGAAATGTGGTGCTACAGAAGAATGCTGAAGATAAAGTGGGTAGATCACGTAACTAATGAGGAGGTATTGAATAGGATTGGGGAGAAGAGAAGTTTGTGGCACAACTTGACTAGAAGAAGGGATCGGTTGGTAGGACATGTTTTGAGGCATCAAGGGATCACAAATTTAGCATTGGAGGGCAGTGTGGAGGGTAAAAATCGTAGAGGGAGACCAAGAGATTTATACACTAAGCAGATTCAGAAGGATGTAGGTTGCAGTAGATACTGGGCGATGAAGAAGCTTGCACAGGATAGAGTAGCATGGAGAGCTGCATCAAACCAGTCTCAGGACTGAAGACCACAACAACAACAAGTAGTTGTCAGAACAATAACACTGGCTTTTTCTGGGTCCAGAAGCATTCGTTTCCTCAAGACCCTAAAAACGGATGTTAGGATTCCAAAACAATTTTCGACAACTCGACGGCTCTTGAAAGTCGATAGTTGAACGTTCTTTCTTTTGTACCTTTCTCATAGACGCTTGCCTAAGGTTTCATCACATTCTCGTGCAAATAAAATGCTATGTCGGCCAATATAACATATGGTGTCATCCGTTCACGTCCAGGAAGAGGTTCAGGTCGATGTATATTAAGGGAGTTGTCTTGCAATTTCTTCCACAATTTACTGTTTTTGAATATTCCACCATCAGGTATACGACCCTGTGAACCAAGATCAGCATACAAGAAATGGTTCTAGGCGCTACAGTCTGGAACCGCGCGACCGCTACGGTCGCAGGTTCGAATCCTGCCTCGGGCATGAATGTGCGTGATGTCCTTAGGTTAGTTAGGTTTAAGTAGTTCTAAGTTCTAGGGGACTGATGACCTCAGATGTTATGTCCCATGGTGCTCAGAGTCATTTTGAACCAAGAAATGGTAGTTTGTATCCACCAGAGCAAAAAACACAATGCTAAAAAAGTTCTTGTAGTTATAATACTCGCTGCCGGTGTTTATTGGTGCCTGTAACATTATGTGTTTACCGTACATAGCAGCCAGGCAATGAGGGAAGTTCCATGTTTTATCAAATTCCTCCGAACATCGTTTCCATTCTTCTGTAGTACTCGGCAACTGAAAAGAAAGGGTTTCAAAGAAGTTACAACATACGTTTTCTAAAAATTGAAGAATTGAATCATGTCATTGTTACACAATCGTGTCAAGTGCGGTGTACAATGGGGCAGTGCTAGAATGAAAGCTTGCGATAACAAAAAAAATTTCTCTTGTGAGGGGCCCACATGAAGGAAATCATGATGCCATTGACTGTTGACAAATATTTATTATGATGTCACAACTGCAGTTTCAGCCTTTAAGCCATTGTCACACATTTTTCAGTGAATTTTAATTCCATATACGAAATTCATACAGCAAAATTTTATGCTCAGAGCAAGTGTATGCCTGTTACAATGATATACATTAACATATTTCGAAATTCAACTTGACAATGGCTTAAGGTCGAAACTGCAGACATGAAATTATAATAAAATCTGCTAACAGTCAATGGCATCATGATTGACGTCAGGAAACATCGGATACCAATCCATCTATTATTGTTCACAAATGAAACCGTAATTGTCAAACTAGTCCTAGTGCGATTTCCGAATTCTCTGAGAAATATAGTTGTTTATTTCACTTGGCTTTCGTCCTCGAGTTATGGTAGTTGTAGAATCGATTTAGCCGTATAAGACAATTAAAGAAAATTAAATTACTTGGTACTGTACCATAATGAAACAGGATTTTGGCTCTGGCATTTACTGTCAAAATTAATACAATATAGCCCACTGTTTAATTTCAGAGTTCTGGAGATGAAGAATGACTACACGATTCTACGCAAAATGTCGTAAAAGAGGCATTACATGTAAGTGACAGTTCTCATGAGAGTCTTGGCGAGTCAGCGCCATCAAACAAAGAAGAAGAAATGACGTGCAAGGGAAAGGTAGGAAGAAAGTAGAAAGAAGATCTGATGCTGATGAAGGCTTATGGCATTTTGGAAAGTGTGGGAAATGTACGTCCTGACGACTGTTCTACTTTCTGGGATCATATTACAATGAAGCTCTGCAAATTTGGCAACCGAAGGAGATCAGTTCTAATGCACAGGCTAAACAATTTGATCTTCGATGCAGAGACTGATTTGTATTCACAGCGCCTCACATCAGGTACTTCTCCTTCTGTCGTCCATTCTCCCCGATGCAGTCCTGTTTCCGAACCGCTCCTTTCCCCAATGCAGTCCTATTCCGCAACTTCTCCCTCGAGTGACTCCCAGTCACCTGTGCTCGTCGCACATCAAACAGTTGCTCCTAATCAACCGTGCAGTAACAGTGAACCACATGATTTTATCTCGCTCCGTCAACACGATTCAGCTCTGCTCCAAGAACCTCCAACATATACTACACTCCTAGAAATTGAAATAAGAACACCGTGAATTCATTGTCCCAGGAAGGGGAAACTTTATTGACACATTCCTGGGGTCAGATACATCACATGATCACACTGACAGAACCACAGGCACATAGACACAGGCAACAGAGTATGCACAATGTCGGCACTAGTACAGTGTATATCCACCTTTCGCAGCAATGCAGGCTGCTATTCTCCCATGGAGACGATCGTAGAGATGCTGGATGTAGTCCTGTGGAACGGCTTGCCATGCCATTTCCACCTGGCGCCTCAGTTGGACCAGCGTTCGTGCTGGACGTGCAGACCGCGTGAGACGACGCTTCATCCAGTCCCAGACATGCTCAATGGGGGACAGATCCGGAGATCTTGCTGGCCAGGGTAGTTGACTTACACCTTCTAGAGCACGTTGGGTGGCACGGGATACATGCGGACGTGCATTGTCCTGTTGGAACAGCAAGTTCCCTTGCCGGTCTAGGAATGGTAGAACGATGGGTTCGATGACGGTTTCGATGTACCGTGCACTATTCAGTGTCCCCTCGACGATCACCAGTGGTGTACGGCCAGTGTAGGAGATCGCTCCCCACACCATGATGCCGGGTGTTGGCCCTGTGTGCCTCGGTCGTATGCAGTCCTGATTGTGGCGCTCACCTGCACGGCGCCAAACACGCATACGACCATCATTGGCACCAAGGCAGAAGCGACTCTCATCGCTGAAGACGACACGTCTCCATTCGTCCCTCCATTCACGCCTGTCGCGACACCACTGGAGGCGGGCTGCACGATGTTGGGGCGTGAGCGGAAGACGGCCTAACGGTGTGCGGGACCGTAGCCCAGCTTCATGGAGACGGTTGCGAATGGTCCTCGCCGATACCCCAGGAGCAACAGTGTCCCTAATTTGCTGGGAAGTGGCGGTGCGGTCCCCTACGGCACTGCGTACGATCCTACGGTCTTGGCGTGCATCCGTGCGTCGCTGCGGTCCGGTCCCAGGTCGACGGGCACGTGCACCTTCCGCCGACCACTGGCGACAACATCGATGTACTGTGGAGACCTCACGCCCCACGTGTTGAGCAATTCGGCGGTACGTCCACCCGGCCTCCCGCATGCCCACTATACGCCCTCGCTCAAAGTCCGTCAACTGCACATACGGTTTACGTCCACACTGTCGCGGCATGCTACCAGTGTTAAAGACTGCGATGGAGCTCCGTATGCCACGGCAAACTGGCTGACACTGACGGCAGCGGTGCACAAATGCTGCGCAGCTAGCGCCATTCGACGGCCAACACCGCGGTTCCTGGTGTGTCCGCTGTGCCGTGCGTGTGATCATTGCTTGTACAGCCCTCTCGCAGTGTCCGGAGCAAGTATGGTGGGTCTGACACACCGGTGTCAATGTGTTCTTTTTTCCATTTCCAGGAGTGTATTTTGCAGCCCTTTGCAAATGAACTTGATTCCTAAGTGCATTCTGTTAAAAATAACTTGTTTCTACGAATTGAGTTACAACATTCCATTAGAACTACTGACGGCCTAGGGAGAGCCAGTCCTGACAAAACTCTACCATCTGGTGAGCAAGATGTATGAGACAGGCGAAATTCCCTCAGACTTCAAGAAGAATATAATAATTCCAATCCCAAAGAAACCAGGTGTTCACAGATGTGAAAATTACCGAACTATCAGTTTAATAAGTCACAGCTGCAAAATACTAACGCGAATTCTTTACAGACGAATGGAAAAACTGGTAGAAGCCGACCTCGGGGAAGATCAGTTTGGACTCCGTAGAAATGTTGGAACACGAGAGGCAATACTGACCCTACGACTTATCTTAGAAGAAAGATTAAGGAAAGGCAAATCTAGGTTTTTAGCATTTGTAGACTTAGAGAAAGCTTTTGACAATGTTGATTGGAATACTCTCTTTCAAATTCTGAAGGTGGCAGGGGTAAAATACTGGGAGCGAAAGGCTATTTACAATTTGTACAGAAACCAGATGGCAGTTATAAGAGTCGAGGGGCATGAAAGGGAAGCAATGGTTGGGAAGGGAGTGAGACAGGGTTGTAGCCTATCCCCGATGTTATTCTTCAATCTGTATATTGAGCAAGCAATAAAGGAAACAAAAGAAAAGTTCGGAATAGGTATTAAAATCCATGGAGAGGAAATAAAAACTTTGAGGTTCGCCGATGACATTGTAATTCTGTCAGAGACAGCAGAGGACTTGGAAGAGCAGTTAAACGGAATGGACAGTGTCTTGAAAGTAGGGTATAAGATGAACATCAACAAAAGCAAAACGAGGATAATGGAATGTAGTCGAATTAAGTCGGGTGATGTTGAGGGAATTAGATTAGGAAATGAGACACTTAAAGTAGTAAAGGAGTTTTGCTATATGGGGAGCAAAATAACTGATGATGGTCGAAGTAGAGAGGATATAAAATGTAGACTAGCAATGGCAAGGAAAGTGTTT
Source organism: Schistocerca cancellata (assembly GCF_023864275.1). NCBI lineage: Eukaryota > Metazoa > Arthropoda > Insecta > Orthoptera > Acrididae > Schistocerca > Schistocerca cancellata. The sequence continues at coordinate 234,098,390 of NC_064629.1, read as the reverse complement.
CTGAAGAAGAGAAATTTGTTAACATCGAGTATTGATTTAAGTGTAAGGAAGTCGTTTCTGAAAGTATTTGTATTGAGTGTAGCCATGTATGGAAGTGAAACATGGACGATAAATAGTTTAGACAAGAAGAGAATAGAAGCTTTCGAAATGTGGTGCTACAGAAGAATGCTGATGATTAGAGGGGTAGAACACATAACTAATGAGGAAGTATTGAATAGAATTGGGGGGAAGAGGAGTTTGTGGCACAACTTGGCTAGAAGAAGGGATCGGTTGGTAGGACATGTTCTGAGGCATCAAGGGATCACCAATTTAGTACTGGAGGGCAGCGTGGAGGGTAAAAATCTTAGAGGGAGACCAAGATATGAATACACAAAGCAGATTCAGAAGGATGTAGGCTGCAGTAGGTACTGGGCGATGAAGAAGCTTGCACAGGATAGAGTAGCATGGAGAGCTGCATCAAACCAGTCTCAGGACTGAAGACCACAACAACAACAACAGTGGATATTTATGTACATACGCTTGTAAAGAATAACAAAACCGCAGTCAATAAATAATTGTTTGTAAAGAACTTCCTTTGATCCAATGCTATCAGCGTTCAACCTTGTACGCATTTGACCTCAGACGGGTAACAACTTGATGCAAATAACTTAACTACAAATTCTTTAAAAAGGGATGATTCCATTTAAAGACAATGAAGAATAATAAATTCTTACCTTTACAAAGGGTTTCAGTGCATTATTGAGAGCGGTGCAAACTTCTATGACAATCGTCGATATACTTTGTTTCGCTATTTTGAACAGATATATCAAACTTGTAAAGGAATCTCCGGTTGCCAGAAAGCGCAAAGTAATTACCAGTCTCTCTTTGCTAGATATAGCACGTCTACAATTTGTGACCTTCTTCATTATGTCGGGTTCGATCACATTCAACAGATGTTCAAAGTCTTCGATAGACATTCGATAAAAGTTTTCGAACTGTCCACTACTGCCTGCAAGCTGTTCACTGAAAAGATTATTTCCACCGTACTCTTTAACACTGGAGTTACCCAATGACGACGATTCTTCCTCTTCTCCTTTAACTGATGGTACAGCACACTGAATGCGGCACTCACAATCTCGGCTCGCTTCATCTTCAGACCATGCGCGCGCTCCTCGGAGGTGTGCGGCGGGGCGCGGACGGCGCGGCGCGGGGTGCAGCAGCGCGGCGCGGCGCGCTCAGTGTGGTCCCGCCTTTAAAGATTATGTGGTCACGTGACGCATCATTGTATTCGTATCTACTGCATCTTCAGGGTGTCTAGTTGCATAGTTCCACGTCAAGGATTCAAAGAAATGAATAATAAATGATATCAAATTATCTTCGAACACTAACCGTATAATATCACACTAATCATAATATTTTTGGGGTTGGTTTCCTAGTTATTTATTAGTATTTGCGTTGGTGGCACTTCCTTGTCAGGTTCAGTGTTAACACACTTGCAATTAATTAATTTCTAACGACGATTTTCCGACGCCTATAGCACAATTAGCTAGCAGCGGGGCAGGGCGGCAGCTAAGCTCAGGAGGTGGCGTGGCGCCAGGGGTCCTCGCCGCTCTGCTGACATGGCCGCGATGGGGCAGCCCCTGCCGTCCCTTCGCCCTCGTTCCCTTGCTTCTGTATTTATTTGACTGACTAGTAATTAATAATAATGCATCCGCAAAACGTCTTTATTCCGAAATATTTCCTGTAACCGCTATTAAAGGATGATGATGATGACGATTTAAGGTGAAGAGCGCTAAACAGCAAGGTCATCAGCGCCCTTGCAGAAATGTTAGACCGAAGGTGATTTTCGCAGCCTATGGAGGAAAATCAAGAAACTGGAAAACTACGTTGATCCCACCACAGGCAATGTAAAGCAGCCCCAAGAAGGTGACGCTCAGAAGAGCCCGTAATAAAGCCCCAGCGTGACACAGCGGGAGCTATTAAAGGAGCATTTAAAGGAGTATTGCGAGTAATTCAGTGGCTTTCTTACACACAATACATAAATAAATACGGCTCAAGTAAAATCGTACATCGAATAAACAAAGCAAAAAAGGGCAGCTGCAGGAGGAGTTAAATAATTTAAATAAAATTTATAATTTTTATCTACAATAAAGACTGAAATTATCAACAACATTAGAGAAAGAAGATGTCAACTTTCCTCCTGAAACGTTTGTGTTTTTACATTAATTTCAAACAGAAGCAATGAGTCACTACAGAGCTCTTTAAAACGATACTTTCAGTATAACGATGAGTACTTGCAGCTCATCTGGGATGTCACTGAAGCACGAGAATGCTAAGGGGACATTCGCCTCGTCGTTTCTATCGATAACTAGTCTAGTTACTGACAGCTCTCCTGGCTCCCTTAGTTCATTTACAGGATGTGAGATGACGTAGAACAGTTGTTTTAAAGTGAACATGCTTCAGCTCACTGAGTTCTCCCTAACAATAATAGTGTGTGTGCATGTCAATTGGTGACTCTGAGTCTTCTTCATTTATTTTATTTAGCTGAAAATAATTATTTTTTGTAAATATAAAGCCTTCACAACTTTGAAAAATTCAAGTGGAGAGAGCCTTTTGGAATATTTATTTTAGAATAAATTGCGATTCGTTCATTTTTCTGCTTACACTTATTTTAATTTATATCGGGTTTCTATTCTAAGAACCGTAAGGCGCATTTTCTCTGGTAATTGGGCAGATATTTGCAATTCCGTTTTTGAAACGTGTAGCTGGTGTCAGTCCAAACGAATAGTAACCGAGCGAGGTGGCGCAGTGGTTATCACACTGGACTCGCAGTCGGGAGGACGACGGTTCAATCCCGCGTCCGGCCATCCTGATGTAGGTTTCCTGTGATTTCCCTGAATCGCTTCAGGCAAACGCCGGGATGGTTCCTTTGAAAGGGCACGGCCGTCTTCCTTCCCCGTCCTTCCCTAATCCGATGAGACCGGTGACCTCGCAGTTTGGTCTCCTCCCCCCCAAATCAACCAACCAATCAAACGAATAGGACTCATCACATGTTTCGTGGATGTCCAGCGCCGACGGAATGGGCTGGTTCGTTTCCGTTTCGAACAAAATGATCTTTGAATCGGAATTTTACGTGCTCATTCGATAGAGCGCTGCCAGATTAGTCTTGTGCGATATTCGTTTTACCTATATGTGATAACAGGAACTGTAAAATACGAGAAATAGCTGGTATTCCAGCAACAACTGAGCAGCAATGGACACGTAAAATTTCACTTTAAAGATTATTTTGCTTGTTAACAGGAAACAAACCGACGCTTTCCATCGGCATAAGCTTCGCACGAAAGACACGATGAGCAGCATTTGTTTGGGCTGACTCCAGTTTCACGTTTCCAAAACAAAACTGCAAATATCTGCCGAAACACCAGAGAAAATGCGCGTGACGTCTCTTAGGAAGTTCCTGTATATTCAATAAAAGCGCATTAACAGTAGCAACTATGTTTTCTCTACCTGCATCAACATCTACATGATTTCTTTGCAAATCACCCTGAAGTGTCACGTAGAGCTCCATAAAACCACTTTCAGACTGTTTCGCTACCGTTCCACTCTCAAACAAGAAATGGTAAAAATGCATAGTTATGTCTTTGCGAGCGAACTCCGATTTCTCTAATTCTATTACGATGGGTTCTAGGCGCGCAGTCCGGAACCGTGCGATTGCTACGGTCGCAGGTTCGAATCCTGCCTCGGGCATGGATGTGTGTGATGTCCTTAGGTTAGTTAGGTTTAAGTAGTTCTAAGTTCTAGGGGACTGATGACCACAGCTGTTAAGTCCCATAGTGCTCAGAGCCATTTGAACCATTTGCCTATTACGATGGTCATTTCTCCTTACGTAAGTGAGTCAAAATATTTTTGAATTCGAAGAAGACAGCTGGTGATTGAAATTTCGTAAAAAGGTTTTGGGCGCAGAGAAAACCGCCTTTGTTTTCACGCTTCCCACCTCAACGCACTGATCATATCCTTGACTTTCTCTCCCCTATTTCGCGATAAATACAAAACGGGCTACTGTTCATTGAACTGTTTCGGTGTCTTATGTCAATTATATCCGGTAATGATCCGTTACCGTGCAGCAATACTCAAGGAGGACAGGCAAATGCAGTGCAAACTGTCTCTTTAGATTAGTTAATCTTCTAAGTGTTCTGCCAGCAAAACTCAGTCTTCTGTTTATCTTCCATACAATGCTTTCTGTGTCATGCTTCCAGTTGAAGCTGTTTGTAATTGTAATCTCCAGGCATTTAGTTGCCGACCTTGGTGGCCGAGCGGTTCTAGGCGCTACAGTCTGGAACCACGCGACCGCTACGGTCGCGGGTTCGAATCCTGCCTCGGGCATGGATGTGTGTGATGTTCTTAGGTTAGTTAGGTTTAAGTAGTTCTAAGTTCTAGGGGACTGATGACCTCAGATGTTAAGTCCCATAGTGCTCAGAGCCATTTGAACCATTTAGGCATTTAGTTGAATTTGTGTTATTTGTCGAGTAACCGAAATTTAGTAGAACTCTTTTAGTACTCATGTGAAGGACCTCACACCTTTTTCTTATTTAGTGTCAATTTCCAGTGTTCGTACCATGCAGATATCTTGTCTAAATCGTTTTGCAATTCGTTTTAATCTTCTGATGACTTTATTAGACGGTAAATGACGGCATCACCTCCAAACAACCTGAGGTATGCTCAGGTTGTCTCTTCAATCTTCTGCATAGATTACGAACAGCAGAGGATTTATAAAACTTTCTTGAGGAATCAAAGATATACTATCGGTTTCACTGGATTACTTCCCGTCAGCTACTAATAACTGTGACAGTAATGCATACCGATTTGCACTTGGCGGATAGTCGTCACACGATTCCTTTTCTAATTTATAATAACTGTCGTAATGGTTTGCAGAACATATTTAATTTGCTGGCAAACAGATATAATACGAACTCCATTTCGCAATGAAAATGCTCCTACTTTCGAAATAGCCTTCTAACCTGGCTATTAAACCACGGTAAGTAATCCCCATCCGTCTCAGCTTTTGTCAGCAACTAAATGTCTATAGCGTGTTATAACTATACAATACTCATAAAGTATTCCTGTTAATCCTCTCCATTTTCTGCCTTAGAGGTGAATGCTTGATGTTGGTTGCTAGCTATTTCTCGTCACACTTGCCAAGCAGAAATAGTTTCCTTTGTTTCTTAACATGCCCTTCCACACTGTCGCTATTCAAGCTACAACAGTCCTATAATCCCCGATTCCATCCGTTACGATTTTTGCATCGAAAAGTCCTCATCTGTTTGTCACTAGATCTAAGAAAACACATACAAGACTCGGTTCTCTGCATAATCTAATTTTTTTTCAGATAAAACGTTTAATCTGTCCTCATTTCACATTGGGAATCAATAACTACACAAAACGTGAACGAGTGTTTTTATTTTTTTACAGAAGCATATACTCCGAAAATACCCTTGAGACATGATAATATTTTACTTAGATCTGCTGCTCACTTGAGCCAGCTTTTGATACTCTCTGTTATCTAATACAATACTAACATTTTCTCTTTCTTATTTACCAAGACAAACGTCCGTTCCTCACTACTCATCTTCACAGCACTGCCTGACTAAGCTTCAAACCCTACAAATAATCTTATGTCCGAGTAGGACCGTTAGTTCAAATGTAAGATTCGTATCCTGAGAGGCTGCATGCATGCCGTCAGCGTCGTCTGATTGATTGATGTCTTCAAGGGTGAAGACCAACGTCTCAATCGGCGACGGTGGTACTAGGGTAGCAGCGATGTGTAGGAGGTAGCGACACTGCTGCCTGCTGTTGCTGTGAAGCGGACCTCCCCGTTTGTTCTGCGTTCCTGGTAAAGTGGCGCCAGGCTGTGTCGCTTACCCCCATCTCTCTCCATTTTTAATAAATTTATTAAATAAAGGACTAGTTAATTACATATAACAGACAGTGCGTTTCGTTCTTGCGCAATTAAAATCAATTGTCCAGCCGAGAAAAGTGGAACAAGGACAGTGCATTTTTAATCTGCACGAGGTACAGTATTCTGTCTGCATGTCTTCATCCCATTCGATAGTTATGTATTGTTAGCAAGGGGAAAGTAACGTACACCATCTATGATTATAAATCATCCTGAGTAAAAAAATAAGGAAGTTGCTGTCCCTTAAGAAGTATCCTTTACAGTGCTGCTCTCATCGGCAAGCGTACGAACTCTCCGCTGGCAGAGTAGTATGCAGGCGCCACGCAAGGTGGCAGCACCGTTGCGTTTGCACCCGAAACAGAGAAAATTGATATCTCACTACAGTTTTCGTCCGCCCCCGGTAACCGAGTGGTGCCGGCACGGTAGCTCAGCGTGTTCGGTCAGAGAGTTAGCAGCCCTCTGTAACCAAAAAAACTGTGTTCATCGATTAACAACGAACTTAAACGGATGTCTTACGACGTCCGCCCCTAGCAGATGCAACGAACGAAAGCGAACAACAATGAGATTAAAAAATTTCGCCGGCACGGTAGCTCAGCGTGTTCGTTCAGAAGGTTAGCAGCCCTCTGTAATAAAAAAAAACTGAGTTAATCGGTCAACAACAAACTTAAACGGATGTCTTACGACGTCCGCCCCGAGCAGATGCAACGAACGAAAGCGAACAACAATGAGATTAAAAAATTTCGCCGGCACGGTAGCTCAGCGTGTTCGTTCAGAAGGTTAGCAGCCCTCTGTAATAAAAAAAACTGAGTTAATCGATCAACAACGAACTTAAACGGATGTCTTACGACGTCCGCCCCGAGCAGATTCAACGAACAAAATGAGATTAAAAAAAAAAAAAATGTGGTCAGCGCGACAGACTGTCAGTCCTAAGGGCCCGGATTCGGTTCCCGGCTGGGAGGGAGATTTTCTCCGCTCAGGGACTGGGTGTTGTCCTAATCATCATCATTTCATCCCCATTGACGCGCAAGTCGCCAAAGTGGCGTCAAACCGAAAGACTTGCACCAGGCGAGCGGTCTACCCGACGGGAAGCCCTCGTCACACGACACTACTACTACCAGTTTTCGAGGAGTTTTTGACAGTGTGTAGATCCACATCTAACGCAAATAAAACGTTAGCTGAATTCTACTGCTTGGTTTTTTTTTCCATACTTCTAAGTAGGCCCACTTGGTGACTAAGTTTCATCGTTCGTCACACTGGAGTCCCCGGATCAGAGACCGGAGTCCGCCATCGATCTCATCTTTCATTCCCTCCCGAAAACTCCATGGCGGCCTCTCTTAGAAATTATTTCTCTTGACCCGTGTCAGTTTAACAGCGCGTTATATTTCAAGTTACAAAGCAATGCAAGCGCGGCAACGAGCTGCACGCTAGTCTGCAGGGAACGACATCGCTTACTTGTTAGTGGTTCGTCTGTTTTTGTTTCTCTCTCTCTCTCTCTCTCTCTCTCTCTCCCTCCCCCCTTGTTTAGTGGTCCTTACGTAGTCACAGAGAAGGTTTGGAACCTGCGGAGCTAGCAAGTCTGTCCACTCTTGGTATAGATGAAAAATATTCACCAGAGAGTTCTTCCTAAACGTGGAGTCCCGTTCTGCCCTACAAGTAAAGCATTTGCAAAGGTAGTGCTCCATACCCTTAAACCTTTCGGTCACGAATTATTTTTTTACTGATAAAAAAATCATGGCTTTGCTATCCAGTTCTAAATTCAATTATGATTTTTTGGATGTATAAAATATTCCGAGGTGCACCCCATGGGGGGATACAACGCGTCCCCAAATGAGGACATTGTGCTCAAGTGGGTGCAGTATAAGTCGAAAAGTCAAAGTGGTTTATTTGATTTTATTTCACCAAAATGCATAAATTACACAAAACTTGATTAATGATTATATACATAAACCATGATTTTACACTTGTGAAGAATGATAATCAAAGAAACAATTTTTTTTCTATCCAGACATAAGTGAATGTTACATTTTACACAATGAAATGTGGTTTTGCCATTGCAACCCGGTTTCTTGCAATTTTTCGTCACTGACCACTGGAAGATTCCCAACGTTGTCCAAACGAACATCAGCTTCTGGACGAACTTCAGCACTGGCTCGTTTTGAAGTTCTTGGAGATGGTATTGGACTCTTACAAGAGAGACGCCCCCTGTTCCTGGCAGCTGGCTTATCAATTTTTGTCAGTACTTTGGCCACACATGCCCTAAAGTGAAGCAAATTAAAGGTCTTATTTTTAGGAACACCTAATTTTGATGCGTTTTTCTTGTACTCAATCGATGCATTTACACATGCAATATCAACTGCATGAGCAAACACGGGAAGCGTCCATTTTCGCGATCTGATGAATGTGCGATAAATTGTAATCAGAAAATCCATATGTTGATTGTAAACTTTCATAACTTCTGGCCGGTCGATTTCAACATATTTCTCCAGAACCTATAATAAAAAATGCTATTACGAAAAGAAAAACTCATAAAAAAACATACATCTGAGTAACCCAGATGAAAAAGCCGCTAAATTCATTTAATGTCGATTTTTAGGTGGGCACATGGCCGTATAGATTTTTTCAGCGCCTAAGTGATGGGATATGTTTCAGGTTGCAAAACCGGCTATGAACCGTCGAAAATGGCTGTCGAAAATCGTGTTCGGTTTCAAAAGCAGCTAACTGCTATCTTCGGGTGCAAAGACCGCTAAATGCCCAATAGGCCTGGCTGTCGCCCTGCCATGTCCGGACCCAAAGCACGTGAACAGACATCAGACTTACCAATCTGGACATTCAAAGTTACCTTTCAATCTGTCACGATTAGAATGGATATTTTTCTTAGTCAGCTTTAGGCTGGCTGCACTGTAACAAATTCGTACGCATCAATAACATTCTCGCTGCAAATGCATACTCGTTTCGATGGGACGAGTGTTTCGTGATTATCTCAGTGTCACTTATCATGCAGTTAGCGGGCTTTGCGTCTAGGCTACTCAGCTTACAATATACAGTACAATATAAAACGTCTAACATTACCTCCATCATTGTTCTCTTGTTCAAAATTATCACCAGGATCATCGGATACATCGCCAATTTCAGAGGAATTAAGGAGCTCTATAACTTCTTCTTCTGTAAGTGGCCTTCGTCTATCCTGAACTCAGGGCACTGAGAAATCACCGTAAGATGACTATTAAGACAGTGAAATAATGTCTTAAATTTCTTTGGTATTACAACCTTTCAATCACAATGTCCTGAAACCTTCCACAATGTCCTCATTTGGAGACATGTACAAAGTTATAAATATGTCATTCACCTTTCGTTCTGAAAGACACCTATAATTTTCACCTTCAAGAATGCACCTTTCTCCGCACAAATAAATTGTTTTACCTAAACTCAGAAGATACACTACTGGCCATTAAAATTGCTACACCAAGAAGAAATGCTGATGAAAACGGGTATTCATTGGACAAATATATTATACGAGAACTGACATGTGATTACATTTTCACGCAATTTGGGTGCATAGATCCTGATAAATCAGTAACCAGAACAACCACCTCTGGCCGTAATAACGGCCTTCATACGCCTGGGCATTGACTCAAACAGAGCTTGGATGGCGTGTACAGGTACAGCTGCCCATGCACCTTCAACACGATACCACAGTTCATCAAGAGTAGTGACGCGTATTGTGACGAGCCAGTTGCTCGGCCACCATTGGCCAGACGTTTTCAATTGGTGCGAGATCTGCAGAATATGTTGACCAGGGCAGCAGTCGAACATTTTCTGTATCCAGAAAGGCCCGTACAGAACCCGTAACACGCGGCCGTGCATTATCCTGCTGAAATGTAAGGTTTCGCAGGGATCGCATGAAGAGTAGAGCCACGGGTCGTAACACATCTGAAATGTAACGTAAAATTTAACGAATTTTAATATACTAAGTATTTACTTAGTATGTCCTTATATAAGGACGCCATGATCGAAGGAGTTAATGTAAGTTCAGAAATTTTCCACTATTGGCCCATTTATGCATACCTACACCTACATACACACTCCGCAAGTTACCATCCGGTGCGTGAGAGGAGGGTTTCTTTTACCCATACTAGTCATTTCCTTTCCTTTTCTTTCACTTTCGACATTTTGTAAGTACTGCAACTGTTGACAGATACGTTAATAACCGCTTTATGAAATTTTCTTTCCAGTTCCACTCGCAAATGGAGTGAGAGAAAAACGACTAACTATGCGCCTCCGTACCAGCCATAATTTCTCTCATCATCTTGGTCCTTAAGCGAAAAATACGTTGGTAGCAGTATAATCGTTCTACAGTTAGATTGTGATGACGGTTCTCTAAATTTTCTCAGTAGTGTTCCGAGAAAAGAACGTTATATTCTTTCCATGGATCCCCACTTCATCTCATGGCCTGTGAAATAATTATAGTGAGTACTCTGCCTTATTGCTTTGTCTTTGAGATGGGTACTTGAATCCCTTGCCACAATTTCTGTAGTTTACTTAACGTCGACGAACACAAAATTTCTGTTAGTTTTTGTATTTATTACAACTTCCAGAGACGTTTTCCATTTTCTATACTGTCACTATGAAGTAATAATGTGAACTAGACCAAATTGGAAAGCTGCTCTATTTGGTCACATCAGGAAGATAATTGCCGCTATAGCTGAGAAATGAGTTTTCTGTGTCGAATAATAACACAATAGATTCTTTAGCACGAGGGATTTTCCTTCATCATATGTGGCGTTCAACTTCTTAGAAATGTTTACAAACTAGAAATTTGGTTTTATTAATTGATGTTACTCTGTGATTTGGTTCCTTATATGGAAGTCAATAACCTGCAGACTATGTACAGAAGCCTATATCTTTGTCTGTATGGGAATAATACTCTGTGTGTGTCCGGACACCTGGCTGAAAATGACTTACAACTTCGTGGCGCCCTGCAGTGGTAATGCCAGAATTCAATATAGTGTTGGGCCACCTTCAGCCTCGATGACAACTTCCACCCTCGCAGGCATACGTTCAATAAGGTGCTGGAAGGTTTCTTGTGGAATTGCAGCCCATTCTTCACGAAGTGCTGCACTGAGGAGAGGTTTCGATGTCGGTCGGTGAGGCCTGGCACGAAGCAGGCGTTCCAAAACATCCCAAAGGTGTTCTATAGGATTCAGGTCAGGACTCTGCGCAGGCCATCTATTATAGGGATGTTATTGTCGTGTAACCACTCCGCCACAGTGAGAGGCACCCACATGCCTTGCTCATACTGTGGCATCAAGCAGTCAGGCCTGCAAGATGAGTGGTCTGTCAAGCGAGTGGATTCATTCTTATTTATCGAGTAACATGAACTCTCGTACTCACCATTAAGTTACAAGTTATCCTCCTATATGAATAATACGCAACGGAAACACACATCTGACTATCAGTAATTTACAGAATTCTGACTGTTCACTACGCACTGGCAATACCACATTTTCTTTTTTTATTTAACGGCTTTTATCAGCACGTGGCCATCGCACTGAATATGTGTGGCGCACACATTATAATTTCTGGATATCATGACAACATACAATTCGAAGGAAAAGTCCACCAATCTTTTTTCTTTTCACTATCTTATTTATTCCGATAAATTCTATAACCTAAACACACAAATTCTATAACCTATGACAATAACACATGAGAAATTCCGCCCTGTGGGCATGGCTTTAGATTGGTGATTCTCTACCTTATGGTCTCGTAATTATTTAACGCTACAGTGCACTTTCTGGATAGGATGGTGGATTTTTTTTTTTATATCTCACACTTCGACTCTCACAACCATCATCACGAAACTTTCCTCCAGACCGAGCGGTACAAAAGGAACACGCATAACCCACTACCTCTGCAACTACCTAGCTACTCTCCCATGCAAACCACACATACCCAAATTACATGACATACACCACACTACAACATGGAATACAACACAATAAATAGCCACAACACTATCACTTTCAGCTTTCCCACTTCAATTAGTATTTACCCCAGTTTCACACGACACTGCCCGACTTCATAATTCTTATTTCCTACTATGAACTCTGGAGATATATGCACGTCTGCCTGTGCAATGCAAGCCAAGTGGCGTTGCTGGATAGACGGCTGACTCACCTTGCTTCTCTCTTAGAGTAATATAGTTTGAATCAAGTGTCACACGGAAACATATCTCGCAAAGTAATATTAACAACATATTCATCACACACACGAGTCCTCAACTGATACCATGGACGAGTACTTCTCTTAATCCTTTGTCTCATACACAGATCGAGACTCACACAGTACTCACCACGTGGAAGTACTCGCCTCTAATTTCAAGTCCTGCACACGCTATTTCTTAAATATTTCAACTTATAGTACACACGCTAGTAATTCAGCTCAACTTAAGCACACGGAAGTATTTCAACTTATTGCTACACGTGGTTTCATTGTGACCGTTGGTCACTTCCAAAGATTACAACGATCCCATTAATATTACCTGCCTGACATTTAATTCTCCCCACAAAAGTTCCTGAAATAGAGAAATTATTATTTCAAACTACTCTTAAATATTCCACATGCATACCATGTCTCCACTCTTTTGTCTTTACAGAGCACAACTAAGACAGGTCTTAACAGCACAAGATCCAGCGGCAGAGTGCTGAAACATGGCCGTTCTTCAGGTTATCTCGCACCTCTGCCGAAGTGGGGGAGCACCTTGCTACCGTATTGGTCAGCCACATTTCAGGCGCTCAAAGCTCAGGTAAATTTCATCTCTTTGGTCCCACCAAAGGTGGCCAAAGGATCGTCTCAACGATGATCATATATTCACATTCACTATCTGCGGTTAGCAGACGACCATACATTCATTCATTTCACAGATCTCACCAAACTGGATGTAGGGATTTATTTCGTGGGAGTGCACATGTGATCAATTAAATAAATAAATTGTCATTCTTTCCTACACTGGTATCCGGCTTCGCTGTATTAATTGAAATTGAGTTATTTTACAAAAAAAATGTGTTGTTCTGACAAAAATAATGAAGTATGTTGTACCTATTTTCAATGTCGGGCGGTACTGTACCCTTTCAACAGGCCGTGCATTATGAACAGGTACTCGATCATATTGAAAAATTCAATCGCCATCCCCGAATAGCTCTTCAACAGTTGGAAGCAAGAAGGTGCTTAAAACATCAATGTATGCCTGTGCTGTGATAGTACCCCGCAAAACAACAAAGGATGCAAATCCCCTCCATGAAAAACACGACCACATCATAGCACCACGGTCCCCGAATTTTACTGTTGGCACTACACACCGTGGCAGATGACGTTCACCCCTCACATTGTGTACCGTGATTCGTCACTCCACACAACGTTTTTCCAATGTTCAGTCATCCAATGTTTACGCTACTTACACCAAGCGAGACGTCGTTTGGCATTTCCGGCGTGATGTGTGGGTTATGAGCAGCGGTTCGACCTCGAAATCCAAGTTTTCTCAGCTCCCACCTATCATAGTACTTGCAGCGGATCCTGATGCAGTTTGGAATTCCTGTATGATGGTCTGGAGAGATGTCTGCCTATTACACATTACGAACCTGTTCAACTGTCGGCGGTCTCTGTCAGTTAACAGAGTGGTCGGCCTTTACTCTTTTGTGCTGTACGTGTCCCTTCACGTTACCACTTCACTATCACATCACATCGGAAAAAGTAGACCTAGGGATGTATAGGAGTGTGGAAATCCCACGTACAGAGGTATAACACCTGACCACGTTCGTAGTCCGTGACTAACGTGGAGCGCCCCATTCTGCTCTCTCACGATGTCTAATGACTACTGAGGTCGCTGATATTGAGTACCTGGCAGTAGGTGGCAGCACAATGCACCTAATATGAAAAACATATGTTTTTGGGGGTGTCCGGATACTTTTGATCGCATAGTGTATTAGCAACCAACAAATTAAATAAAAAATATCGCCAAATTTCTGTGCAATATTGTCAAAGAACACATCTTGCATGCCATTTTCTCTGGTTGAGCTGGAAATTTCCAATAGCAGTAATTAACCTGCTCTCAAAGCTCAGTATGAGACTGAATACATTGACAGAACCGGTATGTATGAAACGCACCCGCAGCAAATCACGAAACTACATTCTCCTCTCAACCTCAGAAGGAACAAAAATTAAATCAACTATGAGAGTTCAACAATATCCAGTGCAACAATTACTGATGCGCCATTGATCATTAGTTCCTCTCCGATGTTAACAGATACTACCGGTCCGGCCGCTGTGACCGAGCGATTCTAGGCGCTTCAGCCTGGAACCGCACTGCTGCTACGGTAGCAGGTTCGAATCCTGCCTCGGGCATGGATCTGTGTGATGGCCTTAGGTTAGTTAGGTTTAAGTAGTTCTAAGTCTTGGGGACTGATGACCTCAGATGTTAAGTCCCATAGGGCTTAGAGCTATTTGAACCATTTTCGATACTACCGGCAGGCGTTTTCGAAAACAGAGCTTCTAAAAGTGTTTACGAAGTGAAGCAGAAAGCTACTCAGCCATTAAACGTACCTCAATTTTATCAGAGACATCTTTACAACAATTTTATATTGTCTTGTTTCAGCTAAAATGGTTTCTGTATAATAACAGTGTGTTGTGGCAATATTAGGCCATGTAATGGGATTCCAGAACAGTCAGAGAGATTAAGTATTTATGGTATATGATATTATAAAGGATGATCAAAAAATTTCCGTTCGGAGGCCGTACAGTCCAGAATCAGTATGCCAATCAGGCAAAGTCGGCGTGAGCACTGAGGCTATCATTCCACCGACGCACCAGATTGAAGATACTGGTTTGTTAAAACGCCATGCCCTGCTTAATCTACATCTACATTTATACTCCGCAAGCCACCCAACGGTGTGTGGCGGAGGGCACTTTATGTGCCACTGTCATTACCTCCCTTTCCTGTTCCAGTCGCGTATGGTTCGAGGGAAGAAAGACTGCCGGACAGCCTCCGTGCGCGCTCGAATCTATCTAATTTTACATTCGTGATCTACTCGGGAGGTATAAGTAGGGGGAAGCAAGATATTCGATACTTCATCCAGAAATGCACCCTCTCTAAACCTGGACAGCAAGCTACACCGCGATGCAGAGCGCCTCTCTTGCAGAGTCTGCCACTCGAGTTTGTTAAACATCTCCGTAACGCTATCACACTTACCAAATAACCCTGTGACGAAACGCGCCGCTCTCCTTTGAATCTTCTCCATCTCCTCTGTCAACCCGACCTGGTACGGATCCCACACTGATCAGCAATACTCAAGTATAAGTCGAACGAGTGTTTTGTAAGCCACCTCCTTTGTTGATGGACTACCTTTTCTAAGGACTCTCCCAATGAATCTCAACCTGGCACCCGCCTTACCAACAATTAATTTTATATTATCATTCCAGTTGAAATTGTTCCGTACGCATACTCCCAGATAGAAGTAACTGCTACCAGTCTTTGTTCCGCTATCATATAATCATACAATAAAGGATCCTTCTTTCTATGTATTCGCAATACATTACATTTGTCTATGTTAAGGGTCAGTTGCCACTCCCTGCACCAAGTGCCTATCCGCTGCAGATCTTCCTGCATTTCGCTGCAGACGTTCATACTGCCTCTTCCACATCCACGTCCGAATGAAATCGTCGACCTTTCAAGGCCTCTTTTAAGGGGCCAAAGGCGTGATAATCTCATGAGGAGAAATCAGGACTATACGGCAGGTGTTCCAGCGGTTCCCACTTGTTTGGCGAAACGGATGAGGCTGTCCTCCCAGATCGACTGGAGTCTTGTGTCGAATCGCGATCAGCACGGAACTTGGCGCACCATTCCACAACGGTGGTTTTTGACAAACATACTGCCCCATACACATTCTTCATTCTCCGATGGATGTCTACCGGTTTTTGTCCTTCGGCAGCCAAGAAAAGAATAACAACACGTTGGTCCTGTTATGGACTTGGTTCAAATGGCTCTAAGCACTATTGACTATGAGACTTAACATCTGAGGTCATCAGTCCGCTAGACTTAGATCTACTTAAACCTAACTAACCTACGGACATCACACACATCCATGCCCAAGGCAGGATTCGAACCTACGACCGTAGCAGCCGCGCGGTTCCGGACTGAAGCGCTTAGAACCGCTCGGCCACCGCAGCCGGCCTACGATTTTGGTACTAATGTCGATATAGATCATGATTCTGCATTTACCACGCTCACATCGGAAAGACACGAGTTCTCCACTAATCCTTTGCCTACTTCTCGCAGCTTATATATATTCACATCGGAGTCGAGCTACGTTGCACAAATGCTGCAGCAACACCCTCAAACGGAAACTTTTTGATCACCCCTGTTATATCATTTAGCTGATAACTTTCATTTTCTGATATATGTGCCATACTTCCTACAAGGTATCATTGTCGGTTAATTGGTTTTGGGGGGAAGGGACCAAACAGAGTGGTTATCGGTACAATCAGATTCGGGAAGGATGGGGAAGGACGTCGGCCGTGCCCTTTCAAAGAAACCATCCCGGCATTTGCCTGAAGCGATTTAGGGAAATCACGGAAAACCTAAATCAGGATGGCCGGACACGGGTTTGAACCATCCCTCCTCCCGAATGCGAGTCCAGTGTTCTAACCACTGCGCCACCTCGCTCGGTATAAGGTATCATGTGGCAGTTCTCTGGTATTAATAAATTGATTTTATATTTTGTTTTTGTGATATGTAAATATCTCTAGCTGAAGTAAATATTGCTCCTGAAATGCAGGGCCGCTGCTAGGTGTTTTTCCACCCCAAGCAAGGATTAAAAAATGATGCTCCCCCTTTTTTCCTGCTATCAATCTCCCCTATCCCCCCCCCCTCCCTCCACCAGCATCCAATGGCATGATAGTGCAAATCTCCTATGATACTTTTAATCATTAAACTAGTATGTCCAACGGTCCTCACTGTATGGGTACAGTCTTACGTTTTCATGCTTTGTCCTCAATTGCTTTAAAACGAACTGAAGACAACAAATGTCCCCAATTTCTTATTTTTTATCCTCAGTTTTTGCAGTTTCCCACAATAACTGAAATAAGAATAATGTGCTGAACACTTTAAACTACAAGTCGACTGAACGTACCAGTGCATCCAAATGTGGCATCAGTTACTTATTTTATTTAATTACAAGGAAATTAATAAATAAAGGCGTGGAACTATTGTCTGGTAACAATGAATTTTTCCTTCGATTTGCAGAGCATCAAACTAGATTATCTGAATAACTGTGATTGTATTTCGTTTCTGTTTTAATTGAAGTATTTTTGGAATGAGGTCTAAATCTAATCTTTTTTGGTATTCCTTTTCGTGCAGTTAAATAAACAAATGACGTCTTGTTTGCATTTTCTATTAAGTGTTCTACAGCTTTTATTAGCCTCAGTGTTCTTAACGACTTGCTTCTGATCATTCGTCCGTGATGGGTCCAGGTTAGAATGTCGGTGAGTGGTGGATTTTGTGATTGTTTAGAGGCAGTGGCTCTTTCAGTTGTTTCCTACCCAGTAGCGGCTGTCTTAGTTTTGAGGAAGGTAGAGCAATTCGTTTACTTTCGTTAGAGTACGCAAAGACTTATTAAGTAACTGTTCCGTATGCTTTTGAAAACAATTCGGTGTTATAATTTTTTCTCTTTTCCTCCTCATTTGTCCAATTTTTTCGCTTTTGAAAACAATTCGGTGTTATCATTTTTTCTCTTTTCCTCCTCATTTGTCCAATTTTTTCGCTGTTTGATTTGAAATTAATTTTTCTGCACTTGCCGCCTTAGGCGGCCGCTTAGTCTTCCCTGATGGTAGAAACTGCCCTGATGAGGTGTATTGTACTCACTGACGCAAGAATAGCGTCTAACAACCTAGCTAGCAGGAAGCGAGCCTCCTACCAAAGAATTTTCGTTGCTGTACAATGTTGCTGGTCTGCACGCTTTGCAACATATGGACATATGTGATCACAGGGCGTACGTAAACTCTAAAACAATTAATATAGGCTATAGAATATAAAATATTTAATAAACATTTGTGAGAGTAATATATGAAGTGTGTCCCTTCTAAGAGCCGTCGGGTGTATTTTCTCTTGTGTTTCGGCCGACATTCGCAATTTCGTTCTTGCAATGTGTAGCGGGAGTCAGCCCAAATAAATACTGGTCATCACATCTTTCATGCGACAACCAGTGTCGACGGAAAGCATCAGTTTGTTTCCCGTTATAAACAAAAATTTTAAACTGGAATTTTACGTTCCCTTTAATATAGCGATTCTAAATTAGTCTAGGGCGATATTAGTTTTATCGATATGTAGTAACAGGAACAGTAAAACATGAAGAATAACTGGTACTCCAGCGACTGACTAGCGCTGCTGCACGGCAGCAGCGTACAGAGTGCGCGGGGCAGTGTGGCACGCAAATCGCTGATCAAGTACCGGTATTGGCAATTCTTCGTGTTTTACTGTCCCCATTAGTACATATCGATAAAACGAATATCACACTAAACGAATATGGGACCGCTCCATCGAATGGGCAAGTGACATTCTGCATTAAAATTCATTTCGTTTTTGACAGTAAACAAATTGACAGTTTCCGTCCAAAGGACATAATGAGAAGTATTTGTTTGGGCTAACTGTACCTACATATTGCAAAAACTAAGTTGCAAATATCTTCCGAAATACCGGAGAAAAAAAGCCTGACGACACTTGTGAGGCACACCCTGTATATGCTATACTTGAAGGAAGAAAGGAAAGAAGATTAGGGTCTAAAGTTCGTCGACGTCGAGGTCATTAGGACAAGATCGGATAGTTTCAACGATGAGGAAGGAAACTGGTAGTGCCTTTTCAAAGTTACCATCAAGGCGTTCACCTGAAGCGATTTAGGGGCATCACGGAAAATCTAAATCAGGATGACCGGACTCGGATTTGAACCGTCGTCCTTCCGAATGCGAGAGCAGTATGCTAACCACTGCGGCAACTTGCAGTACTCAACTTGGGTTGCTGATAGGTGCGTAGCACTGGTGTTCGGGTTCTGTCCTCTAACTAACCCACTACATTCACAGTTAAACATCTAGTCCATAGAGTTCTGTCTGGACTGCTGTCTATTACAGTTACGAAGCTCAGTCTTTCAGTCGGAACATCACTAGACCCTCCACGTTAAATGTCCGACGACAAATCGTAAATAATGGCTTGCTGTTACAGTGCCAACTATTGATCAGAGTCGACGGGAATTGTAGACTGGAACTGTTGCACGGGAGAACTGATGAACCGCTACTTGAACTGCAGCATATGTGACTATGTGTGGTCTCACGTCTCCATTTATCCGCAACCGCCAGAATAATCTTGCATCTGCTATCTCATTGGCGAAAGCAAAAAGCTAATACCATATTTAAGCTGACGGCAATAGCGGCGGATGGAGCTCACTCTCGAACGGATTCGTGGCGGATGTAGAAATTGGTTGCATATTATGAGCGTCATCTAGGCGACGACAGGTCGGAGCTTTGAAGCAGCTGGCTTGGTGCGTGGTGGCGTCCTCCACTGCAGACACACAATGCTGTTTCGCGTGACAGACAGTCTCAATGTAAAATAAACTTTGTTCTCGTTGTGAACAAAACGTTGTCTAAATTACAATTTTCAGTGTCCTGTACATACAGAAGCTTCAGACGTGTCTGGTACAATATTCATTTTAAAGAAATTTATTTACAGTGACAGCATAACATGAACGATAATATTCTTCCTAGCGTCAACAAAAAAAAAAAAAAAAAAATGGTTCAAATGGCTCTGAGCACTATGGGACTCAACTGCTGAGGTCATTAGTCCCCTAGAACTTAGAACTAGTTAAACCTAACTAACCTAAGGACATCACACACATCCATGCCCGAGGCAGGATTCGAACCTGCGACCGTAGCGGTCTCGCGGTTCCAGACTGCAGCGCCAGAACCGCGCGGCCACTTCGGCCGGCTAGCGTCAACAGTTTGCGACTCTGCTGCGTCATGTTGTCCTAGAAGTCATATCAGAATGCTGTGCAACATGAGAATAAAAATAATGTGGCACAGCACATGGGCCATAGTAAGTAACTACTTTCGTGTTTTTCTATCACCATCAATAAATGACCTTGAAGCAGATGTTACTTTCGGTTCTTGTGACTGGCCCATGAAAATAACAACTGAAATAATATTTTGTTTGTTAGGTGGACCATAATTACTTCTTTTTTCATATTTCACTTGAAACACATGATAATCATTTCCCTAGTGAGATGGTAGAATCATTCTGCATCTACATCTATAGTCTGAAAACCACTATGAACTACGTGACAGAATGTACTTCCCATTGTACTACTTAATACGGCTTCTTCCTGTTACATTCGCGTATGGAGCGCAGGAACATATGATTGTGCACGCTGTAATTATTCTAATTTGTCTTAGCGATTCCTGCTGCAGGCATACGTAGGGGACTGTAATATATTCGCAGACTTGTCACTTAAAGCTGAACACTTCCTGTTTCCTTAAATAACTTAACTATCCGGCGCACGGTTCGGACACTTGGATGATGTCGTCCAGGATACCGAGCAGAATACATAGCACACGCCCGTTGGGCATTTTGATCACAATAGCCATACATCATCACAATATCGACCTTTTCCGCAATTGGTAAACGGTCCGTTTTAACGCGGGTAATGTATCACGAAGCAAATACAGTCCGCACTGGCGGAATGTTACGTGATACCACGTACTTATACGTTTGTGACTATTTCAGCGCCATCTATCACAAACAGAAAAAAGTGGTCCAACTAAAACATTCATATTTCTTTACATACTACGCGAATATGTAATAAAAAATGGGGGTTCCTATTTAAAAAAAATGAAGTTGATATCCGTTTGACCTATGGGAGCGCCATCTAACGGGCCAACCCTGGCGCCATCTGGTTTCCCCCTTCAAGTCAGACGAGTTTCGTTCGTTGTAGTTTTTTCGTTTGATTCTTATTTCGTGAGATATTTGTTCCGGTCACTATCAATGGACCACCGTGTACACATGGTGTCTCCACTACGAGTCACCAGGCGCTTTTTCTCAGGTGTTTAAGCAGATATTTGCTTTTAATTTAGTTTTTACGAAGTGTAGCGGGAGTCAGTCCAAACAAATAGTGTCCATCACGTTCTTCTTGCGACGCCCAGGCTCGATGGAAATCGTAGAAACAAATAAAGTAATTTTTTAAGTGAAATTTTACCTGTCCATTCGATAGATCGGTCGCAGATTAGTCTAGTGGGATGTTTGTTTTATCGACATGTATTAACAGAGACAGTAAAACACGAACAGTAACCAGTAGTCCAGTAGTGACAGCACTCCCCCAATGCGCGCAGACTGCTACCGCCAAGCTCGCAGCGCTACTTAGTCGCTGCTGTATTGCTATTATTCTTCGAGTTTTACTGTCCCTGTTAATACTACCGATGAAAGGAATGTCGGAATACACATATTTTGGAACACTCTGTCAAATGGGCACCTAAAATTCCGATTTAAAAATATTTCTTTGTAATGGAAAACAAACTGACGCTTTCTGTTGACACTGGGCATCGCGTAAACACGTGAGGAGCAGTAGTTGTTTGGGCTGACGTCAGCTACAGAATGCAAAAACGAAATTGCAAGTATCTGCCGAAACACCATAGAAAATGCACCTGACGACTCTTAGGAGAGATATCATATATAGTATACACTGAAGCGACAAAGAAACTGATATAGGCAGGTTATCAAGAGTTTGAACGCGGTGTTACAGTCGGTGCACGTGCGATGAGGACACAGCATCTCCGAGGTAGCGACGAAGTGGGGATTTTCCCGCACGACCATTTCACAAGTGTACCGTGAATATCAGGAATCAGGTAATACATCAGACATTCAACGTCGCTGCGGCCGGAAAAAGATCCTGTAAGAACAGGACCAACGACTTCTGAAGAGATTCGTTCAACGAGACATAAGTGCAACTCTTCCGCAAATTGATGCAGATTTCAATGCTGTGCCATCAACGAGTGTCAGCGTGCGAACCATTCAACGAAACATCATTGATATGGGCTTACGGAGCCGAAGGCCTACTCGTGTGCTCTTGATGACTGCATGACACAAAGCTTTACGCTTCGCCTGGGCCCGTCAACACCGACATTGGACTGTTGATGACTGGAAACATGTTGATTGGTCGGACGAGTCTTGTTTCAAATTTTCTAGAGCGAATCGACGTGTGTAGGTATAGAGACAACCTCATGAATCCATGGACCCTGCATGTCAACAGGGGACTGTTCAAGCTCGTGGAGACTCTGTAATCATGTGGGGCGTGTGCATTTGGAGTTATATGGGACCCCTGATCCGTCTAGATACGACTTTGACAAGTGATACGTATGTAAGCATTCTGTTTGATCACTTTCATCCATTCATGTCCATTGGGCATTCCGACGGACTTGGGCAGTTCCAGCAGGACAATGTGACAACCCACACGTCCAGAATTGTTACAGAGTGATTCGAGGAAGACTCTACTGAGTTTAAACGCTTCCTCTGGCCACCAAACTCCCCAGATATGAACATTATCGAGCATTTCTGGGATGCTTTGCAACGTGTTGTTCAGAAAAGATCTCCACCCCATCGTATTCTTACGGATTTATGGACAGCCGTGCAAGATTCATGTTGTTAATTCCACCCAGCACGGTTTCAGACATTAGTCGAGTCCATGCCTCGTCGTGTTGCACCGATTCTACCTGCTCATGGGGGCCCTACACGATATTAGGCAGGTGTGCCAATTTCTTTCGCTCTTCAGTGCATATCCAGGGTGAGTCACTTAAGATGTTACACCCGTTTCATTTAGTGAACGGTTCCGCATAAAGAAACGAGGTTTTTGGCAAATGATAGTACGCTAAGGGACATGTACTTTGGTATGTGATAAAGAGTCTTAAGTAGTGTATCAAAAAATGGTTCAAATGGCTCTGAGCACTATGGGACTTAACATCTGAGAGCATCAGTCTCCTAGAACTTAGAACCACTTAAACCTAACTAACCAAAGGACATCACACACATCCATGCCCGAGGCGGGATTCGAACCTACGACCGTAGCAGTCGCGCGGTTCTACACTGAAGCGCCCAGAACCGCTCGGCCACACTGGCCGGCCTGAAGTTGTGTATCGATCGAGATATTGAAACAGTTGTGTTATTGTTAATGGAATCGTATACTTTTCACAATTGTTCTTGGAAAGAGAATTACAGTGATAATGCGCTTGTTAATATTGACGTTGATACCTTTCACAAAAGAATCCGAGAAACGTACTAAAATTTCAAAGCAACGCGGTCAGAGTGTGCTATTGCGGAGTAAACACCGCCAGCAGAGCTCACGCCAGGCTTACGCTGGCTTACGCTATTAAGATTACCCATTTCCTGTACGACATAAATACAGGGTCAGTTACGATATTTTCATCCTGAACTAGAACATATACTAGCTTCTGGCGCATCGGATTGGGACTAGCAAAACTGTTTGAAATGTCTGTACGCGTTTTTTGTGAAAACAACTAACGTTACGTCAGGCAGTTGTCCATTTGAGTCCTCCCCGTTGCTGTTTACTTATCAAGGCCAAAAGAGAAACGTCGGCCTTTCACACTTCATAAATAGCTCTATTCACGGAAAAAGTAACCACTATATTAACTTTATTAGGTTGGAAAAAACAAAAATAATACCTGTCCTTCTTTGCCTGGAGACGTCTGAATACTCCTTAAAGGTAAAACATCTGCTTTCGCACAAATGTCTGTATAGATAATACTCAAAATTGTAATTACACGTAATATACTTTAAATAAACTAAATATTTTATTCAGGATGACTGGCGACATGTCACTCACAAAACCTATTATTTTCAACGCAATATATTTTTACGCTTTAGTTAAAGATATGCTCAAGTTGTTTACCATCGACTACAAGCCACATTTACAGTCGCCGTTCATGAGATAGGCAACGAGACGAAAGTACATCGGATAATATGCCGTTGTGTGCTGTGGCGGTTTGACAGTGCATATCGTCTGGCGTAGTAGGGGCTTGATGATAGACTGCATCTTTCAGTGCTTCCTACAGAAAGGTATCAAGAGGAGTCAAATCAGAGGACCTTGCCGCCCACTGCAGTGCAGCATTCCATCCTATCCAACGGTTAGAGAACTTCTCATTCAGTATTTGAGTTGCAACACGCAAAGAGCGAGCTGGGCAGCCCGTCGTGTTGGACCCACATACTCTGTCACTTATCTAGTGATACGTCTTCTAAAAGAACGGAGAGGAAGTTCGTGAGAGAGTGTGCATAGTTATTTTCATTTAACACCCCCGGGATGAAGTAAGGTTCCACAATGGCATTTCCTACGACGACGCAACACACGTTTACGCTCCACGGTCGTTGGTTTTGTACCTCATATAGCCACTATCCATTACTGTATGTTACCAAAATTCATATCACCATTGATCGTAAACATTGCTTCGTCGGTAAAGAGCACCACGTTGGAAAAACGTAGGGTCGTGTGCAAGATGCTACAGAACAAACCAACAAAATTCTGCACGACGCACGACCGCTACGGTCGCAGGTTCGAATCCTGCCTGGGGCATGGATGTGTGTGATGTCCTTAGGTTTGTTAGGTTTAAGTAGTTCTAAGTTCTAGGGGACTTATGACCACAGCAGTTGAATCCCATAGTGCTCAGAGCCATTTGAACCATTTTTTTCTGTACGACGTTCCAAGTCACGTCTTCAGAGTTCCTGATGTAGTGACAGATGATAAAGGAGGAGTTTATCGATGATTTAAGACACGGATGACACTCGGCTGGCTAATCCCGTATTACCTGGCAATACGTCTCTTGCCACCTAGCGGATTGATAAGCGTAGAAGCCAGAACAGCTTCTTCACTGGCTCTGACAGTTGCTGTCTTCGTCCTTGTTTGACACTGAAGTTGCTTCCTAACTCTAGTGACCTAATAATTCATGCAAGTGCCGACGATCAGGACAGACATTTCTATACCTCCGGACCGTTTCGACAGGATTTCTTTCAAATTCTCCGAATAAAAGTAGCATGTGCAACTTCTTCTCATTGCTGTACATGTCTGCATGCAACGAATGTTGAAGCAGGATAGACCTGCCGACAGATGACACAGTTCCTGCTAGTTCTACAGTGCAGACAACTAAATACGAGGGCTGTCAGGAAAGTAAGTTACGATTGATCGCGAAATGAAAATCACAGTGAAAATCAGAAATGTTTCAGTTAGCTACGCCTTTCAGCTACTTCTCTACGTAGTCGCCGTTCTGATTCAGACATTCGTCGTAGCGTTGTACCAACTTTCCAATACCCTCATCATAGAAGGCAACCGCCATTGCTTTCCGCCAATTCTCTACGCTGGCCTAAAACTCGTTGTCTGTGCCAAAATGTTGTCTTCATAGCCAGCGGTTCGTTTGAGCAGAGTTGAAACTCAGTGGGAGACAATTACGGGCTGTATTGTGGGTAACCAAACATTTCCAATTGAAACGATGCAGGAACATCTTCATTGCCCCTGCAGAATGAGGCTGAGAATTGTCTTGAAGAAGAAACAGCACGACAGTTATGTAATGTTGGTTGCATAGCTTCAGGGGAAAATTCTCACCAGGCCCTCGTACTTGGCGGGAGACACTATTTTCTATAACATCTTTACGCGCTCACTAAGAGCTCAGGAATGAAAAGAGCGACATAATTCTACCTAGAGTCATACTAGAGACACTGCCCAACACATCTTTGCAAAGCTTTATCGGATTTTCATAGTCGTTTCCATTTCGCGACCGATCGTAACTTACTTTCTGGACAGCCCTCGTACTTCCAAGACTTGAAATAACGACGAAGCCGGGTATGAGCAGATTCCGGCTGACGTGCTTCTCAGTTTTAGAATATTCCTCGGATTCTTTTGCAAAGAGTTTCGACCTCAAAAATAACAAGCATTATTGCTAACAGAGGAGGCGCGGGTTCGATACTCGGCCGAGTCGGAGAATATCTCAGTTCGGAGACAGAGGGGTTAGAGTCCTCCCTTGGGCATGGGTGTGTGTATTGTTCTTAGCGTAAGTTAGATTAAGTTAGTTTAAGTAGTGTTTAAGTCTAGGGACCGATGACCTCATCAGTTTGCTCCCTTAGGAGTTCACACATTTTTTGGACTGAGGGGTGTGTTGTCCTTACGTTCGTATCATCGTAACGAACAAACTCGTCTCCAATAAGCTATCGACCGCTTTCCGTTACTCAGTGGCTCAATGGGCACGACCTGAAAGCAAATAAATTGAAATAAACAAAAAAAGCATTATACCACTGTACTCATCTTTGCAAGCGTTTTCGAATGCTCACATACCAAAGTTCGTGTCTCTTTGCTTATTGTCGTTTGTCGATAACCTCGTTTCGATATCTGGATCCGTTGACGAAATAAAAGCTGTGTTATGTCTTACGTGACTCACCATACATACAGGATGTCTGTCCTATCTAACTTTGCCACCACAAATATTTCCAAAATCAAACAAATTCAGAAAAATGCCATGGGCTCACACAATGGACAGGAATACACAATCCCTAAATGTAAACAAACATCACTTTCAACACAAAGGTACGTCTATTTTTATATACAAAATAGCACATTTCTACCGAACGGAAAACCAGAGGCACAACTAGTGATAGCAGACTTGGTTTCACCGCTCTAAACCTTATTTACACCTCCTGGAGTACTGACTGCCAATAATGGAAACGATGCCACAGTTTCAGCTGTAATGCTGTAATGTGGGATGCCTGCACTGTCCTGAAGCCTGATGTTGGAAATCCTAGCTCTGTGCATTACGGTAGAAACTGTAGCGCCATCGCCATCCTTCGAACCGTTCGTAT
Organism: Schistocerca cancellata; assembly: GCF_023864275.1. NCBI lineage: Eukaryota > Metazoa > Arthropoda > Insecta > Orthoptera > Acrididae > Schistocerca > Schistocerca cancellata. The sequence continues at coordinate 234,071,520 of NC_064629.1, read as the reverse complement.
TTCAGAAGGTATGAGGTTTAGAAGAGTGAAAACAAGTCTGCCGTCACTGTACTGTAACCGGAACTGGACGCGACCAGGAGACGCTGGCCGATTGGCCGAGGGCGTCGACGGTGTGTCGCCGAAAACCACGGGAGACAACAATAGCGATGGAAGAACAAGAAGACAACACGGCAGAATGACAAGTCTGGAGTGAAAACCGAATGGAGAAGCTGCACGTAGCATTATCTGGAACCAAGCAACGTTGCATACAAGGAACGACATGAAAGCGCAGTCGGAACAAGATTGAATTTTTTTTTTTTGTAAGTTCCTACGGGACCAAACTGCTTAGCTCATTGGTCCCTAGGCTTACACACTACTTGTTGTTGTTGTTGTTGTTGTGGTCTTCAGTCCTGAGACTGGTTTGACGCAGCTCTCCATGCTACCCTATCCTGTGCAAGCTTCTTCATCTCCCAGTACTTACTGCAACCCACATCCTTCTGAATCTGCTTAGTGTATTCATCTCTTGGTCTCCCTCTGTGATTTTTACCCTCCACGCTGCCCTCCAATGCTAAATTTGTGATCCCTCAGAACATGTCCTACTAACCTGTCCCTCCTTTTTGTCAAGTTGTGCCACATACTCCTCTTCTCCTCAATTCTATTCAATACTTCATCATTAGTTATGTGATCCACCCATTTAATCTTCAGCATTCTTCTGTAGCACCACATTTCGAAAGCTTCTATTCTCTTCTTGTCCAAACTATTTATCGTCCATGTTTCACTTCCACACATGGCTACACTCCATACAAATACTTTCAGAAACGACTTCCTAACACTTAAATCTATACTCGATGTTAACAAATTTCTCTTCTTCAGAAATGCTTTCCTTGCCATTGCCAGTCTACATTTTATATCTTCTCTACTTCGACCATCATCAGTTATTTTGCTCCCCAAATAGCAAAACTCCATTACTACTTTAAGTGTCTCATTTCCTAATTTAATTCCCTCAACATCACCCGACTTAATTCGACTACATTCCATTATCCTCGTTTTTCTTTTGTTGATGTTCATCTTATATCCTCCTTTCAAGACACTATCCATTCCGTTCAACTGCTCTTCCAAGTCCTTTGCTGTCTCTAATAGAATTGCAATGTCATCGGCGAACCTCAAAGTTTTTATTTCCTCTCCATGGATTTTAATACCTACTCCGAATTTTTCTTTTGTTTCCTTTACTGCTTGCTCAATATATAGATTGAATAACATCGGGGAGAGGCTACAACCCTGTCTCACTCCCTTCCCAACCACTGCTTCCCTTTCATGCCCCTCGACTCTTATAACTGCCATCTGGTTTCTGTACAAATTGTAAATAGCCTTTCGCTCCCTGTATTTTACCCCTGCCACCTTTAGAATTTGAAAGAGAGTATTGCAGTCAACATTGTCAAAAGCTTTCTCTAAGTCCACAAATGATAGAAACGTAGGTTTGCCTTTCCTTAACCTTTCTTCTAAGATAAGTCGTAAGGTCAGTATTGCCTCACGTGTTCCAATATTTCTGCGGAATCCAAACTGATCTTCCCCGAGGTCAGCTTCTACCAGTTTTTCCATTCGTCTGTAAAGAATTCGAGTTAGCATTTTGCAGCAGTGACTTATTAAACTGATAGTTCGGTTATTTTTACATCTGTCAACACCTGCTTTCTTTGGCATTGGAATTATTATATTCTTCTTGAAGTCTGAGGGTATTTCGCCTGTCTCATACATCATACTACTTAATCTAACTTAAACTAACTTATACTAAAGACAAAACACACACCCTTGCCCGAGGGAGGGCTCGAACCTCCGCCGGGGGCAGCCGCGCGAACCGTCGCAAGGTGCCCAGGACCACTCGGCTATTCCGTGCGGCTGAACACGATTGAGATCCGCACTTTTTTGTGGGGGCTTGCGGAACAGCGTCACCGGTTTAGAGCGGTGTAACTGTCTTTGTGAGGTAGTAGAATCTTCCTGTATTACAATAACTTCATTGTATTGTACGTAGAAGGTGTGGTGGTGGGACTAGAAGTCCCTTACCACCCTCCAACTGTGGGAGTTCAATACGAGGTGCATTCAAGTTCTAAGGCCTCCGATTTTTTTTCTCCAGACTGGAAAGAGATAGAAACATGCGCATTGTTTTAAAATGAGGCCGCGTTCATTGTCAATACGTGGCAGCACCGTACGGCAGATGGAATTTTACCGCCAGCGGCGAGAATGAGAACTGTTTTAAATACTTAAAATGGCGACATTTTCCTTACTTGAACAGCGTGCAATCATTCGTTTTCTGAATTTGCGTGGTGTGAAACCAATTCAAATTCATCGACAGTTGAAGGAGACATGTGGTGATGGAGGTATGGATGTGTCGAAAGTGCGTTCGTGGGTGCGACAGTTTAATGAAGGCAGAACATCGTGTGACAACAAACCGAAACAACCTCGGGCTCACACAAGCCGGTCTGACGACATGATCGAGAAAGTGGAGAGAATTGTTTTGGGGGATCGCCGAATGACTGTTGAACAGATTGCCTCCAGAGTTGGCATTTCGGTGGGTTCTGTGCACACAATCCTGCATGACGACCTGAAAATGCGAAAAGTGTCATCCAGGTGGGTGCCACGAATGCTGACGGACGACCACACGGCTGCCCGTGTGGCATGTTGCCGAGCAATGTTGACGCGCAACGACAGCATGAATGGGACTTTCTTTTCGTCGGTTGTGACAATGGATGAGACGTGGATGCCATTCTTCAATCCAGAAACAAAGCGCCAGTCAGCTCATTGGAAGCACACAGATTCACCGCCACCAAAAAAATTTCGGGGAACCGCCAGTGCTGAAAAAATGATGGTGTCCATGTTCTGGGACAGCGAGGGCGTAATCCTTACCCATTGCGTTCCAAAGGGCACTAAGGTAACAGGTGCATCCTACGAAAATGTTTTGAAGAACAAATTCCTTCCTGCACTGCAACAAAAACGTCCGGGAAAGGCTGCGCGTGTGTTGTTTCACCAAGACAACGCACCCGCACATCGAGCTAACGTTACGCAACAGTTTCTTCGTGATAAGAACTTTGAAGTGACTCCTCATGCTCCCTACTCTCCTGACCTGGCTCCTAGTGACTTTTGGCTTTTTCCAACAATGAAAGACACTCTCCGTGGCCGCACATTCACCAGCCGTGCTGCTATTGCCTCAGCGATTTTCCAGTGGTCAAAACAGACTCATAAAGAAGCCTTCGCCGCAGCCATGGAATCATGGCGTCAGCGTTGTGAAAAATGTGTACGTCTGCAGGGCGATTACGTCGAGAAGTAACGCCAGTTACATCGATTTCGGGTGAGTAGTTAATTAGAAAAAAAATCGGAGGCCTTAGAACTTGAATGCACCTCGTATTGTCGGCAGGAAATGACACAACTACATTGGTAGTTATAGTGGCGGCCGTATGAAAACTGTCACATTATTAGTGGCCCTACCGAGATCCGAGTGTCTGCGGCCTTAATAGCGCCCGCGGGCGCCAAGAGTCTGGCGCGTGGGGCGTGGTCAGCGCCTTGCGCAGAGGCGGCGACAGCAGCTCTCTCTCTGTATGTGAAATCTTATGAGACTTAACTGCTAAGGTCATCGGTCCCAAAGCTTACACACTACTTAACCTAAATTATTCTAAGGACAAACACACACATCCATGCCCTAGGGAGGACCGAACCTCCGCCGGGACCAGCCGCACAGTCCACGACTGCAGCGCCTAACCGCTCGGCTAATCCCGCGCGCGACAGCGTGCAGGAACACGCGTTCTGGCGGGCTTTCCAACATTTCAGGCCGGAATACAAGGCACTGTACCTTTAGTTTTCATTTCCGTAGACAAAACAGTCATGAACCAATAAAAAAAACCAGCAAAGTGATGTTTGTTTACCTTTATGTATTGTACATTCCTACCCATTGTGTCTGACAGAGGTTGCATCTCTGGCCAACTGCATTTTTCACATTTTCTTCCGTTTCGGAAATAAGAGGTGTCCATTTCGTAATTTAGTTGTTGTTGTCTTTTGTAGTGCAGTCTGCTTTTCTCGTAATTTTCAAATGGTTCAAATGGCTCTAAGCACTATGGGACTTAACTTTTGAGGTCATCAGTCCCCTAGACTTAGAACTACTTAAACCTAACTAACCAAAGGACATCACACTCATCCATACCCGAGGCAAGATTCGAACCTGCGACCGTAGCAGCAGCTCGGTTCCGGACTGAAGCGGCTAGAACCGCTCGGCCACAGAGGCCGGATCTCGTAATTTTGTTTGGGTGTTTGGGTCCACACCTCTTCTTAAATGGTTTGAGACGCTTCCACGACTCTTCGTTTCGTTTATAGAGTGCCCACGCGGCTTTCCTCCGCCGAATTTAGCCAGCTTGGCGGAGAAATAATACAAACTAAACTAGACTCCAACCGAACAGGCCATTAAGGTCCAATGGCACCGACCGGTCGTCGTGCCATCCTCAGCCCACAGGCGTCACTGGATGCTGATATGGAAAGGCATGTGGTCAGCACACCGCTCTCCCGGCCGTATGTCAGTTTACGAGACCTTAGCCGTTACTCTTCAATCAAGCAGCTCCTCAGTTTGTGGTGGAGACTTAATAAAAGCTTACATTTTGATAAAGCGAAGCTGAAATTCCTTTGCAATGCGCATAATAGCATGTATACCGCTTGCTACATTATAAATATAATTTTTAATAATAAGAATGTTAAGTTAAGTTTTAATGGCCGCTGATGTGCTGAAACGTTTCTTCGGAAGCGTTGACGGGTGGTATCGAAGATGCGCTGTTTGCACAATTCTTTCTACTTTGATAGAAAACCAAAATGCTGAGAAAAAGTGAGAGTACTTGTTAATTAATGCAGCACTGATTTGACGTAGATCCAGAGACAGCAAGCGTTGATACCAGCGTCTGGCATTAACGACCACTTCGGAAATCTTCGGTTCCCGCGCTTGATTCTTATGCGAGCTCTTCGCGGTATGTATTTAGCACCTTTGTGGACTGGCTGCCGCTAAATTTATTCGTTTGCAAACATTGTACATATTGTATTTCCCGTTTTTTTTCTTTATTGGATTTCTATTCCCCCCGAAGGGGGCGGGCTGGCAGCAGCTTAGTATGTCGCTCTTCGCCTACAAACTTTGTTTTAAAAAAGGAGAAGATAATATATAATAAAAAACAGGCGACAAAATCGGAGACAAAGGGTAACATGGCGAAAAAATCGTGGAACTTAAAACAGAGAACAAAGGGATGATGATGCTAAGAAAATACATGTGAAGCACACAGGTAAAATAATAGGCAGACAATTAAAAGACACGGCGACAGTCTGGTTTCTGTTCGCAAAAGACATAAAATTCACATCCAGCGACAGAATGGTTTCTGTTCGCAACACGAGAAAAGACGAAACAACACTGAGCAGTCACTGGAACACTGCACTAAAATATGACATACCACAGCCGAAAGCAGGTGGGGGGAAACTGGTCAGATGATGGGAAAATAAAAAAGGGGGGAAGGTGAGGAAAAGCGAAGGGAGGGAGGTGGGTATTTCCCGGATTCGTATTTCTGATTTTATTCATAAATGACTGATTACTAAGGTTTCAACATTTCCGTCTGATGTGGGTACAACGAAAATGATTTCATTATCAGTTATCGGCTCAATCACCCAGTATCAAAAAAAACTAGACCTCGCATGAGAAGCCAGGTTCTCGAAAAACGCATTCATCCCCAGGACAGCAGAGAGCTGCAGGGGGTGGCATAAGGGTCGCTTCTGCTGGGTCGATACGGCAGGTTAGTAGCAATGGATGACAACAGATAGCGCGCGAGGAACAGTAGCCGGCGCGCCACCTACTTCTTCTCACTGCTACCCTGTCCACAAGAGAGACTTTCTGGCTTCGTCTTCAGGGCTTGACGGAAGCCTGTCAGTCACACAAATGCTACCTACTACTGCCCACTGTCAAGCTCCGAACATGTAGAAACCAGCAATAGTCCCAGCAATTTCTCCAAAAAAAAAAAAAATGTTCAAATGTGTGTGAAATCTTATGGGACTTAACTGCTAAGGTCATCAGTCCCTAAGCTTACACACTACTTAATCTAAATTATCCTAAGGACAAACACACACACCAATGCCCGAGGGAGGACTCGAACCTCCGCCGGGACCAGCCGCACAGTCCCTGACTGCAGCGCCCCAGACCTTTTTTTTTTTTAATCTCATTTTGTTCGCTATAGTTCGTTGTAATTGTTCGTGGCGGCCGTCCCGTGACGCCCGTTGAAGTTCATTATTGATCCAGTCACTCAGTTTTTTTATTACAGAGGGCAGCCAACCCTCTGACCGAACACGCTGAGCTACCGTGCCGGCTGTACGCTCGGCTAGTGCCGCGCGGCTAGCAACTTCTCCCTTGCCGTCGGCAGTAAGAAGTGACATGGTAGCGGCGACCATCAGATGGCGGGCTGGAAGTCTTCGAAGATTACGTTCATTCAACTAACCTTGACGTAATTCTGTAAGAAAAACAATGGTATGCAAAATTTACCTTTCGCATGACGTGTCTATCACTGCCAAGTAACATAGTTTGATAAAACTTGGATAATATATGGAAACAACCACTACAGTAGAGTACAGCACAGTTCAGAACGTACTTGAAAAAAATATGTAATTAGAGTAGCAGAAATGACACTCTTATTCAAAGACAAATACGAGTTTACTGAGTATCAGACCAGATTTTTCACTGCATTCAAGACTTCCTTGCAGACAAAACTCAACACGTCCCTCTTAACGGGAAAATATTGACAGATGTAATGGTAATTGCGGAGTACCCTAGGAATTGTGATAGGGCTACTACTGTTTACAGTGTATACAAATGATTTATTTAAAAGTATTGAAAGCTACGTAGGTTGTCTTGTCTTTGGTGAAGACTGCCAGTCTCGCTAGCGGGATGAAAGCAGAGCTCACCATCTGCAGCATCGTCGACAGGACTGACTGCGGACCTTTGGTACAGAGCCGAGTGGAGGGTCTGAATCAGAGGCTGAGACGGTTCTGCGACCATGTGGGCTGCAGATTCCTCGACTTGCGCCATAGGGTGGTGGGGTTTCGGGTTCCGCTGGATAGGTCAGGAGTCCACTACACGCAACAAGCGGCTACACGGGTAGCAGGGGTTGTGTGGCGTGGGCTGGGCGGTTTTTTAGGTTAGATGGCCTCGGGCAAGTGCAGAAAGGGCAACAGCCTCAACGGGTGCGGGGCAAAGTCAGGACATGCGGGGACCAAGCAGCAATCGGTATTGTAATTGTAAACTGTCGAAGCTGCGTTGGTAAAGTACCGGAACTTCAAGCGCTGATAGAAAGCACCGAAGCTGAAATCGTTATAGGTACAGAAAGCTGGCTGAAGCCAGAGATAAATTCTGCCGAAATTTTTACAAAGGCACAGACGGTGTTTAGAAAGGATAGATTGCATGCAACCGGTGGTGGAGTGTTCGTCGCTGTTAGTAGTAGTTTATCCTGTAGTGAAGTAGAAGTGGATAGTTCCTGTGAATTATTATGGGTGGAGGTTACACTCAACAACCGAGCTAGGTTAATAATTGGCTCCTTTTACCGACCCCCCGACTCAGCAGCATTAGTGGCAGAACAACTGAGAGAAAATTTGGAATACATTTCACATAAATTTTCTCAGCATGTTATGGTCTTAGGTGGAGATTTCAATTTACCAGATATAGACTGGGACACTCAGATGTTTAGGACGGGTGGTAGGGACAGAGCATCGAGTGACATTATACTGAGTGCACTATCCGAAAATTACCTCGAGCAATTAAACAGAGAACCGACTCGTGGAGATAACATCTTGGACCTACTGATAACAAACAGACCCGAACTTTTCGACTCTGTAAGTGCAGAACAGGGAATCAGTGATCATAAGGCCGTTGCAGCATCCCTGAATATGGAAGTTAATAGGAATATAAAAAAAGGGAGGAAGGTTTATCTGTTTAGCAAGAGTAATAGAAGGCAGATTTCAGACTACCTAACAGATCCAAACGAAAATTTCTGTTCCGACACTGACAATGTTGAGTGTTTATGGAAAAAGTTCAAGGCAATCGTAAAATGCGTTTTAGACAGGTACGTGCCGAGCAAAACTGTGAGGGACGGGAAAAACCCACCGTGGTACAACAACAAAGTTAGGAAACTACTACGAAAGCAAAGAGAGCTTCACTCCAAGTTTAAACGCAGCCAAAACCTCTCAGACAAACAGAAGCTAAACGATGTCAAAGTTAGCGTAAGGAGGGCTATGCGTGAAGCGTTCAGTGAATTCGAAAGTAAAATACTAGGTACCGACTTGACAGAAAATCCTAGGAAGTTCTGGTCTTACGTTAAATCAGTAAGTGGCTCGAAACATCATGTCCAGACACTCCGGGATGATGATGGCATTGAAACAGAGGATGACAAGCGTAAAGCTGAAATACTAAACACCTTTTTCCAAAGCTGTTTCACAGAGGAAGACCGCACTGCAGTTCCTTCTCTAAATCCTCGCACCAACGAAAAAATGGCTGACATTGAAATAAGTGTCCAAGGAATAGAAAAGCAACTGGAATCACTCAACAGAGGAAAGTCCACTGGACCTGACGGGATACCAATTCGATTCTACACAGAGTACGCGAAAGAACTTGCCCCCCTTCTAACAGCCGTGTACCGCAAGTCTCTAGAGGAACAGAAGGTTCCAAATGATTGGAAAAGAGCACAGGTAGTCCCAGTCTTCAAGAAGGGTCGTCGAGCAGATGCGCAAAACTATAGACCTATCTCTCTGACGTCGATCTGTTGTAGAATTTTAGAACATGTCTCTTGCTCGAGTATCATGTCGTTTTTGGAAACTCAGAATCTACTATGTAGGAATCAACATGGATTCCGGAAACAGCGATCGTGTGAAACCCAACTCGCTTTATTTGTTCATGAGACCCAGAAAATATTAGATACAGGCTCCCAGGTAGATGCCATTTTCCTTGACTTCCGGAAGGCGTTCGATACAGTTCCGCACTGTCGCCTGATAAACAAAGTAAGAGCCTACGGAATATCAGACCAGCTGTGTGGCTGGATTGAAGAGTTTTTAGCAAACAGAACACAGCATGTTGTTATCAATGGAGAGACGTCTACAGACGTTAAAGTAACCTCTGGTGTGCCACAGGAGAGTGTTATGGGACCATTGCTTTTCACAATATATATAAATGACCTAGTAGATAGTGTCGGAAGTTCCATGCGGCTTTTCGCGGATGATGCTGTAGTATACAGAGAAGTTGCAGCATTAGAAAATTGTAGCGAAATGCAGGAAGATCTGCAGCGGATAGGCACTTGGTGCAGGGAGTGGCAACTGACCCTTAACATAGACAAATGTAATGTATTGCGAATACATAGAAAGAAGGATCCTTTATTGTATGATTATATGATAGCGGAACAAACACTGGTAGCAGTTACTTCTGTAAAATATCTGGGAGTATGCGTGCGGAACGATTTGAAGTGGAATGATCATATAAAATTAATTGTTGGTAAGGCGGGTACCAGGTTGAGATTCATTGGGAGAGTCCTTAGAAAATGTAGTCCATCAACAAAGGAGGTGGCTTACAAAACACTCGTTCGACCTATACTTGAGTATTGCTCATCAGTGTGGGATCCGCACCAGATCGGGTTGACGGAGGAGATAGAGAAGATCCAAAGAAGAGCGGCGCGTTTCGTCACAGGGTTATTTGGTAACCGTGATAGCGTTACGGAGATGTTTAACAAACTCAAGTGGCAGACTCTGCAAGAGAGGCGCTCTGCATCGCGGTGTAGCTTGCTCGCCAGGTTTCGAGAGGGTGCGTTTCTGGATGAGGTATCGAATATATTGCTTCCCCCTACTTATACCTCCCGAGGAGATCACGAATGTAAAATTAGAGAGATTAGAGCGCGCACAGAGGCTTTCAGACAGTCGTTCTTCCCGCGAACCATACGCGACTGGAACAGGAAAGGGAGATAATGACAGTGGCACGTAAAGTGCCCTCCGCCACACACCGTTGGGTGGCTTGCGGAGTATAAATGTAGATGTAGATGTAGATGTCTTTAAGAAAGTAACAATACCAAAAGACAGTATCTATTTGCGGAAGGACCTGCAGAGGATTGATGTATGGGGCAAGCACTGGCAGTTGACCCCGAGCGAAAATAACTATAATATATGGCGCATACATAGAAAAATAAATTAACTGCTGTGCAACTACATTATTGATGACATATTGCTGGAAACAGTATCTACCGTAAGATATTTAGGAGTACCTATCCAGAGCGACCTTAAGTGGCATGGCTGCCGGCCGGTGTGGCCGTGCGGTTCTAGGCGCTACAGTCTGCAACCGAGCGACCGCTACGGTCGCAGGTAAGAATCCTGTCTCGGGCATGGATGTGTGATGTCCTTAGGTTAGTTAGGTTTAAGTAGTTCTAAGTTCTAGGGGACTGATGACCTCAGCAGTTGAGTCCCATAGTGCTCAGAGCCATTTGAACCATTTTGGAATGGCCACATAAAACAAACAGCCCACAAACGCACACGCACACACACACACACACACACACGTGCAGACAGATATAAGGAAAACAGAAATGAACAGACGTTAGTTTTCAGCATATATTTCTTTCGGATGACAACATGTACATAAACAAACCAAATAGGTAGCGTTCTCGCTTCCCACGCCCGGGTTCCCGGGTTCGATTCCTGGGGGGGTCAGGGATTTTCTCTGCCTCGTGATGACTGGGTGTTGTGTGATGTCCTTAGGTTAGTTAGGTTTAAGTAGTTCTAAGTTCTACGAGACTGATGACCATAGATGTAAAGTCCCATAGTGCTCAGAGCCATCTTTTGAATGAGAGAAGAATAACAGTGCTCCACAGAAATTAGCGCAGTGGACATGAAACTTGTGAAGAAAAAAGTTCGAAACTTTAAAATGTGCGTATGTTTCGTAAGAGATGTTACAGTGCGACCTCCAGCATGTTACCAGATGCAAGCCACAAACTCGAATAACTGTAAGTAATCACTTATTTCAGTAAAAAATACGACGTGAATTGTTTTGTAATCTACGAATATCGGATATAAAGAAACGAATATAGTAGGAAAAGCACTTAGCACACAGCTTCTAAGGAAGACTCTTCCACGAAGGAATTGGCTCACAAGGAGCTAGTTCTACCGGTTCTCAAGTACTGTTCAGCAATCTGTTACCTTAACTAGGAAGGACTGATACAAGACGTAGACAAGAGCCAACGAAGAAGGGCGCGTTTCGTCACGGAATCATTTAGACAGCGCGAGAGTGTTACATAGATGCTCAACAAAGTCCAGTGGCAGACCCTACAAAAGAGACGTTGCGCATGAAGGAGAGGTTTGTTGTTGTTGTTGTTGTGGTCTTCAGTCCTGAGACTGGTTTGATGCAGCTCACCATGCTACTCTATCCTGTGCAAGCTTCTTCATCCCCCAGTAGCTACTCCAACCTAAATCCTTCTGAATCTGCTTACTGTATTCATCTCTTGGTCTCCCTCTACGATTTTTAACCTCCACGCTGCCATCCAGTACTACGTTGGTGATCCCTTGATGCCTCAGAACATGTCCTACCAACCGATCCCTTCTTCTAGTCAAGTTGTGCCACAAACTCCTCTTCCCCCCAATTCTATACAATACCTCCTCATTAGTTATGTGTTTTACCCCTCTAATCTTCAGCATTCTTCTGTAGCACAACATTTCGAAAGCTTCTATTCTCTTCTTGTCCGAACTATTTATCGTTCATGTTTCACTTCGATATATGGCTACAGCCCATACAAATACTTTTAGAAACGACTTCCTAACACGTAAATCTATACTCGATGTTAACAAATTTCTCTTCTTCAGAAACGCTTTCCTTCCCATTGCCAGTCTACATTTTATATCCTCTCTACTTCGACCATCATCAGTTATTTTGCTCCCCAAATAGCAAAACTCCTTCACTACTTTAAGTGTCTCATTTCCTAATCTAATTCCCTCAGCATTACCCGACTTAATTCGACTACATTCCATTATCCTCGTTTTTCTTTTGTTGATGTTCATCTTATATCCTCCTTTCAAGACATTGTCCATTCCGTTCAACTGCTCTTCCAAGTCCTTTGCTGTCTCTGACAGAATTTCAATGTCATCGGCGAACATCAAAGTTTCTATTTTTTCTCCATGGATTTTAAAACCTACTCCGAATTTTTGTTTTGTTTCAAATGGTTCAAATGCTCTGAGCACTATGGGACTTTAGAAGTTAAGTCCCCTAGAACTTAGAACTACTGAAACCTAACTAACTTAAGGACATCACACACATCCATGCCCGAGGCAGGATTCGAACCGCGATTCCAGACTGTAACGCCTAGAGCCGCTCTGCCACTCCGGCCGGCTTTCTTTTGTTTCCTTTACTGCTTGCTCAATATACAGATTGAATAACATCGGGGAGAGGCTACAACCCTGTCGCACTCCCTTCCCAACCACTGCTTTCCTTTCGTGTCCCTCGACTCTTATAACTGCCATCTGGTTTCTGTACAAATTGTAAATAGCCTTTCGCTCCATGTATTTTACGCCTGACACCTTCAGAATTTGAAAGAGAGCATTCCAGTCAACATTGTCAAAAGCTTTCTCTAAGTCTACACATGCTAGAAACGTAGGTTTGCCTTTCCTTGATCTATTTTCTAAGATAAGTCGTAGGGTCAGTATTGCCTCACGTGTTCCAATATTTCTGCGGAATTCAAACTCTACTATTGAAATTTCGAGAGGGAACTTTCCGGGAGGAGTCGGACAACATATTACCTCCCCCCACGTACATCTCACGAAATGATCACGACAAGAAAATTCGAGAATTTACAGCTAATACAGAGGCTTGCCGCCAATTATTCTTCCCTTCCGCCATTCGCAGGTGGAACGTAGAAGGGGTTGATCAGTAAGTGGTACCGTAAGTACCCTCTGCCACGCACCGTTAGGTGACATGCGGAGTATGATGTGGATTACACTGAAGTCACCACGATTCATGACGGTCCCTCGGACTTTACAAAAGGTGGGACATGGTTCTTAATAGGGTGTGTGATAACCACAGTCAGCAGTGCGTGCTCGGAAAAGTGTTCCAGTGCTGGTCAGAAGGTTGGTAACGAGTTTTTGTGGTAGTGCATTTCATTCCTCCACCAGCGCCTTTGACAATTGCAGGATGGCCGTTGATGCATGTGGACGTGCCGAAATATGTCATCCCAACGCATCGCAAACGTGCTTAATATGATTTAAGTCGGGGAAACGGCTAGGCCAGGCTATTGACCGAATATCTTCTCGTTTGAAGTGTTGCTCCATCTGCGCTACTCGACGCGACTGCTCACCCTATCTCCCGGTCGTAGTTGTTGAGTCACTCGTAGCTTATAAATATGAAACTTAAAATCCTCTTTAACAGTCCTGTGCAGTGATGTACGATGATCTGTATTATTCTGGAATAGCTACAACAGATCGCTGTGGGCTTCGTTACAGAGCTGCAAGAACTCGTTGGGTGTTTTCCGACGTTCTAAGGGTCAGTTCAGGTACCTTATGCTTGACGTTGGTTAGATAACCCGTCTCAGGCTATTGTTTTACCCACCTGGATATTTTCCTGTCTGGAAGTCGTAAATAACGGTATCCTCCAGAGAGCTTTGCGCGTTTGCACAGCTGCAGCGCTCTGTTTTCACGACAGAACACCTCTGCCTTAATACGCACCATACTGGCTAACGTCCCGTAGTGAACTGAAAGGCAAACTAAGGGGTCCGAATAGATGCGGCAGATGGCGCAACCACATCTAGATGTTGGTAGGGTAGCTAATTTAAAATGTACTATTTCTCTTGGGCCATCCTGTAGAATCGAATACAGTGGCATATTCGAATGTAAGTAAAAAAGAGAATTAATACAATATGAGAAGGAAAAAGCCAAATATATTAAATTAACTTTATAGTATGAATTAACCAAAAAAATGGTTCAAATGGCTCTGAGCACTATGGGACTTAACATCTGTGGTCATCAGTCCCCTAGAACTTAGAACTACTTAAACCTAACTAACCTAAGGACTTCACACACATCCATGCCTGAGACAGGATTCGAACCTGCGACCGTAGCAGTCGCGCGGTTCCGGACTGAACGCCTAGAACCGCTAGACCACCGCGGACGGCTATGAATTAACATGACACATAGTTTCCATGGACTTCCCGAAGAACTTTTTCACAGTGGAAAGCTGGATAGTAAAAATAATAAGTCGGAACTTGATGGGAAAGAAGTTAATAACAATTATGATGAAAAAATGAGAGAACTTCATTGCACTGTCTAGTAAAAGAGAGCGAAACAGAAATAACCGATAAGAACGATATAAACTCAAATAATTTCATATTTCACTAGATGATGTCAGAAGCTGGGGACAAATCTAGGGTGCCAGGAGAACTATTAATCGTTATGATACCACTGTCACATATCGCTGTGCAGTATCTGTTCATTTTTCTCTCACTGTTTTCCAGTCAAATTTGTGGGCGCTAGAAATGTGTATCCGGAGAGGAAGCTGTGTGCACTCTTAGTTCGACGTACCCTCATTTGTCAAGAAGAGAGAACATGTAACGCACCAAGGAACATTATCGACCATGATTGTTTTGGTGGTACAGGTGTTATGGTGTCAGCAATATAATGTTGCACGAACGTGCTGACCTCCAAATTTTTGAACAGGATACACTCACCCGTGGTACTGTACGTCTTCCTCACATGCGTCTTTTTAGGGATGAACTCGTCACTGACTTAATTTTGTGGATGAAAATGTACGACCGGGTAAGATCAGTTTCTTGTTTTGGAGAAAAGTGGAAACACGAGGCAGTACTGAGCCTACGGCTTATCTTAGAACATTTATTATAAATTTAGAGGATTAGAACATTTAAAGAAGACGTTTCACAAAGTCGATTGGAACACACTCTTAGATATTCTGAAGGTAGCAAGGATAAAACACAGTGAGTGAATCGCTATATTGAGTGTAGCCGGCCGGTGTGGCCGAGCGATTCTAGGCGCTTCAGTCTGGAACCACGCTGCCGCTACGGTCGCATGTTCGAATCCTGCCTCGGGCATGGATGTGTGTGATGTCCTTAGGTTGGTTAGGTTTAAGTACTTCTAAGTTCTAGGGGACTGATGACCTAAGATGTTAAGTCCCATAGTGCTCAGAGCCATTTGAAACATATATTGAGTGTCCTCCTGTAAGAGTCGTCAGGTGCGTATTCTATGATGTTTCGGCATATATTTGCAATTACGTTTTTGCAGTGTGTAGCTGGAGTCCACCCAAAGAAGTATTACTCATCACGTCTTTCCTGCGACGCCATGCGTCGACGGAAAGTATTTGTCTGTTTCCCATTACAAACAAGCGGAATTCGATAGAGTAGTCCCATATTGGTCTAGTTCGATATTCCTTTTACCCATAAAACGAATATCACACTAGACTAAAATGGGACCGTTCTATCGAACGATACGTAAATTTATGTTTTAAAAATCATTTTCTTTTTGACGGGAAACAGACGCTTTCCCGAGAGTCTGGGAGTCGCACTACTGACGTAATGAGCAGTATTTGTTTGGGATTGCTCCAGCTACACAACACAAAAACTAAATTGCAAATTTCTGCCGAAACACCAGAGAAAATGCGCCTGATGTCTCTCACCGGTGGCACCCTGTATGCAGTCTACGTAGAAACCAGACGGCAGTTATAAGAGTCGAAGGACATGGAAGGAAAGCAGTTGCTGAGACGGGAATGAGACAGGCGCTTAGCCTGACCCTGATCTTATTCAATCTGTACATGGAGCAAGCTGTGAAGAGAACCAAAGTGAAATTTGGACGAGGAGTTCAAGGAGAAGAAATTAAAACTTTGAAGATTTAGCAAGGAGCGCTTAATTCTGCTAGAGACGGTAAAGGACTTTGCAGAGAAATTGTACGGAATAGATAACTTCTTGAAAAGAAGTTAGACGATGCACATGAATAAACTTTTTAAAAGACCTAATGAATTGCAGTGGAGTTAAATAAAGAGAGTTATATTAGGGAACGAAAACTAAAAGTAGTAGATGAGTTACGCTATTTTTGCTGCAAAAAATTGATGATGGCCAGAGTAGAGAAGATATAAAAGAAACTAAGAAAAGCGTTTCTGAAAATAGAAATTTGTTAACGTCAAGTGTGGTGTCACCGCCAGACACCACACTTGCTAGGTGGTAGCTTTAAATCGGCCGCGGTCCATTAGTACATGTCGGACCCGCGTGTCGCCACTGTCAGTAATTGCAGACCGAGCGCCACCACACGGCAGGTCTAGAGAGACGTACTAGCACTCGCCCCAGTTGTACGGACGACTTTGCTAGCGACTACACTGACGAAGCCTTTCTCTCATTTGCCGAGAGACAGTTAGAATAGCCTTCAGCTAAGTCCAGGGCTACGACCTAGCAAGGCGCCATTAACCATTTCTAGAGAGAGTCTCACTTGTATCATCAAGAATGCAGCTACGTACTTTTCTTTATAGCATTCATTACGTATGCTGTTTCAGACTTAACGCCAGCCGGCGTGAGTTGACGCGTGCCCTTTCGGTTTCCTCGCCTTGTGTCTAGACTGTCTTGTCTAGACACAACATCAAGTATAAATTTAATGGCTCCAATATAGCAAGCAGATTCAAATGGATGTAGGTTAAAGTACTTGTGTAGAGATGACACCACTTGCACAGGATAAATTCTACATCTACATCTACATTTATACTCCGCAAGCCACCCAACGGTGTGTGGCGGAGGGCACTTTACGTGCCACTGTCATTACCTCCCTTTCCTGTTCCAGTCGCGTATGGTTCGCGGGAAGAACGACTGTCTGAAAGCCTCCGTGCGTGCTCTAATCTCTCTAATTTTACATTCGTGATCTCCTCGGGAGGTATAAGTAGGGGGAAGCAATATATTCGATACCTCATCCAGAAACGCACCCTCTCGAAACCTGGCGAGCAAGCTACACCGCGATGCAGAGCGCCTCTCTTGCAGAGTCTGCCACTTGAGTTTGTTAAACATCTCCGTAACGCTATCACGGTTACCAAATAACCCTGTGACGAAACGCGCCGCTCTTCTTTGGATCTTCTCTATCTCCTCCGTCAACCCGATCTGGTACGGATCCCACACTGATGCGCAATACTCAAGTATAGGTCGAACGAGTGTTTTGTAAGCCACCTCCTTTGTTGATGGACTACATTTTCTAAGGACTCTCCCAATGAATCTCAACCTGGTACCCGCCTTACCAACAATTAATTTTATATGATCATTCCACTTCAAATCGTTCCGCACGCATACTCCCAGATATTTTACAGAAGTAACTGCTACCAGTGTTAGTTCCGCTATCATATAATCATACAATAAGGGATCCTTCTTTCTATGTATTCGCAATACATTACATTTATCTATGTTAAGGGTCAGTTGCCACTCCCTGCACCAAGTGCCTATCCGCTGCAGATCATCCTGCATTTCGCTACAATTTTATAATGCTGCAACTTCTCTGTATATTACAGCATCATCCGCGAAAAGCCGCATGGAACTTCCGACACTATCTACTAGGTCATTTATATACACTCCTGGAAATGGAAAAAACAACACATTGACACCGGTGTGTCAGACCCACCATACTTGCTCCGGACACTGCGAGAGGGCTGTACAAGCAATGATCACACGCACGGCACAGCGGACACACCAGGAACCGCGGTGTTGGCCGTCGAATGGCGCTAGCTGCGCAGCATTTGTGCACCGCCGCCGTCAGTATCAGCCAGTTTGCCGTGGCATACGGAGCTCCATCGCAGTCTTTAACACTGGTAGCATGCCGCGACAGCGTGGACGTGAACCGTATG
The DNA here is from genome assembly GCF_023864275.1 of Schistocerca cancellata. Lineage (NCBI taxonomy): Eukaryota > Metazoa > Arthropoda > Insecta > Orthoptera > Acrididae > Schistocerca > Schistocerca cancellata. Next base: position 234,053,660 of record NC_064629.1, on the reverse strand, counting down.
TGCAGTTGACGGACTTTGAGCGAGGGCGTATAGTGGGCATGCGGGAGGCCGGGTGGACGTACCGCTAAATTGCTCAACACGTGGGGCGTGAGGTCTCAACAGTACATCGATGTTGTCGCCAGTGGTCGGCGGAAGGTGCACGTGCCCGTCGACCTGGGACCGGGCCGCAGCGACGCACGGATGCACGCCAAGACCGTAGGATCCTACGCAGTGCCGTAGGGGACCGCACCGTCACTTCCCAGCAAATTAGGGACACTGTTGCTCCTGGGGTATCGGCGAGGACCATTCGCAACCGTCTCCATGAAGCTGGGCTACGGTCCCGCACACCGTTAGGCCGTCTTCCGCTCACGCCCCAACATCGTGCAGCCCGCCTCCAGTGGTGTCGCGACAGGCGTGAATGGAGGGACGAATGGAGACGTGTCGTCTTCAGCGATGAGAGTCGCTTCTGCCTTGGTGCCAATGATGGTCGTATGCGTGTTTGGCGCCGTGCAGGTGAGCGCCACAATCAGGACTGCATACGACCGAGGCACACAGGGCCAACACCCGGCATCATGGTGTGGGGAGCGATCTCCTACACTGGCCGTACACCACTGGTGATCGTCGAGGGGACACTGAATAGTGCACGGTACATCCAAACCGTCATCGAACCCGTCGTTCTACCATTCCTAGACCGGCAAGGGAACTTGCTGTTCCAACAGGACAATGCACGTCCGCATGTGTCCCGTGCCACCCAACGTGCTCTAGAAGGTGTAAGTCAACTACCCTGGCCAGCAAGATCTCCGGATCTGTCCCCCATTGAGCATGTTTGGGACTGGATGAAGCGTCGTCTCACGCGGTCTGCACGTCCAGCACGAACGCTGGTCCAACTGAGGCGCCAGGTGGAAATGGCATGGCAAGCCGTTCCACAGGACTACATCCAGCATCTCTACGATCGTCTCCATGGGAGAATAGCAGCCTGCATTGCTGCGAAAGGTGGATATACACTGTACTAGTGCCGACATTGTGCATGCTCTGTTGCCTGTGTCTATGTGCCTGTGGTTCTGTCAGTGTGATCATGTGATGTATCTGACCCCAGGAATGTGTCAATAAAGTTTCCCCTTCCTGGGACAATGAATTCACGGTGTTCTTATTTCAATTTCCAGGAGTGTATATTGTGAAAAGCAATGGTCCCATAACACTCCCCTGTGGCACGCCAGAGGTTACTTTAACGTCTGTAGACGCCTCTCCATTGATAACAACATGCTGTGTTCTGTTTGCTAAAAACTCTTCAATCCAGCCACACAGCTGGTCTGATATTCCGTAGGCTCTTACTTTGTTTATCAGGCGACAGTTTGTAACTGTATCGAACGCCTTCCGGAAGTCAAGGAAAATAGCATCTACCTGGGAGCCTGTATCTAATATTTTCTGTGTCTCATGAACAAATAAAGCGAGTTGGGTCTCACACGATCGCTGTTTCCGGAATCCATGTTGATTCCTACATAGTAGATTCTGGGTTTCCAAAATTATGGTGGACGGCTGCATTAAACCAGTCTTCGGACTGAAGACCACAACAACAAGAAGCAAAGAATGCAAACTTATTAAACTCTATAGATCTGTCAGCTAAATTTGACCCCCAAATCTCACAGAAAGTCATCAGTATCACCAAGTTCCAGGCAGCTACGGTGAACGTGCTGCATTACTTACCTAAAAAGTGGCATAAAATGAAAAGTCGAGAAATTTGTGAGCACAACAAAATATAGTTCAGTGATTTTTGATTGCGCGTCTGATATCAGTCACACGGTACAAATTATAGTTATACTCAAAGTTTTGTGTACTGAAAATTCTTATGTCTCAGTTCACTTTTATTTTCTCAGGTTTTATTCAGTTTTGTATGAGAGGTGCTGTATCAACCCATTTCGTATGAGGAAGGGAGATAAGCACGTAATATCCCGTCGACGACGAGGTCTTTAAAGATGGAGCGTGAGTTCGAACTGGTGCAAGGATGGAAAAGGAAATCTAGACATTTGCCGTAACCAACTTAGGGAATATATGTGGAGCGTCGGGTAAAAATTTACTCGGTTTGTTCTTTAGTTTTATAAGTTTAATCGATTGGTAGTCCTGTGCGATTTTTTTAGAACCATAGCCTTTTGCAAGGGTCTGAAAAGTGTTTGAGCGAATAGCCAGAAAGAGTTGGAGAACGTACTGTTCACAGTCTCCAGTCCACAGCTCCACAGTTCAGCTCACCGAAACTGAAATAAAATGTACTAGCCCTCCATGAATAATGAAGAGGCGTCAGGAACCACGACGATAAATAAGTCTGCTGTCATTTAACTGAGCAGTATATTCTGACAAAATTTCACAAGCACAAGAATTAGTTTTAAAAATCATTAAAACTGTTCCTATCGTACCCGGCACTCGACACAGCTCAGTGACGATTTCTACTCTTTGTTCCTAATTACATACAGTTAATTTTTCACCTTAAAAGTGGGGAATAATCTCAGACACTTGTTACATGGTTTTCTATAACACGGTCTTTCCAGTTAAATTATTAATGCAATGAAGTTCACTTTTACACCGTTCTACAAGATATACACGATATTTGCTTCGCTCGAAAAAACAATCATGTCAGACGTCATTAACACCAGCCGAAGGTTCTATGTACAAGAAAACAGTAGAATATTCGCGACTTTTCTCGAACAAATGCCAGGCAGAATAACGTATAGAGATCAGCAGAATGGTCGCGACTTTTCTCGTAGGTATGGGGCTGGGTTGGGTTGTTTGGGGGAGGAGACCAGACAACGAGGTCATCGGTCTCATCGGATTAGGGAAGGACGGGGAGGAAGTTGCCGTGCTCTTTCAAAGGAACCATCCCGGCATTTACCTGGAACGATTTAGGGAAATCACGGAAAACCTAAATCAGGATGGCCGGACGCAGGATTGAACCGTCGTCCTCCCGAATGCGAGTCCAGTGTGCTAGCCACTGCGCCACCTCGCTCGGCCGTAGGTATGTGTTAGCTATCTACGTGGCAGACAGAAACGTATGAAATACGATGACGCGAACGCGCGTGCTACATAGGAAAGTACAACTACTCGATAACTCGATTCAGTCAAGTCGACTGACGAAAGAAACGAACGAATAGCGTGCGAGCTGACTGGCGGAGGCGGCGCAGGTGGCATTGCGGGCAGCTCCGAAAGGGGGGGGGCACACCGAGCCCCCCCCCCCTCACCGTTATCATAAGTATCCGCCACTGCACTACAGTCGTATAAGGTTTATGTATATTACTGACTGTCTACTGTTTAGCAGTCAGGTATAGGTATAACTACCTTAGAAAACAAAGTAAACTACCAAGGAAACCAACGAAAAATCAAAGAGAAAGATATTTCCACTCATTAAGTGTTCTCTCACTGAACCTGAGGCGTTTCTAAACAAAACAGTAAAATTTACTCTCTCACAACATGGAAAACATTAAGTAGACGTAAGGTATTTCTATCACAATCAATGTAGCTACCTTCAAATATACATAATCCGCCATTATCGCATTTTGCAAAAAATGTGGGCATCAGAGATTTTTGATTTCATCGATTCATATAAACCCCCACGTTAAAAAATGAAGGCAGGCTTTCAACATTCCGCATCTCGTGGTCGTGCGGTAGCGTTCTCGCTTCCCACGCCCGGGTTCCCGGGTTCGATTCCCGGCGGGGTCAGGGATTTTCTCTGCCTCGTGATGGCTGGGTGTTGTGTGCTGTCCTTAGGTTAGTTAGGTTAAAGTAGTTCTAAGTTCTAGGGGACTGATGACCATAGATGTTAAGTCCCATAGTGCTCAGAACCATTTGAGCCATTTTCCAACATTCATGAAATAATAACAAGAAGATTTGTTTCAATGGGGCTTTCACGGTTCACTATATTTTTGATTATTTATATTTTCCTATTCAAATGAAAGTGATAAACAGAGAAAATCATATTTAGAAATCAGCCTCATGACAGCATGACCTAGTGGCATGTTTGGGTTGTGCTAGATCTCATTTAAGCATGTTGTGACCTACGAACGTTATTATCGCAATCGTATTGTTTTGAAGCAATATTCTACAGATAATGTTACTCACTTGGGCCACCTAGCATAAATAAAGATGTTAATGGTATAAGTATATAACATTATTTAGAATTTAACTCCCAAGGATTTGTGTACTGTTTGCTGTAATTTCGTTGCAGAAATCTAGGGGAGATTATGTCTGCAACATTCATTTTCCAAGAAATTTAATTAATGAGTCACATATTTTTCCCTAGAAAGGAAAGAGGTTATACACTATTGGCCATTAAAATTGCTACACCACGAAAATGACGTGCTACAGACGCGAAATTTAACCCACAGGAAGAAGATGCTGTTATCCTGCCGCACGGGATTAGCCGAGCGGTCTCAGGCGCTGCAGTGACGGACTGTGCGGCTGTTCCCGGCGGAGGTTCGAATCCTCCCTCGGGCATGGGTGTGTGTGTTTGTCCTGAGGATAATTTAGGTTAAGTAGTGTGTAAGCTTAGGGACTGATGACTTTACCAGTTAAGTCCCATAAGATTTCACACACATTTGAACAAGAAGATGCTGTGATATGCAAATGATTAGCTTTTCAGAGCATTCACACAAGGTTGGCGCCGGCCGCGGTGGTCTAGCGGTTCTAGGCGCGCAGTCCGGAACCGCGCGACTGCTACGGTCGCAGGTTCGAATCCTGCCTCGGGCATGGATGTGTGTGATGTCCTTAGGTTAGTTAGGTTTAAGTAGTTCTAAGTTCTAGGGGACTGATGACCTTAGAAGTTAAGTCCCATAGTGCTCAGAGCCATTTGAGCCACACAAGGTCGGCGCCAGTGGCGACACCTACAACGTGCTGACATGAGGAAAGTTTCCAACCGATTTCTCATACACAAACAGCAGTTGACCGGCGTTGCCTGGTGAAACGTTGTTGTGATGCCTCTTGTAAGGAGGAGATATGCGTACCATCACGTTTCCGACTTTGATAAAGGTCGGATTGTAGCTTATCGCGAATGTAGTTTATCGTATCACGACATTGTTGCTCGCCTTGGTCGAGATCCAATGACTGTTAGCAGAATATGGAATCAGTGAGTTCAGGAGGTAATACGGAACGCCGTGCTGGATCCCAACGTCCTTGTATCACTAGCAGTTGAGATGACAGGCATCTTATCCGCATGGGTGTAACGAATCCTGCAGCCACGTCTCGATCCCTGAGTCAACAGATGGGGATGTTTGCAAGACAACAACCATCTGCACGAACAGTTCGACGACGTTTTCAGCAGCATGGACTATCAGCTCGGAGACCATGGCTGCGGTTACCCTTGACGCTGCATCACAGACAGGAGCGCATGCGATGGTGTACTCAACGACGAACCTGGGTGCACGAGTGGCAAAACATCATTTTTTCGGGTGAATCCAGGTTCTGTTTACAGTATCATGATGGTCGCATCGGTGTTACGCGACATCGCCGTGAATGCACATTGGAAACGTGTATTCGTCTTCGCCATACTGGCGTATCACCCGGCGTGATGGTATGGGGTGCCACTGGTTACACGTCTCGGTCATCTATTGTTCGCATTGACGGCACTTTGCCGGCCGGAGTGGCCGAGCGGTTAAAGGCGCTACAGTCTGGAGCCGCACGACCGCTACGGTCGCAGGTTCGAATCCTGCCTCGGGCATGGATGTGTGTGATGTCCTTAGGTTAGTTAGGTTTAAGTAGTTCTAAGTTCTAGGGGACTTATGACCACAGCAGTTGAGTCCCATAGTGCTCAGAGCCATTTGAACTATTTTTTTGACGGCACTTTGAACAGTGGACGTTACATTTCAGATGTGCTACGACCCGTGGCTCTACCCTTCATTCAATCCCTGCGAAACCCTACATTTCAGCAGGATAATGCATGACCGCATGTTGCAGATTCTGTACGGGCCTTTCTGGATACAGAAAATGTTCGACTGCTGCCCTGGCCAGCACATTCTTCAGATCTCTCACCAATTGAAAACGTCTGGTCAATGGTGGCCGAGCAACTGGCTCGTCACAATACGCCAGTCACTACTCTTGATGAACTTTGGTATCGTGTTGAAGCTGCATGGGCAGCTGTACCTGTTCACGCCATCCAAGCTCTGTTTGATTCAATTCCCAGGCGTATCATGGCCGTTATTGCAGCCAGAGGTGGTACTGATTTCTCAGGATCTATGCACCCAAATTGCTTGAAAATGTAATCACATGTCAGTGCTAGTATAATTTATTTGTCTAATGAATACCCGTTTATCATCTGCATTTCTTCTTGGTGTAGCAATTTTAATGGCCAGTAGTGTAATTTTCGTTACGAGCGAACATGCCTCAGGGAGAAGACCAAAGAGATCCAAAACGCTCAAAGCGTCCCTTGTATTGTCTGACACTGGAGTTCGGCAAGTACCTTCGTAATGCTCTCGAGCCGACTAAACTATCCCATGACGAAACGAGACGCTCTTCGTAGGATCTGCAGTATTTCTTCTGTTAACTTGAAAGGGTACATTACCGCCCTACATTGAAAATAGGTACAACATACTTCATTATTTTTGTCAGAACAACACATTTTTTTGTGAAATAACTCAATTTCAATAAATACAGCGAAGCCGGATACCAGTGTAGGAAAGAATGACAATTTATTTATTTAATTTATCATATGTGCACTCCCACAAAATAAATCCCTACATCCAGTTTGGTGAGATCTTTTGAAATGAATGAATGTATGGTCGTCTGCTAACCACAGATAGTGAATGTGAATATATGATCATCTTTGAGTCGATCCTTTGGCCACCTTTGGTGGAACCAAAGAGATGAAATTTACCAGAGCTTTGAGCGCCTGAAATGTGGCTGGCCAATAGGGTAGTAAGGTGCTTCCCTCACCTCGACAGAGATGGGAGATGACCTGGAGAACGGCCATGTTTCGGCACTCTGCCGCTGGATCCTGTGCTGTTAACACCTGTTTTAGTTGTGCTCCGTAATGACGAAAGAGTGGAGTCATGGTATGCATGTGGAATATTTAAGAGTAGTTTGAAATAATAATTTCTCTATTTCAGGAACTTTTGTGGGGAGAATTAAATGTCAGGCAGGTAATATTAATGGGATTGTAGTAATCTTCGGAAGTGACCAACGGTCACAATGAAACCACGTGTAGCAATAAGTTGAAAAACTTCCGTGTGCTTAAGTTAAGCTGAATCACTAGCGTGTGTACAATAAGTTGAAATATTTAAGAAATAGCGTGTGTACCATAAGTTGAAATATTTAAGAAATGGCGTGTGCAGGACTTGAAATTAGAGACGAGTACTTCCACGTGGTGAGTACTGTGTGAGTCTCAATCTGGGTATGAGACAAAGAATAAAGAGAAGTACTCGTCCATGGTATCAGTTGAGGACTCGCGTGTGTGATGAATACATTCTTAATATTACTTTGCGTGTGACGCTAGATTCAAACTCTGAGAGAGAAGCAAGGTGAGTCGGCCGTCTATCTAGCAACGCCACATGGCTTGCATTGCACAGGAAGACGTACATATATCTCCAGAGTTCATAGTAGGAAAGTAGAATTACAAAGTGGGGCAGTGTCGTGTGAAACTGGGATAAATATTAATTGAAGTGGGAAAGCTGAAATTGATAATGTTGTGACTATTCACTGTCTTGTATTTCATATTGTAGTGTGGTGTATGTCATGTAATTTGGGTATGTGTGGTTTCCATGGGTGTGTAGCGAAGTAGTTTCAAAAGATTAGTGGGTTATGCTTGTTCCTTCTGTACCGCTCGGTCTGGAGGAAAGTTTCGTGATGATGATTGTGAGAGTCGAAGTGTGAGGTATAATAAAAGATCCACCAACCTATCCAGAAAGTGCACGGTAGCGTTAAATAATTACGAGACCATAATATAGAGATTCACCAATGTAAAGTCATGCCCACTGGGCGGAATTTTTCATGTGTTATTGTTGTAGGTTATAGAATTTGTGTGTTTAGGTTAGTGAATTTATCGGAATAAATAAAAGAGTGAAAAGAAAAAGATTGGTGGACTTTTCCATTGAATTGTATGTTGTCATTATGTCCCGAATTTATAATGTGTGCGCCATTCATATTCAGTGCGGTGGCCACGTGTAGACAAAAAGAAAATGTGGTATTGCCAGTGCGTAGTGTACAGTCAGAGTTCTGTAAATTACTGAGAGTCAGATGCGTGTTTCCGTTGCGTAGTAATCATATAGGAGGATAACTTGTAACTTAAGTGTGAGTACTAGAGCTCATATTACTCGATAACTAAGGATGAATCCACTCGCTTGGCAGACCACTCATCTTGCAGGCCTGACTGCTTGATGCCACAGTATGAGCAAGGCATGTGGGTGCCTCTCAAACTAACCTGTGAAGGCCACAGGCTATTGCAAAATTCTCAAGAACTGGTGAAGCTTTAAGACACTTCTTTCGACGATGGATTACATATCCTTAAAACTTTCCCAGTGAAACTTAGCCTAGCAGCTGCTTTCCCTGTAATTACTTTTAAGATTTTAGGTAACTGGGGAAAGTTACTACTACATATTTTACGCTAGTTACTGTTTCCAGTTATTTGTCACAAATAACATAATGGAACAGTAATGGACCCCTTCCCCTGTTTATGCACAACACGTTACCTTTATTTACGTTCGCGTTCACCTGACAGTCCTTCCACCGATCGGTGTTGCAGTACGGTACTTCCTGCAATTCGCTGCAGGCCTCTGGAGTTGCAGCCGCCTTATGTAGGCAACCGCATCACCTACGAACAACCTCACAGAGGCTCCAGCATTGCGCACTAGTTCCTTATCACATATTGTCAACAATAACGATACTATGTCACTCCTTTGGGGTATTCCTGAAATTACCTTTACATCTGTCGGTTATATTCCGTTAAGAATAACTTGCTGAGTTTATTTGCAATGACATACTGAATCCGGTCACAAATGTGGTCCGATACTCGGTGTGCTCGTATTTTGTTCGTTATGCTACAGTGTAGAACTGTACCGAATGATTTCTGGATGTTGAATTGGACTAAAACGCAAAAGAGCAATGGAATCTTAATTTTCAAATTAGTAGAATTGAAGACATTGGAACTATAAATACATACAGTTTGTTTTAGTTTCACTAGCAGGGGTTTGCGTAGTGTTTTATATAATTTCGTTGCAGAAATCTGGGGAGGGGGTTATGTCTGCAGCATGTCTACAGTTTTCAGAAATATTTATTATATATAATTGTTTTGGCTGCTTTCGGTGGACTTATGAGAGTTTACGAGTTTCTAGTTTTCTGAGTGGTCGTCGGAACCAGTATCCTATTACGAATGCGACCTGTCAAATAATCATCTAGCGCCAATCGTGCTCACTTAGATACAGGTTCAAAAATGTGTGTGAAATCTTATGGGACTTAACTGCTAGGGTCATCAGTCCCTAAGCTTACACACTACTTAACCTAAATTATCCTAAGGACAAACACACACACCCATGCGAGAGGGAGGACTCGAACCTCCGCCGGGATCAACCGCACAGTCCATGACTGCGGCGCCTGAGACCGCTCGGCTAATCCCGCGCAGATACAAGTTCGATGAAGACTCAATAAAGTCCAACATATGTGATTAATAAAACTGCGAATAAAAAAGTATCTTGCAAAAAACAGTCTTTTACCCTGGACCAGTACATTTCTTCCAGTTTCAAATAACTATCGTTCTGAAACTACGGAGGGCAGCCACGCGCACATACATATTCTCTTTTCCGAGTGACAAATACTTACGTTTATTGCCTGAAACACTTTATCTCTATCGGAAAAAGTCATCATACCATACAGGGTAGAAAATGGAATGCATATGAGCTGTATGCAGGACACGTTTACAGCCGCGTGAGAGCCAGGATCTCAGAGGACACGAGGAGGTGTGCGTGACCTACCTGTCGCTCGCCTATTGATCCGATGATAGCCGGAGTAGGACAAGCACCGCAACACGTATACTGCCTAGTAGCACAATTTTACGTCGCCCATGGCACTTCTACGAGGGAAAGCTGAATTTTTTTCGGTCTGACACAGCAATGTCGTTCCTATGAAAGAAACTTTGCCTTTGTCTTTCAACAGTAACAAAAGTCACGTGACAACTTACACATGTACGTCTTACTTCTTACGAAGAAGTAGAAGAATTACAGAATCAGAAATAGTAAAATTCGGAAAAATGATACTTGATGCTCTTAGGAAGGATGTATGTGTCATAAGCATATTCTTAAATCTCTTAAATTTTTCTAAGGCTTTTGTTACTGTTGACTTTAATATTCTACTAAATACGCCAGATCATTAGTAATAAAAGGCACAGCTACTGAATTGTTCCTATCATACCTAGCAGACTGTGTATAAAATGTTGAGATACCCAAAATCTAAAAACGGCTACACTTTTAGTGATATACTTATTAGAACCAAAATATATTGATATATAAGTTCCTCAGGGTAGCATATAAAGATCAATACTGTTCCTGATATATGCAAATTACTTTCATAATAGCGTTAATGACGGGGAAAAGTTCTCTTTGTTGATGACAGAAATCATATAATGTTTGAGGAAACAGTGGATTCCCTGCACGGAAAGCAAATGAAATCTTCAAGGGAGTTTACAGTTGGTCAATATCTAATGAAGGCCAGTTATTCACAAAAAAAGCCATGAATTTCAGTTGAAGAGGGAAAAGACACCGTCAAACTGAGTGTAGATGGTATGTTTATAGCTAACGAAACAAACTTAAAATTTCTAGAAACGAATATTGATTCTCAGTTCAAATGGCGTGAACACACAAAATACTTACAAATAAAATGTCATATTCATGTTATGCCCCTACTGTCCTCTCAACGGAGTACTGCAACCAATGGTTTTCATTTACTTATTGTTCGTACGTACACTGAATTTTTGCCGGCCGGAGTGGCCGTGCGGTTCTAGGCGCTACAGTCTGGAGCCGGGCGACCTTTCCGGTCGCAGGTTCGAATCCTGCCTCGGGCATGGTTGTGTGTGATGTCCTTAGGCTAGTTAGGTTTAATTAGTTCTAAGTTCTAGGTGACTGATGACCTCAGAAGTTAAGTCGCATGGTGCTCAGAGCCATTTGAACTCAATTTTTACTCGTAGAATTCTTTTCTGGGAAACACAAGCTCAAAATATTGCCACGAGCTCTGGCGTGTGCAGTGTGATGCAGCAGTTAGCGTCGCTGACTGGCGTGGATGGTGGAATCTGCCAATTCAAACCTGACAACCACCAGTGATATTTTATTTAGTATTCATCATTTCTGGAAGGTTCTTGCTATATCTTTTTTTTTATAATGTTTGTATGTTCTGGAAAATTCGGTGTTTGTATGGATACAATTCAGTAATATTCGATCTTCGTACAAACAGCTGCACTCTTCGTCGATGTGGTCAGTTCTATTATGACTGTATGTTGGAAGATAAATAAGCGCGCTTTCAGTACTATGTGCTCAGCTTTACTGACGACCTTGCCTTCTGATTTGGACTTGACTGTGATTTAGACGTGACAGTATGAACAGAGCTTTCAAACTATAGAACTGGCCATAAAACAGTAACCAAAAATAGTAATCAGTTTGTGACATTCGCCTGTTTTACTACTTCGTTGATAGTCCTCGGTGTCGTAGTACTGCGTTATTATACTGGCTGAAAAATGAGGTGTGGAAGTTCAACACTAACTACAGTAAATTATGTAGCTGACAGTCGCACAGCTGCGTTTCACAGTTTACTTTCACTGTTCACCCCCCCCCCCCCCCCATATTACAAAGTTAAATGGCCAGTTCACTGTTGGTAAATGATAAGCCTCATTAATAGCTTGCAGGCAAACATCAGCATACTGCTGCAATAGTTGGCTGTTGACATCTGTGAGCAGTAAATACCTAACCACACAGTTCACAGTTCTTGCAGAATAATGAGATACGTGTGACACTATTTCTCAAATAAACTGAACAGACACTGTCATTGTTTTAACACACAGCCTATTTGTGTTACACTAATTTCACTGTTAAGTTAATGCATTATTGTTACTCTAACTGATACAGACTTCCCGTCTGAAAATCGGCCGTGGACTGACTGACTCGGGACCAAAAATCGGGCCTTTATATATCCTCACAATACTAGGTACTGAACCTATACATTGTTCGATGTTTAATTGTACAGAAATTACAATTAAAACAAAACTCATTCAATTAACTGAATACATCGAAAAATTCCTCCTTTTTAATAGTTCCCTCTATCACAAAGATTAGGCCGAATTATTTGTTTAAATAATGAAATTAACAGTTATAGTTATACAAACAATACTTTTGACGAACCTGGTAATTATTTTGGAATTAATTAAGGGCTGACTTTGCTAACATGTTTTCGAATAGAGGAAAATAAATAGTTAAATAATCCTAGTAGTTCTTTTTCCAAACATTTATAATTATTACAAAATTTATATTTGTTTATAAGTCAACAATAGAATCCATGTCACGAAACAGTTACTGATTTCACCTATAACAAAAGATATTAAATAAAAATAGTGAAAATAAATTAGGAAATTGATTACATACACAAAACTAAGCACAAAGTTAGATCTGGTGCTATATTTCTTAAGACTAGCGCCAACCTCTCTCTTTTATGAAAATGCAGATTATATACTCACGTATGTTAATGGTAATTAGTCAAAAATGAAAAAATAAATTTAAGGAGGCACATGGCAAAACAAGAGAGGAAGTATAGAGATGCAAGTTTTCTTCGTCAGAAGTTGCACTGTAAAAATGTGTTGAAAACAATGGAAATTTTAACCACACTATTTGAGTACATTTACCAATTAGTTATTCACATGAGAAAAAACTTGACAAGTAATTCATAAACAACTACACTACTGACCCTGGAACGAGATCTGGGCCGCGCGGAGTGGACGCGCGGTTGAGGGAGCCACGTCATTAATCGTGCGGCCCGTCCCGCCGGAGATTCGAGTCCTCCCTCGGGCATGGGTGTGAGTGTGTGTTGTTCTTAGCATAAGCTAGTTTAAGTTGTGTGTAAGTCTAGGCACCGATGACCTCAGCAGTTTGGTCCATTAGGAATTCACGCACATCCGAACATTTTTGAACAAGATCTGGAGGAAATGTCTTTACCAAGGAAGTATAAATACAAAATTCAAAACATCATTTCCTACCAAGCGAGAAAATTATACAAAATACAGGGAGATCCAACATGTTTTCCGAAAACTGTCTTGAACAGCTAGTTCGACAGTCCACACGCAATGGAAATGTTTTGGACCTTGTAGCTATATACTGGTCTGACCTTACCGACGGTGTCATTACAGAGACATGGATTAGTGATCACGATGTCATCATAGCGACGATGGTTACTGTAGTTAATAAATCAATCATGAAGGCTAGAAGAGTATTTTTGGTAGAAAGAGTAGATAAACAGTTGCTAGTATCGCATTTAGACAATGAATAGAGATCATTTAGTTCCAGTATAATGGAAGAAGACAAATTATGTGCAAAGGTTCAACAGGTCGTAAATCGCGACCTGGAGAAGTATCTACCCAGTAAGCGGATTAAGGACGGAAAAAACCCACCGTGGTTTAATAAAAAAAAAAATCTGAAAACGATGAGGAAGCAAATACTGTTGTACTCTCAGTTCAAAGTTACGACAGGCAAAAGAGTAAAGATTCGTACGTCTGTAAAAAAATGCACGAAGCTTACAACTAATATCACTGTTACCCGTTAACAAAGGATCTAGCCGAGAACTAGAGAAAATTATGGTCCTACGTAAAATCACTAAGCGGGTCGAAAGCTTGTATCCAGTCACCCATTGACCGAACTGGTGTGGCAATAGAAGATAACGAAAGAAACGCAGCAATTTTAAATTTAGCGTTTAAGAAACCGTATGAAGGGCATGCTAATAGGCTTCCCTCCCATAGAAAAGCAGCTGAAAGAGCTGAAAACAAATAACTTAAAAACAAACAAGTTACATGGGGATAGCCCTCAGTCTCCTTAGAGAATGGCTGAAACGTCCGAAGGTGTCAGCAGCGACGAATGTTGTCAAGAACGTTATCATGCTGTTCTTTACACTGCGAACTATCGTTTTCGACCGCAAATTATGTAGCAATCAACGCTCCAAGGAAATTCGTGGTTTTATTGACGCGCTATATGCCATCCCCTGAGGCCTTTTCGCATAGATTCTGAGTGGAGGTGTGTCTGAAATGTTTTCTTCGGCCACCTACATGAAAACTGTATGATTTCAATATTGAGCGTCGCGTTTCTGACTTCCATCAAGGCGTTAAAAGAAGTGGTGGAATGTGGGTGACAGGAGTGGGGGTGACGACCTTTCCCTTGTGTGAACAGGTCCGCGGTGGCGTTGGGCAGAATTGTGGCCAAATTTGGTGACAACAGGACATCGCTAACCCGCCTTACACGACACATCAACTTTTGCGTCTGAACTTTGTTACGCATGTGTCGACAGCTTGCTGTTTGAAGCGTCATCGAAACCGAGGGTGACTTCACAGCGTGTCATGGTTTTACACCGTTACAGAGGAGGATTGCACGCACCTTTGAGCCAAATTTTAAATTTCTACGTCGCAATGGAAGACAATCACGGGATTTCAAAAAAGTGATCCTTTCTTTGCATTGCACAGTGTAGGTGGATATACAGGGTGTCCCAAAAGCCACCGACTGACTTTAGAGACATGTTCCTTACACCAGAGCAAGACAAAAGATCTAGTAAACAAGGGCTGTAAAACGCGCACCTGAAGAGATATGAGCAGTTGTTCAGTAGAAGATAAGTGTTTCACACTAGTGAAGATGAAAAAGTGCCATAGTTCTTGAATTACGCATTTTAACCCCCACGTTTACTAGCCATGGACAGCAAAGACCTTGCAGTAAAACGGATCTGTTGATTGACTTGAAGACGAAAAAATGCTTGTACCTCTTAAAGTATGCATTTCAGAGTCCATCTTTACTAGGTAGTTTTTACTTATTTTAGTGTTTTTTGACACCCCTTATATAGGATGAACATTAATCAAACCGACAAACTTTAGGGACGTATGCCTGACTGAAAATGGAGGAAAAAAGGAACATGTGTCTGGAAATGGACGGCGTGCATGCAGCGACAACAAATCGTTCCGATACACAGTACATAGCTACATCGCATGCGCGGCACAACAGATGTAATGGGTGGCCTCCATGGGATTGCAGGTGATGCAGATAGCAGCATTTGTCATGCAGAATACATACACTACTGGCCATTAAAATCGCTAAACCACGAAGATGTCGTGCTACAGACGCGAAATTTAACCGACAGGAAGAAGATGCTGTGATATCCAAATGATTAGCTTTTCAGAACATTCCCACAAGTTTGGCGCCGGTGGCGACACCTACAACGTGCTGGCATGAGGAAAGTTTCCAACCGATTTCTCATACACAAACAGCAGTTGACCGGCGTTGCCTGGTGAAACGTTGTTGTGATGCGTCCTGTAAGGAGGTGAAATGTGTACCATCACGTTTCCGACTTTGATAATGGTCGGATTGTAGCCAATCGCGATTGCGGTTTACTGTATCGCGACATTGCTGCTACCGTTGGTCGAGATCCAATGACTGTTAGCAGAATATGGACTCGATGGGTTCAGGAGGGTAATACGGAACGCCGTGCTGGATTCCAACGGCCTCGTATCACTAGCAGTCGAGATGACAGGCATCTTATCCGCATGGCTGTAGCGGATTGTGCAGCCACGTCTCGATTCCTGAGTCAACAGATGGGGACGTTTGCAAGACAACAACCATCTGCACGAACAGATCGACGACGTTTGCAGCAGCATGGACTATCAGCTCGGAGACCATGGCTGCGGTTACCCTTCACGCTGCATCACAGACAGGAGCGCCGGCCTTGGTGGCCAAGTGATTCTAGGCGCTTCAGTCCGGAACCGCGCAACCGCTACGTAGCAGGTCCGAATCCTGCTTCGGGCATGGATGTGTGTGATGTCCTTAGTTTTGTTAGGTTTAAGTAGTTCTAAGTTCTAGGGGACTGATGACCTCAGATGTTAAATCCCATAGTGCTCAGAGCCATTTGAACCATTTGAACAGACAGGAGCGCCTGCGATAGTGTACTCAACGACGAACCTGGGTGCACGAATGGCAAAACGTCATTTTTTCGGATGAATCCAGGTTCTGTTTACATCATCATGATGGTCGCATCCGTGTTTGGCGACATCGATGTGAACGCACATTGGAAGCGTATATTCGTCATCGTCATACTGGCGTATCACCCGGCTTGATGGTATGGGGTGCGAGTGGTTACACGTCTCGGTCACCTCTTGTTCGCATTGTCGACACTTTGAACAGTGGACGTTACATTTCAGATGTGTTACGACCCGTGGCTCTACCCTTCATTCGATCCCTGCGAAACCCTACATTTCAGCAGGATAATGCACGGGTCCTGTACGGGCCTTTCTGGATACAGAAAATGTTCGACTGCTGCCCTGGCCAGCACACTCTTCAGATCTCTCACCAACTGAAAACGTCTGGTAAATGGTGGCCGAGCAACTGGCTCGTCACAATACGCCAGTCACTACTCTTGATGAACTGTGGTATCGTGTTGAAGTTGCATGGGCAGCTGTACCTGTATATATCATATATATTTGTCCAATGAATACCCGTTTATGATCTGCATATCTTCTTGGTGTAGCAATTTTAATGGCCAGTAGTGTATAATTGTACTTTGCCTTACACCATGTCGGTGGGCCTCTTGCCTGGAGCTTGTAATACGGTTCGTTTCAATATCCTGTAGAGCCTGGTCCTCTAAATCTGGCGTACGCACAGTCCGCCGCCTCCCTGCACATTCGTCTGTCTGAAAGGACCCATGATCACACAAACGCCAAAAAAGGGCTTGAAATGCTTTATGATGCGGTTGGTGCCGTGAGGGTACTTGTTTTGGTACAGCTCTGCCGCCTCTCGACCGCTTCCGTCTGCTTGGTCGTTCACAAACACCACCTTGGCTAGTTCTTGACATCAGTACCAAACCATTCTGCTGCTTTCAGTACAGTGCGTAAGTCACACAGCCTGCACCACAAAAGGAACATATGGCTCGTGGTCAGAAGAATTGTCATTCCTAAGCTCCATGTGCCGTGGCAGTGATGC
Organism: Schistocerca cancellata; assembly: GCF_023864275.1. NCBI lineage: Eukaryota > Metazoa > Arthropoda > Insecta > Orthoptera > Acrididae > Schistocerca > Schistocerca cancellata. Next base: position 234,036,516 of record NC_064629.1, on the reverse strand, counting down.
ATTCCCGGACACATGTTCATAAGATAATTAATCGAAACCCTCAGCTGCCGACAGGTGATATTGATATACCTCGATGGGGACAGCCGAAAATGTGTGCCCCGACCGGGACTCGCTATTCATCCTTGTCGTCGGTGGCTCAGACGGATAGAGCGTCTGGCATGTGAGCAGGAGATCCAGTGTGCGAGTCCCGGTCGGGGCACACATTTTCAGCTGTCCCCATCGAGGTATATCAACAACACCTGTCAGCAGCTAAGGGTTTCAATTAATTATCATTTATTCTAGAGAAGCTGCACGGTCATCAATGGTATCTGTTCTTTCGAGAACAGCTATTATCTTCATATATAGTTAAAGGCTACCCGGCCATTGACCTTCGTCTCTGCGAATGCGCACAGGTTACCCGAACTCTTACGGGAATCGTCACCTTAGTGGGTGAGAGTAATGATTGGATGGGCAAATATCTATTAGGTACATTACGTATGTAGATGGTGGACAGCTGGGAATGTGGGTCTCACGGGAAGCGTGCAAAGGATAAGCCCCTGCAGTCGCGCTATTCATCTGTGTCCTCGGTGGCTCAGATGGTCGTACTCGCTTCGGTGGTACGTATACTAAAATTGGAACGATACAGACAAGATTAGCATAGCCCTGCGCGCGTAAGGATGACACGCAAAAACGTCGGCACGGTAGCTCAGCGTGTTCGGTCAGAGGGATAGCTGCCCTCTGTAATAAAAAAACTGAGTCAACGGCTCAACACTGAACTTAAACGGATGTCATGGGACATCCGCACCGAACAAATTCAGTGTCTCCCAGGGCATTGCATCCGCGTGGCGAATCCGTGTGAATCGAGTTCGTCTATATCACTCGCTATGCGCGCGCACGCGGAATCACGCGACTGGCAGTTCACTCACTTGGTATCATGTGATGCTCACTCACCGAGTGCTGGGCAACAGTCCTGTGGCCTTGCCACAGGGGAACGGAAACATGGATTATACACAGCTTCACTACAATGTAGCAGCGTTAATGGAACCGGCAGGCAAACGAATGCATTTGGAATTATAATTACTTTCCAGTTGTCGATTTTCCATGTGTTCTATGGAGGATGTGTGTGCTGTATACTTGAGATACACGAAGTGTTACTATAGTATACGAAAATTAAATTGATAATCGAATATTGAGTGTTACAGAAGGTCATAGTTTTAGGTGTGGAATTTTGTATTTGTGTGAAAGAATAGCTGATGAAATAATGCTCGCTTTCAGTCAGCTCCTAAAATTGCAGTGACACTGAGACATATTTTAAACAGAACAAATTAAAAAGACTTATGTTGAAGAGCGTGACAACAGACTATAATTGTCCAGCTACAGCATCAGTCCTGCTACACCATCTGATTTCGTGAGTAAATAAAGCAAATGAACTAAGATGAATCGTTTCAGTTGACATTAAAAACAAAAAGAGAAAGGAAGCGTGAGTTACATTGGTGAGAAGACGTGGATAACATTTGAATAAATTTCTGTCTTGGTCATTATTCGAATATGTGTATCATTCAAACAAATTTATTCCGAGATAAACTATTTGTATCTTAAATAACGAATTACTTGTAATGCCACCGTATATTCTTTGTTTGCTTCTTGTATAGAATTACACTGCTGGCCATTAAACTTGCTACACCAATAAGAAATGCAGATGATAAACGGGTATTCATTGAACAAATATATTATACTAGAACCGACATGTGATTACATTTTCACGCAATTTGGGTGCATAGATCCTGAGAAATCAGTACCCAGAACAACCACCTCTGGCCATAATAACGGCCTTGATACGCCTGGGCATTGAATCAAACAGAGCTTGGATGTCGAGTACAGGTACAGCTGCCCATGCAGCTTCAGCACGATATCACAGTTCATCAAGAGTAGTGACTGGCGTATTGCGACGAGCCAGTTGCTCGGCCACCATTGACCAGACGTTTTGAATTGGTGAGAGATCTGGAGAATGTGCTGGCCAGGGCAGCAGTCGAACATTTTCTGTATCCAGAAAGGCCCGTACAGGACCTGCAACATGTGGTCGTGCATTATCCTGCTGAAATGTAGGATTTCGCAGGGATCGAATGAAGGGTAGAGCCACGGGTCGTAACACATCTGAAATGTAACGTTCGCTGTTCAAAGTGACGTCAATGCGAACAAGAGGTGACCGAAATGTGTAACCAATGGCACCCCATACCATCACGCCGGGTGATACACCAGTATGGCGATGATGAATACACGCTTCCAATGTGCGTTCACCGCGGTGTCGCCAAATACGGATGCGACCATCATGATGTTGTAAACAGAACCTGGATTCATCCGAAAAAAATGACGTTTTGAAATTCGTGCACCCAGGTTCGTCGTTGAGTACACCATCGCAGGCGCTCCTGTCTGTGATGCAGCGTCAAGGGTAACCGCATCCACGGTCTCCGAACTGATAGTCCATGCTGCTGCAAACGTCGTCGAACTGTTCGTGCAGACGGTTGTTGTCTTGCAGACGTCCCCATCTGCGGATAAGATGCGTTTCATCTCAACTGTTAGTGATACGAGGCCGTTGGGATCCAGCACGGCGTTCCGTATTACCCTCCTGAACCCACCGACTCCATATTCTATTCTGTCCGCCGCTTGTGGTCTCGCGGTAGCGTTCTCGCTTCCCGAGCACGGGGTCCCGGGTTCGATTCCCGGCGGGGTCAGGGATTTTCACCTGCCTCGAGATGACTGGGTGTTTGTGTTGTCCTCATCATTTCATCATCATCCAGGAAAGTGGCGAAATTGGACTGAGCAAAGATTGGGTAATTGTTCGGGCGCTGATAACCACGCAGTTGAGCGCCCCACAAACCAAACATCATCATCATCATCCGACTCCATATTCTGCTAACAGTCATTGGATCTCGACCAAGGCGAGCAGCAATGTCGCGATACGATAAACCGCAATCGCGATAGGCTACAATCCGACCTTTATCAAAGTCGGAAACGTGATGGTACGCATTTCTCCTCCTTACACGAGACATCACAACAACGTTTCACCAGGCAACGATGGTCGACAACTGTTTGTGTATGAGAAATCGGTTGGAAACTTTCTTCATGTCAGCACGTTGGAGGTGTCGCCACCGGCGCCAACCTTGTGTGAATGCTCTGAAAATCTAATCATTTGCATGTCACAGCATCTTCTTCCTGTCGGTTAAATTTCGCGTCTGTAGCACGTCATCTTCGTGGTGTAGCAATTTTAATGGCCAGTAGTGTATGTATTTGTTCCCTTGCCTCAGCGCAGTTTCTGTTCGATAAATAACTTATTAATGGTTTGCGTAGAAATATGTCTTTGTGGCTCAATGGCTTTAATTCCAGAACAGAAAACTAAAGTTTTGGGTTTTGTTCCGTGGTTAGTCCTACGATTTCCTGTGTTACTTATCGCTTGTTTCACCCATAAGAATGGCAATAACGTCAAGTTAATTTGCTGCGTGTTTCGGAGTACATTCTGAAATTCAGAGGCCCCTCTTATTGGCTGTGTATGTCTGTTCGGATGTGGGAGGAAGTCGAGGGCACACCACTATACATGGTAAAGCGCTACAGTGCTTAAACCTGCCTTCTAATTGAGAACAGCTTCACTTTATTTACAATATAACAAACGGAACATTAAACTACAGCATTAGCAGTTAGAGCTGTAATGCACTAGGCAGCCTGGCTAAGGCTGTCGCAATGTTGAGCAGTCAGCTGACGGCCAGTTGTGACCGATCAGCCGAGAAAGATGGGCGTGGAATATGTAATGTTATGCCTTTTTTCTCACAATAAAGGCAAAACCACGTTATTTAGAATCAACATTTTTGGAATTTGGCTATTAACAGCCTTCAAGTAATGTATAAAATGCTTGTTTGACCACCAACTGCTTTTTTATTTAAAACCCAAGCATCGACCGGTTTCCGTCACAGGCCGTCTTCACGAATTAGGGTTAATACAGTTTAAGCCACAACATCACATCTGTCATTACTTAAATAACGGTCGCGCCTCATATGTACAACATGTCATGAATTATAGCATACTACAGAGGCAATGGCAAGGAAATCGTTTCTGAAGAAGAGAAATTTATTAACATCGAGTATAGATTTAAGTGTCAGGAAGTCGTTTCTGAAAGTATTCCTATGGAGTGTAGCCATGTATGGAAGTGAAACATGGACGATAACTAGTATGGACAAGAAGAGAATAGAAGCTTTCGAAATGTGGAGCTACAGAAGAATGCTGAAGATAAGGTGGGTAGATCACGTAACTAATGAGGAGGTATTGAATAGGATTGGGGAGAAGAGAAGTTTGTGGCACAACTTGACTAGAAGACGGGATCGGTTGGTAGGACATGTTTTGAGGCATCAAGGGATCACAAATTTAGCATTGGAGGGCAGCGTGGAGGGTAAAAATCGTAGAGGGAGACCAAGAGATGAATACACTAAGCAGATTCAGAAGGATGTAGGTTGCAGTAGGTACTGGGAGATGAAGAAGCGTGCAGAGGATAGAGTAGCATGGAGAGCTGCATCAAACCAGTCTCAGGACTGAAGACCAGAACAACAACAACAGAGGACTTTTAAAGGCAAACGTACTAATGACATGCGAAACGACGCAGAATAATTCACTTCATACCATCCGAGATGGCAGCTCAGGGACCACGATATCTGCCATGAAACTCCATTATCGCCTGAAGGAGTCCTTTTGGAACGACAACACATGACGCCACGTGTAGCCGGCAGAACAGGAGAGGCATTAGATCCAACGTTTCTCCGTGGTCATGTCACGAAAGAATATTCATTTTAAATCCTTGCAATGGGCACTCTGATTGGCTCACAATAATTATTTCTGTAAAATGCGTCCTTGCTAGTATGTGCCTAAATGTAAGCTTATATATAGGCCAGGGTCAGAAACTTGTCATGGAGCGGGGGAGATTTTCTGTATTCCTCCCCCCACACCAGACCATCTTTGTTTAACCATGACAAAATCTGGGAGAGCAGGAGTGTGTCCCCCTTATTTACAAAACTATTACACTACTGGCCATTAAAATTGCTACACCAAGAAGATATGCAGATGTTAAACGTGTATTCATTGGACAAATATATTATACTAGAACTGACATCTGATTACATTTTTACGCAATTAGGGTGCATAGATCCTGAGAAATCAGTACTCAGAACAACCACCTCTGGCCGTAATAACGGCCTTGATACCCCTGGGCATTGAGTCAAACAGAGCTTGGATCGCGTGTCCAGGAACAGCTGCCCATGCAGCTTCAATACGATACCACAGTTCATCAAGAGTAGTGACTGGCATATTGTGACGAGCCAATTGCTCGGCCACCATTGACCAGACGTTTCCAGTTGGTGAGAGATCTGGAGAATGTGCTGGCCAGGGCACCAGAAGAACACTTTCTCTATCCAGAAAGGCCCGTACAGGAGCTGCTACAAGCGGTCGTGCATTATCCTGCTCAAATGTAGGGTTTCGCAGGGATCGAATGAAGGGTAGAGCCACGGGTCGTAACGCATCTGAAATGTAACGTCCACTGTTCAAAGTGACGTCAATGCGAACAAGAGGTGACCGAAACGTGTAACCAATGGCAGCCCATACCATCACGCCGAGTGATACGCCAGTATGGCGATGACGAATACACGCTTCCAATGTGCGTTCACCGCGATGTCGCCAAACACGGATGCGACCATCACGATGTTGTGAACAGAACCTGGTTTCATCCGAAAAAAAAATGACGTTTTGCAATTCGTGCACCCAGGTTTGTCGTTGAGTACACCATCGGAGGCGCTCCTGTCTGTGATGCAGCGTCAAGGGTAACCGCATCCACGGTCTCCGAAATGATAGTCCATCCTGCTGCAAACGTCATCGAACTGTTCGTGCAGATGATTGTTGTCTTGCATTTCCCCTCCTTACCCGAGGCATCACAACAACGTTCACCAGGGATCGAGACGTGCCTGCACGATCCGTTATAGCCATGCGGATAAGATGCCTGTCATCTCGACTGCTAGTGATACGAGGCCGTTGGGATCCAGCACGGCGTTCCGTATTACCCTCCTGAAACCACCGATTCCATATTCTGTTTACAGTTATTGGATCTCGACCAACGCAAGCAGCAATGTCGCGATACGAAAACCGAAATCGCGATAGGCTACAATCCGACCTTTATCAAAGTCGGAAACGTGATGGTACGCATTTCCCCTCCTTACCCGAGGCGTCACAACAACGTTCACCAGGCAATGCCGGTCAACTGCTGTTTGTGTATGAGAAATCGGTTGGAAACTTTCCTCATGTCAGCACGTTGTAGATGTCGCCACCGGCGCCAACCTTGTGTGAATGCTCTGAAAAGCTAATCAATTACATATCACAGCATCTTCTTCCTGTCGGTTAAATTTCGCGTCTGTAGTACGTCATCTTCGTGGTGTAGCAATTTTAATGGCCAGTTGTGTATTAATTGTAACTCGCTTGGACGCCTCGCTGGTACTGCCTAGCGAGATTCCTGCACTAGCACAAACAGCCAAGTTTCAGAGAGTTGAGTGAAAACACAATTGCTGCCAGGAGTGTGATGAATAAACACAGTTGTTGCTAGGAGATCGATGAGTAAAGATTTTCTGCCGAAGCATCATACAGAAGGATGTCTCCATACTAGAACTAAGTACAGAGTTTGAGCTAGACTCAGAATTTCGAGCCGTTACTGCTGCCATCTCCCACATTTACAAGGTATAGGAGGGGTAATAATGAGCCAGAGATGCAATTACCAAATCGAGGGGGATGCGAGGCTCGTTAGCTTTCATCAGGGCTTAACTACCCAGTTTCGACGTTGATAGTCAGGTAATTGCTTCCATCATGCTCTTTGGTGATTCTGCTGGTGCTCACTCTTACTTTTACATGTTCTTTCTTTAAATCCATAACCATTCTTGCAGTCGTTAGCCGTATCTGCTGTTTATTCTTATGATTATGCTTTTATTGTATTCACCCATGCCGAGGTTAGATTTCATAATTCCAATCGCTTGTGCATTTATTAAATGTTCACATACATATCTCAGTGGGTAATTCATATATTTCATAGTAATAAACGAAATTGTTACGGTAACTGCTTGTTTCTGTTATAGACAGATAAGCCCATTCATTGATATGTCAATATAATTAACGCTTGATTGGGACACTTATGCTAGTTTGCCTTCAATATGATATTTCTCCTGCATGACATTGCTTTAAAAAAAATATTAAAAAAATATAAAGAAAATAAACGATTGCATGATCTTACGGGGAGCCTTCCTTCTCTGTAGTTTACGAGGGATCGGCCTTATAGCATCTTACGGGTATAGTAAACAGCTCGAATGGCCCCTCGATAGGTTGTTCGTGACTCCTGTCCAGGATTAATTTCCGAAATCCCGCAATCTTTTGATTGGAGTAATCAAATTTTTTATTGGTCGAATTTTAACTCGAAAAGTAAATATGACCATCTTAATAGTAAAAAAACCTCAAAGATTTCAAATAATGGTAAGCTGCTAATTATTTTTTGAGGCGTGTAAGTTAGAAATTTTATTATTGGGGGAAGTGTTTGAATTTTTGTGTCAATGTTTGGTTATGCCTAGGTTAACCTGTGCTTGTGCACATAGTTCAGAGAAAATGAGTACCACTGATAAGAAAGAAGCGAGTCAATCTGTGTATGTAAAACACGAACTTAACATGGAAATCAAACAAGGTATTTCCGCCGAGTCACGTGTGCAGAAGTAGATTCAAAAGTATACCTCTGAACATCAGCTATTTATAGCGGCACAGCTCCACTCATTATTTTTTTTTTCTTTTTCATTTTGTTCGGTATTGTTCGTTGCGTTTGGTCTGGGCGGACGTCGCAAGACATCCGTTCAAGTTGATCGTGGATTCCTTTACTCAGTTTTTTATTACAGAGGGCGAGCAGCTCTCTGACCGAACACGCTAAGTTACCGTGCCGGCATGATGATGAAGGACAACACAACACCCAGTACCCGAGCGGAGAAAATCTCCAACCCGGTCGTGAATCATACCGGTACCGCCAGTAGTCAGTGGAGAGCACGATGGCGCAGTGTAAACCCTTGTGGGCGAGCGGTTGAGGCAAATGTCTCGGCCGCGCTGGAGTATGTTCGATCGCCGTCTAGCAGAGTTCGCCCCGTCGGCAACCCCATCGTTCACTCCACTCAGGACGAACACCGCAAAGCCAGGAGGACCATCGACGTTGACCAGCCTGGCTATGGACATGAGAGGCAAGGACAGACGACCAGGAAAATGTCGACTCCAAGGGAAGGACATCCACAGGTGCCATACGAAAACAGAAGATTGTCGAACATGCGTCTAAACCGTATGAAGACGTCAGCTCCACCACTCACCCAGAGAAACAGAAAGAGATCTACGAGGGAATACTACATATCATCCAACAAGCAAGACAAGACACTGAGAATCCAGCTTCTATCAGCACTCCACCAGAGAGTCAGAAGAGGAACAACAACGCCACAACAGCGACGACGAAGCCACCATGGAGCAAGATTACTCAGGAGAAGGAGATACATCTTCGAATCATGATAAGGAGTGTTTTAGAACAGTGAACTACAAACGAAGACAGATTAACTGTACACTCGTAGTGAACTTTAAAACCCGTGGGAAACGCGGACGCAAGGAATACAGACGACAAAAACCACTGCGTGACAATAGCGCCACAAGAGAAAACACCGCCAAACGACGAGGTCGAAGAAAAACAGTAACCGAAACAAGATGATGAACGGCAACGTGACCGCAATATGATCTGCGGTACAAAACCTGACGTTATAATTACACACAATGAGCATCTGACTCAGACTGAACAGATCCACTTTCTAGCTAGCTGTTCAGCTGTTGTGGAAACACCATGTTCAGGATCTTGTTCAAAGACTGAGTGCTGCCATTTTTGCTATGAGAACCGAGATTTTCCCCCCAAATTGCCGAGAAATACCTTAAAGACGAAGTGACGGACAAGACCACAACGACGTCCACTAAGGCATAATACGAAAAATTGGTTCAGTAGGGACAGTTGAACCGTCAACAAGACTCAAGTACATAGTTCCCAAGTCAATACTGTTCGACCCTCCATAAACCAAGTCATTTAAGACGTAAAGAGATTATCGATCCTACAAATCCGCCCATCCGAAAATAAAACAAAATCAAACAGCAACAGGCTCACTGACCCAAGTGGAAGCCCAAATCCTGGTGACTGAAGCAATAAATAAAATGTGCAGACTTTTACCATGCTCTACAGAAGTACAAATGACGATAGGTGATCAGACTTCAGGCAACATCATACACAAAAAAAAAAAAAAATCGGTAGTTCTCCGCCGACACTCTGGGCCAATTTATGTGGCGACTAATATTAGCCCTCCAATCAGAGCCCGATTGGAGACACCGCAGCGAGACTTCAGACCTGTCCAACGACACCTCGGAGAATTATCTTCGGCCAGCTGCTGCCGAGTACACTCTCTTTCCTTCCAATGAGAAACTTGTCTTGGAGTAGTCTTTACGCCCCTTCATCTTAATTAACTTTGATGTTTTGTAGGCGAATGCCTGATCGATTTCTGTGAGAGTTTTTACTAAGTTTGTGAAAAGTTTTCTGTTTAGCTAATATACTGTTATGTTGTAATAAACCTGCCTCTTGTTGATTTTGAACGCGTTGTTTCTCAGAAACCTCTCTACTTGAGACATAGCAAACAGCATAAAAGAAAGAAAGAATTTTTCGAAACGACCACTTCAAGGAACATAGTGACATTTTAAGAGATAAGAGCAGCAATTAATAAGTTATAAACAAGGGTGTGTTGAACAGATGGACAAATTAAACAAAAAGACCGGGCTGTGCGGCTGGTCCCGGCGGAGGTTCGAGTCCTCCCTCGGGCATGGGTGTGTGTGTTCGTCCTTAGGATAATTTAGGTTAAGTAGTGTGTAAGCTTAGGGACTGATGACCTTCGCAATTAAGTCCCATAAGATTTCACAAACATTTGAACATTTTTTTTTAAAAAGACCGGGGAAGAAGTTAAGATAGCCGAAGAGAAAACGGAAAAGATCATCGAGGAACATATCAGTAATTTCGGAGATAAATTAGGCATGGAAACTCAGAAAGTGAAGGGCGCTACCGGTGAATTACGAAACGAAGTTGGTGTCGTTATAGAATGGAAAGATGGACTCATGGCTGGCGTATCTCAAGTCAAGAAACAGATAGAGGAATTCTCATTACGTAACTTTGTAGGTTTTGATAGTGGAGTCCCAGTAAACCTAAAAGAGCAAGAAGAAATATATGTTTCAATTTACAGAAATGCAAGCGGACATCCACCCGCGCAATCATGAGGCGCTGGTGGAATTGTTTAAGGAGCAACAACGTAATAATGGGTCAGCAAACGGTATTCAGATTGACGAGACGTTAATGAGTGAAGAGGTAGAGAGAGAGTGGTGGAGCACTTGCCCGCGAAAGGCAAAGGTCCCGAGTTCGAATCTCGGTCGGGCACACAGTTTTAATCTGCCAGGAAGTTTCAATGAGTGAAGAGAATAGACAGAAGGAAAAGGAGGAACTGTATGCAACAGCACCCAGACTCCGTTGTATGCTGTATACGCAGCAATCCCACACCATCACGTATTGATGTACAATCAGTTATGATGGTAGGAATAAATTATCAGGACGTCGACGAAGATGAAAAAAACATGTTGTTTCTGTTCAGAAGTATGAACTGTTTGCGGACATATCAAACAGTTTGGAACCCAAAATCTGGGTCGAACATTTCCAGGACAGACTTCCAAGGTCATTGCCAGCCGATTATAATATCAATTTTATTTGTGCACATGTGCAAGAAGAGCAACCACAATAGTGCAAGTGAGTACAGAAAAGTGCCCGACTTGTGACGATTTTAAACAGATGTTTTTGCACATGATAGACGAAATATCTAGTTAGCAATGACTGAACAAATGTTCAAATGTGTGTAAATTCCTAAGGGACCAAACTGCTAAGGTCGTCGGTCCCTAGACTTACACACTACTTAAACTACCTTATGCTAAGAACATCACACAAACTTATGCCCGAAGGAGGACTCGAACCTCCGGCGGGAGGGACCACACAGTCAGTGACATGGCGCCTCTAACCGCGCGGCCACTCCGCGCTGCGCTGTGGGGAGTGCTGTGCTTGCATCTGCCCCTTCCGTTGCCTGACGGCCGATTCGTCCCCTTTCCCGAGGAAGCATCGTTGTTGCCGGTAACAAGTGCAGCAACATGACGCCCCACGTCACCCCGGTTCTAATTCCTTAGGTGGCGAGACAGAGCCTACGGCTGCGTTTCTCTCTGGTGTTTCTGGTATTCTTACGATGGCTTTGCACGCGATGTTTGTTCTTCCGCCGCAGCTGTTAACCTGAGCTGTCTTCGCTGCTTTGCTTCTCGATCTTCTGCTGCAAACTCTCGTAGTGGAGTAGCCGAGGGTTCACTGGTAACGTAACGCACTACCCAAGCCTTCCTTGTAATAGTGTCGACACTATTGTCCGATATCTGCTGTTCTTTCTCGCAGCGCAGTATCTCTATGACATCTAGTCTTCCGTGCCGAATCAATTGCTGCCGATCAGTATCAGCAACATCGGCGTACAGCAGACGTCCCCAGATAGACGTTCTCGCCTACCTTCTTCATCCCAGGCACAACTGGAAGATGACAGTAGGAGGGGTAGGGTCCCGTGGCCAGTCACGAAGTATGTTGGGCCTTTTGAGGGATACAGGTGCCTCATTCCCAGTTACCGTTGTGTATTTGGCAGAAAACCGTAGGTACACATCGCTGTTTAGGGACCATGCTGTCGTTTCTGTCATGGGTGGCGGTTCAAAAATGGTTTAAATGGCTCTGAGCACTATGGGACTTAACATCTGAGGTTATCACTCCCCTACAACTTAGAACTACTTAAACCTAACTAACCTAAGGACATCACACACATCCATGCCCGAGGCAGGATTCGAACCTGCGACCGTAGCGGTCGAGCGGTTCCAGAGTAGCCGGCCAGAGTGGCCGAGCGGTTCTAGGCGCTACAGTCTGGAACCGCGCAACCGCTACGGTCGCAGGTTCGAATCCTGCCTCGGGCATGGATCTGTGTGATGTCCTTAGGTTAGTTAGGTTTAAGTAGTTCTAAGTTCTAGGGTACTGATGACCTCAGAAGTTGTCCCATAGTGCTCAGAGCCATTTGAACCATCTACTAAGACGACGTTACCGCTTCGAGTTAAGAAAGTTACGGAAATAGTTATCGGACAACTGAATCACCTGACGTACTCGTACATTGGCCAGTATGGATTGACGCTTTACGGAAAACAGCTGTCAAAAGCTTTTGTTTGTCTCCAAGACGTCAGTGGCATATTTGGTTCTCGAGTCCAACAAGATGTAAACCAATTAATGGAACTGAATCAGAATGTGTGCACAACAGTCACAAGATCAGGAGAGCACATAAAAGAAAGCTATCATCAGTTTCTACACAAAGGTTTTCGGCGATTCGTAAAAGTTCAGTGATGTAGTTAAAGTACACGCCTTGATTCATAATCAATTACAGACTCAGGTTTTCGAGACAATGCTGTGATATGCGTCGTTTCCCGCTAATTTATTGTCAGATGATGAGATATTTAGTAAAGTTAAAGAGGTTGCTTTTCCAAACGATACTCATCCCAAAAAATGTGGCTGTGGCATACTGTACGAGTCTTCGTATGTTGCTCGTGGTGCTCCTAAACTTTTGTTTGTGTGTTTTTATGATTGATGTTACTCTGTGGAATGCATTCGTTCTCTTGAAATATAAAACTACAAATAGTAGAATTTTTATACACTCAATTTACAATTACTAATAGTTATATAAGATCTTATAAGATTTATGGCAGTAAAATTTGTTTTATTAATATCTTAAATGCTTCATCTTTGTTCAATATTTCCACTTTACTTCACGATGTCATAAAAATATTAATGTCACATACTTCCGCGACAATAAAGGAAAGGAAGTATCAGAACATGAGGCGCATAAATTGGAATTCGATACTGCAGTGCCTGTGTTATTCCGAATTAAGACGCTAAGTTCCTTCGGACATGCATGCATGCATTCATGGCCGAGCAACAGGCACTGCGGCGACTACAGCTGTTATGAAATACGAGGGTTGCCCAGAAAGTAATGCACCGCATTTTTGTTCTCAGCCGAAAACACAGCTACGAATGCGGAACGTTATGTATGTATTATTTGAAGTTTCCTGAGCGAAAACTTTCCGTCACTTCCGACAGATAACGTAGCTGCAGGACAGGTTCAAAATGGCGTCTGTAAGTGATGTACCGGGTGTCAAAAAGTCAGTATAAATTTGAAAACTGAATAAATCACATAATAATATAAATAGAGAGGTACAAATTGACACACATGCTTGGAATGACATGGGGTTTTATTAGAACCAAAAAACTACAAAAACCAAAAAATGCCCGTCAGATGGCGCTACATCTGATCAGAATAACAATAATTAGCATAACAAAGTATGACAAAGCAAAGATGATGTTCTTTACAGGAAATGCTCAATATGTCCACCATCATTCCTCAACAATAGCTGTAGTAGAGGAATAATGTTGTGAACAGCACTGTAAAGCATGTCCGGAGTTATGGTGAGGCATTGGCGTCGGATGTTGTCTTTCAACATCCCTAGAGATGTCCGTCGATCATGATACACTTGCGACTTCAGGTAACCCCAAAGCCAATAATCGCACGGACTGAGGTCTGGGGACCTGGGAGGCCAAGCATGACGAAAGTGGCGCCTGAGCACACGATCATTACCAAACGACGCGCGCAAGAGATCTTTCACGTGTCTAGCAATATGGGGTGGAGCGCGAAAGGTGGCTACACTGAGCCACAGCGCCAGAGATCGCGCCAGAGAGTTTTGTTCCGCCGCCTCCACTGGCAGTGATTCTTGAGAAGTTGCGGTGGCAGTTCTTGCCGAGACGTTGTTGTGGACACTTCTTGTTCAGATGTAGTGGAGAGTGCTTGTCGTGAAGTCGGAGTGGAGAGTTGTTGAGATGTGGTAGTAGTGAGTGTTTGTTCCATGTTTTATGCAGTTGTTTGATGGGAGAGATAGCAGATGTTATTCTAATGGAGATATTGTAATGATCAGAGTGCATTTCGTCAATATATATGAAGGTAACAAAACACTATTTTCTTTTTATTATTTCTGTGTCTTAAATAATGCATCATTACAGGTTCAGTCAACAAAGCATCTGGCTTGTGTTCTTGTATTAGAGTGTAATTCTGGGTTTCTTGCGCAATTATAGTATTTCTATTTTTTTTAATTACTTCAGTATAAATGATATTTAAAATTTCTTGTCTTGTTGAAGAAGAACCGTGCCAGATGTGTACGTTGAGTCTCACTCCCACACACAGAACAATTACACTTGTGCTTTGTTTTCGTAGGTTTTATAGTTGCTGGGGACTTAATTAATTAATTGTGTTAACGGAAGTTGTCTTTCATTCCTTGTTGTTATTCCATGCAGTCAGATTGCGTACAAAAACTAGTCAGGGCCATCCGTTTACGAGACTGCGTAATCGGACATACAGCGACGAAAAATAAAAATTTATTTGCATTTTTATATAATTAAGCCCCCATGCACGTGGCGACAGCTGCTTCGGATCGTCTCTTGGAATTCTTCTGACTGTAAAAATAGTAGACAGTAGTATTGTTGTAGTAATTTGTAGTTTAGTAATAGTAGTCTATTTTGCATGTGTAGATTTGGTAATTGGCATTCTTCTGATGGTATTTTTCAAAATTTAATTTTTATTGTCTTGTCTATGGGTTTGACAATTTAGGGCAATTATTTCAATTGTTCGATTAATCGTGTTTGAGGGAAACATTTCATGTAAATGGTATTGTTGGAGATAAAGAGTCATTGTGTGTAATTTTCGTACAGTGACGAGTTTTGTATATTTTGTAAATGATTACGCGATCAATGAAAAAGGCAAAAATGATGAATAGTGAGAATAACGAAATTGTTGACATGGCGAACTCGCCAACACAGGACAACAGTATGATGAATAATGGAGTTGAAAACAATTTAATATGTCGGGAAGACAGTCCGGATCCATTTCAAAATTTTTCTCAATTAGAAAATTCACAGAATACGAGATTAACGATAGAAGATTCTGAAATAGTATCGAACACAGATAGCTTTACAGCTATGACGAAGGAAACTGGTTTTGCGGGAAATGTTCGGGGTGAAAAGAATTTTGAACCATTTAATATGGAGCAGTTGATGGGTGCAATATTAAATTTGGGATCTGAATTAAAAACAGTGGCAACACGTTTAGAAACAGAGATGGGAACTTTACGATCTGAATTAAAAACTGATATGGGAACAATGGAAACACGGTTTGGATCTGAATTAAAAACAGAGATGGGGACTTTGGAAGCACGGTTAGATTCACGAATAGGGACATGTTTCAAAAATATGAAAGATGAATTAAAGAAAGAAATCAGAGAAGAAATACAACCGATTTTGAATGCTCACAATAATAGATTAATTGCAGTAGAGATTAGACAAAGGGAACAGTATAGAGAACAGGAAGAAAGAGATCGCGTGATAGTACAGAAATTTTCAGAGTTAAATTTACAACGTGCAAAAGATAAGGAAGAAATATTTGAGAGAATCGAGGAATCCGTACCAAATGACAGATTAAATAATCTAACACAACAATATGAACAGTTAACTACCAAGTGTGTCAATACTGAAACCCGAGTCTGACACTTACGGAAGACGTAAATAAACAGAAAGAACAAATAGGTGATTTATCGGAAAGAGTTGAGGAGATTTCAGACAAATTAACAAATCTTAGTTTAAATGGGGACAGAGATTCAGATGATACAGCACCATTGCCATTTGCAGAAACCGAAGAGTACCAGAACATAAATAAGCATGTTGAAAATCAGGGAAAATTTAATGAACACGTTAAAAGGGAAGTTGAGGCATTACGAAAGCAAGTCAAGCAAATTGAAGGCGAAATCGTAGGAAAAGATAGCAGAAGAAATTTAGAATCACAGGTAGCAGAGGGGTTTGAAGAAAATAATTTGTTTCATTTACGGGATGCAACAAGAGAGCGCCAGGCGCGTGAATTTAACAATAATCGTCATTGGGACAGGGACAGGCGCGGCAGGTCTTTGTCGCCACGAGGCGAAAACTTTGACTATAAACACTTTTTGACTGTTCGGAAATTTAAGATCTTCCGCAACTCTAAGAATGACATACATCCATGTGCATGGTTAGATCAATTTATGTACGCACTTCCACCAAATTGACCACTAAGTCACAAACTGGAATTTATGTGTGGATATTTAGAAAACGAACCGGCGACGCGGATGCGTGCACTCATTAGAGATTGTAATAATCTAAATGATTTCTATCATGCATTTCTATCGGCATATTGGTCCGAAAACACGAAAGATAGAGTCAAACATAGTCTGATTATGCAGCGTAATTTTAAACAGTCTGAGTTCCGCACGCCGGCAGAATATTTTGAAGACATGATTCGAAAGAATCAGTTCCTTTCCAACCCTTACAGCCCGACTGAATTAATTCGCATTTGTTTAACTAAGCTGCCACAATCCATAAGACACATTGCTTTAGCCGGAAGATGTAAAGACGACATTGAGACATTTAAGACTTTGTTGCAAGAACTTGAGTATGACAACGACGACGGGACTTCTTGTAACTTTTTCAGTAACAGTATTTACAATAGATTTTCAGAGAAAAGAGACAGTGATGGGAACGGGCGTTATATGGGTAACTTTGAGAATGACAGACGTAACAGACAGGACAATAGATACCAGCCTTATGACAATAACAGACGTTCTAACAGAAATTACACAGACAATTATAATAACGGTAATTCGTACCGGAATGATCAATCATACGGAAACAGTAATCGGTATTATCAAGACAGAAATTATTCAAACAGTAATAGAAATTCTTACTACAGAAATAATCAGGGTAGTAGATACAACAATAATTTCAGAAGTGACAGTCGAAATTACACAAGAAGTAGTTATGCAGACAGACAGGAAAACAGAAATTTTAATAACAGACACAACCAAGAATTTGTATCTAACAGACAGGAGGGACCTAATTGGCATCCTCCACGTGACAGAACTTCAGAGAGACAAGTGCAAATCGTAGAAATGGATCCGCGAAATGACGCGAATAATCAAAGACGTGACGCAAACAATCGACAATGACTTGTAGCTTCGGCTTCTGGCAGCAATATAGACGGTTCAGAAAGTAATGACACTACGACTTTACACTACGTACGCCTGTAAGACATAAGAGACATTTTGCTAGACGAAAAGGAAAATAATGTAGACGCATTTTTACATCCTGTTATTGAAGTATGTGTGGGTAAGAATAAGTTCACTGCAGTTTTAGATTCTGGGAGCCCATTGAACGTCATTAGTGAATCAGTTTTTCGTATATGTGAAAGAACTATTGCCTGTCCTGTGTTACCTATTTCTAAAACTACAATTCGAGGCGCTATTTCTGGAAAAAGTGTGGAAGTCAAACAACAGACCAACTTAAATTTCATTAGTCAAGGATACGAATTTTCAGCTAATTTTATTATTGTTCCATTACTCAACACACAAATTATAATAGGTATGGAGTTTCTTAACGCACATAAAGCGATTTTGAACTTTAAAGAAGGAAGTGTGAATTTGACTGTTGCCGGAATGCCGAAAAGTTTGAAATTTTTCGAGTGTTTAACAAGATCTGAGTCAGATACAAAAAGTTTAAGGTTTCTTACTTCTGATGTTTTCGTTGAGCATTATGACGACAGTGTGTTTATGACAATAGATACAGAGACGCGATGGATGATATAATTAATAGCGAAGAATTAATTAATGAAAAGGTTAAGAAAGCTGAAGTGCCAGATGACGTTGCAAGAGAAGAGCTGCACCACATTTTGACTTCACATGCTACAGTATTTAGTCATCACACAGGAACTATACAAGGCTTACAATATTTATTTAAAGTAAAAGAACACACACCATTTCGGGGGAAAACGTACGCAATTCCTTTGGCTTACAGAGACAAGGTTAAGAATGAACTTCAATACATGTTAGATCAGGGTATTATTGAGCCTGCAGTCAGTCCTTATACTAGCCCATTACACGTTGTTCTTAAAAAGGATGGGTCAATTCGTTTGGTTCTGGATTCCAGACAGATAAATAATATCATCATTCCTGAAACTGACCGCCCACAAAATTTAGATGAACTTCTTCAACATTTCCATGGAATTAAAGTTTTATCGACGATTGATATGCGCGCAAGTTTTTGGCAAATAGAACTCCACCCTGATTGTAGAAAATATACTGCCTCTTTAGCCTTTGGTAACTGTTACCAGTTTCGGAAATTACCGTTTGGACTTACTGTATCTTCTGCAGCATTCATTCGTAGCTTAAATGAAATTTTGCCTGTTTATCTTAGTGACAATATTACTTCATATGTTGACGACATTCTTATTGCTAAACATTCTTGGAGTGAACACAACAAAATTTTGGATTCATTATTACGTATTTTTGCAAGAGTTGGCATTACAGTGAACTTAGAAAAATCTGAATTTGGTGGTTCTCAGGTGAAATTTCTCGGTCACATTATTTCTACAGAAGGTATTCTTCCTGATCCAGAAAAACTTGATGCTATTCCTAATTATGCTGTTCCTACCACAAAACGTGATGTTCGTAGTTTTCTTGGTGTCTGTAATTTTCTTAGACGCTTTGTTAAATTGGACGATTTGGCCACACCTCGTTTATGTGAACTATCTGGAAAGAAATCTAATTGGTGTTGGGATGAGGAAGCTCAGTCAGAATTTGAACAACTTCGTGATGCTTTAGTTGCTGCTCCACTTCTTTCTCATCCAGATTTATCCAAAGGTTTTTGTTTGGCGACGGACTCATCATACAAAGGCCTAGGTGCACATTTATTTCAAGAGATAGAAGAAAACGGCGTTGTAGTACAGAAAACTATTGCATTTGGAAGTCGTGTTCTTTCTAAATCAGAAAAGAATTATTCGATTACGGAACTGGAAGCTTTGGCTGTTGTTTCGGCTTTTACAAAATTTCGGACATTTTTGTTTGGCAGACATACTAAGGTTTACACCGATCATCGAGCTCTGGAATTTCTTATGTCAACAAAATTAACTCATGGCAGATTGTCACGATGGGCGTTGTACCTACAGGAATTTGATTTTAGTATTGTTTACATACAGGGTTCTTCAAATATTGTTGCTGATGCTTTATCACGTGCACCTATGGGTTTGAAACAAAGTGCTGAAGAGGACTGCAAGGAAAACAATTATTGTTTGATGTATATTCAAGGTGTTGCGTTCGAAAATTTTATTTCGTCTTCGCTCCAGGACATCGCTAAGGAGCAAAATAAGGATCCAATCTGGAAGGACATTAAGGAGAAGTGGAGGAGAAAGGAAAGCGTAGCGATTAGACAGCATTATTTAGTTCGCAATGACATTCTTTTCAAACGAAAATCGGTCGACAACTCTGTTTGGTTAGTTTGTATTCCTGATGAGTGGGTTAATAAGCTGATTTGGTATACGCATTTCAGTTATGCACACTTTGGTCCCAGAAAATGCTTTCATAAATTACGAGAAAATTGCTACTTCAATAATATGGAAAAACATATTCGATCTGTTCTGGCCAAACGCAAATTATGTCAAAAAGCTAAGCCGCCAACAATATCTCATAGAGCACCGTTGTTTCCTATCATTCCAGCGAAATTAAAGGACATGGCTGCAGTCGATTTGTTCGGTCCAGTGGTTCGATCTACTAATGGTTTTGCGTACATTTTCGTAGCAGTGGAGTTGACATCAAAATATGTGTGTTTTACACTGTTACGCAAAGCAACAGCTCGTTCAGTATCTAATGCTTTCATTAACCATTTTCTTAAAGAAGTTGGTCATGTTGATAAGGTTATATCAGATAATGGATCACAGTTTCGTTCTAAAATTTGGCTTCGTACTCTACGGCGTTGTAAGATTAAACCAATTTTCATTTCACTTTTTCACCCGTGATCTAACGCTTCAGAGAGATGGATGAAGGAAATCAATAAATTATGTCGTCTTTATTGTCATCAGAATCACAGAACTTGGGATCAGTATCTTCATATTTTTCAAAACATTCTGAATGAACTTCCTAATGACTCAACTTCTTTACCACCTATACTGATATTAAAAAATAAAGCACCGTCAAATCGCATTTCTGAAATCGTTCCTTTTCCGCCTTCACGGAAACTGCGGCATTCTGAAGTTGTCAACCTGGCTCTACAAAACATTGCCTCTGCGGCTGCTAGAAGAGAGAAATCAGCTAAGCATCCTGGTCGTTTAAAAATCTTGTCAGTTGGTCAAAATGTGTTAATTAAGTCTCATCGTTTGTCTCACAAAGGAAAAGGCTTGTGTCGCAAATTTTTTCTGCTTTATAACGGTCCATATAGAATTCGCAAAATTATTCATGATAACACAGTCGAAGTAGAAACTCTTAAATCTCGGCGCCCTAAGGGAATACATCATATATCTAACGTTAAAACTTTTGTGGAATGATATACTTTTGAAAAATTTTTGTAGAATGACATACTTGTGAGAAACTAACAGCTACATGTAAACATGCGGAGAGTACAAGGATACCGCGCTGTGTTTTGGCAGCGGCAGATACTCAAAGCAACAGTCAAGTCTGCGCGCCGCACAAGGCAGTCGTTGACCGCAAACAATTGCTTCCTACGTCACGCGCCTACAGCTGATCGAGCGCTCAGTGCGAATGCACTGACAGCCGTAAACAAATACACAGTCTAATTTCTCCGACTAAATTCAGTAACAAGCTATAATGACTTGATGAATTATGTTATTAACATTCAGTATTTTTCAGGATACGGTTCTATAAAATATTTAAGAACTTCAGGTAAATTCTGTGCGTGTCCGACGTTAAGACGACTTGCTATCGAGAAAATTTCAGAAAGAATGTAATTCCCAAGAAGAAACTAATAAACTAAAAAGGTAACTATTAATTGAGTTTATTTTCAGGTAACATACACTCCTGGAAATGGAAAAAAGAACACATTGACACCGGTGTGTCAGACCCACCATACTTGCTCCGGACACTGCGAGAGGGCTGTACAAGCAATGATCACACGCACGGCACAGCGGACACACCAGGAACCGCGGTGTTGGCCGTCGAATGGCGCTAGCTGTGCAGCATTTGTGCACCGCCGCCGTCAGTGTCAGCCAGTTTGCCGTGGCATACGGAGCTCCATCGCAGTCTTTAACACTGGTAGCATGCCGCGACAGCGTGGACGTGAACCGTATGTGCAGTTGACGGACTTTGAGCGAGGGCGTATAGTGGGCATGCGGGAGGCCGGGTGGACGTACCGCCGAATTGCTCAACACGTGGGGCGTGAGGTCTCCACAGTACATCGATGTTGTCGCCAGTGGCCGGCGGAAGGTGCACGTGCCCGTCGACCTGGGACCGGACCGCAGCGACGCACGGATGCACGCTAAGACCGTAGGATCCTACGCAGTGCCGTAGGGGACCACACCGCCACTTCCCAGCAAATTAGGGACACTGTTGCTCCTGGGGTATCGGCGAGGACCATTCGCAACCGTCTCCATGAAGCTGGGCTACGGTCCCGCACACCGTTAGGCCGTCTTCCGCTCACGCCCCAACATCGTGCAGCCCGCCTCCAGTGGTGTCGCGACAGGCGTGAATGGAGGGACGAATGGAGACGTGTCGTCTTCAGCGATGAGAGTCGCTTCTGCCTTGGTGCCAATGATGGTCGTATGCGTGTTTGGCGCCGTGCAGGTGAGCGCCACAATCAGGACTGCATACGACCGAGGCACACAGAGCCAACACCCGGCATCATGGTGTGGGGAGCGATCTCCTACACTGGCCGTACACCACTGGTGATCGTCGAGGGGACACTGAATAGTGCACGGTACATCCAAACCGTCATCGAACCCATCGTTCTACCATTCCTAGACCGGCAAGGGAACTTGCTGTTCCAACAGGACAATGCACGTCCGCATGTATCCCGTGCCACCCAACGTGCTCTAGAAGGTGTAAGTCAACTACCCTGGCCAGCAAGATCTCCGGATCTGTCCCCCATTGAGCATGTTTGGGACTGGATGAAGCGTCGTCTCACGCGGTCTGCACGTCCAGCACGAACGCTGGTCCAACTGAGGCGCCAGGTGGAAATGGCATGGCAAGCCGTTCCACAGGACTACATCCAGCATCTCTACGATCGTCTCCATGGGAGAATAGCAGCCTGCATTGCTGCGAAAGGTGGATATACACTGTACTAGTGCCGACATTGTGCATGCTCTGTTGCCTGTGTCTATGTGCCTGTGGTTCTGTCTGTGTGATCATGTGATGTATCTGACCCCAGGAATGTGTCAATAAAGTTTCCCCTTCCTGGGACAATGAATTCACGGTGTTCTTATTTCAATTTCCAGGAGTGTATTATGCATCGCTTGACTGCACTGCTTTTTCACTGATGTCATATTTTTTATTTATTATGTGCCTGCTGTGCTTATTTATTTAAATTATAATTGTCACCTGATTAATTGTGCTGATGTGGTTACGTATGTAAGTTATACTTTGTGATTTATCTGCTTGCGCCTTCATGTTTACGTATTAAGATTACATATGAACATTTATTTGCTTATGCTGATATGATGCTAATGACCTGTTTAGTACGTAAGATATATGTTTACTGCTATGCGTATGGATTGCATATTTATACATTTCTGTTTGTCGTCACAACTACTCTTTAATTTGGTATATAGCAATGCTGATGTACAGTGTACGAACATAGAGTTTAGGTTACACTATGGTATTAGTTACAGATTGTTCGCTTGGCAGAGCCTCGTTGTAAGAATTGTGCTGCATCCACTTGTTGACATTCTGTTCACTACTGGTATATTTAATCGCTATTGCTTGTTTTGCTTACGCTCAGTGCCTTATATTTTTAAGATAAGAAAATGAACTGCTATAATTCGACGAACGACATTAGTACAAGAAACTTCATAGAAGTCACATGAGCTGAGATTTTATGGAAGCTGTATAAATGTATGCTAATAGGAAGGAAGCTAACGAGGTGACATACCAAAACTAGGTTTAGACCATTGACAGTTATTACACTGCATTTTTCGTGAGCAATTGAAATAGGAAGTGACACTTGACACAAGAAATACTCCACATGTTTGCTTCTGTTTGCCATAATTCTTGAAGTGGTGTACACACTGTGAAATACACTCCTGGAAATTGAAATAAGAACACCGTGAATTCATTGTCCCAGGAAGGGGAAACTTTATTGACACATTCCTGGGGTCAGATACATCACATGATCACACTGACAGAACCACAGGCACATAGACACAGGCAACAGAGCATGCACAATGTCGGCACTAGTACAGTGTATATCCACCTTTCGCAGCAATGCAGGCTGCTATTCTCCCATGGAGACGATCGTAGAGATGCTGGATGTAGTCCTGTGGAACGGCTTGCCATGCCATTTCCACCTGGCGCCTCAGTTGGACCAGCGTTCGTGCTGGACGTGCAGACCGCGTGAGACGACGCTTCATCCAGTCCCAAACATGCTCAATGGGGGACAGATCCGGAGATCTTGCTGGCCAGGGTAGTTGACTTACACCTTCTAGAGCACGTTGGGTGGCACGGGATACATGCAGACGTGCATTGTCCTGTTGGAACAGCAAGTTCCCTTGCCGGTCTAGGAATGGTAGAACGATGGGTTCGATGACGGTTTGGATGTACCGTGCACTATTCAGTGTCCCCTCGACGATCACCAGTGGTGTACGGCCAGTGTAGGAGATCGCTCCCCACACCATGACGCCGGGTGTTGGCCCTGTGTGCCTCGGTCGTATGCAGTCCTGATTGTGGCGCTCACCTGCACGGCGCCAAACACGCATACGACCATCATTGGCACCAAGGCAGAAGCGACTCTCATCGCTGAAGACGACACGTCTCCATTCGTCCCTCCATTCACGCCTGTCGCGACACCACTGGAGGCGGGCTGCACGATGTTGGGGCGTGAGCGGAAGACGGCCTAACGGTGTGCGGGACCGTAGCCCAGCTTCATGGAGACGGTTGCGAATGGTCCTCGCCGATACCCCAGGAGCAACAGTGTCCCTAATTTGCTGGGAAGTGGCGGTGCGGTCCCCTACGGCACTGCGTAGGATCCTACGGTCTTGGCGTGCATCCGTGCGTCGCTGCGGTCCGGTCCCAGGTCGACGGGCACGTGCACCTTCCGCCGACCACTGGCGACAACATCGATGTACTGTGGAGACCTCATGCCCCACGTGTTGAGCAATTCGGCGGTACGTCCACCCGGCCTCCCGCATGCCCACTATACGCACTCGCTCAAAGTCCGTCAACTCTACATACGGTTCACGTCCACGCTGTCGCGGCATGCTACCAGTGTGAAAGACTGCGATGGAGCTCCGTATGCCACGGCAAACTGGCTGACACTGACGGCGGCGGTGCACAAATGCTGCGCAGCTAGCGCCATTCGACGGCCAACACCGCGGTTCCTGGTGTGTCCGCTGTGCCGTGCGTGTGATCATTGCTTGTACAGCCCTCTCGCAGTGTCCGGAGCAAGTATGGTGGGTCTGACACACCGGTGTCAATGTGTTCTTTTTTCCATTTCCAGGAGTGTATTATGATCATTCACACTCCGTAATCGTACTTAATTACTGAGAGTTATTCGAACTAAGTCTGTTAGAGGTCATGTATGCATTTCTTTGTTTATAATTCATAATGAGTAGAAGATTTGGCTCAGATGGATTACACAGAGGTTGTGTGTTGACAGTGTGTCTTCGGATTGTATGGGATGATGAGGTTTGCATTAGGATTTTATCTGTACTTGTTCGAGGAGACTGACTAGAGGAAAGAGTTGTTATGGAAGTGAAATGATATTGGCGATAATGTTTATATGTGTCGACGTATTGAAGAGATATTATTGAGGTATTGAGATTATATGAAGTTGATGATTATTGGAGTTTTTGTGGACAAGAGGTAAGGTAAATGATATTGATGATAAGGTTTATATGTATCGACGTATTGAAGAGGTATTATTGAGGTATTATTGAGATTATGTGAAGTTGATGATTATTGGAGTTTTGGTGGACAAGAGGTAAGGTAAATGATATTGATGATAAGATTTATATGTATCGACGTAAGAGGTATTATTGAAGTATTGAGATTATATGATGCTGATGATTATTGGAGTTTTGGTGGATAAGAGGTAAAGTAAGTGAGGTGCATATTTTTTTTTGTTGGTCTATATGGAACAAGGAGGATGAAGATAGCAGACTAGAACACTAAAGTAGAAGGAAGATTGTCTACACACACTTGTTAAATCACTAAGCAGTACATATATATTTTTTTTTGGAGAGAGGAAGTAATTGCATATCTTGGCTCACTGACAATTGTTCAGCAACCGTACATTTTGATCTGGCTTGGCGAACATTGGTCTTGACATGATGACTATGACGTTGACTTAACTATTATTGACTGTTATACATTGCTGCCACTACTACTTGATACACAAGATGAACATCAATTTTGACAGAATTGCATTTACACAGTTAACACTATTCAATTACACAGTAGTACTTAATGTGGATGAAAGATGAGTGAGTGTATTTTGTGTGTTTTCCTTTCCTAATCCTACCCACCTATCTCCTAAATATTATGTTATTTGTATGTAGTGGCTTGCACTGACACCCATAAATATTATAGGTTTACTGGTATTTGTGTATTTATAATAGTTAATATGACAATTATCTGATATCATTTGTGTGTTTATTAGAATTTGTATGTTTAGTGTAAAAGCATTTGTATGTGGATTTAAACTATTGTTCATGCCTGAACTGTCTGATTAGTGATGGTGAATATTATGAACTGTTACCTGCACTTTTTCAACATGATGTGTGACAGTTAGAAATGATTAATTTCTGCTGATGAACTGTATGATTAGTGATAGTGAATATTATGGACTGTTACTTGTACCTTTTCTACATGATTGGTGCCACTAGGACATGTTTAATTTCTGCTAATAAACTCTGATGAACAGTGTGATCAGTGATAGTGAATATTATGGACTGCTCTCTGGACCTGCTCATCATTGCTGGGTGCCACTGATGGAACTGATTCTATTGAGATGATGTCACCTGTTGCTGTCTGCACCTGCTCGACATTACTGGGTGCCACAGATGGACTGCTTATGTCACTTCATGGTGTCTGCACCTGCTCAACATTGCTAGGTGCAACTGATGGAACTGATTCTACTGAGATGATGTCACCTGTTGCTGTCTGCACCTACTCAACATTACTGGGTGCCACAGATGGACTGCTTATGTCACTTCATGGTGTCTGCACCTGCTCAACATTGCTGGGTGCCACTGATGGAACTGATTCTACTGAGATGATGTCACCTGTTGCTGTCTGCACCTGCTCAACATTACTGGGTGCCACAGATGGACTGCTTATGTCACTTCATGGTGTCTGCACCTGCTCAACATTGCTGGGTGCCACTGATGGAACTGCTTCTACTGAAATGGTATCACTTGTTGCTGTAGCACCTGTTCAACATTGCTGGGTGCTACTGCTGGAACTGTCAACTACTTGTTTCTTGAACTATGGAAAGGATTTATGTGAATATTTGTATAAACTGATTTTTTGTGTATTACTGTTTGTGAAAAGTTATGAGACTCTTACCTGTACATATTCGTCATTGCTGACGCTATTGATTGAACTGTTTAACCACATAATACTTGTGTAAACTATTATGTAAAGTCACATGTATGAAAGAATTTGTATTGCTTAGTGTATTTTATATATTAGGCTATTGTAAGGTCAGTGCAAAGCCAAAATTTTATCTAGTTATATGATATTTACGTATTAATATTATCTTTTATTTTTGTCTGTATTTTTTTGACGAATTTGGTGGTATTTTCACCACCAATGCTGGCAAAAATACCATCAAATTCTAGCCCGTGGAGGAAGGGCATATGAAAGGTGGCTACACTGAGCCACAGTGCCAGAGATCGCGCCAGAGAGTTTTGTTCCGCCGCCTCCACTGGCAGTGATTCTTGAGAAGTTGCGGTGGCAGTTCTTGCCGAGACGTTGTTGTGGACACTTCTTGTTCAGATGTAGTGGAGAGTGCTTGTCGTGAAGTCGGAGTGGAGAGTTGTTGAGATGTGGTAGTAGTGAGTGTTTGTTCCATGTTTTATGCAGTTGTTTGATGGGAGAGATAGCAGATGTTATTCTAATGGAGATATTGTAATGATCAGAGTGCATTTCGTCAATATATATGAAGGTAACAAAACACTATTTTCTTTTTATTATTTCTGTGTCTTAAATAATACATCATTACAGGTTCAGTCAACAAAGCATCTGGCTTGTGTTCTTGTATTAGAGTGTAATTCTGGGTTTCTTGCGCAATTATAGTATTTCTATTTTTTTTTAATTACTTCAGTATAAATGATATTTAAAATTTTTTGTCTTGTTGAAGAAGAACCGTGCCAGATGTGTACCTTGAGTCTCACTCCCACACACAGAACAATTACACTTGTGCTTTGGTTTCGTAGGTTTTATAGTTGCTGGGGACTTAATTAATTAATTGTGTTAACGGAAGTTGTCTTTCATTCCTTGTTGTTATTCCATGCAGTCAGATTGCGTACAAAAACTAGTCAGGGCCATCCGTTTACGAGACTGCGTAATCGGACAGACAGCTACTAAAAATATTTTCAAGTTTGATAATAATCGAGCCCCCATGCAAGCGCCATCCTGCATAAACATCGGACGTTCCAGCAAGTGTTTTGTCAGCCAGGCTGGGGATGATGCGATTCTGTAAAATATCGGCGTACCTCTCACCCGCCATGTTAGCAGTTTTGCTGTCCAGTACCATCTGTCGGACATTTTGTGAACTTTGTTTTTTTTTCTAATAAAACCCCATCTCATTCCAAGCATGTGTGTCAATTTTTACCTCTCTATTTACATTATTTCATGGTTTATTAAGTTTTCAAATTTGTACTGACTTTTTGATCACCCGTTACTTTACAAGCAACGTGCCGTCATTGAATTTCTCACTGCAAAGAAAGAAACTGTGGAGAATATTCACAAACGCTTGTGCAAAGTCTTTGGAACATCTGGTGCCGACAGAAGTACAGTTAGCTGCTGGACACGGAGGGTGATGTCATCAGAAGGCGGTTCGACGGAGCTCCACGATTTCCAGCGGTCGGGGAGACCTTCCACAGCTGTTATACCTGTCACGCCTGACCTATCCCCCTCGGACTTCCACTTGTTTGGGCCATTAAAATATGCCATTCGTGGAAGACGTTTTGAGGACGAAGAGGAGGTGATTCACACAGTGAAGCACTGGCTCCGCCACCAGGACAAGGGTTGGTACCGACAGGGCATACACGCCCTTGTTTCGCCCTGGCGGAAGGCCATACAACAGGATGGAGATTACATGGAGAAACAGGGTGTTAGTAATTCTCATTATATTCAATAAAGAATTGTTGAAGAAAAAAAATGCGGTCATTACTTTCTGGGCAACCCTCGTACAACAAAAGTATTCACAGTTGCGTATATGGACAACCATCAGCTGTA
Source organism: Schistocerca cancellata (assembly GCF_023864275.1). Classification (NCBI taxonomy): domain Eukaryota; kingdom Metazoa; phylum Arthropoda; class Insecta; order Orthoptera; family Acrididae; genus Schistocerca; species Schistocerca cancellata. The sequence goes on along the minus strand of NC_064629.1, from coordinate 234,007,800 downwards.
TAATGGAATGACGACAATGGAAATTTGTGCCCAAACGGGACTTGAACCCCGATTTCCCACTTATCGCGAACGGTCGTCTTACCATTTGGTTTTTCGAACACTAGTGACGGCCAGACCCAACCTTCTATATGCCGCCAACCATGTGTCTACAACCTGTAGTCGTACATCCATTATGTCTGTTCCCTCACAAGGGAGACGGATAAGCCGGCCGGGGTGGCAGAGAGGTTCTAGGCGCTTTAGTCTGGAACCGCGTGACCGCTACGGTCGCAGGTTCGAATCCTGCATTGGGCATGGATGTGTCTGATGTCCTTAGGTTAGTTAGGTTTAAGTAGTTCTAAGTTTTAGGGGATATTAATGATGACCTCAGATGTTAAGTCCCATAGTGCTCATAGCCATTTGAACCATTTTTGAACCATTGCGCTGCTAATGGATGTACACGTACTGGTTGTTGACATAGGGTTGACCACATATGTAAGTTTGGGTTTGGCCGTGAATCGTGCCCAGACAGCTAAATGGTAAGGCGATCGCTCGTGATAAGTGGGAAATCGGGCTTCGAGTCCCGACCCACCATAAATTTCTACCGTTGTCATTCCATTACAGAACTGATGGTTGTCCGTATTTCCAGCTGCGAATTCGTTTGTTGTGTAAACTGGAATACGTGCTCTTCGCTCTTGCGCCATCTACGCATTTGGTTTACTGCCGCTCGAGCAGGCTGATGAAGTGGCGTCGATACTTTGACTGTCGTTCCCTCTGAAACTGTTGTTTGTCGGCCTGTAAGGCAAATAGATGTCTTTTTATTTACACCCTTCTTTCACACTGAGAAGTTTCGTCTGTGTCAAAGTACGACATATGAAGGGTTTTCCTTGTCGGGCGCCGTTGACACAGAAGGCTTTTATGTGTCGCTCGATAATTTCGCAGATATTTTTATACGCCACATGATTCTAATCTTAATCACTTATTGATAGTTTTGTGTTACACACATCGTCCAAGTTTGGATTCATTCGGGACATTCTTTCTGGGCGCTGCGTTTTTCACAAAACGTTATACAAACAGGATGAGTCATCTAAGATTCTAATACCAAATATATCAGGGACCAATTAAAATATTGTAATTCAGCTTTCACTCAGACGAATTACGTGAAATTCTTTGCTAAATGACGTCCAGCTTCTTGTCATAGTAATATCGATTACAGAGCTATTAACGTTAGCTTCATTTTTTTTCAAACGTAACTATAATAATTTCTGCTTGTAGTTATCACAAACCTCAAAGAAACGAATTAACGACGTTATACTATCCGCGGCCAACAACTGTTTTGAGAGACATCACAATATTTATAATTTACCATTTCTCCGTTTTCAGTATGGAAGTGATTGCTGCATTATTCGAAAGGATTTGGAGAATGAAACAGCACTGAAGCATCGTCAAAAATAACAACAGTTTGCAAACCTTATTCACACAAATTACATCACTGCACTGAATCCGTTTAGAAATCAGGCATTACATTACGTTTGTGCTGTATGATACAGTTAATAAAAAATGTATCAATTGACTTTGTTACGAAAATGACCAGTATAACAGGAGATTTTAGGTTCCTCTTACACTGTACTTTTTTTCACAATTTTATCTTTTTATGGGTGATGGCAAGTTATTGAAAAATATGTGTTTATTAATAATGGACACATTACAGGATAAAAGTGCGTGTCTTTAAGACCTTTTGAAGCTTTTTCTTCTCGCTGGATTTATTCCGTGAACTGGGATGTTGGATCGAAAAAGAGATGTGTTACTGATGCTATATTTAATTAAGGAATAAATTCTTACTATTTCAAGATCTGTGAACAAATTCTGCAAGACATTACACCACAAATAATTCATATTCCACACTATTGAACCCAGGAAACTTTAGCTTGGCTTGATGAGCCTCTTCAAAATATAACATCGTACGAAATTATGGAACGATCATAATTACCTCACGCATATCTGATAACTTTAGCAATTGCAAACGAAGACCTGTTCAGGCGTTTCGGCAATGCCGTTGTATCCTCCACACAACTGAATTTACTACCAAGTTTCATTCTCAAAAATTTGATACCCTAAGATGCTGTTATCTACATGTTAGTTATTTACTTAGTTTCATGTTCTAAGGATCACTTGTTAGATTAATATTAATGGTGTGGAACAAGTCATTTTACATTCACATATTCTTCATATATCATACATCAGAGGTTAAATCTCTTCCATGTTTTCAGCTACATATAACTTGTTATTTAAAGTTTAATGGTAATGAATCGGCTAGAAACCATTTACTAATGGCCGGCCAGTGTGGCCACGCGGTTAAAGGCGCTTCAGCCTGGAACCGCGCGACCGCTACGGTCGCAGGTTCGAATCCTGCCTCGGGCATGGATGTGTGTGATGTCCTTAGGTTAGTTAGGTTTAAGTAGTTCTAAGTTCTAGGGGACTGATGACATCAGATGTTTAGTCCCGTAGTGCTCAGAGCCATTTGAGGCCATTTACTAATGTCTATAAAAATTTCACTAGCAGCTCTTTCTAAAAGTGTATTCGACTTGCTATTTACTGTAATACTGTTATCATCTGGAAGCAGAACATACGTAGCATCTACATCTACAGCTATATGCTTACTCTGGAATTCACAATGAAGTGTCTTGCAGAGGGGTCATCAAACCACTTTCAAGCTATTTCCCTGCCGTTCCAGTCTCGAACAGCGCGCGGGAAAACGAACACTTAAATCTTTTCGTGCTAACTCTGGTTTCTCTTGTTTTATTATGATGATCGTTTCTTCTTATCTAGGAGGGTGCCAACAAAATATTTTCACATTCTGAGGAGAAAGCTCTTGATTGAAATGTCACGAGCAGATCCTGCGGCAACGAAAAGCACGTTTGTTTTAGTGATTACCACCTCAATTCGTGTATCATATCCGTGGCACTCTCTCATCTATTCCTCGATAATACAGAACGAGCTGCCGTTCTTTGAACTTTTTCAATGTCCTCCATCCTATCTAGTGCAGATATTGCACCGCGCAGTAGTACTCCAGAAGACGGAAGACAGAGGTAGTGTAAGTAGTTTATTTAGTAGGCCTGTTGCATTTTCTAAGTGATCTGTCAATAAATTGCAGTCACTGGCTTGCTTTCCCAACAACATTATCTATGTGATCGTTGCAGTAACTGCAGTTATTCGTAATTGAAATCCTTAAGTATTTATTTAAATTTACAGCCTTTAAATTTGTGTGATTTAGCATGTAACCGATATTTAGCGAATTCCTTTTAGGATTTATGTGAATGACTTCTCAGTTTCATTATTTAGAGTCAGTTGTCACTTTTGCACGATACAGATATCTTGTATTAATCTTTCGCAATTGGTTTTGATCTTCTGATAACTTTACAAGACGGTAAGTGACAGCATAACTGCAAACAATCTAAGAGGACTATTCAGATTGTCTTCTGAATCGTTTATGTTGATCATGAACAGCAGAGGGCCTATAACATTTCCTTGGGGAACGTCAGATATCGCCTATGCTTTACTCGATGACTTTACTCCAGTTATTACGAACTTCGACCCCTCTGACAGGAAATCACGAATCCAGTCACGCAACTTCGACGATACTCCATAGGCGCGCAGTTTGATTAGAAGTCGCTTGTGAGAAAGGGAGTCAGAAGCCTTCTGGAAATCTAAAAATGTGGAATAAATTTGATACCTCATGTCGATACCACTCGTCACTTACTGAGAGTAAAGAGATAATTGTGTTTCACAAGCCCGATATTTTCTGCTAATGTTACTTTTGAATGGTTATTAATACACACAAGAAAAAGTAAGACTCCTGCGATGGAATCCAGTGGAACACCACATGTAATTAGCTCCCGTTCGGATGAAGAATGATAAATTAATAAAAGATTCTTTCCTGCTGGCAGTCTTTGTTTCGCGTGAGACAGATATGAGATGAATCATTCCGCTGAATTTTCTGTGACGCTATAGTATTCTAACTTACTTAAAAGGATGTTGTGAATTGTACAATCAAATACGTTTTACAGGTCACGGATTACACCAGTAGCTTGCACTTTATTGTCTAGAGAAGTAAGTACACTCTCAGTATACGTGTCAATGGCCTGCCTTCTCATTATCACAACCCTTTAAAAATCGAAGCTGTGACTTCTACTACATGCTATTTGAAGTCATTTAGTTAAGAAGCCGCCTTTACATTAACTTTCCTAAAATTCTTGAGAATTCTGGCAGAAGTGAAATTTGCTGAAAGTTAGATGATATTTCTTTATTCTTACACAATACCTTCACTTCATACTATTTCAGCTAATCAGAAAATGTTCCTCTGATAAATGATCGACTGCACACATAACTTATGATACTGTACCCAGAAGAACACATTTCATTAACTTTGTTGATGTTTTGATTTCTTAAATTTAAAGATTTGATGATAGATGTTACGTCTTCTCTTGTAGTGAAGGTAACATTCACATACTGCAGTTATTTATAAAGACTGATCTCAGGTATTTCAGGACTGCAGGACGACCCTGAGAGACCCATGTTATAGTAACTAATATGAGAGCTTGTTAAAGAGCTTTTCGACACTACACACATATGTTAGCAATGTATCATCTACTATTAACACTATGTGCTCCTCTTTATCTCTAGTTGTTACAGTCTCCTCCCTCACTCTAATCTGTTGTCTATATTTTGAGTTGGATGTGGCTATTCTCTTCTGATAACACATTTTCGTTGATGTCTGGAGCACTTTCTTCAATAGCCTGGAGCATTTCTTGTAATGAGCTACAGTATCAACATGAGAGCAGTTCTACAATGTAGATTTGGTTTAGGGACAGCGCACGAATTTTCATTTTCGTCAGTGAAGGGTAAAATTTAATTACTTATTGTTTCGCCCTAACAGCTCTAGTGTAATATTGATCAGACTGCTTGTTCTGTTAATCAACAATTAATCTTGTTGCTTTCTCAAATCAGTTTGATGACGATTAATGAATATCCCCACAACATTCTGGCAGGTTTGATTGCTTTTGTTGAACGGCGGACTCCTGCTGAGTATATTCTTCCTCCCTTTTGCATAATGGACTGCCTACTCGTACATATTTTTATTTTTAATACATTCAAAATATTGCTTCTGACGACAGTTATTTCTTGTCCTTTAATACAAATCTTCGGTACCATGTCATTTGTCTTCAGTAAGCAACTTAAAAACGTATGTTACTGTCATTGTACGATAACTGCTACTATAGGTGATGTTAGGAATCCACGCAAATAATAAAATTATTGTGCCTCGGATGCGTCATTCATGAGGCTACTTCTGTGCAGAAATTTATTTACTGCTGCACTGTTTTCAATCAATGTCTCCGTCAGATATAAGTCACAGGACAGGATGCTGCCAGAAGATAATTGCACGAGAACTATTTTCTTCACGAAGTATTATTACGCCTTCACGTCTTTACTCCATTATGAGATTTACAAAATATAAAACACATGTTAATGATACAAGTTGTCGCTTCGTGTTAAGTCTAACGTAATAATCACGGGAAAATGGTAAAACTATATGAGAAGTGAGGAGATGTGAGTGACTGTCTGTAACTTAGAATTAGGAGGTCAGAAGATGCTTTTTTTCTATGAAGGCGTCCGCCGGGCCATCTCGCTGGGAATAGGCCAACAGGAAGGTACAGGAGGTGGAGCGCATCTGCGGCACACACGTGCCGCTCTCTGACAAACCTCCTCGCTGCTCTGCTATCCTGGTCCATTTGCGTCCTTATCAGCTTACGCAATGCTACGCATACTCACAGAGTTCGGGAGTTTCAAACTATTTTCTGAAAATGCTCCTCAATTTACCTGCCGAGCGATATCTTAGCACATCTGTGCCATCATAGAAGGGTCCTGATATTTATTACATTCCTTATTTATTATTTTGTTTGGTTTGTAGTGGAACATTTATTCGTTTTGGTTGGATAGCCTGTTACGCCGTTTTTTATACAATCCTCTTCATGCACATGTTGGTCGCGTGAGAACGGGAATACAAACACATTGCACGTGTTATTTAATAGCTGTGTTTAAGTCCGTCTTTCATGCTTTCATTGTTCGAACCTACACCGTACCCCAGTATGTATTACTTAACACCACAGAGATTTTCATTAACTGAATAGTTTATTCGTGACACGTTCACTTGAACTCTGAAACCACTTCTCTGATATAATGACGAAAAACTATATCAACCAGTTCTACGTTTTATTTACATACATTTATTTGATCACAGTCGGTTTCAGGTGACTGTGTGCAACAGTTATTTCACTGAATACGGAGAAAACAGTTCCGCGATTTCACAGAAATCTCCGCCAAAGTCGATGAAAATCGATTAGCATTGCACCTCGGGGTATGACCATGCGGTGCGTTTGACCTGCGGTCGTCGCACGGTGGCGCTGGCAGCAGTCCACATACGAAGAGGTGTGTTGGTGCATGTCAGAGTACGGTGCAGCGAGTAAGTGTGCAGACGTTTTCAGACTTGCTTATGGTGACTGTGTGTTGAAAATGGCTCAAAGAACTAGCAACAGAACAACTATTTCATTTACAAATTTACAGTATACAACGTGCAAATTACCCACTTTGAAAGATAATGGCAATCAAGCGCACGCCTTAGCCGAGCTGAAGAAAGTGTTTGAACAGAAACGTGTTTGCGATTTCGTCGATATACACACCTCTAGTACATTAGTGGGTTTTCATTTAAGTGCCAACAATGTTCTTGCAGTCAAAAATATCGCAGAAAAGTAGTAAGCAAGCCGATTCTTATGTTTATCTTTTGTAACCGAAGTCTTGGACGATTATCAGTTTTTTTTTATAATTAGCACTATAATATGGCTGTATAACAGTATTAATCGTGCTTTAATTTCACGTTTTCCCTATCGACGAGACAGAATATACCTGTGTCGCGGCCGCAGCTTAATCGATCTGCAATGCTAATATCCCTCTACCACTAAGCCAAGACTTATAATTGGTAATTTTCCACCGTACTTAAAAAGAGGGGTTACAATTAAATAATTTTTTGGTATATCGTCACGTTTTTAATAAGGTTTCACATCCTTTCGCAAGAAATGCCACTGCGCCAATGCTTTACAACAAATTTCAGGCTGGTGGCTGCTTCTCGCACACCTTATCACCTCCGTCCTCCATCTCCCTCAAGGTTCGCTCTTATTCTGTGATGACTTGTACATTCACTAGAACCCTCGAGGCAGTTCTTGTCACCATATGTTCTTACAGGTGTATAGGCGGAAGGATACTCTACTGGCACTTAACTGGCAGTCATGGCTGGAGGGAATAGCGACCTGCATCCCACAATCATAGATCACTCCTCGTACTGCCTTGTATGCAGCAGTAGCCCTAATTCGTGAGTGGCTTTTACATTTAATAAACATTTTAAAATCGAATCTTATTCCATTTACATATCATAGGTCGCTAAGGCACATTAGTGCAGTGATAATGGACCCAGAGGTAGCCCTGGTTGTAGCAGATATTATCATCACCATTATTCTTACAATGAAATGCTTTTCTCCCTGCTGTGATCTTGTTGAAGAAATCGAATCTTATTCCATTTACATATCATAGGTCGCTAAGGCACATTAGTGCAGTGATAATGGACCCAGAGGTAGCCCTGGTTGTAGCAGATATTATCATCACCATTATTCTTACAATGAAATGCTTTTCTCCCTGCTGTGATCTTGTTGAAGAAAGGATTAATGCATGGCATCCGTAAACGTCTTAATGTTATCAATTACTGAATTAACTTTCGTCTTTGATGATGGTAATAGGTAACACAGTAAAACAACCACAGAGACGATTTCCGTAGTCCTCGCGATGGACTCTGCCTTCGGGAGTCACATATTTCAGTTGACTGACCACACTGCTGTCTGTCAGACTTTGTGTCCAAAAACACTGCCTGACAAAAATAAAGTGAAACACACTGAAGATATGGACGGATGTCAATGGAAGTTCTTACACGTAAAACACTATAGGCGTGTATGTAAATTATTAGAGTTATTTTTCTTGTGGCAAATAGAACGGCCACCAGAATGCATTAGTGTTGCTCGTGTTTAGTGTTGCAACCAGTCCTTCTAGGGCATATAAGTGCCGTGAACAGTGTCAGATGTTGAGTGATCACTGTGAAAGACACGAATATGCCGCGTACTACACTCGTGCTCATAAATTAAGGTTAATGCTGATACATGGTGAAACAACCCTCTGATGGGCGGTTTGAGGGTTTAAATCACCTCGGGGTATGACCATGCGGTGCGTTTGACCTGCGGTCGTCGCACGGTGGCGCTGGCAGCAGTCCACATACGAAGAGGTGTGTTGGTGCATGTCAGAGTACGGTGCAGCGAGTAAGTGTGCAGACGTTTTCAGACTTGCTTATGGTGACTGTGTGTTGAAAATGGCTCAAAGAACACATATTGACGATGTTATGAGGTGTGGAATACTAGGGCGACTGGAGGTTGGTCAAACACAGCATGTGGTAGCATGGGCCCTCCATGTGCCACGAAGTGTGATCTCAAGATTATGGCAACATTTCCAGCAGACAGGAAACGTGTCCAGGCGCTACAGTACGGGATGTCCACAGTGTACAACACCACAAGAAGACCGATATCTCACCATCAGTGTCCGCAGATGGCCACAAAGTAGTGCAGGTAGCCTTGCTCGGGACCTTACCGCAGCCACTGGAACAGTTGTCTCCAGACACACAGTCTACAGACGACTGAACAGACATGGTTTATCCACCCGGAGACCTGCAAGGTGCATTCCACTGACCCCTGGTCACAGGAGAACCCGTAAAGCCTGGTGTCAAGAACAGAGTACATGGTTATTGGAACAGTGGTCCGCCGGCCGTTGTGGCCGTGTGGTTAAAGGCGCTTCAGTCTGGAACCGCGTGACCGCTACGATCGCAGGTTCGAATCCTGCCTCGGGCATGGATGTGTGTGATGTCCGTAGGTTAGTTAGGTTTAATTAGTTCTAAGTTCTAGGCGACTGATGACCTCAGAAGCTAAGTCGCATAGTGCTCAGAGCCATTTGAACCATTTGAACAGTGGTCCCAGGTTATGTTCACGGACGAGTCCTGGTATAGTCTGAACAGTGATTCTAGCCGGGTTTTCATCTGGCGTGAACCAGGAACCAGATACCAACCCCTTAATGTCCTTGAAAGGGACCTGTATGGAGGTCGTGGTTTGATGGTGTGGTGTGAGATTATGATTGGTGCACGTACACCCCTGCATGTCTTTGACAGAGGAACTGTAATAGGTCAGGTGTACCGGGACGTAATTTTGCACCAGTATGTTCGCCTTTTCAGGGGAGCAGTGGGTCCCACCTTCCTGCTGATGGATGACAACACACGACCCCACCGAGCTGCCATCGTGGAGGAATACCTTGAAACAGAAGATACCAGGCGAATGGAGTGGCCTGCCTCTTCTCCAGACCTAAACCCCATCGAGCACGTCTGGGATGCTCTCGGTCGACGTATCTCTGCACGTATTCAAACCCCTACGACACTTCAGGAGCTCCAACAGGCACTGGTGCAAGAATGGGAGGCTATACCCCAGCAGCTGCTCGGCCACCTGATCCAGAGTACGCCAAACCGTTGTGCGACCTGTGTAGTACGTGTGCATAGTGGCGACTTCAGTGAAATTATTGACTTTGGATAAAAGTGTCTTTTCTGTTCGTTTCATAGAGTATTTCTTTCTGTTACCTACTGTATTATAATATACCAGTTCTATCTATCTATGGTCCAAGTTTCATTATCCTAATTTACTTGGCAGTAGTACATAATTCGAAAGTTAATTTCATCCTTAAGCTTTGCACACCAGTGTATCATATGCAACAGCCTTATTCACGTTTCATGCCGAAGAGCTGGCCTAGTGGCATGGGTTGCTTCATGTAACGCCAAAGCCCTGGGTAAAGTTTCTAGATAGGGGCTCCTATCCTAAACTATTACTCAAGACACCTTCTACAATGACTCGCACTTCGTCGGTATCGTTTCGTTAAGTATCGTACATTTGTGTTGTATATTGGTTACTTCTATGTATCCAGCTGAGCATGTAACCACAGACGCCCACCATTCTGTCAGTGTCCAGTGTGGTCTACAAAGTCACTCAAGTATCTTGCCCAATACATCAGAATGCTACAGTGTCTCTGGTCTATTTTAAGTATTCTACAGTCCCAAAGCCTTTGACTTCTACCAAAAAGGTCAGAGCAACAGAACTTTGACGAATATCGGGATGATCTTAGGGTAACTCTGCCGACCGCTGTGGCCAAGCGGTTCTAGGCGTTTCAGTCCGGAACCGCGCGACGGATACGGTCGCAGGTTCGAATCCTGCCCCGGGCATGGATGTATATGATATCCTTAGGTTAGTTAGATTTAAGTAGATCTAGGGGACTGATGACCTCAGATGCTAAGTGCCATAGTGCACAGAGCCATTTGAACCATTTTTTTAGGGTAACTCTACCAACATTTAAAGACATTGTGTTCTCTGGGGAAAGCACTACAAATGAGATGCAGCCAATGGGGAAGAGTAAGAGGCGAGTTCCTGGCACTATAAAACTCAGGAATACCGATTATTCCACGATACTCGTCTCAAAAGATCACTCAATCCACTCAGATGGCAGTTTGGCACAATGTTAACGCCCTCATGCCTTAAAAGTTTTCGACATAAGGGAACCAGAAAGAGGCCGTCTGATGGAGAAATGCACTTTTGCGCCGCTGAAAGATATGCAGGATGCTTCTAAAAATTTTTAGTTTTCCACAGCCAGCGCCGAGGCTACCCAAGACCAGTTCGACAAAAGTGTCGCAACCAGAATGAGTAACAGTCAGAAGAATCGTACTCCAAATATCGTGGCACACAAGTTAGGCTATGGCCACACATTGCTCGAGTGAGATGTCTGAACCGCCACTTCAGCAATATGACCTCACCGTGAAGGGAACATATCGTCACCCTGACAGTAATGCAACGTGCCATAACAACGTGTAAATCTTACACAAGAACGCCTTTCCGCAAGCTGAAATTGCAGAAAACTCCAAGCTGAAGAATTCAAAGCCACAACTGTGACATTGAGGTGTAGTGAAGACCAGTGACGAGCACAGAAAACCAGGCCACATTCGGTCATCCTAGCCAATACATACCGTCAATGCTTTTGATAGACATCTGTAAATACTCAGGCTGCTGAGCCCTTTTATATTCCAGTTGCACTGAGCCAGCTTCGAGTCAGGACCTATGATGTGCTGACCACTGTTTGTCAGACGGCTTCTATCTTCGAGACTGCAGTCAGCACGGTATTCTGAACTTAGCCACTATTAGCAACACCTGCCACCAGCTGCGCTGGCCAGTCTACATGGCGCCATTCTTGCTGCATTAGCTTCTGTGACCTCGCCGACGGCCTCGAAACACTGCTGAGCTGGACACATCAGCACATTCCATTCCTGTTTCTTTGTTCAGTGCCCTTCTCACTGCTGCCATGGAGAAGATAATTCAACTGTAAAACAAAAGCTAATATACGTATAAACGACTAACGCTGTCTCATTGCACCTAGGGCGCCCGACAGGTCCTACCTACCACTATACTCCACGTATCGTCATCGCGCATCTGTAAGAGTCCTCTTACATGTTGATGTCACAATTGGCTGTCACATCAGGACTTCAGTGACAGTGGAACTGCATCTGCAGGTTGTTCATTCCTCTCATCTTCGTCACCTGTCCAGACTTCCAGCCCAACAAAATTCAGTATGGTGAGTGCAGTATTTTCATTTGTGTTTTGTTTGACTGTAAGGCTCATGTGGAGTACATCTATAAGGTGAAGGAAGTGAACGCAGAGGATGATCAAAGATTGTTTGTATCAGTTTTTTACAGTTTTCAAGACGTACTGCGTTTTGCTGTGCATAATGATCATCGTCTTTTGTATGAGGTAGTGATATTCATGAGCAGCAATTCTAGCGGAATGTTGGCTGTAGTAAGTGCACGATAGTAGTGTACTCACGTGTGTGCAACATCGTTTTAGGCTTTTCCTATTTTGTGTTTTGTAGAATTGTTAGCGAGTCAATCTTGTTGTTGTAGATTCCACAGGGGGCTATCCTGGAGAAAACATTGCAAATTATGTCAGTTGCAGTAGCTCATTTACAGGACAGCAGTGAAGAGTACCTGATGAGCAGTAAAGGTATCCTTAACAAAGTACAGGTTACAGCAGCAGAAGAGCAGCATTAGAGGAGAAAAAGAAACGCTCAGGGGGAATGAATAGTTTGTTACAAGACTCTGGAGCATGCAGAGCAGGTGCAAAGAAGTAGTGATGACTGGTGGATTGAAAACAGGTCTCGGGACATAAGGAGTACGGAGATTATAGAGAGGATGGGAAGAGAGGGAGGAAAAAGAGGAATATCACACTTACGTAAGTAGGATAGTAAGTAATTTCAGCGTTCCACCGCCAAATTTTGTGGCCACACCACAGCATTGCAATTCTACGCCGACACAAAGCACTAACTTAGTACAGAGAAACCACTTTTGGGCGCTAATGACCATAGAAGTTTTGCGCCCTAAAACCACAAACCAAAAAAAAAAAAAAAAAAAAAACACTCGTCGCGCTCGCACAGCGACGCGGCATATAAGAACATCTCTCACAATAATAAATGCAAAAATCATAATCAGAATTTACAATGCAATTATGGAAACAGTAATTTCTTTCAAAATCAAAGTCAGTCTCAGCAACAGCAATTTGTTTTAAATGAACCCGATGTTCGCTTTCATCCACAACAAACCTACACCAATCAGAATTACAGAACAGTACAGATAGTTGAGATGCCGCAACAGGATCCCAACTGTAATTTGCAGCCAAACAGAACATGACTAGAAAATACACCCTTTGTGTCTTCCTGCAACGTAGGACACAATTCACAACCTCTTCATTCAATTAGTGAAAACGTAATAACATTTGACGACATAAGATACACGTTGTTACAGGAGAAACACCTAACGCAGAAAACCGTTTCTCATCCTGTAATCGAGATTCTAATATGAACACAGTTGTTTACAGCAGTTATTGATTCTGGTTCACCTGTCTCGGTGATTAATGAAACAGCCGTTAATAAATGCAACTATGACAATTCTTCCGCTAAGCGAAACTAATATAAGAGGAACTGCAAAGGAGTCAATGTGAAGTAACAAACACATTTATCATTTTGAATTGCAGGTATCACATTCTATTCGAACTTCTGGATTGTTCCCCTCCCCGCCACTGGTGTAATAATAGGCATGGATATCTAGGCACGCGTATTCAAATACAGAGATATCAGAGATATACACACATGAAAAAAGGTTTGCATCACCCCAGTTCAAGAACTCCTGAAGATAGACGTTGACTGAGGATATTGTATCACAGACACAGCCCCTTGGACTGTTCAGAGATGTCACTAAACCCGCCCAAAGATGTAACCAACCATGCATGAGCAGCGCCTGTTAGACGGAGGAGGACCGACAGCCGATCAGTTCCAGTCATTCCACCAGGAAGGAGGTACACGGCTCATGTTGTCTGTACTTCAACCATACCTAGACGGTCAATACCGCTGTTTGATCGCGTCCGCATTGTTACTTTGCGCCAGGAAGGGCTCTCAACAAGGGAGGTGTCCAGGCGTCTTGGAGTGGACCAAAGAGATGTTGTCCGGACACGGAGGAGATACAGAGACTCAAACTGTGAGCAATAGGCTGCATGATGCGCAAATTCACTTCCGACGTCCATTGCGAGATCCAACCACGACACCACGCAGCTCGGTATAGATGGGCCCAACAACATGCCGAATGGACCGCCCAGGATCGGCATCACGTTCTCTTTACTGATGAGCGTCGCATATGCCATCTACTACACAATCGTCGGAGACGTGTTTGGAGCCAACCCGGTCAGGCTAAACGCCTTAGGCACACTGCCCAGCGAGTGCAGCAAGTTGGAGGTTCCCTGCTGTTTCGGGGTGGCATTATGTGGGGCCGAAGTACGCGGCTGGTGGTCATGGAAGGCGCCGTAACGGCTGTACGATACATGAATGCTATCCTCCGACCGATAGCGCAACCATATCGGCAGCATTTTGGCGAGGCATTCATCTTCATGGACGAAAAATCGTGTCCCCATCGTGCACATCTTGTGAATGACTTCCTTCAGGATAACGACATCGCTCGACTAGAGTGGCCAGCATGTTCTCCAGACATAAACCCTACCGAAGATGCCTGGGATAGATTGAAAAGGGATGTTAATGGACGACGTGAACCACCAAACACTCTGAGGGATCTACGCCACACCGCCGTTGAAGAGTGGGATAATCTGGACCAAAAGTGTCTCGATGAACTTGTGGATAGTACGCCACGACGAATGCAGCCATGTATCAATGCTATAGGACTTGCTACTGGGTATTAGAGGTACCGGTGCGTTCAGCAATCTGTACCACGACCTCTGAATGTCTCGCTGTATAGTGGTACAGCATGCAATGTGTGGTTTTCATGAGCAATAAAAAGGTCGAAAATGATATTTATGTTGATCTCTGTTCCAATTTTCTGTACAGGTTCCGGAACTCTCAGAACCTAGCTGATGCAAAACTATATTTGATGTATGTAGGAACAGTCAGAATACGGCGCTGCGCTCAGCAACGCCTATATAAGACAACAAGAGTCCGGTGCAGTTGTTAGATCGGTGACTGCTGCCACAATGGCACCTTATCAAGATTTAAGTGAGTTGGAACGTGGTGTTATAGTCGGCGCACAGGCGATGGGACACAGCATCTCCGAGGTAGCGATGAAGTAGGAATTACCCCGTACGACCATTTCACGAGTGCACCGTGAATATCAGGAATCCGGTAAAATATCAAATCTCCGACATCGCTGCGGCCGGAAAAAAAAAAAGGTTCAAATGGCTCTGAGCACTATGGGACTTAACTGCTGTGGTCATCAGTCCCCTAGAACTTAGAACTGCTTAAACCTAGCTAACCTAAGGACATCACACACATCCATGCCCGAGGCAGGATTCAAACCTGCGACCGCGGCGGTAACGCGGTTCCAGACTGTAGCGCCCAGAGCCGCTGGGCCACTCCGGCCGGAAAAAAATCGTGCAAGAACGGGACCAACGACGACTGAAGAGAATCGGTCAATATGTCAGAAATGCAAATTTCTGCAGATTCAGTGCTGGGCCATCAACACGTGTCAAAGTACGAACTTGCCGCACGGGATTAGCCGAACGGTCTAGGGCGCTGCAGTCATGGACTGTGCGGCTGGTCCCGGCGGAGGTTTGAGTCCTCCCTCGGGCGTGGGTGTGTGTGTTTGTCCTTAGGATAATTTAGGTTAAGTAGTGTGTAAGCTTAGGGACTGATGACCTTAGCAATTAAGTCCCATAAGACTTCACACACGTTTGAACATTTTCAGAGTGCGAGCGATTCGACGAAACGTCATTGATATGGGATTTCGGAGCCGAAGGCTCACTCGTGTACCCTTGATGACTGTACGACACAAAGCTTTACACCTCACTTGGGCCCGTCAACAACAACATTGGACTGTTGATGTCTGGAAACATGTTGCCTGGTCGGACGAGTCTCGTTTCAAATTGTATCGAGCACATGGACGTCAACGGGTATGGAGACAACCTCATGAGTCCATGGACCCTGCATGTCAGCAGGGGACTTTTCAAGTTGGTGGAGACACTGTAATGGTGTGGGGCGTGTGCAGTTGGAGTGATATGGGCCCTTGAGACGTCTAGATAAGACTTTGACAGGTAACACATACGTAAGCATCCTGCCTGATCACCTGTATCCATTCATGTCCATAGGGCATACAGACGGACTTGGTCCATTCCAGGAGAACAATGCCACACCCCACATGTACAAAATTACTAAAGAGTGGCTCCAGGAACGCTCTTCTGAGTTTAAACAGTTCCGCTGGCCACCAAACTTCCCAGACATGAACATTACTGAGCATATCTGGGATGCCTTGCAACGTGCTGTTCAGAAGAGATCTCCACTTCCCCGTACTCTCACTTATTTATGGGCCGTCCTGCTGGATTCATGGTGTCACTTCCCTCCAGCACTACTTCAGATATTAGTCGAGTCCATTAGTCGAGTCGTGTTGAGGCACTTTTGCGAGCTCACGGGGGCCCTATATGATATTAGAAAGGTGTACTAGTTTGGCTCTAAGCACTGTGGGACTTAACATCTAAGGTCATCAGTCCCAAAGACTTAGAACTACTTAAACCTAACTAACCTAAGGACATCACACACATCCATGCCCGAGGCAGGATTCGAACCTGCGACCATAGCAGCAGCGCTGTTCCGGACTGAAGCGCCTAGAATCGCTCGGCCAGTTGTACTAGTTTCTTTGGCCCTTCAGTGTATGTTTCTCGTCTGACAATTGCTTTCCTAAAAATTTATCATCAGCACATGTATGAACAATTTCCACCTTTAGCACCCTGAAACCACTAATTTGCTGTTGTTCTCATTTTTATCTACTTGGCGGAGGGTACCCTGCACACTACTACTCATTTTCTTTCCTGTTTTGCTCGCAGGTAGAGTGCGGGAAAAACGACTATTGTATGACTCAGTATGAGCCTTAATTTGTCGTATCTTCGTGACCCTTAAGCGAAATTTATGCTGGCGGCGGTACAATCGTTCTCTAAATTTTCTCAATAGTGTTCCACGAAAAGAACATCGCCTTCCCTTCAGGGATTCGCGTTTCAGTTCCCGATGCATCTCCGTAACGCTTGTGTGTTGTTCGAACCTACCGGTAACAAATCCAACAGCCGGCCTCTGAATTGCTTTCATGTATTCCCTTAATCCGAACTGCAGTGTATCACAAACACTAGAGCAGTACTCAAGAATAGTTCGCATTAGCTTTCCATATGCGCTTTCTGTTACGGATAATCCACACTTTCCTAAAATTCTCCCAATAAACCTAAGTCGACCATTCGCCCTCCCTACGAGGTGCATTCAAGTTCTAAGGCCTCCGATTTTTTCCTAATTAACTACTCACCCGAAATCGATGAAACTGGTGTTACCTCTCGACGTAATCGCCCTGCAGACGTACACATTTTTCACAAGGCTGACGCCATGATTCCATGGCAGCGGCGAAGGCTTCTTTAGGAGTCTGTTTTGACCACTGGAAAATCGCTGAGGCAATAGCAGCACGGCTGGTGAATGTGCGGCCACGGAGAGTGTCTTTCATTGCTGGAAAAAGCCAAAAGTCACTAGGAGCCAGGTCAGGTGAGTAGGGAGCATGAGGAATCACTTCAAAGTTGTTATCACGAAGAAACTGTTGCGTAACGTTAGCTCGATGTGCGGGTGCGTTGTCTTGGTGAAACAGCACACGCGCAGCCCTTCCCGGACCTTTTTGTTGCAGTGCAGGAAGGCATTTGCTCTTCAAAACATTTTCGTAGGATGCATCTGTTACCGTAGTGCCCTTTGGAACGCAATGGGTAAGGATTACGCCCTCGCTGTCCCAGAACATGGACACCATCATTTTTTCAGCACTAGCGGTTACCCGAAATTTTTTTGGTGGCGGTGAATCTGTGTGCTTCCATTGAGCTGACTGGCGCTTTGTTTCTGGATTGAAAAATGGCATCCACGTCTCATACATTGTCACAACCGACGAAAAGAAAGCCCCATTCATGCTGTCGTTGCACGTCAACATTGCTTGGCAACATGCCACACGGGCAGTCATGTGGTCATCCGTCAGCATTCGTGGCACCCACCTGGATGACACTTTTCGCATTTTCAGGTCGTCATGCAGGATTGTGTGCACAGAACCCACAGAAATGCCAACTCTGAAGGCGATCTGTTCAACAGTCATTCGGCGATCCCCTAAAACAATTCTCTCCACTTTCTCGATCATGTCGTCAGACCGGCTTGTGCGAGCCCGAGGTTGTTTCGGTTTGTTGTCACACGATGTTCTGCCTTCATTAAACTATCGCACCCACGAACGCACTTTATACACATCCATAACTCCATCAGCACATGTCTCCTTCAACTGTTGATGAATTTCAGTTGGTTTCACACCAAGCAAATTCAGAAAACGAATGATTGATTGCACGCTGTTCAAGTAAGGAAAACGTCGCCATTTTAAGTATTTAAAACAGTTTTCATTCTCGCCGCTGGCGGTAAAATTCCATCTGCCGTACGGTGCTGCCATCTCTGGGACGTATTGACAATGAACGCGGCCTAATTTGAAAACAATGCGCATGTTTCCATCTCTTTCTTCGACCATAAATACACTCCTGGAAATTGAAATAAGAACACCGTGAATTCATTGTCCCAGGAAGGGGAAACTTTATTGACACATTCCTGGGGTCAGATACATCACATGATCACACTGACAGAACCACAGGCACATAGACACAGGCAACAGAGCATGCACAATGTCGGCACTAGTACAGTGTGTATCCACCTTTCGCAGCAATGCAGGCTGCTATTCTCCCATGGAGACGATCGTAGAGATGCTGGATGTAGTCCTGTGGAACGGCTTGCCATGCCATTTCCACCTGGCGCCTCAGTTGGACCAGCGTTCGTGCTGGACATGCAGACCGCGTGAGACGACGCTTCATCCAGTCCCAAACATGCTCAATGGGGGACAGATCCGGAGATCTTGCTGGCCAGGGTAGTTGACTTACACCTTCTAGAGCACGTTGGGTGGCACGGGATACATGCGGACGTGCATTGTCCTGTTGGAACAGCAAGTTCCCTTGCCGGTCTAAGAATGGTAGAACGATGGGTTCGATGACGGTTTGGATGTACCGTGCACTATTCAGTGTCCCCTCGACGATCACCAGTGGTGTACGGCCAGTGTAGGAGATCGCTCCCCACACCATGATGCCGGATGTTGGCCCTGTGTGCCTCGGTCGTATGCAGTCCTGATTGTGACGCTCACCTGCACGGCGCCAAACACGCATACGACCATCATTGGCACCAAGGCAGAAGCGACTCTCATCGCTGAAGACGACACGTCTCCATTTTCCATTCGTCCCTCCATTCACGCCTGTCGCGACACCACTGAAGGTGGGCTGCACGATGTTGGGGCGTGAGCGGAAGACGGCCTAACGGTGTGCGGGACCGTAGCCCAGCTTCATGGAGACGGTTGCGAATGGTCCTCGCCGATACCCCAGGAGCAACAGTGTCCCTAATTTGCTGGGAAGTGGCGGTGCGGTCCCCTACGGCACTGCGTAGGATCCTACGGTCTTGGTGTGCATCCGTGCCGCGCTGCGGTCCGGTCCCAGGTCGACGGGCACGTGCACCTTCCGCCGACCACTGGCGACAACATCGATGTACTGTGGAGACCTCACGCCCCACGTGTTGAGCAATTCGGCGGTACGTCCACCCGGCCTCCCGCATGCCCACTATACGCCCTCGCTCAAAGTCCGTCAACTGCACATACGGTTCACGTCCACGCTGTCGCGGCATGCTACCAGTGTTAAAGACTGCGATGGAGCTCCGTATGCCACGGCAAACTGGCTGACACTGACGGCGGCGGTGCACAAATGCTGCGCAGCTAGCGCCATTCGACGGCCAACACCGCGGTTCCTGGTGTGTCCGCTGTGCCGTGCGTGTGATCATTGCTTGTACAGCCTTCTCGCAGTGTCCGGAGCAAGTATGGTGGGTCTGACACACCGGTGTCAATGTGTTCTTTTTTCCATTTCCAGGAGTGTATAATAGACTGGCCCTGACGTCATTTTCGTGGCTCCAACATCTCTGGGCTAAAGTCACGTGAATGTTGGCAAAACATGGTTGTTTCGTGGTGCGCTTATGGCTGTACTCAGCCTTTTGTCCGGGGAAATGGCATTACATTTCACTTGTAAGTGTTTCTATGATAGTGGAGATGCGTTTATTGAAATCTGCTGAAGTGACATTTATATGTTTTTTACATTTGAAATAGAGTATCACGTAAATTAAAGTGTTGAAAGTGATGCCTTTAAAGTCAGACTCATATTACATTTTGGAAAGTATCTGTGATAATTCGGTTACAGAAGTAAGTATAACTGTTTCTCGTTTCCACTCATAGGTTCCCTAAGGATGAAATCCGAAGGCAGCTTTGGATACAGGCCCTGAAACGGAAAAACTTTAAGCCCTCTGCACATACACGCCTTTTTGTATATCAAGTGAGATTATAATAAGGTAAGAGCACCTATGTCCGCCCTCATGGTCTCGCGGTAGCGTTCTCGCTTCCCGAGCACGGGGTCCCGGGTTCGATTCCCGGCGGGGTCAGGGATTTTTCCTGCCTCGAGATGACTGGGTGGTGTTGTGTCGTTTTCATCATCATCATCCATCCCCACTACGGTCGGAGGAAGGCAACGGCAAACCACCTCCATTAGGACCTTGCCTAGTAACGCGTTGCGGGTCTCCCGCATCGTTCCCTTACGCTCTGTAAAGAAGCATGGGACTTCATTTTTTTTTTTTTTTTTTTCAAGAGCACCTATAGTCGACATATGAAGAGAATTTTTTTTTCTACCTTCTAATACTATTAAACAAATGTGGGCTCGAAAATTATTTTCTGAAACTTCAAAGTCTCACCTTTCATCTAAAATATCATTTCTTTTTTAAACTGATCGTTTAAACTTTTGTAAAAGTAGTGGGAACTGAACCTTTGAAGTGCACCTAAAATTGATACTCTAAAATGGACCTGCTCCTAAAGTCGACAATTTTGGCACCTATAGTTGACATAATTCCCATATCCCATTTTCTTTTATAAGTGACTAGAGCTCAAAACGCTGCGAATCCAATGTTTAAAGTTTTGACACGAGCCCACTCTTACTGTTTAAAAGAATTTTAACAACATTTTACTTTAATTGATAGTTTATAGTAATTTCGCCCCGCTGCCCACGAGAGGGGCGTTCGATGTATTTGTTAGATTTTATAAATGGTACTGTGAACAAATCCACGTCAAATGTAGTTCTGACATAATTTTTCGCAAATAAAAAAGTAATTTTTGTTGGAAGCGTTTGGCAGTCAATTGAGAAATGTGGGTAAAATACGATACAAACATAGAATGGCAGACTGCTGATTTGAAATCCCGCCCCATTTTGCCAACAGTCACGTGGTTTATGTTGGAGCCACACTAGCTCTATAGCTTCTGCACAGCGAGGCCAGTCTACTAGTATCTATGGTCGAATATCTCTTTCCAGTCCAGAGAAAAAAAATCGGAGGCCTTAGAACTTGTATGCACCTCGTACTACAATCCTCACAGGCTCGCTCCATTTCATGTCGCTTTGCAACACTACGCCCAGATATTTAAACGACGTGACTGTTGTGAGGTAACGGGCGAGTCGTCGCGCCCTGAGAAGATTCTAAGTTCGGAGGAAGCAATGGCCGCACGGGCCACTTGGCAAGCGCGGGCCGCTCGGCAGGCTGACCACGTGGCGCCAGACGCTGGCCGAAGTAAGAGGGGTCCAGCCGCGTGGCTGGAAATTCCATGGCGACGCTGTGTTGAAGAAGGAGACACCCCGGGAGTGCCAAAGATGGCGGACTTTGTGAAACCTTTCACAGTTCGTATAGAAATTAATAGTATCCAAAGATACCTCAAAAAGAAACATGTACATTACCATTATTTGCACGACGATTCTGACGGTGTAATAAGATTTTCGATATCTTTATTAGTTTAAAGTTTAGTATCTGACGGTAAATTATACAAGTAACACCCAGCAACGAATTTCCAAAATCCGATTTTGTCGATCGACTTGTGTTTAGAAAGCTATTAGTGTAAACCTAAATTGGTATAAATTAAAAGGGTGTAACTTGAATAGTACATGAGTTATTGGAGGTCAAAGTGGCCGATCACTATCGATGGTTTCAGGCCTTAAGTACTCCACAGTTACACGAAGAAACGGTAGCAGCATGCTTATAAATATATTTATCCATCTATATCTTTGTTTATATCCGATAAATACTATTCATGAAGAAATTGGGTAAATATTTACTGTGCTATAGAAAGCACGGAGACATTAGGCTACTGGCCTACCTTTTGTTCTATTCCTTTGGTATATCTTTACTTAATTTGTTTATGTTTCTAATAATGTGTGTTAGAGCGTGTTTATGGTCCAGCCGTAGGAATATTTATATAATTTCAAGTTATTTAAATGTAAATCCAGTATTTCGAATATGTTTCATTATAATCAAAATATCCACGGTTGTGCTGCCAGTCTATAGTGAATGATGATGATGTTTGGTTTGTGGGGCGCTCAACTGCGTGGTTATCAGCGCCCGTACAATTTCCCAACCTTTGCTCAGTCCAATTTCGCCACTTTCCTGGATGATGATGAAATGATAAGGACAACACAAACACCCAGTCATCTCGAGGCAAGTGAAAATCGCTGACCCCGCCGGGAATCGAACCCGGGACCCCGTGCTCGGGAAGCGAGAACGCTACCGCGAGACCACGAGCGGCGGACACCGGTCGGTCTATAGTGTCCAACGGGCACAATATTTCGGCGATCATACATGTCGCCATCATCAGGTGAACTGACGGACTGAGCTCCTGTGAACGTGCCGGCACGGAGATCCGTACGCTATGGCTGCTCAGAGGGAACTGGGTTCGGTCGCGGCGGCGGCCGATTTAAATACCCTCCGCCCGCGGCGCGCTCCCTCCGCCGTCCGCGCCCCGCGCCACGGTCGCGCGGTGGAACAGATTGCGACGGCGTCTGAGATGACGTCGGTGTGATGGCTCTGTCCGCCGTGGTCGTCACAACTATACGTTTGCTCGATTTACTCTTGATTAACCCAATCGCTGGTTCCCAAGCCTTGCTAAGATTATAGCCACAGTCACGGTTTATGAGGTCGTCATTGGTGCGAATTTCGATGGCCTCTCTAACAACGCTGTCCCAGTATCTCGACGTCTGTACCAGAATCCTCGTGCGGTCATACTCCATGGCGTGATTTTCCGACAAACAATGTTCAGCAACCGCCGACTTGCTCGGATACATCAGTCGAGTGTGCCTCTGGTGTTCACGGCATCGATCCTCGACGGTGCGCATCGTCTGACCAATATACGACTTGCCACATTGACACGGAGTCTGGTACACGCCGGCCTTCCTCAAACCGAGGTCATCTTTAGCGCTCCCCACCAGTGCACGAGTTTTATTTGGAGGACAAAACACAGTTCCGACCTGGTGTCATCGCAGACGCCGTCGCAATCTGTTCCACCGCGCGACGGCGGCGCGGGGCGCGGACGGGGGTGGGGGGGGGGGGGAGCGCGCCGCGGGCGGAGGGTATTTAAATCGGCCGCCGCCGCGACCGAACCCAGTTCCCTCTGAGCAGCCATAGCGTACGGATCTCCGTGCCGGCACGTTCACAGGAGCTCAGTCCGTCAGTTCACCTGATGATGGCGACATGTATGATCGGCGAAATATTGTGCCCGTTGGACACTATAGACCGGCAGCACACCCGTGGATACTTTGATTAGCAAATACGCCGGGAGAAACTCAAGAATCACATGTTTCATTATGTTTGTGTGGGTGCGTTGGATTGAAGACATGGCGCGAGAGCTCTAGCCAATCACAGCGCTCGTGAATGGGGAGACTGGATGGAAGCGAGTTTGGGAGAGAGGGGTACGGCAGAGGACACGGGGAGTGCTGGACGTGACTGTGCGACGGACGCTCGGTCGCGGCAGAGACTTGGAGAGTGTGAAGCGGTTTGCGCGTGGTAGCGGCAGATAGAAATACTTTGGAGCACCGACTTGTGCACTTGTGATATTTACGTGGCTGCTACAGTGAAGACGTAGTGTGCGTTTAGAAGTAGATATCTCGCGAGCTGTGTCGTTGTTCATAACTAATTATGTGCTGTAGGAATCCATTATTTCCCTGTTATTCAACTTATATTTTATTTAATTGCTGGACCATCAACACCAATAAGTGTTTTGCAGAAATATATCGCATTCTCAAATGTATTCTACTACCGTACTCGTCATTTAAAGTCGTTAAGATTGTACCTGCAGATTTTATTTAATTGCAATCTTTCATTTATAAATTTAAATTTGACATTCATAATTCGCAATTGCCGAGTGATAGAAATCTTCGACCATTCGATTCATGTGTCTATTCTTATCGTATACTGTAGACTCAGCAATAATTGGCTTGCAATGCGGCAACTACGTATCCCAGCCCCTAGACAACGAAACCAGCCAAAACTTTTAATACTGCAACTGTGAGTCAGAGGGTGCGTAGTTGAGGGCCACACACCGTCACATTTCATTTCATATTATTTGAAAGCCCGCACTGTGTCAAGCAGGACACTACTAATGATGTATCCGAACATTAGGGGTTTGTTTTTGGTGCTCATTCGCACTAACTTACACTTAGAGCCAGCTGACACTCATCACACCAACTAGAAATTTTGTCTGCTTCATCTTGTATCGTCCTACAGTGACACATCTTCGACACCTTCCCGTACACCACAGCATCATCAGCAAGAAACAGCAGACTGCTGTCCACCCTGTCCGCTAGATCATTTATGTACTGTATATAGAAAATAATAGGGGTCCTAACACACCTCCCTGGGACACTCCTGACGATACGCTTTTCTCTGACGAACACTACCGTCAACGACAACACACTGGGTCATTTTACTTAAGAAGTCTTCGAGGAACTCACATATCTCTTAACCTATTCCTTATGCTCCTACCTTCGTTGACAGTCTGCAATGAGACACTGTGTCAAATACTTTCCGGAAATCTAGAAAATGTGAAAGCCATCCGTCTCCCTTCACCCATGTTTCGCATTACATCATGTGAGAAAATTGCAAGCTGAGTTTCACACGAGCAATACTTCCTAAAACCGTGCTGAGTCCCGGACATAAGCTTTACGGTCTCTATTAAATTTGTTATATTCGAACTCAGAATATGTTCTACAACTCTGCAGGAAACCGATGTTAAGGAATTGGTTTGTAATTTTGTGGGTTTGTCCTTTTACCGTTCTGTGTATATACAGTCAGTCGCTTTGAACTTTATTCTGGGAAAGAGATTGAGTACTCTTTGTAAAACCGAATAGGGAGTCCATCCCGACCTGGTGACATATTTTTTTTTCAATTCTTTCAGTTGTTTCTATACGCAAGGGATGCTTATTACTATGTAGTCCATATCGGGCTCTGTGTGATGGACGATATGTTTGTAAGATTCTCCTGCGTCAACGGTTTCTTAAACGCGGAATTTAAAACTTCGGCTTTCGTTTTGTTATTTTCACCTGCCACACCAGACTGACACAGAAGCACGAATTTCTGCTAACATTTTGGGTACCAAAAGTTTGGGATCTTAACACCAGGAGAATTACATTGGATCCACAAGGGCATATGATCAAATCATTTAAATTTATCTACATGAAATGAACAAAGGAGAGCTACAAAGTTTCAAGAACATCAACCTTTAAAAGCTATTAAACAAGACTGAACTACTGAATAGTACGGAGGCATAGCTTTTACAAACCACATAATGGTTGTATATGGCTCCTGCCATTCTGCACAATGCAAGAGGTCTCATGCCCATATTGCTCATAAATTGAGCAATATAAATGAAATTTTTCATATCCTTCTGGTAAAGAGGAGTCCATTAAATAACATCAGTGTAGTCATAACAGAAGACTAAGTGCCTTAACACATCATACACAAACTTATGCAAATCTGAACTCTATACCAAACCCTGTGTGAAGAATAAAGGAAGTCAAAGATATCAGAAGATATTGTAATAGTTGTTTTGTATGAAGCCTCAAGAACGACTGGATCAGTTAGCAAGTATTGCTAAGGTGGGGAACGCAAAGAAACGTATAACCAGCACTCGACTTCTACAATCGCACAAAATAGTGATCGATGATTATCCGAGTGTTCTGGACACAGTAATAACAGGAAGAGGTATATAATTTCACCCCAAACCTGAAGGAGCAGCTTACTTTAAAATGAATAGAATCTTCCAGAGGAATTACTCACTATTTGACTGGTCACTAGCCATACCCGAGCTATCTTAAAAGAATAATTCATGGACCGCACAATATATGAGTATGTGAGTACGGGTGTGAAGGAACTCCGTATCATGTGATATGAAAGTGTAATAGACAGTTTGTACTGATAGATACGTATTAAAATTAATTTCTTACAGAATCAAATAATCACTATAATACTGAGCGAAAAAAGCTTTGACATCATGTTAATGAAATAACGAATAGGATTTCTACAGGATTGTGGGCTCATGCTTACTCTGCCTGCAACCCACATCACACCGAGGTTACGCAGGCAGTCTAATTGCTTACAGCCAACACTCCAGGGCTGCCACGCTACACACGGTCACAAAATGGCTATCGAAGAGCCGGCAGATATCGTCGGCCCCATGGATTTCTTTCCTACATCGCCCACGCAACCGGAGACAAGACTGATTGTATCCTGGCACCGAGGGCTGTTCATAGGCCGGCTCACGGGACTCAGCAGGCAGTTCACTCCAAGTGGATTTCCTGGGCCAGATGCCGATTACTTACGCACTTCTTCAAGCAAGAGCTTACTCTGGAACCGCCGCTAAGCTTTCACCAGCGTTTTAGCCAACCTTATCGTTCCGGAGTCTGCAACGTGGTCATCCAGGACAAGACGTGACCCCGACGAGTGACCGACCAGCAGACAGGTAATATTTCAGTTTGTCATGGATTGGACTTTACCACACTTAGACATTTTTCTCCTTGTAAACCTTGACTCTTACTGCTCCATTCCAGACATTGTTCCTGCATGAAGTATGCCAAGAACTTTTAGTCGGACTTTTCTCGTTCGTGAGGTGGGCGTGGTCCATTGATCGTGACCGGGCCAAATATCTCACGAAATAAGCGTCATACAAAAAAAAAATTCAAAGAACGAAACTTGTCTAGCTTGAAGGGGGAAACCAGATGGCGCTATGGTTGGCCCGCTAGATGGCGCTGCCATAGGTCAAACGGATATCAACTGCGTTTTTTTAAAATAGGAACCCCCATTTTTATTACATATTCGTGTAGTACGTAAAGAAATATTAATGTTTTAATTGGACCACTTTTTTCGCTTTGTGATGGATGGCCCTGTAATAGTCACAAACGTATAAGTACGTGGTATCACGTAACATTCCGCCAGTGCGGACGGTATTTGTTTCGTGATACATTACCCGTGTTAAAATGAACCGTTTACGAATTGCGGAAAAGGTCGCTATCGTGTTGATGTATTGCTATTGTGATCACAATGCCCAACGGGCGTGCGCTATGTATGCTGCTCGGTATCCTGGACGACATCATCCAAGTGTCCGGACCGTTCGCCTGATAGTTACGTTATTTAAGGAAGCAGGAAGCGTTCAGCCACATGTGAAACGTCAACCACGACCTGCAACAAATGATGATGCCCAAGTGGGTGTTTTAGCTGCTGTCGCTGCTAATCCGCACATCAGTAGCAGACAAATTGCGCGAGAATCGGGAATCTCAAAAACGTCGGTGTTGAGAATGCTACATCAAAATCGATTGCACCCGTACCATATTTCTATGCACCAGGAATTGCATGGCGACGACTTTGCACGTCGTGTACAGTTCTGACACTGGGCACAAGAGAAATTACGGGAAGATGATAGATTTTTTGCACGCGTTCTACTTAACGACGAAGCGTCATTCACCAACAGCGGTAACGTAAACCGGCATAATATGCACTACTGGGCAAAGGAAAATCCACGATGGCTGCGACAAGTGGAACATAAGCGACCTTGGCGGGTTAATGTATGGTGCGGCATTATGGGAGGAAGGATAATTGGCCCCCATTGTATGGATGGCAATCTAAATGGTACAATGTATGCTGATTTCCTATGTAATGTTCTACCGATGTTCCTACAAGATGTTTCACTGCATGACAGAATGGCGATGTACTTCCAACATTATGGATGACCGGCACATAGCTCGCGTGCGGTTGAAGCGGTATTGAATAGCATATTTCATGACAGGTGGATTGGACGTCGAAGCACCATACTATGGCCCGCACCGTTAACCGGATCTGACGTCCCCGTATTTTTTTCTGTGGCGAAAGTTGAAGGATATTTGCTATCGTGATCCACCGACAACGCCTGACAACATGCGTCAGCGCATTGTCAATGCATGTGCGAACATTACGGAAGGCGAACTACTCGCTGTTGACAGGAATGTCGTTACACGTATTGCCAAATGTATTGAGGTTGACGGACTACATTTTGAGCATTTATTGCATTAATGCGGTACTTACAGGTAATCACGCTGTAACAGCATGTGTTCTCAGAAATGATATGTTCACAAAGGTATATGTATCACATTGGAACAACCGAATAAAATGTTCAAACGTACCTACGTTCTGTATTTTAATTTAAAAAACCTACTTGTTACCAACTGTTCGTCTAAAATTGTGAGCCATATGTTTGTGACTATTATAGCGTCATCTATCACAAAGTGAAAAATGTTGTCCAACTAAAACATTCATATTTCTTTACGTGCTACACGAATATGTAATAAAAATAGGGGTTCCTGTTTTTAAAAACGCAGTTGATATCCCTTTGACCTATGGCAGCGCCATCTAGCGGGCCAACCATAGCGCCATCTGGTTTCCCCCTTCAAGCCAGACAAGCTTCGTTCTTTGTAGTTTTTTCGTTTGACGCTTATTTCGTGAGATATTTGGCCCGGTCACGATCAATGGACCACCCTGTAGTTTAAAACTTTGTTTATTTCATTATCAGAATTTCTGCCTGGAGTGCTCTTTTGTACTTAAAACAGAACAAATTACTTCATTACCATGCCTTCTGCCTGATGTATTGCTTTCGTTTGAACCAGAAGAGTTTCTCATTGCCAGGCACTCTGAAGCACTGTTTTGTGTTCAAGTCAAAAGAATATATTTTGTTCGTGCCTGTTTCACGATTCGTTTTTCAATAAGGAAATTTATATTCGCTTAACTCAATTAGTAATCCTGATGTCGTTTCATACCTAAGTCTTTACTTTTTGACCCCCTGTGGTTGGTATTTCAACAGTCGGTGAGGCGTTTATCGTTTTTCCAAATTTGTTTGTATACTCGTGCTTCCAGCCCAAGTTGACTTAGCTTTTGTTGGTGTTTCCGTTTCCTTCTGTTCTGTTGTAGCTTTTGTTCCGCTTTTACGTTTCCCATCCCATCCCACAGTTGTTGATGACGTCGTCTTCGTGGAACTTAACTTTCACGAACTTCCTCAGCATACATTCGATGTTTTCTTGTGTGCCTCTTCTCTTTGTATACCCTTCAGTCTCTTTGGCAGACACTCACTTTTGATACTAGTCTTAAGCATTTGAGCCCAATAGATTGACCCTGAATTTCTGATAGTGCATCAGGTGTCTGTCCCAATATGTCTAATGCAGAGGGGCAACCTTTTTTTTTCTCCTTACTGCGCTACCTCTGTCAGATGCAAAGTTGCTTTCTGGAACCCCTGGCGGGGGTTCCCATGCTCTCAGAGTTGCCCTGCTAGGTTTCTCACCTCCAGACTCTACTACAGTCCCTGATCCCTGGCACAGCGTCCCAACTGGGGCGAGCATCTCCCCAACTATGGAGGTACCTTGCCACCTTACCCGCCTCTGGCCATCATCAGCGGAGCACTGCTTGCTATGGCACGCGCTACACCGGAACTCATGAGCAGCATCATGACACCAGCAGCTTCCCACCGCCATCCTCATCGCTCCACCAACACCTGTCACAGACGGTCTACACCACCTCAGGATGCAGCACTGACATCTAACCCTAACTTGTGAGTCTTCCTCTCCCTATTCCTAGATCACATTCGATATAGGGCCTCCTCTCCCCAGCCTGGCCTGGCCGCTTCCTAATATACAAACACACTTTTTGCTACTTTTGGTGCCTCATCCTTGTACATATCTCCCAATTTCCTTTTCCATGCGTCATTCCTGCACTAAGAATCTTGAACTTCACCAGTACTTTCACTGGACCCATTTCCCTCCCAAGTCCTTCAGCGTGATATTTTTCCCTCCCGAGTGCTTCTGCACAACAATCCTCTACCCTATGTGCTTCTGCATAACATGTTTTCATCGTCAGGACTACCACTCTGTGCCTTTCCATCCCGAGTGCTTAGGCATAATACTTTTACACCAAAAGTGCTTTATCATACTCTTTGTTCCATCTCCTTTTCCATGTTTTTCTAATCTCGGCGTCCAGTGGTATCCTTGCAGATTGGCACCAGGCAGCGATCTCATCGGCCACTGACGATATTACCGACCGCTGTGTGTCCTCCTGTATCAGCTCCAAGATCGTTGCCGCTGGACGACCTGGAAACCACCACAGAGTAGGTGATGTCCAGCTTCCAGTATGACACTACGCTCGGTGCATGCCAGATGCCCAGTACTAAGCGAGATTCTCTGCCTGCTCTCAGGACTGTCAGCGCTTTCAAAGTCCCGAGGTCCAGACTTACTAGCATCACTTACCCAAGCTGTCCAGTGGTGTTCTCTTGATCCAAGGGGACAACTATCACACCAAGGTCATCATCTGGCCGGCCTTAAGCTGTGTACTTCGTCCTTGTTCCACGCCAGACACTGAGGTTTTGTTCTCATGAAGCACCTGACACTCTGGCATGTATCTTGGAAAGAAATAGATGCTGCCGTCATCTGCTGTCTGGCCAGACCTGCCAGAGTGACCGAGCCACTCCACTTTGTCGCTTCTTCTCATGGCAAGATACATCCGTACCTTGGTTTCAGTTACGTCTGCACTTCGCGGGACCTTTCCTGCGCTACTCTTGGATAATCACCGTTGACGCAGGCAGTGGTTTTCCATACGTTTCCCGAATATACAACACATCTGCTGGGTAAACTATCCTTACTTTATGCAGTATTTGTGCAACTGAGGGGCTCCTAGAGACGATCGTCACTGACAATGGCACCCATTCAGCATCTGCAGGGTTTATTACCTTCTATGGACCAAATGGCATCAACCTCATCCACAAGGGCTGCTTCCATCCAGCCGCCACTGCATTGGCTGAAAGTTTCGTCCATCCTCGCAAAACTCTCCAGACTAACTCGCCATCATTTCTTGGAGAAAGCTGTCACTTTGTTTCTCACATCATACCAATCCACTCCTCTGGACAGGTCAACCCCAAATGAAAAATTACTCGGCTGCCCTCACAGATATTAACTTTCCATTCTTAATCCTACTCCAACCCTGTCCTTTTGTCCGCTTTCCACTATATAGGTCCTTGATCCTGTTTGGGCTCATGTTTGTTTTTTTTTCCACAGGCCACAAACAGTGGCTTCTAGTCGTCGTTTCCCGACTCCTGGTGGCTCTATGACAGAAATAAACCTTTCGGCTGGTACCGTCTGCTGTAAACATGTGAATCAATTGTGGCCTCGTCGATGTCCGCTTCGTGAGTCCTCCAGTTCACCCCCCTGTTTCGTCCCAGATGTGGGACCTTTCCAGCTTACCGTACTGGACGACACGGGTGCCAATCAGCCTCAGCCAACCACAGGACTCTCACAGTATTGCTCGAGGGCACACCACTCAAGGGCTGTCACGCTACACCAACTGTATCCTGATGCCAAGGGCTGTACTTAGGACAGTGCAAGAAGCCTGAACAGGCTGTTCACTCTGAGTGGGCTTCCCGGGCCAGGAGAGAAATGATTATGCACTTCTTTAGTCAGGAGTTCACTCCAGAGCCGTTGCTACGCTGCCACCACCGTGCGATATAGACTTCATGTCCCAGTCTCTGCAGTCTGGCTGTGCAGAAGAAGATATGGCCCCGACATTATGACCGACCAGTGGACTTATAATATTTCAAAGTTTATCTTTAATTCGGCTTGTCATTATGAACTTTGACTCTTACTGGTCCCTTTCGAACATTCTTCCTGCATGAAGTGTGGCAAGAACCTTTAATCTGACTTTGTTCCTACGTGATGTGTGCCAATAACTTATACAATGAAGAGCCAAAGAAACTGATATACTTGCCTAATATTGTGTAGGGCGCCCGCTAGCACGCAAAAGTTCCGCAACAAGACGTGGCATGGACTCGACTAATGTCTGAAGTAATACTGGAGGGAACATACACCATGAATCCTGCAGGGCTTCCATAAATCCGTAAGAGGAGGTGGAGATCTCTTCTGAACAGCACGTTGCAAGGCGTCCCAGATATGCTCAGTAAGGTCCCGAGTTCGAGTCTCGGTCCGGCACACAGTTTTAATCTGCCAGGAAGTTTCATGCTCAATAACATTCATGTCTGGGGAGTTTGGAGGACAGACGAAGTGTTTAAACTCAGACTAATCGTCCTGGAGCCACTCTGTAGAAATTCTGGACTTGTGGGGTGGGGTGTCCTGCTGGAATTGCCCAAGTTCGTCGGAATGCTCAATGGACATGAATGGATGCAGGTGATCAGACAGGATGCTTACGTACGTTCACCTATCAGAGTCGTATCAAGATTATCGGGGGTCCCATATCCCTACAACTGCACATGCCCCACACCATTACAGAGCCTCCACCAACGTGAACAATTCCCTGCTGACATGCAGGGTCCATGGATTCATGAGGCTGTCTCCCTACCCGTACACGTCCATCCGCTCGATACAATCCGAAACGAGACTCGTCCGACCAGGTAACATGTTTCCAGACATCAACAGTCCAATGTCGGTGTTGACGGGCCCAGGCGAGGTGTAAAACTTTGTGTCGTAGACTCATCAAGGGTAGACGAGTGGGCCTTCGGCTTCGAAAGTCAATATCGATGACGTTTCGTTGAATGGTTCGCACGTTGACACATGTTGATGACCCCGCACTGAAATCTGCCGAAATTTGCACTTCTGACACGTTGAACGGTTCTCTTCAGTCGTCGTTGGTTCCGTTATTGCACGATCTTTTTCTGGCCGCAGCGATCGGACATTTGATGTTTTACCGGTTTCCTGATTTTCGCGGAACGCTCGTGAAATGGTCGTACGGGGTAATTCCCACTTCATCGCTACGTCGAAGATGCTGTGTCCCATCACTCA
Organism: Schistocerca cancellata; assembly: GCF_023864275.1. Lineage (NCBI taxonomy): Eukaryota > Metazoa > Arthropoda > Insecta > Orthoptera > Acrididae > Schistocerca > Schistocerca cancellata. Next base: position 233,974,825 of record NC_064629.1, on the reverse strand, counting down.
TTCGCCGACTGTAACACCACGTTCCAACTCACATAAATGTTGATAACCTGCCGTGGTAGCAGCAGTCACCGATCTAAAAACTGCACCGGACACTTGTTGCCTTCCGCAGCGCTGTATTCTGCCTGTTTACATATCTCTGTATTTGAATACCCATGCATATACCAGTTTCTTTGGCGCTTGAGTGTAGTGTAGAACTTCGTTTATTCCATTATCAGGCACTCTTCCTGAAGAATTTTATGTTCAAACCAGAAGAGTTTATTCTATTCGTCATTGTTAAAGACTTGTTTTCTAAGAACGAAATCTGTGTTCTCTTAATTAAGATAACCCCGATGCCGTTTTATACCTGCGTTATTACTTTTTAACAGCCTGCCGTGGATACTTGAAGGAATTAGATGTATGCACAACAGAAAGATGTGTGACAGCAACCTGGGGAGAAATCTGGGCAGCCGTCTCGCAGAAACTGGCCACAGCACGAAAAAGAAAGCAGGAATATGAAGCAGAAGGGGACAAACTTACGGGACTGACATTAGAGCAAAAGAGAGCAAGAAGATGAAACAAGCATGAGATTAACATAGATACAAAAGATCACCGGTACAAACTGGACGCTGTCTGTTGACTCAGGGTATACCATGCTTATCACAATGCAGCAAGACCTTTCATGGAATGTTACAGAGCTGCTGTCCATGGGATCCGGAAGGGCTTCGGCAGGTACGATCATGGGAGTGCTACTTGCAGAACCTGAAGAAAGAATAGACCACACAAACTACCCACACTAATTACCTACCTGAGAAGATGAAGACATCAGTCAATCCGCAAATGGCTGTCTTTCCCCTGGATTCCATTTTCCGTGTGTCAGAGGCGAAATTAACTTGAGGACTGCATGCAAGTTCCGACTAAAAAGGTTGGAAACAGTCTTACATGCATGAGAAGGACAGCATTTGTTTCGCAATATCAGTGTCTGTATATTCTTATTTCAATTACCTAGTGAATTAGCTTGTACACATTATATTATCATAATTGCATATAAGTAGCAGAAATATTTCGCACTAGGTGTTTCAACCAGAACTAAACTCCCTGGAGACAGACATAAGCTTGCTGGGAATCGGAGATGAAGTGTTCTGAATAATGAAACACAGTCAAGCAGGCAATATGAAATGGTTACCTTTTACTCTAGAAATATTTATTTAGAAATGTAAGGTCTGTATCACTCGTGTTCGCCAAACGAAGTTATCATACAACAAAGTATGTCTTAGTTGCTTGTCCATGAAACTTGTTTCTTCCTAACGTTTAGTCCAGAGCTACGTTGGACATCTTCAACGTGCTCCTGGTTACACTGAGTTTTGCCGACTTAGCCAGGAGTACTGATGTTACAGTTGTAGATCGCTCTTAGGAGCTGCAAATTCGTATCTGCTGTTACTAGAATTTCGACTCTCGTGGATTGTCGGTACTCGCATCTCGCGGATTTTCTGTGCTGTAGCCAGTCAGGTTGAATGATAGGAGCACAATGCCACTTTTCAGCAGGCACTCTGGTAAATTCGTCCTGTGTGTTACCTGCCCAACTGCGTGGAAGTGTGGGGCAGTAAGGTCATTATACACTCCTGGAAATGGAAAAAAGAACACATTGACACCGGTGTGTCAGACCCACCATACTTGCTCCGGACACTGCGAGAGGGCTGTACAAGCAATGATCACACGCACGGCACAGCGGACACACCAGGAACCGCGGTGTTGGCCGTCGAATGGCGCTAGCTGCGCAGCATTTGTGCACCGCCGCCGTCAGTGTCAGCCAGTTTGCCGTGGCATACGGAGCTCCATCGCAGTCTTTAACACTGGTAGCATGCCGCGACAGCGTGGACGTGAACCGTATGTGCAGTTGAGGGACTTTGAGCGAGGGCGTATAGTGGGCATGCGGGAGGCCGGGTGGACGTACCGCCGAATTACTCAACACGTGGGGGGTGAGGTCTCCACAGTACATCGATGTTGTCGCCAGTGGTCGGCGGAAGGTGCACGTGCCCGTCGATCTGGGACCGGACCGCAGCGACGCACGGATGCACGCCAAGACCGTAGGATCCTACGCAGTGCCGTAGGGGACCGCACCGCCACTTCCCAGCAAATTAGGGACACTGTTGCTCCTGGGGTATCGGCGAGGACCATTCGCAACCGTCTCCATGAAGCTGGGCTACGGTCCCGCACACCGTTAGGCCGTCTTCCGCTCACGCCCCAACATCGTGCAGCCCGCCTCCAGTGGTGTCGCGACAGGTGTGAATGGAGGGACGAATGGAGACGTGTCGTCTTCAGCGATGAGAGTCGCTTCTGCCTTGGTGCCAGTGATGGTCGTATGCGTGTTTGGCGCCGTGCAGGTGAGCGCCACAATCAGGACTGCATACGACCGAGGCACACAGGGCCAACACCCGGCATCATGGAGTGGGGAGCGATCTCCTACACTGGCCGTACACCACTGGTGATCGTCGAGGGGACACTGAATAGTGCACGGTACATCCAAACCGTCATCGAACCCATCGTTCTACCATTCCTAGACCGGCAAGGGAACTTGCTGTTCCAACAGGACAATGCACGTCCGCATGTATCCCGTGCCACCCAACGTGCTCTAGAAGGTGTAAGTCAACTACCCTGGCCAGCAAGATCTCCGGATCTGTCCCCCATTGAGCATGTTTGGGACTGGATGAAGCGTCGTCTCACGCGGTCTGCACGTCCAGCACGAACGCTGGTCCAACTGAGGCGCCAGGTGGAAATGGCATGGCAAGCCGTTCCACAGGACTACATCCAGCATCTCTACGATCGTCTCCATGGGAGAATAGCAGCCTGCATTGCTGCGGAAGGTGGATATACACTGTACTAGTGCCGACATTGTGCATGCTCTGTTGCCTGTGTCTATGTGCCTGTGGTTCTGTCAGTGTGATCATGTGATGTATCTGACCCCAGGAATGTGTCAATAAAGTTTCCCCTTCCTGGGACAATGAATTCACGGTGTTCTTATTTCAATTTCCAGGAGTGTAAGTCAACTTCGTTACGCCCGCATCTCGTGGTCGTGCGGTAGCGTTCTCGCTTCCCACGCCCGGGTTCCCGGGTTCGATTCCCGGCGGGGTCAGGGATTTTCTCTGCCTCGTGATGGCTGGGTGTTGTGTGCTGTCCTTAGGTTAGTTAGGTTTAACTAGTTCTAAGTTCTAGGGGACTGATGACCATAGATGTTAAGTCCCATAGTCCTCAGAGCCATTTGAACCATTTTTTGACTTCGTTACCTAAATTTACTCGATTTCCTCCTCGACTGCAAGTACTTCTACTCAGACACATAAAATATTTGTTTTTCGAGCGGCTTTTTAGTTTTACAGCAGATCCTTGATTTCTGTAGACGATAGATGTGCTTTCTTTGCACACAAATTTCGACGTTTTCACATCTTTAACCTTTCTGCTGTCCTCAGGACTTCGCGAGGCCTCAGACTGCTGCGTAAATTGGTGTAGGTTGCGGGACGTGTGCTAAAAGGCTATTAGGGTATACCCGGGGAAAGCATCCTTCCCCAAAATCAGGGAGAGGTGAATGATTAAGCATCGGCTTCAGATGGGATGGGGCATGGTTCATTTCTTGAGCAGCCATGGGCCATATTCCATGCATTTACCGCGTACAGTCCTGGGTCACGAGGCTGATTAAATCAGTAGAGAGAGAGAGAGAGAGAGAGAGAGAGGGAGAGAGTGAGAGAGAGAGAGAGAGACGGAGAGAGAGAGAGAGAGAGAGAGAGAGAGAGAAGTGCCTTAGAACACAAAGTCCCATGCTACGATCTTTCGTCTCAGGAAGTGCGGCCGGGGCCTAGTAAAACTAGAGGTCCCGGTCCCCCAGGCGGCCAAAAACGCTCGCCAGAGACAAACAAGTGGAGGCCACGACGTTTGGAACGTGGATTTACTGTAAACTTCGTACACTCGTAGTACTCCATGAGGACAACCATGTGTAAGCAGTAGCGCCTACTTCCCAAGCATTATTGAGAAAATCGCAAGATAATTTCGGTCGTCAAATATACACTCCTGGAAATGGAAAAAAGAACACATTGACACCGGTGTGTCAGACCCACCATACTTGCTCCGGACACTGCGAGAGGGCTGTACAAGCAATGATCACACGCACGGCACAGCGGACACACCAGGAACAGCGGTTTGGCCGCCGAATGGCGCTAGCTGCGCAGCATTTGTGCGCCGCCGCCGTCAGTGTCAGCCAGTTTGCCGTGGCATGCGGAGCTCCATCGCAGTCTTTAACACTGGTAGCATGCCGCGACAGCGTGGACGTGAAACGTATGTGCAGCTGACGGACTTTGAGCGAGGGCGTATAGTGGGCATGCGGGAGGCCGGGTGGACGTACCGCCGAATTGCTCAACACGTGGGGCGTGAGGTCTCCACAGTACATCGATGTTGTCGCCAGTGGTCGGCGGAAGGTGCACGTGCCCGTCGACCTGGGACCGGACCGCAGCGACGTACGGATGCACGCCAAGACCGTAGGATCCTACGCAGTGCCGTAGGGGACCGCACCGCCACTTCCCAGCAAATTAGGGACACTGTTGCTCCTGGGGTATCGGCGAGGACCATTCGCAACCGTCTCCATGAAGCTGGGCTACGGTCCCGCACACCGTTAGGCCGTCTTCCGCTCACGCCCCAACATCGTGCAGCCCGCCTCCAGTGGTGTCGCGACAGGCGTGAATGGAGGGACGAATGGAGACGTGTCGTCTTCAGCGATGAGAGTCGCTTCTGCCTTGGTGCCAATGATGGTCGTATGCGTGTTTGGCGCCGTGCAGGTGAGCGCCACAATCAGGACTGCATACGACCGAGGCACACAGGGCCAACACCCGGCATCATGGTGTGGGGAGCGATCTCCTACACTGGCCGTACACCACTGGTGATCGTCGAGGGGACACTGAATAGTGCACGGTACATCCAAACCGTCATCGAACCCATCGTTCTACCATTCCTAGACCGGCAAGGGAACTTGCTGTTCCAACAGGACAATGCACGTCCGCATGTATCCCGTGCCACCCAACGTGCTCTAGAAGGTGTAAGTCAACTACCCTGGCCAGCAAGATCTCCGGATCTGTCCCCCATTGAGCATGTTTGGGACTGGATGAAGCGTCGTCTCACGCGGTCTGCACGTCCAGCACGAACGTTGGTCCAACTGAGGCGCCAGGTGGAAATGGCATGGCAAGCCGTTCCACAGGACTACATCCAGCATCTCTACGATCGTCTCCATGGGAGAATAGCAGCCTGCATTGCTGCGAAAGGTGGATATACACTGTACTAGTGCCGACATTGTGCATGCTCTGTTGCCTGTGTCTATGTGCCTGTGGTTCTGTCAGTGTGATCATGTGATGTATCTGACCCCAGGAATGTGTCAATAAAGTTTCCCCTTCCTGGGACAATGAATTCACGGTGTTCTTATTTCAATTTCCAGGAGTGTATATGGCTGTGCGTGGCCATTTTTACCAGGAAGCGGCGCAGCCGAGTGGTTAGCGTTCAAGTCCCGTAATCGCTGTCCATGGGAAAATACGTGTAACCGGATGAACTGTTATTAAATTTACAATGTTATTTGTCAGTCTACAAATTTTTATTATCACAAATGATATAATATTCATAACTATCGACTAGTAAACGACCAAACGCATAAAGTGATACCGAAAATGTATGCTTGTCCGTTTCTTCAAAATTGTTCGTAGTTAATCGAAAGAGAACGAGAAATTGCTTCTGGTGAAGACTCTATTCAAATGCACTCGATACTGCATGACCAATAATCAGCGCCGATATTTAAGGAAATGCTGCGTTCTGTATGGTTTGCTTCCAAATTATCAGCTGAAACAGAGGTTTTTGAAAATGTTAACGAGGTTTGTTTTTCCACGGAATACCTCAAAAGATCTTGCGTATGCAGAAACATAGCATTTAATCAATGCAGCTGGTGCCGTTTAACTTTATCTTTTCCATGTTTTTTACGAAAAATACCATCGTGCAGCTCGTACTCGTAATGTCGAAAGCGGCGATTAATTGTACATCTTTCGAAAGCCGTCTGTGCCGGTCAAAACTTGTAGGTAACGAGTAGTTTCGGGCTCCTTCCAGGTATAAGGGATTTATCAAATCACGGACAAGCATACATTTTTAGTATCACTTTATGCGTTTAGTCGTTTACTAGTCGATAGTTAAGAATATTATATCATTTTTAATAATAAAAATTTGTAGACTGCCAAATAACATTGTAAATTTAATAAAAGTTCGTCCGGTTACACGTATTTTTCCCATTATATCAATTGTAATATAAATAGTAAAGAAAATGACTGCGTTAGAAATAAAAAAAAGTGACGAATGGAACTCGATCGAGCGATTACGGAGCTTGAACGCTAACTACTTTTTCTTTTTTTTTCCATTTTGTTCGTTGTTGATCGTTGTGTTTGGTCGTTGCGGACGTCACATGACATTCGTTTAAGTTCGTTGTTGATTATTTCACTCAGTTTTTTTATTACAGAGGCGAACCAGCTCTCTGACCGAACACGCTGAGCTACCGTGCCGGCGAGATAAATATTAAGAAAAAATGGCTCTGAGCACTATGGGACCCAACATCTATGGTCATCAGTCCCCTAGAACTTAGATCCACTTAAACCCAACCAACCCAAGGACAGCACACAACACCCAGCCATCACGAGGCAGAGAAAATCCCCGACCCCGCCGGGAATCGAACCCGGGAAAAATGTGGAACGCTTCACGATTTTGCGTATCATCCTTGCGCAGGGGCCATGCTAATCTTCTCTGTATCGTTCCAATTTTAGTATATGTACTGCCGAAGCAAGTACAAAATGGGTCAAATGGCTCTGAGCACTATGGGACTCAACTGCTGAGGTCATTAGTCCCCTAGAACTTAGAACTAGTTAAACCTAACTAACCTAAGGACATCACAAACATCCATGCCCGAGGCAAGATTCGAACCTGCGACCGTAGCGGTCTTGCGGTTCCAGACTGCAGCGCCTTTAACCGCACGGCCGCTTCGGCCGGCATAAGATGCCCCGGGACTACTCGGCTGCCGCCGCTTTCTGGTAGAAATCGCCAAGGACAGCCATATATATTTGACGACCAAAATTATCTTGCGATTTTCTCAATAACACTTGAGATGTACGCGCTACTGTTTACACGTTTTGTTGTCCTCATGGAGTACTACGAGTGTACGAAGTTTACAGTAAATCCGCGTTCCAAACATCGTGGCCTCTCCCCATGTAAGTCCCACTCAAGGTCACGGTACGCCTAGCGCATAACCATACGCTAAAAGCGTAATTAAATGAGTTAAAAAAAACATGGGAGAGATAAGGAAAGGAGATAAGGAATTTTAATTGTCTAAAATAGAACATCCAGTCACCAGTGATATTTATTTTACAATTACTGTTCCCTACTTTGGCGCAAAAAAACAGATATTCGTCTGAATTCAGCTTCTTCTTTCTTCTTGTAGACGAAGTAAACGGCTTGTCTAGCACTAAAGTACCATAGGAAACCTTAACTAGTAAACCTGTACTCTCCGCTATACTCCATATCTTCCAGGCCAACATGTTTGCATCAGGGAAAGCTTCAAGGCCACCGTAGTCAGCATGGTTACCCCATACTACAGTCAAGGTCAGCCATGTACTACCTTCAAACACAGCTTCACCATCACAAGTGAACTGCATTCGTAGTCCACGAAAAACATTTGGACCACCCATAAGCTACTGCTTATTGAATTGACCAGCCAGGTCAATCTCCATTGCTCTCAATGACTTGTACACAGGAACACTACGCTGCAAACGGCGACGATAACCATCTGTATAACGATGTCATAAAACAGTCACTTAGATTCCAGACTTGTGGCCCAATATCAGGGACAGTGCAGAAAGAAAGCTAGAGCGTTACATAAAGATTACATGCAGAGACAAGAGTAAATGCGGCAACGCGCACAGGCGGCGACTGTTTCTGTAGGCAATGCAAGCGAGGCAGACAGTAGTAGTAGAGGTTGCAAAATGGCTCTGGGCACTATGGGACTTAACTTCTGAGGTCATCCAGTCCCCTAGAACTTAGAACTACTTAAACCTAACTAACCTAAGGACAGCACACACATCCATGCGCGAGGCAGGATTCGAACCTGTGACCGTAGCGGACGCGCGGTTCCAGACTGAAGCGCCTAGAACCGCGTAGAGGCTGAAGATCAGACAACGACACAGAGGAAGACGGACTGATGTAGAATATTCACAATATGTAAAGTGCTTACATTGGCTTTGTGGTAACCTAGAACTGCCACATGCTTACGCACGTGAATGCCACCCCTTAGGCGTGGAATAATACTGACCATTACATTATCCAGTGCACAACACACACATACAGAGGTTGGATAAATCGTGTGGAACCACCGTGAGAAATGCATGCTTAAACGTCAGTGAAGATATTAGCCAGGCCTGCAGTTTACGCTGTAATACACTACTGGCCATTAAAATTGTTACACCAAGAAGAAATACAGATGATAAACGGGTATTCATTGGGCAAATATATTATACTAGAATTGACATGTGATTACATTTTCACGCAATTTGGGTGCATAGATCCTGAGATATCAGTACCCAGAACAACAACCTCTGGCCGTTATAACGGCCTTGATACGCCTGGGCATTGAGTCAAACAGAGCTTGGATGGCGTGTACAGGTACAGCTCCCCATGCAGCTTCAACACGATACCACAGTTCATCAAGAGTAGTGACTGGCGAATTGTGACGAGCCAGTTGCTCGGCCACCATTGACCAGACGTTTTAAATTGGTGAGAGATCTGGAGAATCTGTTGGCCAGGGCAGCAGTCGAACATTTTCTGTATGCAGAAAGGCGCGTACAGGAGCTGCAACATGCGGTCGTGCATTATCCTGCTGAAATGTAGGGTTTCGCAGGGATCGAATGAAGGATAGAGCCACGGGTCGTAACACATCTGAAATGTAAACATTTGGACCACCACTGTTCAAAGTGCCGTCAATGCGAACAAGAGGCGACCAAGGCGTGTAACCAATGGCACCCCATACCATCACGCCGGGTGATACGCCAGTATGGCGATGACGAATACACGCTTCCAATGTGTGTTCACCGCGATGTCGCCAAACACGGATGCGACCATCATGATGCTGTAAACAGAACCTGGATCCATCCGAAAAAATGACGTTTTGTCATTCGTGCACCCAGGTTCGTCGTTGAGTACACCATCGCAGGCGCTCCTTTCTGTGGTGCAGCGTCATGGGTAACCGCAGCCACGGTCTCCGAGCTGGTAGTCCATGCTGCTGCAAACGTCGTCGAACTGTTCGTGCAGACGGTTGTTGTCTTGCAGACGTCCCCATCTGTTGACTCAGGGATCGAGACGTGGCTGCACGATCCGTTACAGCCATGCGGATAAGATGCCTGTCATCTCGACTGCTAGTGATACGAGGCTATTGGGATCCAGCACGGCGTACCGTATTACCTTCCTGAACCCACCGATTCCATATTCTGCTAACAGTCATTAGATCTCGACGAACGCGAGCACCAAAGACGCGATACGATAAACCGCAGTCGCGATAGGCTACAATCCGACCTTTATCAAAGTCGGAAGCGTGATGGTACGCATTTCTCCTCCTTACACGAGGCATCACAACAACGTTTCACCAGGCAACGCCGGTCAACAGCAGTTTGTGTATGAGAAATCAGTTGGAAACTTTCCTCATGTCAGCACGTTGTAGGTGTCGCCACCGGCGCCAACCTTGTGTGAATGCTCTGAAAAGCTAATCATTTGCATATCACAGCATCTTCTTCCTGTCGGTTAAGTTCGTGTCTGTAGCACGTCATCTTCGTGGTGTAGCAATTTTAATGGCCAGTAGTGTATATGGCCACGAACGACCCTGTGCAGTGTCCGCAACGCGTTGCAAATGTCAGTCGTGGTCAGCACAACATTTTGTGTACTTTTGAGTGCATTGTGTCGGAGCTAAGTTAATGATAACGTGGGTAAATTGTTGGTGCTCGTATGGTGAGTGTTCCTGTAACCAAGGAAGCCGAAGTGTTTGGTATTTCAGAAGGCACCTATCGAAGATTTATACCGCGTACAGGGAAAGCGGAAAAACTCCATATTCTGAGTCACAATGCATGTGAAAATTTGTGTTGAGTGATCGTGACAGATGTTCATTGAAGAAGATTGTAACGGATAATAAGAAGATAACAGCTGTAAAAGTCACTGCACAACTGAATGTCGCACTCGGGAATCATGTCATCGCCAAAACGAAGCAGCTGCATGAGCGGCGATCTGTATGGCGAGCTGAAATTCCAAAACCACTCATCAGTGATACAAATTCCAGTAACAGGAGAACGTGGTGCCAGAGCCCTAAGGTTGGTTGGTTGGTTGGTTGGTTGGTTTTGGGGAAAGAGACCAAACAGCGAGGTCATCGGTCTCATCGGATTAGGGAAGGAAGTCGGCCGTGCCCTTTCAGAGGAACCATCCCGGCATTTGCCTGGAGCGATTTAGGGAAATCACGAGCCCTCGAGCCTGGACTATAGAGCGATGGAAGAATGTCGTTTAGTCTGATAAATGTTTTTGCACACTGTGTTCAACTTCTGGAGAGTTTACGTCTTAAGAGTGAAACATCGCGGGGTTTTGGTCATAATTTGAGCAGCCATATCGTGATATTTCGTGGGCTCCATGGTTGCTCTGCAAGATCGCAGTGTTGCCAAGGATTATATGACCGTTTCGGGTGATCAGGTCCACCCATGGTACAATGTTAGTTCCCGAAATGCAACGCGTGTTCCAAGGTGACAGAGCCCCTGTTCACGGAGTTCACACATCCAGGAGTGGTTTTGTGAGGACGAGGATGAACTGTAACGTCTCCCCTAACTGTTGTTCAAATGTTGAAATGTGTGTGAAATCTTATGGCACTTAACTGCTAAGGTCATCAACCCCTAAGCTCACACACTACATAACCTAAATTATCCTAAGGACGAACACACACACCCACGCCCGAGGGAGGACTCGAACCCCCGCCGGGATCAGCAGCACAGTCCATGACTGCAGCGCCTTAGACCGCTCGTCCCCTAACTGTCACAGTCATCAGATCTCAGTATTGTTGAGCCTTTGTGGTCTGCTTAGGAGAGAAGAGTGTGTATTCGCTATCCACCTCCGTAATTGTTAGCTGAAGCCGGCCGGGGTGACCGAGCGGTTCTAGGCGCTACAGTCTGGAACCGCGCGAGCATTACGGTCGCACGTTCGAATCCTGCCTCGGGCATGGATGTGTGTGATGTCCTTAGGTTAGTAAGATTTAAGTAGTTCTAAGTTCTAGGAGACTGATGACCTCAGAAGTTAAGTCCCATAGTGCTCAGAGCCATTTTGTTAGCTGAACTTGCCACTACTTTGCAGGAAGAATGGTATAAAACCCCTTAAAAATCATACAGGACCTATATTTAACCACAACGAGACGACTGGAAGCTGTTTTGAATGCCAACGGTTTTTCCAACGCCCTATTAGGCATGGTAAAGTGTTGCATTTTTCTTGATTCCATATTTTGTCCAAACCGTGTAAATATAGACGTTGTAGGAGCTCAAAACACTTAGGTGGGTAAAGTTTAAATAAGGTCTTATTTAAATGTGACTGGTGATTGTCAACGGAGCGAAATGTGAAAGGTGTACGTTACAGCAGCAGTACGTCTATATTGTAGAACTGAAGGATAGAGCACGCTGCGCTGTGGAGTGAATGAAAAATGGAGAGTATTGTAGATGCAGCACCACACCATCTGAGGGTGACAGCCTAGAAGTAATGCTGCTGTTCATGCCCTTGCCTAGGGAGGAATAGTAGTGATACACTGAATGTCTTAATTTTTTCCGTCTTAATACATAAGTTGTTAATGATAAGCATTTCCGTTTGCCAATTAGTTATGATTTCTTACACGGAAGATCACAGCAACCATCCACATTTTACAATGCTGTTTATTTATTTAAACAGCGCCGTTACCCATTTCGAACCGATATGTTCATCTTTAGACGATTAGTTCACGTTTTACATTACATTTCGTGTTTTGTTTCCCCACCTGACGAAACTTCCTTGGGGTGGCGATGCCCTACAACCAAAACAAGATGTGAGACAACGTCTTTTTAATTGTAATTGTGCCTTTACATCAGTTAAAATCGTCGTGACGCACAATCACAATTAAAAAGACGTTGTCTCACATCTTGTTTTGGTTGTAGGGCATCGCCACCCCAAGGAAGTTTCGTCAGGTGGGGAAACAAAACACGAAATCTAATGTAAAACGTGAACTAGCCGTCTGAAGATGAACGTATCGGTTCGAAACCGGTAACGGCACTGTTTAGATAAATAAATAGCATTGTAAAAAGTGGCTTGTTGCTGTAATCTTCTGTGTAAGAGTCAACCTATATTTTGTACACAGCCACGGGCTCAACATGTCAATTTTTGACGAAATAGCATATACAGGGTGAGTCACCTAACATTACCGCTGGATATATTTCGTAAACCACATCACATACTGACGAACCGATTCCAAAGACCGAACGTGAGGAGAGGGGCTAGTGTAATTGTTTAATACAAACCATACAAAAATGCACAGAAGTATGTTTTTTAACACAAACCTACGTTTTTTTAAATGGAACCTCGTTAGTTTTGTTTGCACATCTGAACATATAAACAAATACGTAATCAGTGCCGTTTGTTGCATTGTAAAATGTTAATTACATCCGGAGATATTGTAACCTAAAGTTGACGCTTGAAACCTCCGACGTTCAGTTGCGTGTTGTAACAAACACGGGCCACGGTCGGCGAGCAGCATCTGCAGGGACATGTTTACGATGACGACCGTGTTTACGAGTGTGGCTGTAGTGCACTGTTGAGGTTTGGTCTAGCTGTCGCAGTGACCGCATGTAGCGCTTGCTGCCATTGTTATTCTGCATTCGTCTCGGCACGCAGACCAACTGTAGTACACCGTGTTACCAGACGTCTGTGATAGTGTAGTGTTGTAGGAACTGTGACCATGGTGTATTCGAACTCTGAAAAGGCGGAGATGATACTCATCTATGGCGAGTGTCGACGAAATGCAGCTGAAGCCTGCAGGGTGTATGCAGAACGGTACCCGGACAGAGAGCATCCAACGTGCCGCACATTACAAATATCTACCGCCAACTGTATGCAACAGGTATGGTCGTAGCACGCAAACGGGTCCGTATCAGGCCCGTCACAGGAGAAGCGGGTGCAGTTGGTGTGTTAGCTGCTGTTGCCATGAACCCACACATGAGTACACGGGACATTGCGAGAGACGGTGGACTGAGTCAAAGTAGTGTCATGCGCATACCGCATCGTCACCGCTTTCACCCGTTTCATGTGTCGCTACATCAGCAATTACATGGTGATGACTTTAATCATCGAGTGCAATTCTGTCAATGGGCATTAACAGAGAATGCGTTGCAGTTCTACCTGTTTACCGATGAAGCGGGTTTCACAAACCACGGGGCAGTGAATCTACGGAACATGCATTACTGGTCCGTGGACAATCCTCGCTGGCTCAGACAGGTAGAGCGACAGCGACCGTGGACTGTAAATGTATGGTGCGGAATCATTGGCGACCACCTCATTGGTCCTCACTTCATTGCAGGACCCAAACAGCTGCAACATACATCGCGTTTCTACAGAATGATCTGCCAACGTTGCTCGAAATGTCCCACTGGAAACGCGTCGACGTATGTGGTATCAGCATGATGGTGCACCTGCCCATTCCGCAATTAACACTAGGCTGACCCTTGACAGGATGTTCGACGGGCGTTTCATAGGACGTGGAGGACGCATAAATTGGCCAGCCCGTTCTCCTGATCTTACACCTCTGGACTTCTTTCTGTGAGGTACGTTAAAGGAGAATGTGTACCGTGATGTGCCTACAACCCCAGAGGATATGAAACAACGTATTGTGGCAGCCTGCGCCGATATTACACCAGACGTACTGCGGCGTGTACGACATTCATTACGCCAGAGATTGCAATTGTGTGCAGCAAATGATGGCCACCACATTGAACATCTATTGGCCTGATATGTCGGGACACACTCTATTCCACTCCGTAATTGAAAACGGAAACCACGTGTGTACGTGTACCTCACCCCTCATGGTAATGTACGTGTGCGTCAGTGAAAAAGACCAATAAAAAGGTGTTAGCATGTGGACGTAATGTGCTGTTCCAGTCTTCTGCACCTAAGGTCCATCACCGTTCCCTTTGCATCCCTACGTAATTCGGTGCTCTCCGATACACACGATCGAACAGCGGAGGAGTGGTACTCAAGCGTCAACTTTAGGTTACAATATCTCCGGATTTAATTAACATTTTACAATGCAACAAACGGCACTGATTACGTATTTGTTTATATGTTCAGATGTGCTAACAAAACTAACGGGGTTCCATTTAAAAAACGCAGGTTTGTGTTAAAAAACATACTTCTGTGCATTTTTTTATCGTTTGTATTAACCAGTTACACTAGCCCCTCCCCTCACGTTCGGTCTGTGGAACCGATTCGTCAGTATTTGATGTGGTTTACGAAATATATCTAGCGGTAATGTTAGGCGACTCACCCTGTATAAATACAATTCTCATAAACATTTTGCAACAAAATTTGTAATTTCAAGTACATGAACAAGTTAGCATTGTGAAAACACGACCTGTCTTAGCTACTAGATGTCAGGTCAAATGTAAATTGTAAATAAATAGATAAATTTCGTCTGCGAAACCAAGTGATAAGCAGAAACTAATTCGCGGAGCGTAGTTTTTGCTCCTTTGAAACCAACCGATACTTTTACCAGTATAGTTTTCTCATTTTAACAGGGCGTGGCTAAACAACATTTAATACTGTCGTTGTCCAGAGGGGAGCTTAGTGAAAATATCTACTCGGTTCCTCTATCAATAAAATCATGATGGACAAGGCCATCTGTTGTTACATTCTGTTACCATATTAGTAACGGAGTGTAATCCTTACTTTTTTCTTTTGAAAAATTTAATGACTTATGAAACAAGAATAATACTTAAATTTTTGCCGAAAACTGCTGTCACTGATGTATTGTTCCAGTGAATGGCCTGTCACGAATATAGGATTACAATGGAAAATTTGGGTTCTCACATACTTGTCGAACGCTCGGACAGGACTATAAATATTACTGATGAGAGGGCGTTTGTGGGAGGTCCGGAGCCGTCTGCGATAAGACAACAGGAATCAACCAAGAACGGTGAAGCACTTTTCATCCAGAACGGACGTGATTTGTTCTGACCCAATCCGCAGTCGGTGACGATGACCTTCCTTTTCCAGAAAGTTTTCCATCGACAGCTGTAAGTAAAGGCTTTATTAGCGATATAGCTTACATCTACAGCCCTTCTGGTCGAATTTTACAAATAAACTTTAGTGTTTCATCATGAGGAATATATGAGCTACTTACCCATAAAGTAATGCTTAAGTAACAGGAAACTCATAGCAAATTATCTGAATTTACTAAACCTTGCTGCATCAACTATTCATTTAGGCAAAACCTCAATGTTTCTGATGATGAAATTCCCTGCCATACCCATACTTCTCCCTACGCGCATTCCAAATATGGGGAGTCGAAGAGGCAGATAGAAGATTCGAGGCAATGCTTGGATCGTGCCTGCGTATCTTGGTCGTAATAGCCTTTCACTTAAAACAAATACTGAAATAGCACAATTGAAATACACATTTCGTATTTACACACGTATCTAATAATGTCGTTTTCTTCTCTTTTTTAATTAAATTTTCATCTGTTGTTTTGTATCTACATCCTTCGACAGGTACGATCTCAATTGGATTCAAGATTCACTTCATAAATGTAACTTCCAATGTAGTTCACGTCTTTTGCGAATTAAATTGTACGTTTCATTTTTTTTAAATCTATGAATGTAATGAAAACTGGAAGGTATTGATCAATCTCGATATAACGGACGTCTTCCTGGGTGAAATCTATCCTCGGCGGAGACGTCCTTTGCCGTAAACAAACTGTTACTTATCTGACTGTTTGTAGTGTTCTGAATAAGAATTGTATCGTAAAAGCAGTGAGGTAATGCATCTGAAATTACAGTCACGTTTTTTAACTCCTTTTTTGTATAGAGTGTTGGTGGCCGCTCATAAAACATCTTTACCATTTCACCGTTTCTTCTCACATAGTTCAAACTGTATGGACACAGTGTGCCTACTACCATTTTATGCGGTGCCGTCCGGAATGAGCCCCTCGCAACTGTTTTATTACTTTTTCACTTCTCTGTGTTTGCTTCTTGACGGTACAAGCACTGAAATAATATATTATATGTTTCTTTATTTTTTTGACGTGGATTACATGATTACGTCTAAAATACATCCTAACATATGACGTACGTGCGAATGTGTTATAAAACCTTAATGTATTTTTCGACAATTCTGATTCATCTCGTTTCATCCTTCCTTTTCTATGTGATCGTTTTAAGTGTCGGCGTATGAGAATTGTACTTTTCTAACCTCATGGAACTCAATAAAGTATTCCCAATATTCCAGTGGTGTTTCATTTCTTCCACGACACTGTGTATGTTACACCATACGCCACGGTCACGATTATGGCATCCGTTTTTTCGCTTCCGTGCTGCCGCGAAGCTTCCATGTGCAATGGATAGAACACTAGACATTAGGGAGACAGTGGATCGATTCCCCACATCCTCATTTAGGTTTTCTATGATTTCTGCAATTCAATTGAGGTGAATTGTAAGGTGGTTTCTCGAACAATACCACGATCATTTTCTTTCCTTATCACTGTCAAGCACCAGTTTTGCTTCAATGATCTCGACTTTGACGCTGCGTTAACCACAGTTTCTTTTTTGTTGTTTTTGAAGTCTTCTTAAAAAAATGGAATTCATTCCAATTTTCGGTCCATATCTATCAGGGTTCTCGGAGTATAAAAATTTCATAAAAAACTTATCGTACATCAAGAACGGCAGGAAACTCGTAGTAGTGAAGCAATCTACTTCCCTTAATAAAGGTAAGCAACCTAGTCCACACTACATACTAGCTAGGTTCCTCCCATAGGATGCTAACGAATTAGCTCAACTTTTAGCATTCAAATACAACCACGCACTCGAAGGAAGATCCGTACATAAAGACCGAAAAATTATACAGGTCCGAAATGACATTCACTTATACTTGGATTTTGGAACATGTTCTGTGTTCTAGCATTATGAAGTACCTCGGAAAAAAACTATATATTGACGTACAATCAGCACAGGTACAGAAAATACCGTTCTTGTTGTGAATTAACGAGCATTGCGCTCTCATTTAAATATATGGCCGAAAGAGTCAGCTTTTCGGTATCCACAGGACGTCGTGTTTTGACTCAAACTGTGCACAATAATTTGCATGATGCGCAACTTCACTCCCGACGTCCATGGCGAGGTCCATCGTTGCAACGACGACACCATGCAGCGCAGTACAAATAGGCCCAACAACACGCCGAATGTGCCACTCAGGATTGGCATCACGTTCTCTTCACTGATGAGTGTCGCATATGCCTTCAACCAAACAATCATGGGAGACTTGTTTGGAGGCAACCCGGTCAGGCTGAACGCCTTAGACACACTGTCCAGTGGGTGCAGCAAGGTGGAGGTTCCCTGCTGTTTTCGGGTGGCATTATGTGGGGGTGAGGTACGCCGCTGGTGGTCATGGAAGGCGCCGTAACGGCTGTACGATACGTGAATGCCATCCTCTGACCGAGAGTGCAACCATATCGGCAGCATATTGGCGAGGCATTCGTCTACATGGACAACAATTCGCGCCGCCATCGTGCACATCCTGTGAATGACTTCCTTCAGAATAACGACATTACTCGACTAGAGTGGCCAACATATTCTCCAGACATGAACCCTATCAGACATGTTTGGGATAGATTGAAAAGGGGTGTTTATGGACCACGTGACTCACCAACCACTCTGAGGATCTACCCCGAATCGCCGTTGAGGAGTAGGATAATCTGGACCAACGATGCCTTGATGAACTTTTGGATAGTATGCCACGACGAATACCGGCGTGCATCAATACAAGAGGACGTGCTACTGGGTATTAGAGGTACCGTGTGTACAGCAATCTGGGCCACCACCTCTGAAGCTCTCGCTGAATGGTGGTACAACATGTAATGTGTGGTTTTCATGAGCAACAAAAAGAGCGGAAATGATGTTCATGTTGCTCTCTTATTCCAGTTTTCTGTACAGGTTCCGGAATTCTCGGAACCGAGGTGATGCAAAACTTTTTTTGACGCGTGTACTTAAAACAAGTTCAGCTAACAAAATGGCTCTGAGCACTATGCGACTTAACTTCTGAGGTCATCAGTCGCCTAGAACTTAGAACTAATTAAACCTAACTAACCTAAGGACATCACACACATCCATGCCCGAGGCAGGATTCGAACCTGCGACCGTAGCGGTCACGCGGTTCCAGACTGAAGTGCCTAGAACCGCACGGCCACAACGGCCGGCCACTTAAAACAAGTCACGTCTTGTACCCTGGTGCACAGTACACCACAGTTACCTGGCAGATCTCACTGTGGGTATCTCCATTCACACAGTAAATGCAGTTCTTTAAATTATCTGCAATTCCCATTTAACGTGTTGTGGTCTATTTCCGTCACTTTCCTAGTCCATGGCACGCACTCCAAGCCTGTGTGACCTGTTTTACCAGCATTGTAGCAAAAATTTGTGAACTGTTTTGCCTGCGTAGTGTGAACCCTTCCTTCCACCTTGTATTTACTAGACTTACTTCTTATATGCCTTTGTAAACAACAAGTTAAACATATTAGTTTTTTTTCTTTCCCTAGCTCACTTCAGTGTTTCGTGTGTACGCTCATTCCTTGTTCGTGGGGCTATTCCTCCTCCTTTCATTGGCCATAGAGAACTTTCTTCCAGTAACGCTACACTGATGAGCCAAAACATCATGAGAAATGCTTAATAGTTTGTTTGCCCGTCTTTGGAAAGAAATATATCACTGATTCTGCGTATCGTAGATCCGAGAGTTTTTTTCTAGGTTTGTGGAGGTATGTAACATTAGATGTCTACGCAATAGTCATCTAATCATGTAATTCGCGTAAGCAATGAGCTGCTGATTTGCGTACGCTCTGATGGCGCCTAGTAGCAACCCAGATGAGTTCCATAGCATTTACATCAGGCGAATTTGGACTCCGAGACACCAATGTGAGTTCACTATAATGCTCCTTACATTACTGTAGCACCGTTCTGGATTCGAGACATGGACAATTATACTGCTGAAAGATGACATCGCCGTCGGGAAAGACATCAAGCATGAGGGGATGCAGGTGGTTATCAGCTGTCAGCGTGTCTTCAATTACTACCACACGTCCTATGCAAGTGCAGGAGAGTGTCTCCCATAGCATAACACAGTTCCCACGAGCATGCGTCCGTGGCGCACTGCACTTTTCGAGCCGCCGTTCTCCTCGATGACGGCGTCCGTGAGACGACCAGTGTGTGTAGCAAAAACGTGACTCACCTGAAGAGCCAAAACGTTTCCATTGATCGACGATCGATGGTCCCGTGTCCACTGCAATCGCACTGACGATGTCGATGGATCAACAAGTGAACTCGTATGGAAGGTCTACTGCAGAGGTTCATGTTCAGTAATGTATGATGTACAGTATGCTCTGAAAAACTTGTGCACGTACCAGCATTGTACTCGCAGAGATGCCGCAGATCACCATCTATCCTACTTTACAGAGCAGACAAGCCTCCAAACCCCACGTTCTGCGAAAAGTCGTGGACGTCTAACCATTTAACGCCTATTGGTAGTTTCACTGTCCTGCCTCCTTCCATAGATGCTCACGACAGTAGCACGTGAACATTCGACCAGCCTAGCCGTTTTTGAGATACTCGTTTACAGGCTCTGCATAATAATAATCCGCCCTTTGTCAAAGTCGCTTATCTCAATGGATTTCCCCATTTTCAACTCATTACTACGCTAGGATGATTCCCCGTCCGTGTCTGCTCCGCTTACATACTTCTGTTTCTGTTACCACGTCACGTGCCTGCAACACCACCAGGTGGCATCCAGTGTCGTGGTAGGCCGTGGTCATAATGTTTTGGTTTACCACTGTAATTCACCTACGTCACCTCGACTTTTGACTACTGTCTGTATTCGTTTATAATTCTTAGCCCTTGTGAGCCGTGGAAAAAATTGCTCTTTTTAAGAGCGCGCCGCAGCGCATTGTGTGAAGCAGTCGCCCTCCGTTTCTGGTGGTAGCGCCGCTGCGGCAATCGCAGCTTTAGTGTCTCCCTCTGGTGGAAAAGGGGAAAGGTTGCCTGTTCATGTGCATTTAAGGGGCGCTATAAGCTCGCCAGAGGTAGCTGGTCAGTCGGAGTGAGTCTGGGTCAGTCACTCGTCACCAGTTGCTGGTCTGTCTCTCGTCGCATTTCTGAGGCAGTTAGTGTCTGTCTGTCGTTCGGAGTGCTAGTATGTCTGTCGTTTGGATCAAACTATAAAGCCAGCAAAATGAGAGTCTTGCCACTCCACCAGTAACAGAACTCAGCTAGTGGTCGCCCGGTCGGGGCTGAGTTCCTGCATCTGAGTCTGCGCATTAGGCCGCCAGTCTGCTCGAGTTGCTCGGGCAACGGTCATTGGCGGTTGGATCGATCGGTTGGTCGGTCGCGCACTGAGACACGAGATGACTTGTCCGCCTTGAGCGTCGGCGCATGTGAGGTCGCCACGTGAGTCCAATGGGCCGCGCCGTATAGCGAGGGATAGTAGCTTCGCGGCCGACACGAGAGCAACAGGAGTCAACCTACGACATCGGTCTGGCCGGTGCGAGCTGCGACGCCGTGGGACGGGAGATCGGCGCGCCTTCCTGTGTCCGTTGAAGCGGCTGGCAGCGGACGGTTCGTGAGAGCGTTGGGGGTGCTGCGCTAGGTCTTCGCCAGAAATCGCAGTTTATTAGAAGTTAAGTGATTGGAGATATATTGTTTCATTTACTTGTTAAATTCTACTTGCTTTCGGCCATGCGGTTCTAGGCGCTTCAGTCTGGAACCGCGCGACCGCTACGGTCGCAGGTTCGAATCCTGCCTCGGGCATGGATGTGTGTGATGTCTTTAGGTTGGTTACGTTTAATTAGTTTTACGTTCTAGGGGACTGATGACCTCAGATGTTAAGTACCATAGTGCTCATAGCCATTTTTTCTACTTGCTTTCTTGGTGAGGTCACCAGCCGCTTTGTTTTGGGGTCGTCCCACCATTCTTCTCCGTTTGCCCACCCGCGGGAAGGTGGTTATTTATGAATTGGGTGGTCCGTTTTTCCCTTGTGGAGTAGGGGGAGTTAGAACAACCTGCGGTTCAGGTTGTTCAGTAATCTCCCTGTCAATCTGCCATACGTTAATAGCTGCCTTTATCATGGTTGTCGGATTCGGTGTTAATGAATTCATTGCTTGAAGTGTAACGGCCGAATTCCTCAAATATGTTTTTTATCTTGCCTATCATTTTGAGAGGCGGTATATGTGTAATGTAGAGCATGTTCGACTAACCTTGTATATTTTATGTAAGACTGCATTTCATGGGTTTTTATTTAAATGGTTATTTTAGTATATAAAGTTTCCACCGTTCCACCGTAAGAGTTTTTTTTTTAATCAAGTTGCACCTTCTGTGGCAAGTTAATCTTTTAATGTTAGTGTTTTGTAGCATTTCCATCCCTCCTACGAGGTGCATAGTTTATGTGCTTGTGTGAGTTGTTAAAATTTTTAGTTTAAAGTAATCTGGTGTGTTGGAGATTTGCACCAGTGTAATTTTTCAGAGGTTGTCGTGAGCGGTCGTGACTACGGCTGTGTCAAAAGGGAGCGGCAAGGTTCTCAGCCCGAAAGCTCATACTGTCACAAATTTGTTCTTTCTGCCTCTGAATAAATTGTAACTTGATGTTCAGAGGGTGCTTTCTGATTATAATTTTAAATCTGTTTCTAAAAAAAGTTTTTAGGAATAAAATTTCCATTTGTTGAAAGAAATTTGATTTGTTTTCACTTGTTTTCATCAGTTACCCACTGGCAACTACTTCCACGCTCACATAGTATGATTAAATGTGTTAATGTTCTTAATGAATCGCTAGTCAATAAAGTAAATTCTTAAGAAAAAGTTTTGAAAGTAAATTCACGGTTCACCTTGTATAAAGCATGCTCTAACTGAAAAGTCTACTGTCTCTACTGCACTGTTTCTGTTTTCTCTACATATTACACGTGTCACGGCTTCCCTAAAATCTCTCTGAATTTAAACAATCATTTTGGCCTAATGAAGAGATTGTCTCCCGATGGCCTTGCCTTGCCTGTGCCCAGTTCCGTTAGGACTGTGGCTATGAAAAATAAAAGTCATGGAATATGTTAAAAAACAACTGTATTTATTCAAAATTATCTCCATCTGAATCAAAACATTGTTGAAATCGCTGTAAAACAGTTTTTTAACAGTCACTGCAGTCCTTTTACGGAGTTGCATTTAATACTGCTCTGGCTTCACTAATTCAAATGCTAAATCAACATTTTCATATGAATTCACTCAGATCCCTCTTGTTGCTGTTAAAATATTTCCATAGTACACACAACGCTCCATAGCACTGATGAACTATCTTCTTTAAGAGGAGTGGGCATTTTAAAGGACTTTACAATTAGCAACTTTAGAACTACAGTTACAGTGATTATAAGATTACTTAGATATGTTGTATGTATCGTATGTTGTATGTTAACTGGGGACCTAGAAACGACGGAGAGGCTCCGTCCCCACCATAGCCGCAGTGGTCCACAACCCCATGACGACTACCGCAGTCCACTTCACCCCTCCGCCACCCCACACCGAACCCAGGGTTCGGCCCCCGGTGGACGCCCTTCCCCCCCCCCCCCCACGCCCCCGCCCCAGGGAACGGCCCCGCCAGACGAGTGTAACCCCTATGTTTGCGTAGTAGAGTAATGGTGGTGTACGCATACGTGGAGAACTTGTTTGCGCAGCATTCGCCGACATAGTGTAGCTGAGGCGGAATAAGGGGGACCAGCCCGCATTCGCTGAGGCAGATGGGAAACCGACTAAAAACCATCCACAGACTGACCGGCTCACCGGACCTCAACACAAGACCGCCGGGCAGATTCGTGCTGGGGACCAGGCGCTCCTTCCCGCTCCGGAAAGCCGTGCGATAGACCACTCGGCTAACCGGGCAGGCTACTTGGATAGGTACTGGTTTCTTTTGATACTTGGCGATGAGTTGACGGCGCTTGTCTCCACCTCATGGCTCTGCTCACTGGGATGGGACCTTACGCTTGAAGGAGGATGTGGCCCTGTGTCTGGCCACTCCTGCTTTCTCTGGATGCGCCGCTCCTTGCGACTCGCCCTGACATGGTATCGTCCATGGTGGATACCGGACCCTATGTGCAGTGGCGGCTGATGTGAAACACCCTAACACCTTGAGAATTTACTGGTATTTTCTTTCAGTGCTGTTAAACGTAATGTAGATTCGGTAATCTGAAATGCACGGCACAAAATCTACATCGCTATGCTACCTATTGCTCATCTAGGCTTGGTGAAACTGGGCCTCAGGGTCGCGAGCACATCTTCACTTGTGCACGTTTTAAGGAGCTTCTACTCATGCGCAACTGGAGTGACGTAAACGTAATTGCCTTACGGGCCAAATACATACGAATTTGATAAAAAAAAATGTGCACAGTTCACTGTGTGCACTGCTAGCGGTTATCACTGAAGTACAACTCGAACAGTCCACGGGTATACTGCCGATTCATAGTGTCCAACGGGCACCTTTTTAATATTTCAGCGGTCAGACATGTCGCCATCGTCAAGTGCGCTGACGAACTGAGCTCCTTGCTTGCTGCGTGACTCACGTGCAATTCACTGCACGATTTGGAGCAGGTTAAGCAGATCAACTGCTGTTCCTGCGTCGTGGATTCACTTGTTATAATATGGTCCTCTCTTTGTTGTTTGTCTTCTCGTTGTCACGAATGCTGGTCATCCTCTCAGGCTGCACGGAAATTATTCCAGCAGCCGGTCCGGCCATCTGGTCGCTGGACCCCAGTGGATTTGTTTCCCAGTCCACTGACCGGCGGGTTTCTGGACGTCCTCGCTGACTCGTAAAAGTTCGTTGCGAGCGCGCGGAAGCGGCGCTTCAGCATCGGAACTCCCACGATGTCATGGAGCATACGAGCGTCGTAGTCCCTTGGTAGGTGGAGCGCCAGCCGAAGGGCTTTGTTTTGCACTCGTTGCAGCGTCTGGATGTGTGTGTCTGCGGCATTTCCCCACACCACGGCCGCGTACTCCAGCACTGGCCTGATTAGTGCTAGATAGAGCGTGAGGCCGCAGTGGGGGGGGGGGGGGGGGCAGTGTCGTCGTGGGGTTGAGGAGGGGGTAGAGCGAGCGCATCCGTCCAAGCGCCCGGCCCCTCAGCTCCCTGATATGTGGACCCCAGGTCAGGCGTCGATCCATGGTGACGCCGAGGTACTTTCCAGTACGCGACCACGGGATGGGGCCTCCCATGATCCGTACTTGCGGCAGCGCGTCGGGTATGCGGCGGCGCGTAAACACCACCGCCTGGCTCTTCCCGGCGTTGAACTTGAGCCGCCATTTGGTGGCCCAGACTCCAATCTCGTTGCAGGCGAGCTGCAGGCGGCGGCGCATCAGCTGCGCGCTCATGCTGCGCGTGTACAGCGCGGTGTCATCGGCGTAGAGCGCCAGATGAACCCTCGGCGTCGTCTTCGGGACGTCGGCAGGGAAGAGGGAGTACAGCAGGGGGCCAAGGACGGACCCCTGCGGCACTCCAGCACGTATGTGGCGCTCCGTTGACACGCCACCGTCGGCACGCACATGGAACGTGCGGGTAGGACTGGAGAAGGCGGACGTGCGACACGGGTACCCCCTGCACCAGCAGCTTATACAGGAGGCCGTCGTGCCACACGCTATCAAAGGCCTTGGAGACGTCGAGGAGTTCCGCCCCAAGGTACTCGCGACGCTCCAGGGCCCCCATCACCTGCTCCACCAGTCGCAGTAGTTGGTGCTGCGTTGAATGCCCACTGCGGAAGCCAAACTGCTCGTCAGGAAGCAGGCCTTCTTCTCTGACGTGGCGCTGTAGCCGTTTGGCGAATAGTCTCTCGAAGGTCTTCGAGAGGGAGGGCAGCAGGCTTATCGGGCGGTAGTTCTGCGCCAGCCTGGGGTCCTTGCCAGCCTTCGGAATGGCGACCACCTCTGCGTGTTTCCACGCATCGGGGTAGGCGCCTGTGCGAAGGATGGCGTTGAAGATCGCTGTGACAACGCGCACTGCTTCCGGTGGCAGCTTCTTCAGCAGTGCGTTGTCGATCTTGTCGCATCCCCCTGCCTTCCTGGGCTGTAGGAAGTCGAGGTGGTGTTGCACTTCTTCCGCAGTGGTTGGTTCAATGACGTCGTCCGCCTCCTGATGGGTTAGGTACAGCGGAAGACGCTCTTGCACCTCCTGGATTGTGTCTTCATCGACCACGTCGTCCACAGTGGAGAAGTTCTCCGCGAAGGTGTCCGCGAGCACGCTGGCCTTCACGTCCGGCTCTGCGGGGACGTCACGACCAACTTGTAGCGGCGGGATGCGCTGCCCCTTGCGCAGAAAGCTCCTGGTCACGGCCCGGGCGCTTCCGTCATCGATCCTGAGTGTGGCTATTTTGCCAGCCCAGTCCCGATTACGGTGGTGGCCGACGGCCGCCGAAATCTCCCGGCGCAAGCGGTTTAGCAGCCGCTTGGTGGCAGGGTTTCTCGTGATCTGCCACTCACGAAACACCCGGTTCTTCTCTCGGATCGACGCCAAGATGTCCGGCGGAAGCTGCTCGGAGTTGTCCTTCGGCTTCCGCGGTCCTCGCGGCGCTGCTGCATCTGCCGCCGCAAGTGTGTAGTGGGTGAATGCTGCTAGTGCTGCATCCACCCCCTCCTCGTCAGGGTCAGGTGTGGCTGTGACCGTCTCCGCCAGGTGCTGCTGGAAGTGCGCCCAGTCGGTGTTGAGGCGGGCGCTGCGGTGCTCAGGTGGCGCCATACCGTCTGTGTCCAGGTCGAAGATCACTGGCAGGTGATCGGAAGACAGGGCACAGCGAGTGGTCTCGATCGCATTGTGTGCTGCCCCTTTCACAATCGCGATGTCGAACACGTCGGGACGGCCGCGCGTCGGGTAGTGCGTCGGGTCGAAGGGACCCAGCACCACGGCGTCGTGGTCGTTAACGACCCGGAGCAGCCGTCTGCCACTGATGGTGGTGACCCTGGAGTTCCACTCCGGGAGTTTTGCATTGAGATCGCCGCCGATGAACAGGTTCCCGGGCATCGACAGCAGCGTCTCGATGTCCCTGGAGTGGAGGTGTCCCGACGGCTGTCGGTAGGCCGCCACGTATGTTACGTGGCCCACGGAGGTGTTAACCACGACGCCGGTCGTCTCCAGGGTTGGCGTCTCCGGGAGTTGTACCTGGTGGTGGCGCAACGACGTCTTTACGTACACCGCCGTTCCGCCGCCGTGGGTGGCCCGATCGGTGCGGTAGCAGCGGAAGTTTGCCGCCCGCACGTCCACGCCCGGCTTCAGCCAAGTTTCTGTGACGAGACAGACGTCCACGTGTTCGTCTCACAGAAACTGGCGGAATTCTCCCGCTTGGGAACGTATGCTGTTCGCGTTCCACACGCAAACGGTTAGACCCTGGATGTGCCTATCCATGTTTGGGTGTGGGAACAGCTGGTGTGCTGGTGGCCTGGGCGGCCGACTGCACTGCGGGAGTTGTTGCAGGAGCAGCTTGAAGTCCTTCCACAAGGCCCTGACTTCATCCGCGACGCTCACTGCGGATGTAAAGTCAGTGCGGGGAGATGATGCTGCCTCCTGGGCTCGAACAGCGGGCTGTGCAGCTGCTGGCTCGCGGGCAGGGCGCTCCCTCCGCCGTCCGCGCCGGCGGACGACCCTGGCTGGCGTAGGGTGCTCCCTCGGCGGTCCGCGCCCGCGCACGATTACCGCTGCTGGCGCAGCTTAGACATGGTAGAAGACTGGTGTAGGGGAAACAAAATGACATTAAACGCAGACAAAACTACAGCTGCCTACTTCACAAGAAAGCGGCCGGTACTCAGAAACCAGCTGTCCCTAAACGCCCAGGAATTACCGTGGAGAGACTCCGTGAAATACCTGGGCGTAACACTAGACAAAAAAATGTTGTTTCACCTTCACATCGGGGAAAAGCGGAAGAGAGGTATAAACCTCGCAAAAGCCCTCCTGCCCTTCTTCCTCAGCAGGGAGATGTGGATGGAAACAAAAATAACTATACAAAACAACAGTCCTCCCAGCACTAACGTACGGGTGTTCTGCGTGGGGAATCACGTGCCAGACCAACCACAAAAAGTTGCAAACGGTGCAAAACAAGGTACTAAGGTGGATTCTGGACGCCCCACCATGGAGCTCCACGAAACAGTGGAAATCGAGATGATACAAGATACAGTTAAAAGATTAGTGAACACACTATTTGACAAACTAGAAGCACTAAGAGAAAACTACAGACAACTCAGGGGCACAGGTACTGTGTTACCCCGAACGTGGCACAGGCAGAGAGTGCCACGCCAAATCATACAAGACCCTGTAGATTAGATGAGTAGATCTGTAAGCAATAGTGAATAGCCTAATAGTTTAATATGATTTTGTTTCTAGCTTAGTCCATTAGTACTTCACTTTAATATAATATAACCTTGTTAATTGCCCTTGAAAATCCTTGCCCCCTTGTTGGGAACCAATAGGGAACAGATAAATGTTTAAATTGTTTTTGGCCTTGGTTAGTAGTTAATTTGTCTAGCTGATTTGTGCTCCCTTGTTGAAATCCAATAGTTTTTGATAAATGTGTAAATTGAGTACATTTGTATTACCGCTTCTATACCCAAGCAACTTAGATTAGGACCCAAATAAAGTAAGACGTAGTAACTAAGCCCACTCCCCACCTCCACTCTCTGTCGACTGTGCGACCAACCTTAGCATCATAGATCAAACTAGAGTAAACCACAGTAGACTAGATGGTTGAGAGTCAATGTTAAAGAGAGACGCAGACCTGCTGCAGACCAACGAACGCACGACGCCCGTACCCAGCGGGCAAGCGGTGGGAAACAAGGAGCACAGCGGCCGCCACGGAACGACGACCACATCTCGCCAAGCGGCCGACTGGCGAAACTGCACAAAAGGAAAGCAGTGGGAAGCAGCACCCGCTGCACCCACTGCACAGAACCAAACAACAAAAACCCACGCCTCATAAATCGAGGCCTTATTCTTCACTTAAAACTTCCGGGCTGATAGGCCGTGGTCGAAGTATAAAACACTCTCCTGACGTTTCGTCTCCGACTACGGGAGACATCCTCGGAGGATGTCTCCCGTAGTCGGAGACGAAACGTCAGGAGAGTGTTTTATACTTCGACCACGGCCTATCAGCCCGGAAGTTTTAAGTGAAGACAATACCGGGCGTGAAAGCTTACATTGTATGATCGAGGCCTTATTGTTACCGATCATGCCCTCCAAAGCCCACGATTTGTTTTTGTCAATAAAAATTAATCACAGAGAATAACAAACCAAACCACACACAAATACACATAGATTCGGCGAAGCCGAAGGAACTGTTAAACACCACGTGACACAAATAAAGGCTCCGGCTGACTGCCACGCCCCTGGACGTCAGCGGGGGCGACAGGGCGCTGCTCAATCGATTTGGCGGGTGCCTTGTCGGTGGCAGCGGATGCATAGCTCCTTCCAGTTTGTACCCGCGCGGAACGCGCCGGCTGTCCTCTTCTCGATGCGGCGCGCCGGAAGGCAGTGCAGCCGCGGTAACACGCCACATACTTTTCGCCGCAATGGCAGCATGTGGGCGCGTCTATCCGCGGGATTTTGCACTTCCGACCGGGATGCTCCCCCGCGCATTTGACGCAGCGGGGAGGCATCTTACAGTACTTCGCCACGTGGTCCAGGCCTTGGCAATTGAAGCACTGCGGCGGGCAGCGTCTTCTGCGCAGCTTCTCCACGGTGACGCCGACATCGGCCACGTGGGTCAGCTGCAATATTTTGCGATTCTCGACGGTGTCATCGAGAACCGCCATAAATAGCGGCATGTCGGAGAAGTCCCTGGGTGACTTCAGACGCGCCGTGGTGCGTATCGGGAAGCCCAGGTCCTCGATCAGCTCCCAGGGCCCATACTGAATGGGAGCTTGCGGAACACGACTTTGAGCGTCTTCACCGGCTCCGAGGAGTAGGTGAAGCTGTACAGCCCCTCCCTCTCGGCGAGGTCCGTGACCCCACGGTAATCTTCTGCAGCCTTCGTAATGGCGCGGTTCAAGTCGCGCCCTGCGACTCGGAACGTCACGTTTCCTTTGACTGCAGATTTTACTTTTTCTCTAAATTCACGGAAGTCGCCAGTCCACTGGATGACCACGGGAGGTGGTGGGGGCGACTTCTTCTGCTGCTGCTGCTGCTGGCTCTCCATGGGCTCGCTGGCATCATTAGAGAGGCCAGAGAACCGGTTGCCGGTGTGGACCGACGACTGTTGCGCAAGCACCACAGCCCTGGCTGTGTGCTTGCGGGAGGGCTGCAAAAAACCCTCGTCGTCCACGGTCGGGGGAAGGGTCCTGGATCCCTTCCGCGACGCCTAGACGTGCTAGTGGTGGACCTTTTGGTGTCGGTTTCCGCGCTCGCGTCAGCTGGCCGCTTACGCGAGTGCTGCACCACTTCCATAGTTTCCGGAGATGGTTTGGCGCCTGGCATGAGGCCCATCAGGTAGGCGAGCTGCCTTTCCGCTTCCGGCGTGTGGGCTGGGTCCCCGGTAGGCGCTGTCTCCGTGGAAGTGGTATCCTCAGGTGTGAAAGCCGTCTCTGTTGCGGCTCGCGTCTGTGGAACGGTCGGCTGTGGCGCGCACGAGGCCGAGGGTACGGCCGGCGGGCCACCAACATCGAGCACGCGGGCAACGGCGTGCAGGGGCATGCCCCCATCCGCCGAGAGTGCGCGCCTGCCTCTCTCGGTAACGCCCGTCCTTCTGGACCGGTCGGTCGTAGGTGGGCGGCGGTTTGTGACCGCCGACGGGGCAGGCCCCGCCGTACGGCCGTCCGCCGCGCCGCTCGCTACCTCAGCCGAAGTTGAGGTCGCATAACGACCGCGCTGGTCCGTGCTGCATACCGTCTCGTCGTCCAGGGGCGTCTGCTGGGTTGTTGCCGTTGGGGGGCCGGATGGGGCCGCCGACAGAGCGGGCTCTGCCGGACGGCGATCCGCCACACCCTTCGCTTCTTCACTGCGGTCCTCTCGGTACGGCATCACGGCTCGACTGAGCTCCTGCACTGCAGAATATATTGGGGCATCAAGAATTGCCCAGTCTGAAAATAGAAGTTCAAGCCATGCGGCTACGCCTTCAATAATAAAAATTGACATTAAAACAATAGCTTTTTGCTTGTCATATTTTTTTCTGCTTTTAAATGATTTAAAATACATTAGCTGTGTGGTAATTTTTTTCTTTTTTTATTTTAATTTTTTATTTTATTTATTTTTTATTTTTTTTCTTTTATTTTTTTAAATTTTTTTTTCATTCGCTCACACATTCACATAATATATACATGTACTCACACATACATATACAGTTAACACATTGTCACACTCATTCATTCACCTTTGATAAAATAATAATAATAAATAAATAAATGATAAATACAATAAGATTAAAAAAATAATTAAAATAAAATAAATTTGAGTTAAAATAAAATAAAGTAAAATTTGAATTAAAGTAAAATTATTTAATTGTTAAAAATTAAAATTATTAAAATTGTATAAAAAATATATACACAAGATGTGTAATCTCGTTATTCACGTAGGTCATCGGGCCATCTAGTGGAAGCCAGGTAGTGCACCCTGTGTCCAAGTTGTCGTACAAGTTCGTTGTCTAACTGTTGCGTGTTTTCATAGAAGGTTTTTGCACTAGTTCTGAATCGGTCTTTCAAATAGGGTACCCCTGCGAGTTGGTGAAGTTCATTCGTTGGGAACCGGTATGGAAGATGGAGTGCTCTTTTCAGAGTACGATTCTGAATTCTTTGTAGCCGTTATATGTGGGTAGGAGCAGCATTACCCCACACGACAGCAGCGTAGTCTAAGATTGGTCGCACCAGTGTGAGGTACAATATCACCCCCAGTCTTGATGGTAGTGTTGACGCTGGATTTAATAATTGATAGAGCTGTACCATTCTTCTCCTGGCTTTCTCTCGAATATCTTCTATATGAGGTTGCCATGTCAATCGCCTATCAGTGGTCACACCCAAGTATTTTGCTGTTTTTGACCACATAACTGGGGTGTCCCTTATCTAAATGGGCTGGATGTTAGGTGGAAGTGGTCTTCTACAGATTGCTATTGCCTGCGTCTTTGTGGCGTTGAAAGACAGTCGCCATTTCATTGCCCATTCACTCAGCTTATTACATGCTTGTTGCAGTCTTGCCTGGAGGTGTGCAGCATTCATACTTCGGGAGTAAATGGCTGTATCATCGGCGTATAAGGATAGGTGTGTTCTGGCCGTCGATGGTAGGTCGGTTGTATACAAGATGTATAACAGTGGTCCCAGAACACTGCCCTGAGGTACTCCTGCTTTGATTGGATTGGTCTGGTGGACGATATACCATCTTGAGTGCGGACGTGAAAAGTCCGGTTTTCTAGATAACTCTTCAGGAGTGTTGCGTGTGACACGGGGACCCCTACATCTAGGAGTTTATAGAAGAGTCCCTCGTGCCACACGTAATCAAAGGCACGAGAAACATCCAGAAATACAGCCCCGAAGAATTCTTTCCTTTCCATGGCGCTGAATGCTTCCTCAACTAGGCGTAGTAGCTGCTGGGTGGTGGAAAGGCCTTGGCGAAAGCCGAACTGGACGTCTGGGATCAGATGCTCTGCTTCCACATGCTGATGAAGTCTCTTTATGTATAAACGTTCAAAAAGTTTCGATATGGCAGGTAAAAGACTGATTGGTCTGTAACTAGCAGGTGATCGAGGGTCCTTTCCTGCCTTCCTTATGGCGACGACCTCTGCATGTTTCCATGTGAGGGGGAAGTCGCCAGTTGCCAGGATCTCATTGAACGCGGCCGCTATTATTGGTACTGCAGTAGGTGGTAATTGCTTCAACAAAGGTCTGGTCCTCCAGACCTTTCCGTTTAATTCTTCGAGCTCCTGACGCTGACGCTAGAATGACGAGCCTGTCCTTGGCTCGTGGTGGTGCAGTTTAGACAAAATTTGTCATTCCTGCGGTTCCTGTAAGAGAGACAAATATATATTACCACTCTTGTCGATTGGTCCTGTCTCGTTTAACCTGAAAAAGAGAAAGACACATTCTGTTGAGGGATTAGTAAAACTTAAACCCTCAGCAGGTCAGGCCAACGCGTGGTTGGCCTGTGATGAGGTTGTTGGCCCAGTCCACGGATGAGCCGGTTGCGGGGGCGTCCGGTCTTCTCGTAGAACTTCCTGGCGATGGCGCGGAACCTGTCTCGGAGAGGCAGGATCCCGGTGTCCTCGTGGTTGGCGCGTCAAGAAGCGCCTCGGAAGATGCATAGCAGTCTTCAGGGCGCGGTTCTGTATCCGTTGCAGAATCACAATGTGAGCATCTGCGGCTTTCCCCCAGACCACTGCCGCATACTCTAACAGTGGGCGAACCAATGTTAGGTAAAGCGTGATGCCGTGTTGCGGTGGCAATGACGACTGCGGGTTTAGCAGCGGATACAGGGCGCGGAGGCGTCCAATTGCTCTCCCTTTCACATCACGGATGTGATGCTTCCAGGTGAGCCTGCGATCTAGGGTAACCCCTAAGTATTTCGCCTTCCCACTCCATGGGATAGGTTCTCCTAGGATCGAGCTCCTGAGGGCGGGCGGCCGATTGAAATCCCCTCCCCCCGCGGGCCGCTCTCTTCGCCGTGCGCGCCGGCGCGCCGGCGGTCGCGAAGACGTGGGCGTCGGAATCTGTCGTAGCGTCGATGTGCTTGCTACGTCCGCCCTGGTCTCCAGTTCCTCTTAATTACATTCAGAGCCGGGTCCCAAGCCTTGCTGAGATTGTAGCCGCAATCTCGGTTGATAAGATCTTCCCTGGTGCGAATTTCGATAGCCTCCCTTATAACACTGTCCCAATATTTATAGGTCTGAGCCAGGATCTTGGTACGCTCATAATCCATCTCGTGTTTCTTGGACAAACGGTGCTCTGCTACCGCCGACTTATTTGGATATTTCAGTCGAGTGTGCCTTTGATGTTCTCGGCAACGATCTTCGACGGTGCGTACTGTTTGTCCGATATAAGTCTTCCCACACTCACAGGGAATTTGGTATATGCCGGCCTTCCTCAAACCGAGGTCATCTTTCACACTTCCCAGTAATGCCCGTGTTTTATTGGGCGGGCAAAAGACGGTTTTAACTCGGTGTTTCTTTAATATACGGCCGATTTTCCCCGATAGTGCGCCATTGTACGAAATAAAGGCAGTGGCTACCTCTACTTCCGTGACTTCATCCGTCTCCACAGGTTGTGCTGTGGTGGTGGGACGGAGAGCGCGTCTAATCTGCCATTCCTAGTACCCGTTTTTTCGGAACACGGTTTTAAGTCGTGGCCGTTGGACACTATGAACCGGCAGTATACCCGTGGACTGTTCGAGCAACAAATCCGCCGGGAGAAACTAAAGAATCACACTCAAGTACAAGTTTATATCAGGGCCACCAGGTGGTAGCACAATGCAGCGGACTTCTATCTACGTTCACTTGTAGAAATCCCGCTAGGCGGTAGCACACTCCACAGATATGCGAATTCACTCACTATACAGGGCGAGTCACTCACTATTGCCACCAAGAATGACTCAGAAAGTATGATAGGAGTTGAAAAGTCTGTGAGACAAAAGTTGCTTGGGACAACGAGGGCCATAATATGACGTTGGTTTTTTGTTGCTAGGTGGGGTCTCGTCAGAGATATGAAGATCAACTTTTTTTTTTAATGGGATGCTATAGTTTGGTACTTATTTTCTGATAGCTGCTATCGAGACGAATCCAATGATGTGGAACAGTAAGGTCTTTGAAGGTCAACGAAGGTCAAAAATGTGGCATGAACGTCCATTTACAGAAGGTGTTCGAAGTGGTATCAATGCAGTGCTGCAATCTTCTTATCATGGATTGAGTGGTATTCCTTATCACTTCGTCATTTATCGAAGCACATGCTCTGACAATTCTCTCTGGCTCAAATGGCTCTGAGCACTATGGGACTTAACATCTGAGGTCATCAGTCCCCTACAACTTAGAACTACTTAAACCTAACCTAAGGACATCACACACATCCATGCCCGAGGCAGGATTCGAACCTGCGACCGTAGCAGTAGCGCGGTTCCGGACTGAAGCGCCTAGAACCGCTCGGCTACCGTGGCCGGCCCAATTCTCTCTCGCATATCGTGCAAATAGTAAATAGTCGCTGAATACGGCGTATCCATCTAACGTGCCATTGACATGTAAGCACCATTCGACGATTTCGCAATACAACACTAATAGGAACGGTACGACTAGTATCGTCGAATCAAGCGAATGTGAATGATGTATTCCTTCGAAGAACAAGTCGATATGTTTCTCCTTTACGGCGAATACCAACGAAATTCAGTGAGAGCTAGAGACTTATACGCTGATAGATATCCTCAATGTACTCGCCCTACGCGTCGTACATTTAAGTATGTGTATGATAAATTGAGAACAACTGGATATTTAACGCATCGGAAACATATCCGGCAAAGGAAAGTTGCTAACGAGGAAACGGAATTTGGTACTCTTGCCACTGTGGTTCGAGATCCTTGTTTTAGTTCGCTTCAAATCTTAAGGGAATCTAGCATGAGCCAGAGTAGTGTTGTTCGTGTTCTGAATCGCCATAAATATCATCCTTACCATATCAGGCTCCACCAAGAATTAACTGGTACCGATTGTATGCGTCGCATTGAATTCTGCCGGTGGGCTCAACTTCAGATTCAGAGGGATGAGACATTTATTTATTTATTTGATTTTATTTACTGACGAGGCTACATTCACGAACAATGGAAATGTTAATTTGCATAACATGCATTACTGGGCAACTGAAAATCCATGTTGGCTGTGGAAAGTTGCACACCAAAGACCGTGGTCGGTGAATGTATCGTTTGGGATTCTGGAGGACAGAATTATAGGCCTCTATTTCATCGAAGGAAATCTTAATGGTAGGAAGTTCACCACATTCCTGCAAGAAACATTAGGTCTGTTATTGGAAGAAATACCTTTTGGAACGAGGAACAGAATGTGGCATCAACACGATGGGTGTCTGGCACATTTCTCGCTGATGGCTAGAAATGAGTCGGAGAGACAGTTCCCAAATCGTTGGATTGGACGCGGAGATGTGTAGTAGCCGGCTCGCTCGCCAGACTTGGCGCCTCTGGATTTTTTCTTGC
This sequence comes from Schistocerca cancellata, assembly GCF_023864275.1. NCBI lineage: Eukaryota > Metazoa > Arthropoda > Insecta > Orthoptera > Acrididae > Schistocerca > Schistocerca cancellata. The sequence goes on along the minus strand of NC_064629.1, from coordinate 233,939,344 downwards.
GGGGATTCGTAAAAGACATTGTTTATAAAGACGTTCCAACTACACCTGAAGATATGCGAGAGAGCATTGTCAGAGCATGTGCTTCGATAAGTGCCGATGTGATAAGAAATATCACTCAATCCACGATAAGAAGTTTGCAGCACTGTACTGATATCAATGGTCATCACTTCGAACACCTTCTGTAAATGGACGTTCATGCCACCTTTGTGATCTTCGTTGACCTTCAAATCATCATTGGATTCGTCTCGATAGCTGCTATTAGAAAATAAATACCAAACTATAGCATCCCATTTCAAAAAACAAAGTTCACCTTCATATCTCTAAAGCGACCCCACCTAGCAACAAGAAACCAACGTTATATTATCGCTCCCTTTGTCCCATGCAACTTTTGTCCCACAAACTTTTCAACTCCTATCATACTTTAGGAGTTATTCTTGGTGGCAATAGTTACTGACTCACCCTCTATAGTAAAATTAGATCGGACATCAGTATATGTTGTAGATATATTGATAGGAAAACCTATTTTGTGGGATTCTGAGTGAGATATAGAACATCAAGTTTTGATTTTATCCTAGAGTAATCCATTAGAAGTGCTGAGAACCATAAAGCAGACTGTAGCATTTATTTATGCTTCTGACATCTCTCGATCTTATGGTGCGTCAGGTTTTGTCTGTACTGTAAGCCCACATTGTCCATGTATCTGAACATTAACGAAAAGCTGTCTCATTGGTTTCTCTGATGTTCATTTAGACATGGGGAGTCGAAGACGATGTGTTTTGGCCCTTATGGCTCTCAGCATCTCATATGTATTCTAACGAAGTGACCTTGTTGTCTAGCGGTTCTGGCGCTGCAGTCCGGAACCGCGGGTCTGCTACGGTCGCAGGTTCGAATCCTGCCTCGGGCATGGGTGTGTGTGATGTCCTTAGGTTAGTTAGGTTTAAGTAGTTCTAAGTTCTAGGGGCCTTATGACCTAAGATGTTGAGTCCCATAGTGCTCAGAGCCATTTTTTTGACCTTGTTGGTAGATAGTACTACTTGAATTTAATCATTTCCGCAAACGGCAGTTTGTGTTTGGAATTGGTGGTTTAATGTGCACGAATCGACTTTCCTGTGGCGTGTCAACATGAACTCTGTTGAACCTGTTTAAGCGCGAACAGAAAAGAAAATCGTCAGGAAAAGTTAACCGCGAAGAAACTAGGGCATTCCAGACCAGATCCGTTATCTGAGGAAGTGACGAAATCAAATAAGCGTGACTACGAGCGAACAATTAACAAAGAAGTGTGTAATAAGCGTAAGTTGTTCTGTGGGGTGCAATGTAAGAATGCGTTATTTTCAACCCAGAAGTTAATTCTTTAACTAATACATGAATTAGGGATCTTGTACGTCTGTCCGAAAAAATATAAAAAACACGAAAACTCCCACTTACACAAAAACGCGGAACGGAAAGTAGCTAAATGTTAAACATTATTTCGTTTTGTCGTAAACTGTACCTAATAACGTACAAATCAACAAAATTCCCTGTGCGGCTGATCCCGGCGGAGGTTCCAGTCCTCCCTCTGGCATGGGTGTGTGTGTTTGTCCTTAGGATAATTTAGGTTAAGTAGTGTGTAAGCTTAGGGACTGATGACCTTAGCAGTTAAGTCCCATAAGATTTCACACACATTTGAACATTTTTGAACAAAATTCCACAAAAACAATTCTTCCTTGTTTCAGACAGTTTATGCATATTATTATTATTTTTATTATTACTGACAGCGACTGAAATTGTATAAATCTGTTGATAAGCATAACTGTTATATAGCAGAGGCTATTAATTTCGCACTCTCATATTTATCTGAATATAAAAGTTAGTGAACACCTAGCGTATATACCTACGAACCGCGACTGCCTATGCGCCATGCTGTCTTTGCTCTACGTTGCCTGACATCCTGCTATGACTCGTGTCGGATTCTATTGCCTTAGTACGAATTTCTGCTTGGCTGACATTTGCGAGTCGCCGCAACTTCCTGCTATTCACCCCAGTCGCTCTAGAAACCTGATTTAGCAAACCCCGTTTAACTTTTAGTTTGTCTACCCCACATCTGACACCAGTTAAGCTCTTTCAGTTGCGTCGCAACTGTGAGTGTTGCTTGGGACTGAGCGACAAGGTTTGGGGAAAAAGGGAGGTAGTTGATTGGCCTAAGTGAGATGGAGTCTTGACCTGACTATGGTGTTACAAACTGTAAGGACTGGAATTATTACTGAATGACGAACACTATGAGTGTTTTACAACTTTTGACTTTATTCAGAGAATATCCTCATCCTAGTATACATTAGCTCTAAATGAGTTGTATGCACGAAAGACCAAGTCGTTACACGGAGATGATGACTAACTAGCATCGTTCCGTCTACTAAAAGAACCTGTCAGTACTAACTGCATCTGCACACATAACACGATACGTAGGAGTCGTCAGCTACCCAGGTAGAACTCCATGTAATCTTCTGAACTACTGCAGATAACTCTGCTCAGCCCTGCTCGGCAAGTAACTTTGGCTGTTTCTGCCACTACTTGTTCCTCTCCGCCTCCACTAGGACCAGCGTCTTATGTCAAAGCGGTAGGTGGATCAAAACAAAATGTCCAGACACTCTGTGACAAAAATGGTACTGAAACATAGGATGACAGACTAAAGGCCGAAATACTAAATGTCTTTTTCCGAAGCTGTTTCACAGAGGAAGACTGCACTGTAGTTCCTTCTCTAGATTGTCGTACAGATGACAAAATGGTAGATATCGAAATAGACGACAGAGGGATAGAGAAACAATTAAAATCGCTCAAAAGTGGAAAGACCGCTGGACCTGATGGGATGCCAGTTCGATTTTACACAGGGTACGCGAAGGAACTTGCTCCCCTTCTTGCAGCGGTTTACCGTAGGTCTCTAGAAGAGCGTAGCGTTCCAAAGGATTGGAAAAGGGCACAGGTCATCGCCGTTTTCAAGAAGGGACGTCGAACAGATGTGCAGAACTATAGACCTATATCTCTAACGTCGATCAGTTGTAGAATTTTGGAACACGTATTATGTTCGAGTATAATGACTTGTCTGGAGACCAGAAATCTACTCTGTAGGAATCAGCATGGGTTTCGAAAAAGACGATCGTGTGAAACCCGGCTCGCGCTATTCGTCCACGGGACTCACAGGGCCATAGACACGGGTTCCCAGGTAGATGCCGTGTTTCTTGACTTCCGCAAGGCGTTCGATACAGTTCCCCACAGTCGTTTAATGAACAAAGTACGAGCATATGGACTATCAGACCAATTGTGTGATTGGATTGAAGACTTCCTAGATAACAGAACGCAGCATGTCATTCTCAATGGAGAGAAGTCTTCCGAAGTAAGAGTGATTTCAGGCGTGCTGCAGGGGAGTGTCGTAGGACCGTTGCTATTCACAATATACATAAATGACCTTGTGGATAACATCGGAAGTTCACTGAGGCTTTTTGCGGATGATGCTGTGGTATATTGAGAGGTTGTAACACTGGAAAATTGTACTGAAATGCAGGAGGATCTGCAGCGAATTGACGCCTGGTGCAGGGAATGGCAATTTAATCTGAATGTAGACAAGTGGTGGTGGTGGTTAGTGTTTAACGTCCCGTCGACAACGAGGTCATTAGAGACAGAGCGCAAGCTCGGGTTAGGGAAGGATTGGGAAGGAAATCGGCCGTGCCCTTTCAGAGGAACCATCCCGGCAGTTGCCTGAAACGATTTAGGGAAATCACGGAAAACCTAAATCAGGATGGCCGGAGGCGGGATTGAACCGTCGTCCTCCCGAATGCGAGTCCAGTGTGCTAACCACTGCGCCACCTCGCTCGGTTGTAGACAAGTGTAATGTGCTGCGAATACATATAAAGAAAGATCCCTTATCATTTAGCTACAATATAGCAGGTCAGAAACTGGAAGCAGTTAATTCCATAAATTATCTGGGAGTACGCATTAGGAGTGATTTAAAATGGAATGATCATATAAAGTTGATAGTCGGTAAAGCAGACGCCAGACTGTGATTCATTTGAAGAATTCTAAGCAAATGCTGTCCGAAAACAAAGGAATTAGGTTACAGCACACTTGTTCGCCCACTGCTTGAATACTGCTCACCAGTGTGGGATCCATACGAGATAGGGTTGATAGAAGAGATAGAGAAGATCCAACGGAGAGCAGCGCGCTTCGTTACAGGACCATTTAGTAATCGCGAAAGCGTTACGGAGGTGATAGATAAAGTCCAGTGGAAGACTCTGTAGGAGCGACGCTCAGTAGCTCGGCACGGGCTTTTGTTGAAGTTTCGAGAACATACCTTCACCGAGGAGTCAAGCAGTATATTGCTCCCTCCTACGTATATCTCGCGAAGAGACCATGAGGATAAAATCAGAGAGATTAGAGCCCACACAGAGGCATACCGACAATCCTTCTTTCCACGAACAATACGAGACTGGAATAGAAGGGAGAACCGATAGAGGTACTCAAGGTACTCTCCGCCATACACCGTAAGGTGGCTTGCGGAGTATGTATGTAGATGTAGATGTAGATACCTGTCCTCAACTCTTGTCTACTCTAACTGCTGTGACTCTCTCTTCAGTGTGTCTGCATGCGAGTTTTAATCAATTTGCCCTTCGCCCCTACGAGTCCCTGACTTGGCGTAATGTTTAAGGGCCCTTGCCATCTCACTGCCTCTAATTATGCACTGTTTTTCAGAAGTTGAGTGGAAGGAGGGATTCATCTGTTGAAAATCAATCTCTTGGACCTGCCATTGGCTCTTTATGACGTATATGTGCCACTTCCAGAGACTGTCTCCGATATCCTTCTCTTAAAACTGCTCTGAAATGGTTTTTACGGCTTACAGCGTTATTTCTTAAGTGCGGCTTGGGCGTCTATGACGCCACTAGCCGAAAAGATTTCCTTCTACGTGACTTGAAGCATCTGGCAATTTACGTAAGTCTGTCGTCGGGCTCTGGTATTGCCTGCTTGCATCGTAACTTTTCCCTAGCTATGTTCGAGGAGCTTTCCCCTGTTATTAACTCTTAATACTTGGCGGTCATTTCCGTGGAAGCAAGATATTACTGGTGTGCTGTACTTGAAGGCTAGCAGTACCATATGAAATCGTTTTCTTCAGCAGCAGCATGGATTTTTCAGTATACGCGACATTTGGCTCCATCGAAGATCAACAAACATTTACCTTGTCGCTTCTTCGTCAACATTAAATATTATGTGGAGACAGTTAAAGAAACTATATTCATCATAAATTACTTTGAGACTTTGAAAATGGTCATTTACAATATACTTGTTCAATTTTTGTGCCTGAGTGGAGTTCAGTCTTTGCACATTTTCTTTTGTGACTTCCTGGTTTCTCTTTAAAAAACCTTTCTGTCACCACCTACCAGTCTTTCCTAACACAAACTTGTTGCTGATGTTTTTTTTCCAGTAAAATATCGGTAAATACACTCCTGGAAATGGAAAAAAGAACACATTGACACCGGTGTGTCAGACCCACCATACTTGCTCCGGACACTGCGAGAGGGCTGTACAAGCAATGATCACACGCACGGCACAGCGGACACACCAGGAACCGCGGTGTTGGCCGACGAATGGCGCTAGCTGCGCAGCATTTGTGCACCGCCGCCGTCAGTGTCAGCCAGTTTGCCGTGGCATACGGAGCTCCATCGCAGTCTTTAACACTGCTAGCATGCCGCGACAGCGTGGACGTGAACCGTATGTGCAGTTGACGGACTTTGAGCGAGGGCGTATAGTGGGCATGCAGGAAGCCGGGTGGACGTACCGCCGAATTGCTCAACACGTGGGGCGTGAGGTCTCCACAGTACATCGATGTTGTCGCCAGTGGTCGGCGGAAGGTGCACGTGCCCGTCGACCTGGGACCGGACCGCAGCGACGCACGGATGCACGCCAAGACCGTAGGATCCTACGCAGTGCCGTAGGGGACCGCACCGCCACTTCCCAGCAAATTAGGGACACTGATGCTCCTGGGGTATCGGCGAGGACCATTCGCAAACGTCTCCATGAAGCTGGGCTACGGTCCCGCACACCGTCAGGCCGTCTTCCGCTCACGCCCCAACATCGTGCAGCCCGCCTCCAGTGGTGTCGCGACAGGCGTGAATGGAGGGACGAATGGAGACGTGTCGTCTTCAGCGATCAGAGTCGCTTCTACCTTGGTGCCAATGATGGTCGTATGCGTGTTTGGCGCCGTGCAGGTGAGCGCCACAATCAGGACTGCATACGACCGAGGCACACAGGGCCAACACCCGGCATCATGGTGTGGGGAGCGATCTCCTACACTGGCCGTACACCACTGGTGATCGTCGAGGGGACACTGAATAGTGCACGGTACATCCAAACCGTCATCGAACCCATCGTTCTACCATTCCTAGACCGGCAAGGGAACTTGCTGTTCCAACAGGACAATGCACGTCCGCATGTATCCCGTGCCACCCAACGTGCTCTAGAAGGTGTAAGTCAACTACCCTGGCCAGCAAGATCTCCGGATCTGTCCCCCATTGAGCATGTTTGGGACTGGATGAAGCGTCGTCTCACGCGGTCTGCACGTCCAGCACGAACGCTGGTCCAACTGAGGCGCCAGGTGGAAATGGCATGGCAAGCCGTTCCACAGGACTACATCCAGCATCTTTACGATCGTCTCCATGGGAGAATAGCAGCCTGCATTGCTGCGAAAGGTGGATATACACTGTACTAGTGCCGACATTGTGCATGCTCTGTTGCCTGTGTCTATGTGCCTGTGGTTCTGTCAGTGTGATCATGTGATGTATCTGACCCCAGGAATGTGTCAATAAAGTTTCCCCTTCCTGGGACAATGAATTCACGGTGTTCTTATTTCAATTTCCAGGAGCGTATTCAACCGCAAACCTTTGGATGTGACTGGATAAACAACACTGCTTATTCTGAAAATACAAGCATATATGTCTTTCTCCAACCAACCTGACTGACTCTTCGAAAGCTCCTGCAGAGCATTTCACACTCATCTACTAGAAGCTATCCGTACTAATCTCACGATATGAAATGAGCCATAACACCAATTGGAGTATATTACTCTCAACTACCTTATAACAAATTACCTAATAGTGTATTATTAGCAATTTCATTTTTACAATATAATGTTTACAATTTATTTTCCTTTTTACAATGTTATTTGTTATTGCAGTGCACTCATTATGTATGGGAGGGTGCTGATCCCATCCCCACAGATGAGCCATTTGTTTTCATGATGGGACAGCCCTACTTTTAGCTGCAGTGCGCTGTGCAGCTCATGGCCTCTTGATCAAAAGATTACCTGGTGCACCATAAGTGAAGCTGCGTCATAGTCCTCAAAGAGGCACTTCTTATAATTCACTATCAAGCTAGTCTTTGAATCTGCGTGATGTACATTCTTAGCCCATCTCTGTGTAGCATCTGCACCTATGCTGTATGTATGAATTTTCGATCTGAGACCTACAAACTCCACAATCTATGATCCATTCACCTCATGTTTCATCATGCTGCAGTCCTCTTGTTGTAAAGTTGCCGAGGTTATTGAGCATTATTGGCCACACAGCCAAAGATGTTGAATGTTTCGGAACTGCACCTAATTACTCGCAATGCGTGTCAAAGTGTGTGAGTGGTTGTGTGTGTGTGTTTTATGTATATATATGGTATTTTCTTCTCTTCGCCTGCTGCTGCTAGCCCCCTTCCCCATGTATACAGAAAATTACTGATTAAATGTAAATAATGAAGATATTGCAAAAATATAACTATTGTATATATTAAGTGACGATGATGGCAATAATAAAGAAAATATAAATAGACAAATAAAATTACTTTACGTAGGAAACAGCTTTCTAAAAAAAGAAAAAAACACGGTGTGTATAACAAATTGCGTTGTAAGATAAAAAATAAATTGTGATTACTATACTGCAAAACAGAAATGGTTGATAATATACCTTTAGTTAATTTGTTATATGACTGTTATTATTTCCAAATCCTACCACTATAGAATTAATGTGTTTAACAAACTTCAAGCTCTCCACCCATGATGTTCAGACCACAAATGAAGAGGTTTACACATTTGAGATAGTTATAAAGAAAGCTAAGTGAGACGAGGGCAGCTCAAATCTTTTTTTTTCCATAAGACTCCTGCTATTTCAATGTGCACCCATTCATCCAGGTATTTCCTAACAACCTTATATCATGTGGACAGTATCGAGTTACATGTCAACTTGTCTAAGGTGCATGGGTCAGACCTGTGACCGGTATCGAGTTATGCCATGACCTTGAATATATGTAGTCCACTAGCGTAAGGTGTGTATGGGCTCACCTGGATGACCTTGATCAATTGTTGGTGATTCCCCAGGTGAAAGAGAGTGGAGCATGATCTTGATTATAAGTTGCCCGAATGTGTAGCCTGACACCAGAAGTGATAAGATCGTTATCTGCGCTGGAACTGGTACTGATAACCTACTGCTTATCAATTGTGGCATTATGACATTACCATAAATGATGTGTCACCTGATGTGTACCTGTCCTCGTTCTCATCCTGCTGTCATGCTAGTAATAACCTCTGATAATTTGATATAATTATCTGAAATGAAGTGCTATAAGGAGAAGGTTTAAAAATATCTACGATTTCCATAATATTTCACCTGTGCTTCCATATCTTAGAATATTGCTCATGAGTGTGGGACACAAGCTAAATAGGCCTAACAATGAATACTGAAGGAATGCTGTTGCTGCTGCTGATTACAAGTTTAAGAAGACTAAACATCTAAGGTCATAAGTCTCCTATTCACCCCTGACGATGGATTCAGTGTGCCCCACATGTTTGCTTCTACAGTAAATTCTGTGTTCAAATAAGGGGAAGTTTTCTAAACGTTTGTGTAGCGTGTATCTGAGGCGGACGTGAGTACCAGCCCAGTATTCACCTAGTGGGATGTGTGAAACCGCCTAAAAACCACGACCAGGCTGGCCAGCGCAAAGACCCTCGTCGTTCATCCGCTGGGCGCCAGCGCCCAACATGTCCAGCAACTGGGCGCTTTACATGCAGGGCTATCTCGTTGGATACTGAAAGAATACAAAGAAAAACAGAAGGAATGGTCACAGGTTTATGTGACTCACGAGAGAGAGTTACAGAAATTCCAAAAAACTTAAATTGACAGGCACTTCAATATTTATGAAACCCTACTTAAAAGTCGTAAGTCACCTGTGCTTTCGTTCAACCAAACTGCACAGGTTTTTTGTTCGAGTGATCTTCGGTATATTATGATTAAAATAATAACTAACTAAACTGTAAATTCTGTATAAAACCTGACAGGATTCCTCTCAAGCCCTGGAACCTTGTTCAGTTTCAGTGATGTTAGCTGTTTCTTAACACTACCAAGGAGGAACACTGCAATCTATCACTCATCTTTGCAATGTTAAAACAATTCAACTGGGACAGTATTCCTTGATCCTTCTTTGCAAAGGAACACCAAATTTCGGCTCCTGTGTCATCTATGACTATCTGAACACTTAACTCTGATGCCACTGACAACCATTATACATGACCAGAATTTCTGCCGGCTTTGGGGGAGCTCTCTAAATGAGATTCTGCTAGTGTAGTCGTTAAAGGCTTCACGCATTGCCTATTTGACAGCCAAATACGTTTCATTTAGCATCTTCCCATCTATAGTCGTATGCTTTATTTTACATCTGTTGTGCAGTAGGGATTGTTTCTTTACAGAAACATCACAAACTGTTCTGCTACGCATATATTTGTCCAATGTGTGTCCAGTCTTACTTCTAAACTCGAGCCAGATATCCTCTACATGATCCATCCCAGAGGTAAACGTTTCGATTTCTTCCTTGAGATGTGAAACGACTGCCTGTTTACCTAGTTTTCCGAACGTACGCTACTGGCCATTAAAATTGCTACACCAAGAACAAATTCAGATGATAAACGGGTATTCATTGGACAAATATATTATACTAGAACTGACATGTGATTACAAATGTTCAAATGTGTGTGGAATCTTATGGTACTTAACTGCTAAGGTCATCAGTCCCTAAGCTTACACACATCTTAACCTAAATCATCCCAAGGACAAACACACACACCCATACCCGAGGGAGGACTCGAACCTCCGCCGGGATCAGCCGCACAGCCCATGACTGCAGCGCCTCAGACCGCTCGGCTAATCCCGCGCGGCACATGTGATTAAATTTTCACGCAATTTGGGTGCATAGATCCTGATAAATCAGTACCCAGAACAACCACCTCTGGCCGTAATAACGGCCTTGATACACCTGGGCATTGGCTCAAACAGAGTTTGGATGCCGTGTACAGGTACAGCTGCCCATACAGCTTCAACACTACACCACAGTTCAACAAGAGTAGTGACTGGCGTATTGTGACGAGCCAGTTGCTCAGCCACCGTTGACCAACCGTTTTCAATTGGTGAGAGATCTGGAAAATGTGCTGGCCAGGGCAGCAATCGAACATTTTCTGTATCCAGAAAGGCCCGTACAGGACCTGCAACATTCGGTCGTGCATTATCCTGCTGAAATGTAGGGTTTCACAAGGATCGAATGTAGGGTAGAGCCACAGGTCGTAACACATCTGAAATGTAACGTCCACTGTTCAAAATTCCGTCATTGCCAACAAGAGCTGACCGAGACGTGTAACCAATGGCACCCCATACCATCACGCCGGGTGATACGCCAGTATGCCGATGACAAATACACGCTTCCAATGTGCGTTCACCGCGATGTCGCCAAACACGGATGCGACCATCATGATGCTGTAAACAGAACCTAGATTCATCCGAAAAAATGACGTTTTGTCATTCGTGCACCCTGGTTCGTCGTTGAGTACGCAATCGCAGGCGCTCCTGTTTGTGATGCAGCGTCAAGGGTAACCGCAGCCGTGGTCTCCAAGCTGATAGTCCGCTATGTGAGACCTGAGTTTCTCCTGGCGTATACAACTTTCAAATAACTTCAGGGAATTCAGCCAGGTAACACTTTCAGCGACCGCCGATATTTCGGCGGGAGAACACCCCGCCATTTTCGAGGCAAACTGCAACGACCAGGCGGCGTACATGCAAATTTAATACCTCGGTTCTCGGACCGAAGCAGGAAAGATAACACACACACACACACACACACACACACACACACTGAACACTAGTGCCACCAAAGATGACCAAAGTCAGAGCTATCGATGGTGAGACTATGAATTCGCAGGTGAGGCAGCATTGACTCTGTTCCTCTGTTTTTTGACAAGGGAGACAGCCGGATTCCAAACAGAGTTTAAACAGAAACCTCCATCCCTGTTAACGAGGTTGCTTGCTAACTTAATCTCAACTGCCTCCCTAATGACACTGTCCCAATAGCTGGACGTGCATGCCAATATCTCGGTGTTATTATATAACATGGGGTGACCAGTAGCCAAGCAATGTTCGGCAATAGCAGATCTATTTGGCTGCTGTAATCGTGTGTGCCGTTTATGCTCAGTACATCTGTCCTCCACGGTCCTGATAGTTTGACCAATATATGCCATGCCGCAGCTACAAGGAATACGATATACACCCGCCTTACGCAGTCCAAGATCATCCTTAACGGAACTCAAAAGTGCTCTAATTTTAGATGGAGGTCGGAAAACACATTTCACATCGTATTTCCGTAAAATACGACCGATCTTATTGGACGTGTTTCCTACGTAAGGCAAGAAGGCAGTAGACTTAGGTGTTGACTCAGAATTATCATCAATCACCCGATGTACAGTTGGTCGATAGCGCAACGCACGTCCAATCTGTCTGTCACTGTAACCATTTTGACGAAATGTAACTTCAAGATGGGGCAGCTCAGCTGGCAAAGTCTCAGCGTCAGAAACGACATGTGCCCTGTGTACCAAGGTACGAAGTACCCCTTCACGCTGAGCCGAATGGTGACAACTATTAGCTTGTAAGTACAAGTCGGTGTCAGTACGTTTCCTGTAGACTGCATGTCCCACTGATCCCTCATCCTTCCTCCTAACCAACACGTCGAGATAGAAAGGCAACCATCCTCTTCCACCTCCATCGTAAAACGAATGTTCGGGTGGATCGAGTTCAGATGTTCTAGAAAGACATTCAAATTCTCCCTACCGTGAGGCCAAACAACGAAGGTATCGTCAACGTATCTAAAGAAACAGGTGGGTTTTAAAGGCGCCGACTCCAATGCACGTTCCTCGAAGTCTTCCATAAACAAATTTGCGATCACAGGAGACAACGGACTACCCATCGCAACTCCATCTGTCTGCTCGTAATACTGGTCATTAAATAAAAAGTAAGTGGATGTCAACACATGCCTAAAGAGATTAGTTAAATCAGCACCAAACCTGGCTTCAATTAACCGCAACGAATCAGACAGAGGAACACGAGTGAAGAGAGAGACCACATCGAAACTCACTAAAATATCATTCAGCCTCAGTCCCTCCAAACGACGTAAAAAATCAGCTGAGTTCCTGATATGATGTTCACACCGTCCTACTTGTGGACTCAACAGAGAAGCAAGATGCTTGGATACACGATATGTCGGGGCGCCGATGTTACTCACTATAGGACGGAAAGGAACCCCTTCCTTATGAACCTTTGGAAGGCCATATAACCTAGGGGGAACCGCACTATAGGTGTTAAGCCTCTTGATTGTGTCCTGCGACAAACCACTTTTCTTCAGGAGGCTGTTGGTCTTTCTCTCAACACTTTTCGTGGGGTCAGCCTCGATTCTGCGATACGTTGAATCAGATAGCAAACGTTGCATCTTTTGTACATAATCATGTTTATTTAAAACAACGGTGGCATTGCCCTTGTCAGCAGGTAATATACACTCCTGGAAATTGAAATAAGAACACCGTGAATTCATTGTCCCAGGAAGGGGAAACTTTATTGACACATTCCTGGGGTCAGATACATCACATGATCACACTGACAGAACCACAGGCACATAGACACAGGCAACAGAGCATGCACAATGTCGGCACTAGTACAGTGTATATCCACCTTTCGCAGCAATGCAGGCTGCTATTCTCCCATGGAGACGATCGTAGAGATGCTGGATGTAGTCCTGTGGAACGGCTTGCCATGCCATTTCCACCTGGCGCCTCAGTTGGACCAGCGCTCGTGCTGGACGTGCAGACCGCGTGAGACGACGCTTCATCCAGTCCCAAACATGCTCAATGGGGGACAGATCCGGAGATCTTGCTGGCCAGGGTAGTTGACTTACACCTTCTAGAGCACGTTGGGTGGCACGGGATACATGCGGACGTGCATTGTCCTGTTGGAACAGCAAGTTCCCTTGCCGGTCTAGGAATGGTAGAACGATGGGTTCGATGACGGTTTGGATGTACCGTGCACTATTCAGTGTCCCCTCGACGATCACCAGTGGTGTACGGCCAGTGTAGGAGATCGCTCCCCACACCATGATGCCGGGTGTTGGCCCTGTGTGCCTCGGTCGTATGCAGTCCTGATTGTGGCGCTCACCTGCACGGCGCCAAACACGCATACGACCATCATTGGCACCAAAGCAGAAGCGACTCTCATCGCTGAAGACGACACGTCTCCATTCGTCCCTCCATTCACGCCTGTCGCGACACCACTGGAGGCGGGCTGCACGATGTTGGGGCGTGAGCGGAAGACGGCCTAACGGTGTGCGGGACCGTAGCCCAGCTTCATGGAGACGGTTGCGAATGGTCCTCGCCGATACCCCAGGAGCAACAGTGTCCTTAATTTGCTGGGAAGTGGCGGTGCAGTCCCCTACGGCACTGCGTAGGATCCTATGGTCTTGGCGTGCATCCGTGCGTCGCTGCGGTCCGGTCCCAGGTCGACGGGCACGTGCACCTTCCGCCGACCACTGGCGACAACATCGATGTACTGTGGAGACCTCACGCCCCACGTGTTGAGCAATTCGGCGGTACGTCCACCCGGCCTCCCGCATGCCCACTATACGCCCTCGCTCAAAGTCCGTCAACTGCACATACGGTTCACGTCCACGCTGTCGCGGCATGCTACCAGTGTTAAAGACTGCGATGGAGCTCCGTATGCCACGGCAAACTGGCTGACACTGACGGCGGCGGTGCACAAATGCTGCGCAGCTAGCGCCATTCGACGGCCAACACCGCGGTTCTTGGTGTGTCCGCTGTGCCGTGCGTGTGATCATTGCTTGTACAGCCCTCTCGCAGTGTCCGGAGCAAGTATGGTGGGTCTGACACACCGGTGTCAATGTGTTCTTTTTTCCATTTCCAGGAGTGTAACAATACTGGGATCAACTTTGAGAGAGCGTAAAGCAGCCCTCTCTGCTGCTGTTACATTACTCTTGGGTGGACGAGCCCTAGTCAAAACACGGCATGCCTCCCTCCTAACTTCCTCTGCAGCGTCAGGAGGTAGTTTGCAAACTGCCTGTTCAATTGAACTAATAAAATCAACTACCGGCAAATTCTTCGGAGTGGGTGCAAAATTTAAACCCTTCCCTAGCACGGATAAGGTTGCGTCGTCACTAGATTTCTCTGTGAGATTTATCACAGAACGTCGAGATATAACATCCGACTCCGCGCGATGAAAACGTTCAAACTTTGCCAAATCCCGGGCAGTAACGGAGTTGTACTCCCAGTCAGCTTGGGTCCATGAGGCACCGTCCAACCAATCCCAAGTGAAATCAGACACTTCAGATGCAACCATTAAATGAAAACGATACAATTCTTTGGAAACAGAATCCAAACGTCGACGAGTAAAAGCGGTTAATTGAAGCCAGGTTTGGTGCTGATTTAACTAATCTCTTTAGGCATGTGTTGACATCCACTTACCTTTTATTTAATGACCAGGATTACGATCAGACAGATGGAGTTGCGATGGGTAGTCCGTTGTCTCCTGTGATCGCAAATTTGTTTATGGAAGACTTCGAGGAACGTGCATTGGAGTCGGCGCCTTTAAAACCCACCTGTTTCTTTAGATACGTTGACGATACCTTCGTTGTTTGGCCTCACGGTAGGGAGAATTTGAATGTCTTTCTAGAACATCTGAACTCGATCCACCCGAACATTCGTTTTACGATGGAGGTGGAAGAGGATGGTTGCCTTCCCTTTCTCGACGTGTTGGTTAGGAGGAAGGATGATGGATCATTGGGACATGCAGTCTACAGGAAACGTACTGACACCGACTTGTACTTACAAGCTAATAGTTGTCACCATTCGGCTCAGCGTGAAGGGGTACTTCGTACCTTGGTACACAGGGCACATGTCGTTTCTGACGCTGAGACTTTGCCAGCTGAGCTGTCCCATCTTGAAGTTACATTTCGTCAAAGTGGTTACAGTGACAGACAGATTGGACGTGCGTTGCGCTATCGACCAACTGTACATCGGGTGATTGATGATAATTCTGAGTCAACACCAAAGTCTACTGCCTTCTTGCCTTACGTAGGAAACACGTCCAATAAGATCGGTCGTATTTTACGGAAATACGATGTGAAATGTGTTTTCCGACCTCCATCTAAAATTAGAGCACTTTTGAGTTCCGTTAAGGATGATCTTGGACTGCGTGAGGCGGGTGTATATCGTATTCCTTGTAGCTGCGGCATGGCATATATTGGTCAAACTATCAGGACCGTGGAGGACAGATGTACTGAGTATAAACGGCACACACGATTACAGCAGCCAAATAGATCTGCTATTGCCGAACATTGCTTGGATACTGGTCACCCCATGTTATATAATAACACCGAGATATTGGCATGCACGTCCAGCTATTGGGACAGTGTCATTAGGGAGGCAGTTGAGATTAAATTAGCAAGCAACCTCGTTAACAGGGATGGAGGTTTCTGTTTAAACTCTGTTTGGAATCCGGCTGTCTCCCTTGTCAAAAAACAGAGGAACAGAGTCAATGCTGCCTCACCTGCGAATTCATAGTCTCACCATCGATAGCTCTGACTTTGGTCATCTTTGGTGGCACTAGTGTTCAGTGTGTGTGTGTGTGTGTGTGTGTTATCTTTCCTGCTTCGGTCCGAGAACCGAGGTATTAAATTTGCATGTACGCCGCCTGTCCGTTGCAGTTTGCCTTGAAAATGGCGGGGTGTTCTCCCGCCGAAATATCGGCGGTCGCTGAAAGTGTTACCTGGCTGAATTCCCGGAAGTTATTTGATAGTCCGCTGCTGCAAACGTCGTCGAACTGTTCGTGCAGATGGTTGTTGTCTTCCAAACGTCCCCATCCGTTGACTTAGGGATCGAGACGTGGCTGCACGATCCGTTACAGCCATGCGGATAAGATGCCTGTCATCTCGACTGCTAGTGATACGAGGCCGTTTGGATCCAGCACGGCGTTCTGTATTACCCTCCTGAACCCACCGATTCCATATTCTGCTAACAGTCATTGCATCTCGACCAACGCGAGCAGCAATGTCGCGATACGATAAACCGCAATCGCGATAGGCTACAATCCGACCTTTATCAAAGTAGGAAACGTGATGGTACGCATTTCTCCTCCTTACACGAGGCATCACAACAATGTTTCACCAGGCAACGCCGGTCAACTGCTGTTTTTGTATGAGAAATCGGTTGGCTACTTTCCTCATGTCAGTACGTAGTAGGTGTCGCCACCTGCGCCAACCTTGTGTGAATGCTCTGAAAAGCTAATCATTTGCATATCACAGCACCTTCTTCCTGTCGGTCAAATTCGTGGTGTAGCAATTTTAATGGCCAGTAGTGTATAAACATAAGGGGCAGTCCAATGAAAACTACGCATCCACCATAATGGGACCATGGAATGGTCCCATTCAAAAGTAATCACCACGTGTGTACAGATATTTTTCCCACTGGGAGACAAGACCATCAGTTCCTGTTTCGTAGACCGCGGCAGGACGCTGACGGCTACACAACTTCACCCAGTGTTGCACTTCCTCGTCCGACTGAAACTGACGTCCATGCTCGACTTTCTTTAGGTCGCCAAGAACATGGAAGTCGTATGGGGAAAGATTTGGTCTGTGCAGGGGATGTTGCAGTGTTTCCCTACCAAATCTCTGAAACGTAGCCTTCGTCCGAGTGGCAGTGCGGGGGCGGGCAATATCTCATAACAGGATGATTCCGTCCAACAGCATTCTTGGGCATTTTGACTTTATGGCACGTCACAGTTTCAGCAAAGTGTCTTCATAGCTCTGCGCATTGATTGTGTTTCCAGACTCGAGGAACTCGACAAGCCGTTGGGGGGGGGGGGGGGGGGGGGGGGGCTTGCAGCTGAAGTAGAAGGTCATCATGTCCTTATCAAAATTTGTGTGAACCGCTTTCGATTTCTTTGGCAGGGGAGATGTAGGAGGTTCCCATTTTTGGCTTTGCCGTTTACTCTCGTGCTGTCACCATGTCTTTGGCGACCTGAAGAAAGAAATGCGTGGGTATAGCTTTCAGTTGGATAAGGAAGTGCAAGAATGGGTGTGGTTGTGGAGCCTTCAGTGGACTATCACGTTCTATGAAACACGAATTGATCGTCTCGTGTCACAGTGGAACGAATGTCTTAACATGTGTGGTGATTACTTTTGAATGGAACCATTCCATGGTCCCATTGTAGTGAGTGTTCTGTTTTCATTTCATTGCCCCTCATATATGCGTCAAGTTAAAAATGTAAAGGTCCAGGGATCAATCCCCAGTCGATTCAAGGACTATCTCGTTCAATTTATTGGTTTTTTCAAATGTTCAAATGTGTGTGAAATCTTATGGGACTCAACTGCTAAGGTCATCAGCCCTTAAGCTTACACACTATTTAACCTAAATTATCATAAAGACAAGCACTCACACCCATGCCCGAGGGAGGACTCGAACCTCCGCCGGGACCAGCCGCACAGTCCATGACTGCAGCGCCTTATACCGCTCGGCTCGGGTTTTTTCACCTCTGGCGTTGAACTGTATGGGTGATAAATGTCGAGTACCGCCGTGGTTCAGAGTCCACATAAAGTTTAGGTTCCCCCATAACTGTCTGGGTAAATCCGTTCAAAGGTTGGCGGAAGTCAAGGGAATTCCACCTCCAACAGTAAAGCACTGCGGGGTTCAAATCAACATTCGGACTGCGAACAACTTTACCTTAAATGTTCCTACTTATTTTAGTTGCCCTTTGTACTGTGGCAATCACTCTTTCTACACCCGCCTCATTATGAGTGATGCCAGTTTCGAACTTGACATTCATAGAGAGCCCAAGTTCATTTGTTGCCATCAGATTTAGTATAGTTCCGTGACGAGTGAGCTTCCAGATTATCTGTTGTAAGTGATTTTAGAAGAAAGTAGTTAATATCTTTTGCAGGATGTCTTGTGGCACCCACCATTTGCAGAACTGTAATTTCCCAAATACATTATTGGGTGGTTAAAGTCTTCTGTAATAACGACATTATGATTAGAAAACATATGTAAGCCCTATTGTCCAGCTAATGTGTATTCTAAAGCTTTCAGTTACGCCTGAGTGTGAGTCTCATGGTTGATAGATGTGTGTCCAACCTTTAGATTGTATCTAGCCCAAATACTCACATAAAGGGCTTCATTTTCTATCTCAGTGGATTTGTGAGTTTCGTTTCTGTGACAAATGCTCCTCCTGCGTTTGCCATTACCAAAGGTCGTCTGTAGGGCGGCCGTGCATTAGCCTCTCCATGTGATAAACCGGTACACTTGAATTTACCTCAAGACTCTCACTATAGTCAGTACATACTTTAGTCATCTTACTCAACCAGTATTATGTGAGCTCCACTGATTTTTACGAATGTCTGCAGAACAACTCTACTATCTCCAGCATACACTACGTGTAAGGACCACGAAGATAATACAAGAAATTCGGGCTCATACGACAGCATATACTCACATCAAAAAAAGTTTTGCATCACCCCAGTTCCCAGATCTCCTGAAGATAGACGTTGACTGTGGATATTGTATCGCAGACACAGTCCCTTTTACTGTTCAGAGATGTCACTAAACCCACCCAAAGATGCAAACAACCATGCATGAGCAGCGCCTATTAGACGGAGGGGGTCCGACAGCCGATCAGTTCCAGTCATTCCACCAGGAAGGGGGTACACGGCTCTTGTTGTCTGTAGTTCAACCATGCCTCGACGGTCAATACCACAGTTCGATCGCGACCGCATTATTACCTTGTGCCAGGAAAGCTCTCAACAAGGGAAGTGTCCAGGAGTCTCGGAGTGAACCAAAGACATGTTGTCCGTGCATGGAGGAGATACATGGAGACAGGGACTGTCAATGACGTGTCTCGCTCAGGCCGCCCAAGGGCTACTACTGCAGTGGATGACCGCTACCTACGGATTATGGCTCGGAGGAACCCCGACAGCAACTCCACCACGTTGAATAATGCTTTTAGTGCAGCAATAGGACGTCGTGTAACGACTCAAACTGTGCGCAGTAAGCTGCATGATGCGCAACTTCACTCGCGACATCCATGGCGAGGTCAATCTTTGCAACCACGACACCATGCAGCGCGATACAGATGGCCCCAACAACATGCCGAATGGACTGCTCAGGGTCAGCATCACGTTCTCTTCACCGCTGAGTGTCGCTAATGCCTTCAACCAGACAATCGTCGGAGATGTGTTTGGAGGCAACCCAGTCAGGTTGAACGCCTTAAACACACTGTCCAGCGAGTGCAGCAAGGTTGAGGTTCCCTGTTCCTTTGGGGTGGCATTATGTGGGCCGGCGTACGCCGCTGGTGTTCACGGAAGGTGCCGTAACGGCTATACGATACCTGAATGCCATCCGCCGACCGATAGTGCAACCATATCGACAGCATATTGGCGAATCATTCGTCTTCATGGACGACAATTCGTGCCCCAGTCGTGCACATCTTGTGAATGACTTCCTTCAGGATAACGACATCGCTCAACTAGAGTGGCCAGCATGTTCTACAGACATGAACCCTATTGAACATGCCTGGGATAGATTGAAAAGGGCTGTTTATGGGCGATGTGACCAACAAACCACTCTGAGGGATCTACGCCGAATCGCCGTTGAGGAGTAAGACAATCTGGAACAACAGTTCCTTGATGAACTTGTGGATTGTATGCCACGACAAATACAGGCATGCATCAGTGCAAGAGGACGTGCTACTGGGTATTAAAGGTACCGGTGTGTACAGCAATCTGGAGCACCACCTCTGAAGGTCTCTCTGTATGGTGGTACAACATGCGATGTGTGGTTTTCGTGACCAATTAAAAGGGCGGAAATTACGTTTATGTTGATCTCTATTCCAGTTTTCTGTACAGGTGCCGGAACTCTTGGAACTGAGGTGATGCAAAACTCTTTTTGGTATATGTAGATAGTCGTTTTTCCCTTGTTCTATTTGCGAGTAGAATAGGAAAGGAAATGACTAGCAGTGGTACAGGTTACCCTCCACCATGCGTCGTGTAGTAGCCCCCCGCCCCTCCCCCTCCCTCTTCCGTCCCTTAGCTGAGTACTCAACGTGTCTGACTGCCATGCAGCGGGTCAGGGTTCGATTCCCGGCTAGGTCGTGAATTTTCTCCACTTATGGAATGGGTATTGTATTGTCCTCATCATCATCGATATACAAGTCGCCCAACGTGGTGTCAACTGAAAAGACTTGCAACTCCACAGGTGGAATCTCGGCTATTAGTCCTATATGATCATTTCATTTCATTAGAAGTGCTTCATATGATGTCATTTTGTTCCGAATCCTTCGCCAGTTCATTTCATTTTGAAAGTCTTATCTGTGAGAGTCACTTCTTTGGATCTTACACATAATACTTCGTGGTCCCCTGCAGCTCTTGCACCGTGTGAAGAGTCGCCTAAAAAATATGTTTTGAAAAATGAGCACTTCACCTACAGTAAACTACCTATTGGCAGCATTTGATATGTAGTGCGTCCTTGATAATTTAGTGAGACCCTACGGTTCTCAAGAGCAGACTAATTATAGCCGTGACAGAGGTATCGTAGCAGTCATTCTTCCCGCGCTGCGCACAAGAATATAACGGGAAGAAACTCCTAGTATCTGGAATACTGGTAAGTACCATGTGTCTTGTATTTCACAGTGTCTTGCAGTAAATGTGTGAATAGTAGAGTAAAGGACGATCCACACGCTACGATTTGATATTTGCGCATATAAATCATACGTTGTGAGCCAGCCTTAAACGTCAAGTATTCCGACCAATGATTGTCTTTATTTCTGTTACGTTGGCGATGGTCTGATTTGTTTTCTACCTCCTTGGCTTATACATTGTAAACAAAGTACATCGCTGGCGAGTGCCAGGTTTCGTGTTGATTATATGTGTATTGTTTGTTTTGATTTTGCTGTAGGCCTGGATTGGTTTGAGATAATACATGAAACGTCATAACAATATTATTCGTGATTGCTGTTCCACTACTACTAACTATTATGTGCATTTCATCGTAGTACTATATATATATATATAGAATCCGGTTTCTTGTTCTTTAGAAACTACAAGAACATATTTTTTTTGTTGTGGTACAACGCCTCATAGACAGCAGGTCATTATAGCCGGATTTTGTAATGCAGATCTGACGTACAGCTTACGATGACAAGCAGTGCAGCTTGTGTCAGAGAATGGCTAGACCCATCGTTTGTGTGGGAAACTGTTGATTGATTTGAACTTTGAACAGACGGCACCAAGTATACTTGTCACACACAAGGAAGTAAACAACTCAAGCAAGTTTACGTCAGAAATGGCAACACGCATCGAAGATGAAGATTACTGGAATGATAGTGAAACCAGTGCCAGGGCAAAAGCTTTTAATTTCGAAGACGAAGATGTAAGTTAGCAGTACGTTCTGACAAGAAACCCAACTCTTTACATTGTTATTAAAGCGAAAACATTTGTTGTGGTTTTGAATTAGAATTTATCATGTAACCAAAGCAGATATATATTCCTGTTACTACATATAAATCAAATGCTGACATTGCATTCTAGCCAAATGAAAATTTACCTAATTAACACATAAGGCTGATGTTTCAGACTGTTATTTATTATTTCAGACAGTTTGTCGGTGCTGTATTGTACATTTGTAATAATGGGAACATAGTATTTGTTGGTTAGTCAGTGAGATACCTTAAAATACAATATCAAAATGTGCTACTAACATTGAGGTACAAAAATATTTCAGTAGATAATGAGTTTAAATATGTGGTAGTGACTTGTAATGAGAATCTTCCAGAAAGCAATTGCATGTGCCATTTTACCATATGAACAGCATAATGGCTGCTGCTTATGCAATAGTTGGGCTTGGTGGTCTAGTGGCAAGGACCGTACCTGGAAGCCAAGAGGTCACAGGATGAAATCTTGGTGAAACCACAGAATTTTTGAGTCTGCCTTTAATCTAGCCTTCACCTGTATACGATGTGAGATGTTGCCAGGAACAAGATGTGTTTCGGATTCCACATTAAACTGCATATCCCCTGTTCCCCATTTTGATAATTATGGTACATTAGGACACACACATGTAACCAAAGTGGCAGCCAATTGAAAGACTTGCACTTGGCCATTGAGCTAAATGAAATAATAAGAATTATGCAATTGGATAACCGTGACCCCAGTGAGCTGTGATATGTGTTACAACATTGCACTCACTATAATTATGGCAATTTTGCAGAGGGTAAACAGTAAAATTTAAATCTGATCTCTTAGTTTTAATAGCTACTTGGCATAAAGGTGATAGGGAAACCTCTTGACATGCCCACCTTAGATGTCCAAAACAAAATACGTATGAATATAAGCAATCTGAGACACACATTAGAAGTAACAAATAATTTTTTTCATTAATATTTTAGATACCAAGGCCCATAGCACATAACATAGTACATGCTACTATATTCTTCATATCGACTTTGTGTAGTATTTTAGACATATTACTGTATTTTTGCCATGGAAAGCATCTTACAGATGCCATAAAGTACCATCTGGTTGTATTCTATTAGTAAACATAACATCAGAATTGTTTTTCTCAGATGTGTGTCTTCTAATATTATTTTACAATCATGATATTAAAATGTAAACTGATCACTGGAAGTTAATATACATATCTGTTCATCCTAGTAATGCCATGGTGTCATGGCATGGCAGGATGGTGTTTTCTATTTAACAAAGTGCTAAGTAAAATTAGCCTGTGTATTAAATGATCTGTGCTGAGAGACTCATTATGTATGATCTGCCAGAGTGGAAGATTTTTTGATTGGTATTGATAGCTGCAGGTGAACTATATAGGTGAAGGAAAATGTCCGAGTCCACTTTTTGGGGTTGTGGGTGTTTTTGGTATTGGTAGCTGTGGGTGAGCTCTGTAGATTAAGGGAAATGTCCAATTCCTGTGGTTTTGATGGAGTAGCAGAATTCTGCAATTTAAATTTTTTGTGTTATTTGTTTTTGTGACAGAGTGGTGTTTTTGTATTGTTGTATATTTAATTTTTACCTACCCTAAACCCCCAATTTTTGGCAGATATCCCAATAGTTTCGTTTTATTTTTGGAGTGAGATGTTATTGTGTCATTTTTATTTTTGTTCACATTTGTTGACATGTATGTAGTGGTACCATTGATATTTTGCATATGCTGGAAGTAGCCGTTGCTGCCATATTGATGACATCATGGGTCAAAGCAGACAGGTTGAATCTGACGCTTCTATAATCCCACAGTGTAGAACTGTATAACACACCTACCGGAAGTCAAGTTAGATGGCATGACTTCGGGGATGCCTACCTTACTGCTTACTGAATATTGTGAATGAACAGAGTGAGCCAAGTTTCACAAGACTGCTGTTTACAGAATCCATGTTTATTCCTACAGAGGAGCTTTGTGGTCTTGAAGTCGTAAGATGTGAGAATGAAATATGTTTCATATTTGTATAATAGACTGATGTTAGTGGTATAGACACATAACTGTCCATGTATGTCCAATGGCCCTTCTTGAAAATGGTAATGACCTGCACCTTTTTCCTGTCACTTGAAATAAATCATTCGTCCAGCAACCTACAATAAACTGCAGTGAGATGGAAAGCAAGTTCTTACACATAATATGTATGGAATATATAGGGTGTTTGACTGTTATGGGTAAAAATGAAAGGCGCAAGTGAGGGACAATGACACAAGAAAATAGTCCTAATAAATGGAGGTCTGGAACCCAGTGGTTTCCCCATCACAGTGTATGCATAAGTGTAGTCATGGCATTTTTCAACATGTTAATCCCTAGGGCTACATTTATTTCGAAACACTGCAAGTGAGGTGTAAATTACAAAGTGGTAAACTGACCTTGTTTGTTTGTATCATCATTTAGGGTACCGAAGTGTTGGTATATAGTATTTTGACAACAAATAAATCAGGCATGGCCCACCAATACCATGGTCTCCCAGGTCTCCAAACTTAATCCATTGGATTTTTTTTTCTTTTTTGAAATGGGGATATTTAAAAGCTTTCATGTATTCCAGCCCTGTTTATAATGTCAGTGAATTCTGGGAACACATCATAGATGTTTGTCACTGCATTCGGAACACACCTGGGATTTTCGAACACGTACTGGCATTGATAGAGGGACACACTGAAGCCTGCATTCACATGAATAATGACCATGGGGAACACTTGTTGAAATGTGTTTGTCCTCAAGTGCAGTTCTATGGTTTGGATTTTAGGGGACTGTGCTATAAGGTGTTCATGTACTCAGTTGTAATATATTGGGGAAAGCACTGTTTATCAGATATGTGTTTATTGGCTTGTTTCTTTGTTCTCTAGTCACCCCTTGCATTTGTACCTATAATGGTCAAACAACCTGTACATGAATACCATCAGGTCCACTGTACTTTCCTGTATTGAATGATTTTGTGGTCACTTATGTCATCTGTCATTTTGGTGTTCATGTGCTGATTGGAAGGAGGAACCCACCAAAACATCTTAGGGTTTTACATCAGATTGTTAAACATGTCGCTTTCATATTTATTGAAATAACAAGATGAAACATTTCTGCCGTCCTGCTGGGAGTTAAATCACTTGTGAAGTTAGCACATTATGAATGGTTTAGTCGTCTTAAATTTTGACGTTTCATGTTCTGCATGATTCTGTGATGCCATAGAGAATACTTTGTTTGGGAATTGGAAAACGCTTTATATGTGAACAAAAAACAAATTTTAAACCATGTTACTGGATTCTTCCGTCACTGCTTATTAGAACTATTTGATATTTATCAGTGATAAAACATGAACTGTGGATTTGTACAACACTGATAAACTTTTAAAGCTTCCAGACATTTGTAGATAGTTGCCAAAGGTGGTGTGAATCATGGTAGGTTAACAGCTTCATTACTTGCTGACATATACCAATATTTTTCTATTTCATTTACTGCAGAGATACCAGCATTTACTGTTTAAGCTGTGTAGTGGTCTCCAGTTTGAAAACTAGTTTAATGCAGCTCCCCATGATTTTTCGTACAGTAGAGCTGCATGTCCTCAGAAAATATAATGGCTGTAGTTTCCTCTTGCTTTCAACTGTTCAGTACAAATGTTACAAAGCCATGTCAACTGGCTAATTTTATAAGACCACACCAGTCAGACATGCTGACAGTTGTCCCAAAAATTACACTATGTTTGTTATTCTTCCCACTTCATGTTTTACAAGAGCGATACATTAAAATTCCTTCTTACTCTTTCTTCTCATTAGAACCAATGATAAATGTATGCCTTGGAACTACACTGAGATGATGAAAGTCATGGGATAGTGATCTGCACATGTACAGATGGCTGTAGTATCATGTACACATGGAAGTTCATCGGTGGTGCTGTCATGTGTACTCAGATGATTCATGTGAAAAGGTATCTGACATGATTATGGCTGCACGACAGAAATTAATAGACTTTGAATGTGGAATGGTAGTTGGAGGTAGGTACATGGGACATTCCTTTCTGGTTATCATTAGGGAATTCAATATTCTGAAATCCCTCATTGTCAAGAGTGTGCCAAGAATACTGAATTTCAGGCAGTAACTCTCATCATGGACAACACAGTGACCGACAGCCTTCACTTAATGACCAAGAGCAGCAGCATTTGCACAGAGTTTTCAGTGCTAGCAGACAAGCAACATTGCATGAAATAACCACAGAAATTAGTGTGGAACCTAAGACAAACATATCCATTAGGACAGCACGATGAAATTTGGTGTTAATGGGGTATGGCAGCATACAATGGATGCGAGTGTCTTTCCTAACAGCACGACACTGCATACAGTGCCTCTCTTGGGCTCGTGACCATATCAGTTGGACCCTAGGTGATTGAAAAACCATGATCAGGTCAACTGAGTCTCAATTTCAGTTGGTAAGAGCTGATGGTAGGGTTCAAGTGTGACACAGACCCCACAAAGCCATGGACTCAAGTTATCAATAAAGCACTGTGCAAGCTGGTGGTGACTCCATAATGGTGTGGGCTGTGTTTTCATGAAATGGATTGACTCCTCTGGTCAACTGAACTGATCATTCACTGGAAATGGTAATGTTCAGCTACTTGGAGACAATTTGGACTGATTCGTGGGCTTCATGTTCCCAAACAACAATGGAATTTTTATGGATGACAATGCACCATATCTCCGGGCCACAGTTGTTTGCAATTGGTTTGTAGAATGTACTGGACAGTTGAAGCGAATGATTTGGCCACCTGAATCATCTAACATGAATACCATCGAACAGTTACGGGACACAATTGAGAGGTCAGTACATGCACAAAATCCTGCACTGGCAACACTTCAGCAATTATGGATGGCTATAGAGGCAGCTTTGCATAATATTTCTGCAAGGGACTTCCAATTACTTGTCGAGTCTATGTCATGTTAAGTTTTTGCACTATGCTGGGCAAAAGGATGTCTGATATGGTGTCAGGAGGTATCCCATGACTTTTATCATCTAAGTGTATAATAATAAAATTTACAAAGAGTCAAGCTATTGAAAGCAGCTGTATTTATCAGAATTCATCAACATTTTGCAAAGAGGGGAAAATACGTTTTACAGCATGGTACATTATTTGTTCTCTATTATTGTTTGTTTGAAGTTGTAAATAGCCTTTGATGGCAAGCTACTTTATTCTTATCCACAAGTCGCACTTCCCCAATGGGACTGCCTTTCCAAAGATCAGGCCATGAAAGTGAAGACAATGAACTGAGTGTTCCCAACACTTGCCTAAATACTATACTAGGAGACGAGATACTGGCAGAAGTAAAGCTGTGAGTACCGGGCGTGAGTCATGCTTCGGTAGCTCAGTTGGTAGAGCACTTGCCCGCGAAAGGCAAAGGTCCCGAGTTCGAGTCTCGGTCGGGCACACAGTTTTAATCTGCCAGGAAGTTTTACTGTACAATAGATTGAATAAATTCTAGCTCACACACAGTACCCACTCCTACTGACAAATGCTTTATCATATATGCATCTGTTCCAAATTTTTCAAGCAACTGAAAAGAAATAGTATCCTATGGAACAGCAGAGTGTCATTGGTATTGTAACTTTGTGTGTAATTAGGAAAAGGCAGAGGAAGCTGTGCAGTAATATTTCAGACTAGTAATTAAGTGGAGATGAGGTTAACACCCTTTTTTGGACATTTGCCCAAAATCTTCCCTGTCGATTACCACACAGTTTTTTTTGTATAAGGCACAAAAAATTCTTTTTGTTGAGCATCCAGTTCCATCTGGAATGGCCTTGTCCATGAACGCAGTGTAAATCTGGTAGTAAACAAGAGAAACTTGTAAACATTCAACATCACGCTTTAGGATATCCCTGTAATTAATGAGGAATAATTTTCAAAAGTGTATAACATAGCTTTTGCTTGCCATTTTGAAAGACATCAATGTCGCAACAATTCCGCTGATGTAGTTCACAGAGTCTCTTATTTGTCTTTGTTTTTGTCAGATGACAAAGAAAGTTCCTCACTGTATTTTAATTTTGAGAAATAGAAGTTTATTTTCATACAGAGTCATTGTATTACAGGAATCTTGCAGCAAGGAGGCTGTCATTACTTGTGGAGCTGAGTCAAACAAATGCAGTTCCTCCAGTAAACTTTCTTTAAAGAGGATAAGAAATGCTCCTTGACCTTAGAAAATTGTGCCACATATCTTTTATTTACATAGAATGATACAGTGTGACAATTATTGAAATAAAATTGTTATAACTTCTGAACGGTTTGCATTAGAATGTTCAAACAGCACTTTGAGTGACGGGAATTAGTATGGCTTGGTTTAGCGTTGAAGCCCACTTTTATTTGGATGGGTTCGTCAGTAAGCAAAATTTGCGCATTTGTGGGACTGAGAATCCACATTTAGTGATCGAGAAGTCTCTTCTCCCTTGGCAAGTGACTGTGTGGTGGGCAATGTCCAGTCATGGAATGATTGATGCGATATTCCTTGATGAAACGGTGACTACTGAATGGTACGTGAAGGTTTTGGAAGACGATTTCATCCCCATGACACTGAATTCGACAAGATGTTGTTCATGCAATATGGAGCTCAACACCATGAATCAGGAGAGTGTTTGATGTCTTGGAGGAGCTCTTTGGGGGCTGCATTCTGGCTCTGGGGTAACAAGAGGATACTGGCGTGGGCCTCAATTGGCTGCCTTATTTCCCGGATCTGAACACATGTGACTCCTTTTTGTGGGTCTGTATTAAAGACAATGTGTACAGCAGTAACCCCAAAACCATTGCTGAGCTGAAAACAGCCATTCAGGAGGTCATTGACAGTATCGCCTTGTGACACTAAAGCAGGTCGTGCAGAATTTCGCTGTTTGTGTGCACCACATCATCGCCATTGGTGGCAGGCATATTGGACATGTCATAACCTAAAACTGAATATCTGTAGTGACATTTACATGTTGAATAAAGAGTGTGCACACCATAGTTTGTAACTAATTATGTTTTTCCCCCATATAGTTCAATAATTGTCACTCTGTATATGCTATCTATCTGGAATAGGGAAAATTTCTGCAGACTCATACTAATCTCAGTTTGTTGGGTAAATTTCACAAGGAACTGATGAAAAGTAGGGACATTCTAGAAAGTGAATGATGCTCTGTTACTGACGCCAGGACAATGCATCCTCAGTTGCCTTGGTCAGGGTTGTAATTCATGATAGGAATGCCTATTTCATCCACTACATTCTTCAAATTTCCCCTTTTGCAACTACACTCTCTTTGTATACTGAAAGAAAATTCATGTTCAGTGAAGAGATCTTGGGAAAGAAGCCCAACAAGTGAAAAGGAAATGTCATTGAGAAATAATTCAACATTAGTTACGTGTTATCCTTTATTTGTAAGTCACTAACTCGTTAGTTGCCTCTATTATGTACCATTCAATCTTTCAGTACTCCATAAAGATAGTTATTATTGCATTAACTCTGTATGCTTATTAAAGTAATTTTGAGACTGATTGTCAAGTATTCCTTGTTAATATTATTTCAGTCTAGCAGCCAACTTTGTGGTGTATCCAGAAGTGGAACTGCAAGGTTATCACAGCAGGTTCGAGCTGAAATTGGACAAGATGGCAGTTGTTTTGATGCTGACTCAATTTCAGGTATTTTCATAATTTTTTATAGCAGTTTTTGTATAATCACTAATTGCTACTCGTTAAGAGGAACTGTGTTTTTGATAATGTTTAAGAAATCGATTGTGGGCTCCTGATTTAATTTTCTGAAGTAAACAAGTAAGTAACACTTTTGTATATATCCAGTAATTAAACAGACAGGTAAGTTCTGAGGAAAAACATGGAAATAATTGTTTCATATGTCGCAACACCACATAGCAGTCGTATGTTTCCCTGAAGCATGATGTACTCAGCAGAAAAATATGTATGTTAGTTGATTCATTTCATGAAATTATTCACTCATAAATAAACCCTGTCACAAACTTTTAGTATAAAGTTGTCTGACATTCATCACAGTTCAGCCACTGCTGTAATGGATGAATTGCTATGTAAAACATAGTCATGTAAACACTTGCTAAGAACTAAATCAATGTAGTTTCAAATCTGTGCTTGTACAGAAGCTGTAAGTAATATGTGATATCACAATCTTTATTGGTAACTCAATGCTCATCAAGTGAAAAAAATTAATTTAAATAGCTTGATTAGTAAACGGATTGCAAACTATTAATCTTTTATGGCCATAGACAAATGGTTTCCCTCTCAGCCACAGTTGCAGTCCTATATGTGCAGCATTTCTCCCTCATAAGAAAAGTAACAATGTTTTACTGTTATGCCAATTCAGTCAATGACCAAGTCATTGCTGCTAATACAGAACATTGCTTGACTAGGAAACAGTGGCAACTGTCACCACAAGTGTATTTTATTTTCCAATAGTTATAATGTTTACATAGGTGTTAAGTTAATCCACGCACAATTCAAGCAATATAACATAGTATACATATAAATTTGGTTTGTTAGGAGAAACTACATGACATTTAAAAAATGAAAGAGGCCTTGTTTACTATGAGCCCATATTACAAAGCTAGTGATGATGAGTTTGAACTGGGATTAGAACAAATGCACCTTGAAAAAAATTAGCATTGGTGGTGACAGTGCTTATGCTTAACTATATTTATCAGTCTTTTTAATTTATGGAGATAGGGGTGTGCAGCAGCAAGGGGGTTGAACTAGTAAGGAAAATATAACAACAAAGAGCCATTGTACTTGGATATGTGTTGTACAGAGAGGTAGCATAAGTGAGAAGTGTGCTTTCTTATTGTGTAGAACAGGTATGACTGTTTAACATTGCATGAGGTGGTTAATGTTTTTAGTCTGTTATGAGAGACTAAATTTTACACCTGACACGTTTTAGTGCCGTAACTGATATTTACATAGGACAAGAGTAGAGGTTAGTTACAGAAGAATGACAAGTACATTTAGGCTTATGTATTTTAGGATGTAGGTAAAACGTAGAGCTGGACAAATATTAAGATAAATCTATCGGTAATATAGGATATAAAGGCTATTTTAGCTCCATTTTTCATTTCCATCTTCTCCATTCATATTTTATATTCAGGGTGTATACGACCCGAGACAACCGGGAGATCCGGGAAAAACCCGGGATTTTTTTCATCCGAGAGAAAACTGGGGAAAACCCGGGAATTTTTTATAATTCCGAGAATCTTTTGTTTTGTTTTAGTTTTCAGTTAAATTTTTGTAATTTTGATTGTTAAGAAGCAATACTCTAACAAAGGATATTACTGTATGTCGCTACTGCAGTGTAATATTGCAGCAATAAAACACGAACGAGAGGAAAAAAACAAAAATAAAACTTGAGTTGCAAAGGAAATGCGCCATATACAACAACAAAACACAGTGCTCATACAAGCGTCTGCCAACAGCAAAATGTGTCAAAGGCTTTAGGAAAACTGTGCAATGCTTCATAACAATAAATTGTCTCCGATGAGCGTGACTGCGCATGCGCAGTTGAGTCGCGCTTGTGTAGTACCTTCTCCCGCTGTATAAGCAGTAGCAGCAAGATACAACCTGGTAAAATTTTACTGGCACACGAGCTGCCCGATTCAATGGGGGCAAACCGGTGTATCTGCCCCGGGCGGCAAGAATTCATATTCTTGAGGAAAAAGCCTTGTTTCACAAAGGGCTTAGTA
The DNA here is from genome assembly GCF_023864275.1 of Schistocerca cancellata. Taxonomy (NCBI): domain Eukaryota; kingdom Metazoa; phylum Arthropoda; class Insecta; order Orthoptera; family Acrididae; genus Schistocerca; species Schistocerca cancellata. The sequence continues at coordinate 233,907,737 of NC_064629.1, read as the reverse complement.
TCCAGCGCACATTGGTCTATCATATGATTTTGAAACACATCCCTGTTGGTTTTTGAACATTTGTGAACATATTCTAAGTTGGCTTCTGAATGGATCATAAGCGGATTTTTAAATTCGTGCATAGTGTACGTCATGTCTCTGTCAGGGGAATCCCCATTGCATCTAGAATTAAACTTTCCTGCAGACAGAAGGGGTAGGGCTATACCAGCAGAGCGGAATACCGCTGAACGGGTGAATGTCAATTGCTGTTTGTTTATGTGATTGGGTTTGCTAATGATCAGCGTTGTTATAATTACCATCGAAATCAATAGATTCAGACTACCATAGCGGAAATAAACTACTAACAGGAATAAAAGGTAAGAAAGATTACGTATTATCATTTTGATGTGTCCAAGGAAATGAAATTTTGATAGAAAATTTTGGCCAGACCGCAACACTAGTAACGGCCAGTTGTACAGGCCCTGGTCGCATCCGCCTAAGTTCTATTGTAGGAGTAGCGCGGAAAATGCGTTGTACGAACACGTAATAACACCTAACCGAAGAATAAATGCAGGATAACTGAGCAATTGATTGTGGCAGGGCTAGTGAAATTAAGCGGATAATAAGTTTTGACACTGGCAGGAATAGTTACAGAATTAGTGATGTGGCCATTCCGTGCCAAGTGGCCTAATATCGAGAATGTTCCCACATGACCATCATGGATTTTTATGAAATTTTGTATGAACATTCACACATGTTCTCAGTGAACACTGGTAAAGTTTCAGTTTCAGAAATTCAATACTTGCATAGATATAGTCACTTGTTTGAAACCATAGCACAGCTTCCAATAGTGCATCCTTGAAATTTCAGCAACTTTGAGATGAGATATCTCTGTAAGTATGTGCATGAAAGAAACAAAACGTGGCCATCTTATACAACTTTTAGAGCTCTTTAAAGTAAAATATTAAGAAAAGGATTTCTGAGCAATTTTCATTTAGATAATTTGAAGCAAAGTTGGGCGTAAAAATAGCTGTTTAAAAAAAATGCAAACTTTAGTTTTTTATATCTCCAAAAGTAACTGTGGGATGTACACGACACTTTGCATACCATAACTCACCAACACAAAGTCTTAGAATATAAAATTTCATTCTCCTATTGCTTTCCATTATTTCACAAATCTAGGGTGAAGTTGACGATTTTTCAAAAAGTGCTAAAATGGGTATTATTAGTCTAATTTTTCAAAAAAGTGTTTTATCCAAACTCTTCTAAACTATGGTCATTAGAAAGAGCATATTCTAAACTATCTCAAAAAGTGGATTTGGTTTTGCAATACAACCATATAAGGCCCTAAAAAGTAGCATCATCAAAGAGACGCACTGGAAGTTTGAACACATTTTTCTGGCACTCAAATTATACCTGAAACCTTTTATTATGCCTAATAAATGATTATTAGTGACTTGAATAATTGAAATAAAAAGATCTGGTAAATAGGCAATGAGACTATCAGAAAAACTTGAAAACTACGAGAAGTAGCCCTTCTGCTTTTATCATAAGTGAATAATAGCTTCATATTTTTTGTACTTCTCAAAATTGTAAATATTTACAAGTGTAAAATGGAGACCTAAGTTTTGGATTCAATTGTATAAAACATTTTTCCAAAAAAGAATCGGTTTGCTTGAATCATGCATCAAGTGATATAAATACCTAGGTGTTGTAACCTGTGAATGTTTGTCTTAAAGTTATTAGGGAAACATGTGAAATTGGTTGGTTAAACATCCAAGAGTTTTAATTTTGTATTTAATCACACTTAAATGTAGCCTACTACCTTGGTAAATACGTAACCACTAGTTTCACAGAGAAAATTCACAAGATTCACTGTTTATAGAAAATATAATGGCAACAATTACTTTAACAATCAGATTGTTTCATTATTGTGAGCCTTGTTTGAACAATCAGTATTTCAGTGGTGTGTTTGCAGCATAGAGAGTGGGTTCTCTTGACTGAGTGTGGCTTGTTAAGTGATTCGTAAGACCATCAAAGTTTATAATCTAATTTACAAAAAATTGTTTTGATTGTGTCTTTTATAGCATATATCTCTTATTAGATTTTTTCATTGGTATTGTGTATAATTTCATTCAGTAGCAATTCGTCTGAAATTTAAGCAGATTATAATTTGCACTTAGAGGCCAAATACATTATTTAGTTTCTGATTAAAGATGGATGCAGAAGGGAACAGCATACCTTCCTGCTCAATTGGGCAAGGAGATAGTGGAACAAAGTGTCATGTCACTTTCTTTGCCAAAAAAGCTGCTTTAAAATGGTTTGCGGATTTTAGTGATGAGGAAAAAGAGTTGTTGGTCCAACGTTCTGAAGCAAAGCTGGACAATACCTCTCGAGTTTGCCTACACCATGAAGCCCTGTTATTGGCACAATATGAGAGGTTACAAAAAAAAAATGCTTCAATCTCTTTGGGAAGGTGAATTATAATGTTAAGGCAGGAATTCGCACTCTTGATACTGAAACAGCTAATAAGGTTTCTGATATGTTGAAGAAGCAGCTTGTTAATAACATAAAGCCAGGTCAGAAAATTTGTCCGGTTTGCAGGACTACCTTAAATGAATGCTTGGACGAAGCTTTATCAGCCTCATCGTCACATTCTGATGAGGACTTTACACTAAAAGAAGAATTAAATAATAGCTTATTGTCTGTCGGTATTTCACCCCTGAAGAGAACAGTAAGCTACAGAGATAAGCCTCAATATGTGAAGAAGAAAATTCAAAAGGTTCAAAATGTGATTAGAAACAGAATTGCAAATGCAATGGGAGTAAACCGACAAATTGAAAATGCTAGTGAAATTAAGGAATGTGGAAACTGTGCCGACTATGCACGTTTGCTGACTGAACTGAAAGCCAAGATGCAGAATGCAATTCATAAAGAACAGATGCAAATTTGAACCTTGGCACCTGTAAGTTGGACAGTCAGACAAACAGCAGCTCAGTTCAGCGTGTCCGAAAGAATGGTGAAGAATGCTCGAAAGCTTAAGGCAGAGAAGGGCATTCTGGCACTTCCCAAAAATAGGCAAAGCAGGAAATTACCAGCAGAAGTTGCTAGTAGAGTGTGAAATTTTTTTGAAGATGATGAGTATAGTAGAGTGTGCCCTGGAAAAAAAGATCACCTTGTGATGGGATTGGAAGTACAACAAAGCAGTTAGCAGCAAGAGCAAGCTTGCAACGGCCACTTAATGGACAAATTCTTACTCCCCTAGATCTGTTTCACTTCTGCTCTGAAAACATTAATGGAATTAAATTTGTTTTCTTCAGTAAAGATGAAATTGAAAAAAATATTGTGTCACAAGAATAGAGGTTTAAAACTTGGACAAACTGTAGCAGGCACTAGAGAAAATCATCTCTTTTTACCTATTGATGAAACAACAATTCAGGTCAGCAGAGTTTCAAATGATTGTTCATCTTTTCTAGCTAAAATGGGTCACAGTAATGAAGGAGGCATATTAATGTCTGCTCTCTAACCAGGACAATATGTTGCATGCATCTATGAAAACGTGTGGTGGATTGGGAATATCTGTGAGATCTCCACAGAGCAAAGGGCTGCATTAATAAACTTTATGCACCCACACGGTCCAGCAAATTCATTTTATTGGCCACCAAGAAGTGACAAGTGCTGGGTTCCGGAACACCACATTATTGCAGTTATTCCAGCTCCATCAGTAAATTCGTCTGGCCGGCAATACACCATTCCTCTTGATATTCATCAGAAAATTAATGTAGAATATCAAAAATTGAAATAGGTTAGAGGAAACAATCTAAGGAACCCAAGAGTGCCTTCTAATTTTACACAGGGCACTTAAATAATTTTACTATCGGGCTTGGGAACCTGTGTAAAGAAACCCTTATCAGGCTTGGGATCCTGTGGTAAAGAAACCCACCCGTGGCTGTTGTTGCTAAGCTATCGGGCGTGGCCCCTATGGCAATGGGAATGATGGTTTTCTCAGGTGAAATGAAACTAGCAGTGGTTTAGCCACCATGGACCATAGCAACTCATTTATACACTTCTTTTCCATCAGTAAGCTGGCGTTGTTCATTAAACAGGCAACTAATAGTGTGTGTGTGTGTGAGAGAGAGAGAGAGAGAGAGAGAGAGAGAGAGAGAGAGAGAGAGAGAGAGAGAGAGAGAGTAGGGGGGGGGGGGAGGTGACAATTAAGAAATAACATTGTTTCTATTTTTATTCTTTTGCTATTCGGACTTAAGCTACGTCCTATTCATCAGGACTTCTTATTTCACTTATCCCAGACATTAATAAGCATGTATAATGCAAAATAAAAGATTTCATGTATAATTTGAGTGCCAGAAAAATATGTTCAAACATCCAGTGCGCCTCTTTGATGATGCTACTTTTTAGGTTCTTATATGCTTGCATTGCAAAACCAAATCCTCTTTTCTATATAGCTTAGACACTTTTTTGAAAAATTTGACTAAAAATACCCATTTTTAGCACTTTTTGAAAAATCGTCAACTTCACCCTAGATTTGTGAAATAATGGAAAGCAATAGTAGAATGAAATTTTATATTCTAAGACTTTGTGTTGGTGAGTTATGGTGTGCAAAGTTTCATGTACATCCTACAATTACTTTTGGAGATATAAAAAACTAAAGATTGCATTTTTTTTAAATAGCTATTTTTTCGCCCAACTTTGCTTCAAATTATCTAAATGAAAATTGCTCAGAAATCCTTTTCTTAATATTTTATTTTAAAGAGCTCTAAAAGTTGTGTAAGATGGCCAAGTTTTGTTTCTTTCATGCAAATACTTACAGAGATATCACATGTCAAATTTGCTGAAAATTCAAGGATGCACTATTGGAAGCTGTGCTATGGTTTCAAACAAGTGACTATATCTCTGCAAGTATTGAATTTCTGAAACTGAAACATTACCAGTGTTCATTGAGAACATGCGTGAATGTTCATACAAAATTTCATCAAAATCCATGAGGGTCATGTGGGGGCCTCTAGACAACTTGGCATGGAATGACCCGATAACAAGATTGATCGTTAGAACTAGCAAGGAGAAGAAACGGGGATATCACACAAATTACGGAAGAATATGACGATTCCAAATTTATATAAAAATTTTGTACTACTACTTTTCAATCTCATGCTTGAGAAGCTGGAGCATACAAATGAAATGTGAAACTATTTCCTAATGTTAAGCTTTTTGCTTGTAGTAGACCTAATAGGCATTTGATATTGGTACTTAGTGAATTGTACTCTGTCGTGTTAAAAAATGTGACCATTTGTGCTAAAACATTCTGTTTATTTAGTGTATGTTACAATTGCTGCAATATTTGACAGGCCTATTTTGTTTTATCTAGCAGACAGTGACAAAATACACATTATCATATAGAGAAACCACATCAGTCTTGGGTACTGTTTGTATTAACACCTTTTTCAGTATTAGACAGCGACATTTCGTTTTTTCATGTGACAAAATGTTTGATGAGGTAATACATCCTCTCGCAGAAAAGACACCATGTAAAGTTGTAGCAAGGTTAGAGAGAAGAAAATGCTAGGACTTAAGGATTGAAGAAATAAAGACGGACTGGATGTCAAACTGGCCGACTGGGAGCAGGAGAGAAACCACAGGATATTTTAATGTCCACTGTCCTGAATACAGTTTGATGTCATCCATTACAAAATATTATACGTTTGAATTCCACAGAGCAAAATACAATGACATGCAATAGAAGAATGCTGTGTGAAGAGGCGGGGCACTGCACTTTGGCGCACATAAGACCAAATAACGTGTCTTACATTTCCTCGAACACATGTTTTATATATCAGAGTTTTCAGAAAGATGTGCACTACAAACTGAACATACACTCCTGGAAATTGAAATAAGAACACCGTGAATTCATTGTCCCAGGAAGGGGAAACTTTATTGACACATTCCTGAGGTCAGATACATCACATGATCACACTGACAGAACCACAGGCACATAGACACAGGCAACAGAGCATGCACAATGTCAGCACTAGTACAGTGTATATCCACCTTTCGCAGCAATGCAGGCTGCTATTCTCCCATGGAGACGATCGTAGAGATGCTGGATGTAGTCCTGTGGAACGGCTTGCCATGCCATTTCCACCTGGCGCCTCAGTTGGACCAGCGGTCGTGCTGGACGTGCAGACCGCGTGAGACGACGCTTCATCCAGTCCCAAACATGCTCAATGGGGGACAGTTCCGGAGCTCTTGCTGGCCAGGGTAGTTGACTTACACCTTCTAGAGCACGTTGGGTGGCACGGGATACATGTGGACGTGCATTGTCCTGTTGGAACAGCAAGTTCCCTTGCCGGTCTAGGAATGGTAGAACGATGGGTTCGATGACGGTTTGCATGTACCGTGCACTATTCAGTGTCCCCTCGACGATCACCAGTGGTGTACGGCCAGTGTAGGAGATCGCTCCCCACACCATGAAGCCGGGTGTTGGCCCTGTGTGCCTCGGTCGTATGCAGTCCTGATTGTGGCGCTCACCTGTACGGCGCCAAACACGCATACGACCATCATTGGCACCAAGGCAGAAGCGACTCTCATCGCTGAAGACGACACGTCTCCATTCGTCCCTCCATTCACGCCTGTCGCGACACCACTGGAGGCGGGCTGCACGATGTTGGGGCGTGAGCGGAAGACGGCCTAACGGTGTGCGGGACCGTAGCCCAGCTTCATGGAGACGGTTGCGAATGGTCCTCGCCGATACCCCAGGAGCAACAGTGTCCCTAATTTGCTGGGAAGTGGCGGTGCGGTCGCCTACGGCACTGCGTAGGATCCTACGGTCTTGGCGTGCATCCGTGCGTCGCTGCGGTCCGGTCCCAGGTCGACGGGCACGTGCACCTTCCACCGACCACTGGCGACAACATCGATGTACTGTGGAGACCTCACGCCCCACGTGTTGAGCAATTCGGCGGTACGTCCACCCGGCCTCCCGCATGCCCACTATACGCCCTCGCTCAAAGTCCGTCAACTGCACATACGGTTCACGTCCACGCTGTCGCGGCATGCTACCAGTGTTAAAGACTGTGATGGAGCTCCGTATGCCACGGCAAACTGGCTGACACTGACGGCGGCGGTGCACAAATGCTGCACAGCTAGCGCCATTCGACGGCCAACACCGCGGTTCCTGGTGTGACCGCTGTGCCGTGCGTGTGATCATTGCTTGTACAGCCCTCTCGCAGTGTCCGGAGCAAGTATGGTGGGTCTGACACACCGGTGTCAATGTGTTCTTTTTTCCATTTCCAGGAGTGTATTTTTGAAAAGTCGATTTTTTTTTTAAGTTTTTGGCATTCTACCTTAAACGCTCGAGGGAGGAAGGGGTGGGGGTCAGGGAACCACTATCTAGTATTGCCGCGGTTCAGTAATATCGTTGATCTGGTGCTGATGCACGGAGCAGTCTGTGTTTAGTGAGGAGGTGGATAGTCTCTATGTGACTCGTGTTTACGTTTAGTGATTTTGCTGTTTCCTCTTCATTTATTGCTCTCATGTCAAATGAAAACAAAACAGATTTCTGTGCCTGGGAACTGTCAAGTGTATTAAAATACATTCACATAATTACGGAAGGCTAAAATTGTTATTAGTTTCAGATTTTATTTCTACCTTTCTGACAGTCAAGCATTAGTCGCCTTGCAGAACAATGAAGTTATTTTTGTTGGTTTGCTAAAGAAATTTGGCTTTTCCGCTGAGGCAGTCAATTTATTTGAAACAAAGTGTTTAATTCCACACTACTGCATTTCAAAGTGCATCTTTTCATATTCTAGCACGTATGTCATTATGCCATAATAAAGAACCAAAAATGAGATAATACAGTACTGGTTCTGCAAGAAAATTTACATAGGAATGTGCACTGTAAGCCAAATTGTGCATTTTATTATGGTTCACGAAATTCCAATGCTCTTTGAGTACCCCTGATGTCTTGTTTTTTTTACAATGTAAGATCTTTTAATGTTTTACATGCACAGGTCGCAGGAAAATATTGTGAATGGTTGTTTGAAAAGCGTTACTTTCAAAGTAAATTTTATTTTGTGCAAACTGAACTATGTGTGTGAATGTACAATGAATTTCTTAAGTCACAGAGTGTTTGCCTCTCATTTAAAAATCATCTTTTTGAGGATGACCATTTAGAAAAATTTCGAGCCCAGATGATCAGGCATTTATGTCATTATTAAAAAGTTTACTGTCACATTTGTGTGATATATCTTAAAGTGTGACACGTGCTAAAAAGATCAATATTATATGTGAAAGCTTAGCTTCTCTCACAGCTTATTAATCTTCGAGACCAGTATTATATGCGAAAGCTTTTCTTTCCTTGTAGCATCACTATTTATATTAATTTAAACCATTAACTTTTCCAGTTTGTGTATACGCGCTGCTTAACAGTGATATTGCTATTGGCTAACTACATCATGTGTCCTATTCTCTGAATATCCGCGGTCATTGGCTGGCGAGATCACGTGATATGAGCTATAAGTAGCTTACAAAAGCGCATCGCAATCTCAATTTCAATGTTTTGGAAAGTAACATGTGGTGTTTGGTGGAATTCAAATTTATACTTTCGTAATATGAAAATTTGCAGCGTACATGTTGTTGTACATCTAAGATCTTCCCAATTTTTTTTTAACTGAGTTTGGTTTCCTAAAGGACCGGGAAATTCTACGCCGGTGTATAAAACCATAACTATTCAATGTTCAAAGGACTGATAAGTTTTACTGTTCCGAGGAAAAGTATACTGTCACTTAACACAGAAGAAGTGTATTTTCACACGGGAGAAAATGTATTTTCAACCGGCAAAATCCGGGACTTTCTTTTCTTGTCCACGTATGCACTCTGATATTGCAGCTGTCCCCTTCTGATGTTTCTGTTTAAAGTCAACTTTTTCTTGTTAAAAGGGCCACATAACAAATTTGAATGTAACTTGAAATGTCGTAATTTCAACACGCTTGAAGTTTTCACTCTGTTGGAGATGTATTGTTGTTGTGGTCTTCAGTCTGAAGACAGGTTTGATACTGCTCTCCATGCTACTCTGTCTTGTGAATGCCTTTTGATCTCCCAATAACTACTGCAACTTACATCCTTCTGAATCTACTCACTGAATTCACCTCTTGGTCTCCCTCTACAATTTTTACCCTCCACTCTTCCCTCCAACACTAAATTGGTGATCCCTTGATTTGTCAGAATGTGTCCTATCAACTGATACCTTCTTCTAGTCAGGTTGTGCTACAAATTTCTTTTCTCCCCAATTCTGTTCAGTTGCTACTCATTAGTTATGCGATCCACCCATCTAATCTGTGGCATTCTTCTATCAGAAGCTTCTGTTCTCTTCTTGTCTAAACTTTCTATTGTCTGTGTTTCACTTCCATACATGGCTACACTCCATCCAAATACTATCAGAAAAGACTTCCTAACACTTAAATCTATATTCACTGATTACACTTGTTCAGAAATGCTCTTCTTGCCATTACCAGTTTACATTTTTTATCTTTTCTGCTTCAGCCATCCTTAGTTATTTTGCTGCCCAAGTAACAAAGCTCATCTACTACTTTAAGTGTCTCATTTCCTAATCTAATTCCCTCAACATCATCTAATTTAATTCGACTACATTCCATTATCCTTGTTTTGCTTTTGTTGATGTTCATCTTATATCTTCCTTTCAAGATATTGTCCATTCTGTTCAACTGCTCTTCCATGTTCTTTGCTGTGTCTTAGTTGTAAATAGCCTTTCACTTCCTGTATTTTACCCCCTGCTACCTTCATAATTGCAAAGAAAGTATTCCAGTCAACATTGTCCAAAACTTTCTCTGAGTACACAACTGCTATAAAAGTAGGTTTGCCTTCCTAGGGTTAGTGTTGCCCTACATTTCTGCAGAATCCAAACTGATCTTCCCAGAAGTTGGCTACTACTAGTTTTCCCATTCTTTTGCAAATAATTTGTGTTAGTATTTTGCAACCATGACTTATTAAACTGATAGTTTGGTAATATTCACACCTGTCAGTACCTGTTTTGCTTTCTTTTGAACTGTAATTATTACATTCTTCTTGAAGTTTGGTGGTATTTCACACCTGCCTCATACATCTTGCACACTAGATGGAAGAGTTTTCTCATGGATAACTCTCCCAAGGCTATCAGTAGTTCTGATGGAATGTTGTGTATTCTGGGACCTTGTTTCAACGAATGTCTTTCAGTGCTTTGTCAAATTCACCATACTGTAACATATCTCCCATCTCATGTTTATCTGCATCCTCTTCCATTTCTGCAATATTGCCTTCAAGTTCATCTCCCTCTATATACTCCATCCATCTTTCAGCTTTCCCGTCTTTGCTTAGGATTGGTTTTCCATCTGAGCTCTTGATATTCATATAGCTGCATCTCTTTTCTCTTAAGACCTTTTTAATTTTCCTGTAGGTGGTATCTATCTTACCACTTGTGAAATATGCTTCTAAATCATTAAATTTGTCCTCTAGCCATTCTGGCTTAGCCATTTTGCACTTACCACCAGTCTCATTTTTTAGAAATTTGTATTCCCTTTCACCTGCTTCATTTGCTGCATTTTTATATTTTCTCCTTTCATTAGTTAAATTCAGTATATCCCATGTTATCCAAGGATTTCTGCTAGGCTTTGCCGTTTTACCTATTTGACCCTCTGCTGCCTTCACTATTTCATCTCTCCAAGCTGTATTCCTTTCCCCTGTTCCATTCAATCATTGCCTAATGCTCTCTCTGAAACTCTCAACAACCCCTAGTTCTTTCAACGTATCCAGGTTCCATGTCTTTAATTTCCTACATTTCTGCTATTTTTCTTAGTTTAGGGCAGTTCATAACCAATAAATTGTGTCCAGAGCCCACATTTGCTCCTGGAAATGTCTTACAGTGTAAAATCTGGTTCCAAAATCTCTGTCTTACCATTATACAGGGTGATTTATGAAGCTGTGCAAATATTCCAATGTTATTCTACAAGTAAAAATAAAGACAAAAGTTCATACAGACATAGGTCCACAAATATTTAGTTATGGACTTACGGCTAATAAAAGACTTTACCTGAAATTAAGCAACTTCACTAATATGAAGCCATTGCAAAACTGTACGAGATTAAAGTAAAGCACGATTTCCATTTATTTTATTGTTATTGATCTGGTGAATCTAACAAAACATGTCCCAAACATGTATCTGCAGTAGTTTTCCAGAACATCCAGAGAAGCAAAGAAGTAATTTCATAAATTTTTTAATTTATTAACTACTTGGCCCAGTTTGTTTTTTAAATTCTACACAATTGCACAATGTTCTCAACAGAGGTTGTAGAGAATTTTTGGAAAAATGATGGTAATAATGTTAACTGAAATTGTATGAATGTGTCAGATAATTTGCTTTTATTAATACCATTGCACACGTGAATTCATGTTAAACCAGAAAAAACAAAGCTCAGTGTTAAGGAAGTTGTATAGTGTACATACAATTTCACAATACATTCACAATAAAAGTTTCACATGGTTGTTCTTGATTTTGTCTATTGCATTCATAATGCGAGCAAGTAATGCCTCACGTGTATTGACTTTGTCCTCATAAATGGTGTTAAATTGGGCAATCTAGGTGGCCACAGACATGTAGCACCATGAACAATCCATTTCTGGGGAAAATGTTCATTTAAATGTGCAGCAATGCCATTGGTGGAATGTGCAGGTGTGCCGACATGTTCAAAATACATTTGCAATCGCGTAGCAAATGGACATCTTTGAGCAAGCGAGGCATTTCTTCTTGAAGGAATTGGAAGTATGTCTCACTAGTTAGATGTCCAGGGGAAGTGAAAGGTCCAGTAAAGTGTGTGTTGATTATACCACATCACACATTTATGCTAAATTGCTGCTGGAAATTGTGTTGTGGATTTGCTTCAGACTGTACATGCTCATTATGTAAACTGTTTATACCATCTCAAGTAAACTGTGCCTCATCAGTAAATAAAATGTGTTTTTGTAACTGCCGATTAGTATTTAACCAGTTGCACAACTCCAAGTGAAGGACAGGATCTCCCAGATGTAAATGATGCACTTTTTGTTTATGGTAAGGATACAGATTATTGTACCTCAGTGTACGCCATATCTTAGATTGTGAAATGCCTAATCATTGAGAGGTACGTCATGTACATGGTACCCGGGCTATGTTGAACAGCATCTATAATATCCTCATCATCGTCTTCACTTATCAAGTGCTCATGCTGATTTTGAACGCTAGGTAGAGAACCTGTCTCCCATAACATTCAAAATACTCCACTAATGGTTCGTGCATTCGGAATCCTCTGAGTTGGATAATGTACACGATATTCGTTAACTGCAGCTATAGCGTTACCATCACATTTGCCATAAATAAACACCTTATCGGTGTATTTATCTGTTGTAAATTTGAAATTTCATTAACTGCAGCCATAGCGTTACTGTCACATTTGCCATAAATAAATACCATATCGGCATATTCGTCTGTTGTAAATTTGAAAGGCATACCTATTTCATAAATAATCTACAAACTACAACAGTTACTATGTGGTTTCATTTAGATACACTGTTTTTATTATGTCCTTTCACTGAACAACACAGAAGCTAACTCATTTCAAGGTGAGGAAATGGCAGAAACAACTCAGTAATGGTTGCCAACAATGACATAAATGTTTCTACATTCTTAATGGAAAGTAAACAAATGTACTTGTATTATAATCTTTGCTTCTGTGGATGTTCAGGAAAACTATTGCAGATTCACGTCTGTGACATGTTTTATTCGATTCACCAGACCAATAACAACAAAATAAATGGAAATCGTGCTTTACTTTAACCTCGTACAGTTTTGCGATGGCTTCACATTAGCGAAGTTGCTAAATTTCAGGCAAAATCTTTTATTAACTGTAACTCCGTAACTAAACATTTTTGGACCTATGTTTATATGAACTTTTTTTCTTTAGTTTTACTTGTTGAATAACATATTTATCTTCATGAACCACCCTGTATAATCAATCTTAAATCCCCTAGTGTCTCCAGATCTCTTTCTCATATACAACCTTCTTTCAAAATTTTTAAACCAAGTGTTAGCAATGATTAAATTATGTTCTGTGCAAAATTCTACCAGGTAATTTCCTCAGTCCGTATTCACCTACTTTGTTTCCGTCTCATCTTTTTCCTACTATCAAATTCCAGTCCCCCACCACAATTAAATTTTCATCTCTCTTAACTATCTGAATAATTTATTACATATCATCATACATTGCTTCAATCTCATTATCATCTGCAGAGCTAGTTGGCATATAAACATGTACTGCTGTGGTAGGTGTTGGCTTCATGTGTATCTTGGCCACAATAATGCATTCACTATGCTGTTCATAGTAACTTATCTGCATTCCTATTTTCTGATTCATTATTAAATGTACTCCTGCATTACCCATATTTGATTTTGTGTTTATAACCCTGTATTCACCTGACCAGAAGCCCTGTTCATCCTGCCACTATATTTAATTTCAATCTAATCATTTCCCTTTTTAAATTTTATAACCTAACTGCATGATTAAGGTATATAACACTCCACTCTCCGATTCGTAGAATGCCGGTTTTATTTCCCCTGATGACATCCTACTGAGAAGTTCCCACACAGAGGTTTGAATGGGGGACTGTTTTGTCTGTGGAATATTTTACCAAACAGGATGTCATAATCGTTTATGCATACAGTAGAGCTGCCTGTCTTCGGGAAAAATTATGGCTGTAGTTTCCTATTGCTTTCAGCTGTTCACAGTGCCAGCACAGCAATGCCATTTTGGTTGATATTACAAGACCAGTTCAGTCAATCATCCAGACTGTTGCCCTGGCAACAACTAAAAAGGCTGCTGTCCCTCTTCAGAAACCACAGATTTGTCTGCCTTCTCAGCAGATATGCCTCCATTGTGGTTGCACTTACATATGGCTGTCTGTATCACTGAGGCATGCAGCCCATCTCACCACCCGTGGTTCTTTGGGGGGGGGGGGGGAGGAGGTTGAGATATTACTGTATTAATAATTCACATGTATGGACCACTGTACTCTATAAATTTCTCTGAATTATCTACAGAGCCTCCCTCCCTCCCCCCCCCCCCCCCCCCACACACACTTAAATGTAGTTACTTTTAGTGTTTCTTGATGATGTAATATAATACCCAAAAGAATTTCAATCAAATTGCCACTGCCAGTGAAAGCATATGTTCTTATATAACCCCACTTGGCTGCTACAGAAGTGTATCTTCCATATATCATATTCTTTACTATATATATATAAATCATCATTTGACAGAAAAATACAGTTAACATTTATTTATTTAATTTAATCTGGCTTTATCAGATGATGATGATGATGAATATGGCAGGCTACCAGAATATCTGTGGAACATGGCCATTAAGAGCATCCTCTGTAGCCAGATTTTATTCCTTTAGCACCAGTTTTCTCATTATTATATTCATATGCTAATATAGTGTTTTGAAAGGTGGTTTCCATTATGTATGCTGCTTCCTATTTATGTTAAGTGTTTTTTCACAATTGCATCAATTCCTCTGCTCTGAAGGGTAGCTTCCAAAAATTAATTTCACATGTGGCTTGTTAATTATTGTTATTATATATTCTGCCATATTTTTCTGTACTGTGGTGTTTGCCTCTAACATAGAGCTACAGATATTCCAGGATAAAACTAAATATCGTTGGGGAGTTTCTTTGTAGATCTACTCTTTTGTGATGTCCATGTGCTCAAAATTGTTTACAGTTTTTGTTGATTTACATACTTGTTGAGAAGGTTACCACTGATAATGCATTTCTCATTTCTGCTTGTAGCCTATTATGAGCTTTATATTTATTTGTTCATTTGTTTTCTAAGGAATGCTGTCAAAGATATCTGCAGTGGATCCCAAGAAATCTCAGGCAACACCACTCCTGTCATTAATATCAGAACAGTCTCTGAATTGCAGTAAGTAAAACAAACTGCCAAGCTTTGTCTTTTCTGCTGTATATGTGTGTTATTGTCATTGGTTTCATATGATACGCAAAGAAATTTACATAGAGCACAAGCTTAGGAATGACAGGGATGGCAATACAGTTCATTATCTCATGTGAACATGAACCTTTACACTGTACAGAATTAACCTTATGGTTACATAAAAAAGTTTTTGTTTTTTGATTTCTCGGAAAATATACATTTGCTGTCCCCTGCCATGATGATGGTAGATTATATCAGTATAATATTCACAATATCGTGAATCACTGCTCACTATATAAAAGCAGTTCATTTTTCAAAGACTAGTCATGGTCATTGCTAATTAAAATATGGTAACACATATTAACAGTATTTAGAGGTATTTTACAAAATGCACTGGCCCTAATTATTTATTAAGAAAAACTGTGATATCAATAACACTAATATATTACTGGAACTACACACTGAAACTGGTAACAATAGTTATAATTACTTTATATAACATGGACACCAGAAATTAAACTTGCTTTCAGGCAGAATTTCATCTACAGGATAAACCAGAAAAACTCCTTTTGACACACCTTGACTACAGTAAGAATAAGATTTCACATGGAGTTGCACAGCCAGCTTGCTTGTGAATAGTAGGCCACATGCAGGCATTGGGGAAGGTGGGAGAGCTGCGTCACAGAGCAGCACGGCTTCCAGGCTGTAAGAGGCAGGTAGGGAGAGTAGGAGAGTGCAGTGGCAGGCACCAAGCTCAGTGCTGCATGCATACTCTCAGAGGAAGGGCAGAAGTAATGAGGAGGCAGCAGCAAGCGCTGGGCACAGCCGTCCTGCCAGCACGAGGATGGACCCTACTGCTCTGAAATGCAAAACACTGCATCCGTCTTTCATCAGTGCACTGGGTACTCTTTCTGCAAAGGGTCCACAGTTTGTATGTCAAAGCTCAAAGCATATGACATCAGCATAGCTTACTATACGGAAAGGTACCTCAGCTGTCGCAACTCCACACTGCAGTCCTGCTGTGGCTTGGCTGTACGGAAAATTTTTCCCAACTTATGCCGCCCGAGGTGTGGAAACTATTTGAGACTACAGGGAATAAAAGCACACTATCAGAGGGGCTTTGTAGAACATGGATTAAAGGAGTGACCATCTGTTCATCTTGCCACAATTTTCGTGGAAAGCAAAAACATTGTGCATTTGTTTCCAGCTCCCATGGCTCACTTAGAGCTGAGTGAGGACTTCACGCAGGATGATACAGAGAATGGAATTCAGGGGTTATAAGTGGTAGTAGGGATATTGATGTCTCCAGTTCCATATTCAGAGGCAATATTTGTGACGGCTGAGTTAGCGAGCAGCCTTAGGGCATTTTGTGTCGTATTCACAAATCGTCCAAGAATCAGATGGAAAGGAAAGGCTGAGTTATAGAAAACTTGGTTCATGGAGTGGGCATTGGTATTTGGAAATGGTTTCACTAAGATATACAGTTTGGAGCACACAGATTTCAGTAAGAACAATTAGAGGGAAGTCACCTCTATCCCTTGACCACAGTGCGTACAAGTATTAAGAGTGTAATGCATACTGATATGGCACCAGGAGCAGAGGCTTCTTACTTCTTTTAATGCCTTGCAAGTTACTGGGTTTGGCTCACAGTGGATCAGTGGAAATTACAAGTGGTGGCAGTACCAAATGATCATGATAAGGCTTTTGCCTGTTGAAATGTACAGTCACCATGTGGTCTTTTAATTGTAGGTCTACATTCACAGGTGATATAAGCAGCAATATCTGAATTATTCTGTTGCACCTTTCTCCAAATAGCTTTGTCTCCTGGCTTGCCCTTTAATTGCACCTGAGTCTGTACCTGCTGACAGTTTTTCTAATTCAAAAGGGGATCTTATCTTTTGTCTACACTGTACTTCATAAGGAGGGTGACCAGTCGATTCATGAATGCAAATGTTACAGGCAAACACAATGCGCAATAAGAACTTCCCCCCAGCCATTATTAATGTACTAAGAAAGCATCTTTTTGATTGTTTTGGGAACACACTCGGCCCTGTAGCAGTTTACAGACTTGTACGAATAGTGAAGACATAAAACCCCTCCCGTGGTCAGTAAGTATTGTGTCAGTGTTTCTGAAAGGTAGAACCACACAGGTGGTGGGCTGGGGGTTTTCTCCACTCAGGGACTGGGTGTTTGTGTTGTCGTCATCACTTCATCGTGATTCAGGAAATTAGCAACACCAGACTGTGAAAAGATTGGTAATTTGTACAGGCACTGATAATTGCTTTGTTGAGCACGCCACAAACAGTAATCATCACCACCACCACATGGGTAATGAAAGCTTTTTCAACAGTTTCTACTTTCATATTAGCAATTACAACTGGAACTAGATAACACGAAAACTATTGATAATTGACAAAATGTATTTATCTTCTTGTGTTATTTGTAGAAACAGTCAAAGAATGTCTAAAAACATCTCAGAAGGTCTGGAGGCCTCAGGTAGAGTTACCAGTCAGATTCTATGTCTAGTCTGTTGTTCTCTCATGCACAAGGAACGCAAGCACAAATGTTACCTGCAGTATCACGTGGACGACCCTTCCACCAACAATTTGTTGCAGCTAATGCATTTGTGGCCCACTTTCCACTATGACAAGCTTGAGTGCTGTCATGACACTGTATGATAATGTGGTGCTGGAGCATTTTCAGCATCACTAACCAATTCTATCATGGGATTTTCCTGTATACACTCACATCATCTGACATGAATTCTGGAAGAGCAGCAAATTGTAGACATTCTGCATTTTATTCCCGGAATGCCTGCAATTCAGAAATAAGTAACTCATCTGCTTGTAACACACAAACTTTTCAGCTTAGCGCATTGACATTTTGGTCCATTTTGCCAGGCGTGTGGTATACCTCATAATTGTATTTGGTCACCTTCTAAACCCACCCTGTCAGTTGACTATTTGGACCATTTAAATTTAAAATGAGTACCGTAAAGGTAGCGCGTGAAGTAGTTTGTGATTTCTGCTTTGTTGAGCTGATGAGATGCACAACCAGTGGGTTTCTCTACACCATTTTGCGCCTAACTTAAAACACAACCAGCATTACAAGATAGAATAAATGGCTTTTCAAAGTCTGGATAAATTATTTGGGGGAATTTTGCCAGAACATCTTTAATTTATTTCATCGTCATTTCACATTGTGCTGTCCAGTTTAAAAGTACCCCTTTTCTAAGTAATTTTGTTAAAGGTTTCATGACAGTGGCATAATCTTGTACAAATCTGTGGTAATAATTAGTGAGACAAAGAAATAAGTGCAGTTTTTCACATTTTTTGGTGCTGGTAAATTGTCAGCAGCCTCTGTGAGACACGGATTTGGTTTTATCCCAGCAGAACTTGTTATATGGCCCAAGTACTGCATCTAAGACTCTGCAGAAGAACACTTTTCCAACTTTAAGCTTAAGTTGGCACCTCGTAAATGTGATCATAAACTTCTTAGCCATTCAGCATTTTCCTTTATCACCTGCGAAAAGACAATGACATCATCAAGACACACATGGTGGCTTTTAGTCCGTGTAGTAATAAATCTGCAAACCAATGAAAATTGGTGATGCATTTCCCAAACCAGAGGGCATTCTAAGAAACTTGTGTAGTTCAGAAGGCATGATAAAGGCCGTCGTAGGCACAGTTGGAATATGATGATAGCTTGACTTCATACTTAGGTTGGTAGAATATTTACAGTTTCCTAATTGGTTTAGTGTTTCATCAGTATGATGCAGTAGATGTGTCACTACTCACATATAGATACAAATGTGGTAAGTTTTCTTGCTGTCTATGGTGTTTTTGGGCCTGATATTGATAGGTGATGCCCAAGGGCTAGAGGAAACTTAAATTAATTGTAGCATCTAACTGCTGTTGGATACTTTCTTCATAACCAATTGTAAAACATAGGGAATGTGTTAAAGCTTTTGAGCTATTGGTCATGCAATCTCTGTAGAGATTTTGTGCTTTGTTAAATCAGTTGTTAGTATATATTGTCTTTCCTTAAATAGCCATGCAAGTTACTTTAGTACTGGATAAACAGGTTTATGCCTGGTTCTGATAAAAGCAGGAATTTTTCTTTTAAGTGGATTCTAAAGAGCAGCATGATTGTACATGCTTACCAGCTTTTGACTCTATGCAGGACTCTTTCTGCATCAATTCTAAGTTTCCAGGAACTTGGTGACAGTTCAGTGTAAACTCTTTCTTGTCCTCTGTCCACTACTGTCCCACATGGAAGTATAACATCTTGTATTTCGAAATTATCCGAACAAACTGGTGTGCACATTTTGCCATTCACATTTATATGAATCTGGGACAGCTCTAGTATTCCATTCTGGTTAAGCAGACAAACCAGGAAATTAGTTTCATTAGACGCTCAGATTCTGTTTGCCGTCCTCTTAACTCCTCTATTTCACCACATGTAGTTTCAGGTGTACTGGCTTTCAACACTAAGATACATAGTTTCATGTAGTCTCATGGGATAGGCCTTTTTCTGTAACATACTTGCGTGTTTGTAGTGCTATCACCACCAAATTGGTACACTTCCAAACCAAAGGGGACAGTTTGTGACTGCATCAGTGATGCTCTGAAAGTGGTACAGGAAATCGCACCACAGAGTGACATCAAAATCCTGCCGTTTTTCTTAGCACATCCTTATCAGAATCATATTTATATTTACTTCAACCGATCTCTATTTTGACAAAACAGGTACCCAGAGGATTTATGGTATCTGTTCCCAGTACACTCTTGGGACAGCAGGGTTAACTTCAATGCCTGCTTATTGCGAGGAGGTAAAAGTAGTAAGTATGTATTCCCACTGAAATCTAAATAGATCTGCCTCTAATGTTGCTTTCTACAGTCACATTTACCACCTCTGTTAACCCACTAAAACTGACTGACTTTAATGGGTGTCTGCTGCAGTGACAACATTGGCCCCATCCCATTTCGCTGACCAGACCTTCCAATACCTCTAAAATCTCAAAATCTACCTTGGCTTTGCTCTGGCCTGTTTCGTGATTGGTTGGAGTCAGCACTTACATGGTCAATCTTTCTATAGTAGGTTCAACATGGAGCACAGCATCAGCAGTATGATGTGACTGCTTACGAGGCCTACGATTTATCTCAGTTGTGAATACATGGCAGAGAATCATTGCTACAAGAAAAAAGTGAAATGAAATGATTAGCTTCCTTTTGCACTAGTGCAAGACACACCACCACCTGTCAAAATGAGGTTGACACCACCTTTAACTCCCCCTCCCCCCCCCCTCCCAAATTTGTGGGTTTATCTGTTTAATAAATATGTCTAATGTCCTCACCTCTGCCTCCTTTCGTAGAACATCACTCCTTGCTTTCTCTGACCCCAGAGTATAGCTACAACATGAAGCTATGTGTATTTGGTCATCAAAAGCTTCAAAATCAATTCCTGAGGACTGACAAAGGGTGGACACCTTGTCGCCGTAGAGGCTCGTGCAGCTTTTGTTGAAATATGAAATTTATTCACTGACTCAACTGATTGGACATAAGTTTGAGTGTATGATGACCACTTCACATGCATTACATTTAATTGAAACTCATTGTGCCAGAACCACATTTAAGCAACATTGCAAACATGTTGCAGAACTGTGGCCACATTCTCTGAGCACTGCCCAAAAAGGAAGTAATGAAAGTAACTGCCAGAAAACTGTTTGCTGCATTGGGCTGTGATCCATGAGGAGGACTGTCAACATGCCTTATATAATCATCCATCGTTGCCTGGACATCTACTTTCTGATCAGATGCAGCTCTTCCTTTGACTGCAGTTGCTCTTGTAATTCAGTGTTTTTAAGAGTTAAGTGGCATAGAGCACAGCCAAGAGTCCAGAGTCATAACCAGGGTGCAGTCACCATCAGCAGCTGCAGTCAATATCCTGCCTCCAGCAACACTCTTCCTCATGCCTACTTCGGTGCTCACATTCCATGGGTCAACGGCTGGGTCTGTAACACTGACCAGCTTTCAGGAAACTTCTGCAATTTAACCCACTCATGTGTGGCAACCGCCAGACCTCAGCTACTGGCCCCATTCAATACGCTTCTGAGTGACATAGAAATGTGGCATCTTCCATGTGGTCAACACCAGACAGCTGTATTTAAACTGGCAGAGCCAACCTGTCATCATCAGTACAGCTGGGTCATGTCATGCGACTCAGCCTATGCTGGTCACCACTGTATTCATGATGTAGCCACCACCCCTGTTACCGGGATGCAAACCACCGACCGTTGCCTGACTGTCCAGGAACCTGGCAGCTAGAAGTCTGCCACCATTCTCCAGGCTGCGATTCCATGTTCATCACCCTGTCAGCCCCGCTGGGTGAGCCTGCCAAGCCCAGGCTACTGGTGAACGCACTACTGCCCACTGTCCTGACTTAACAGCAGCCAATTGATGCAGTGCATAGGTAGTGAAGCTGTACTCTACTATGCATGTGGATCACCTGCATAGGCGCATCTGACCTGAGCGCTCAAGTCTGAGGGTCATCATCTGCTGCCTGCTATCTGCTCGCTTCAGGCACACATCTTCGTTTATTTATGTTTTGAAATAAAAGGTTTTAGCAACAAATTGGCTAACATCATCTTCTGTTCCTCTGCATACCTCAGCAGAGAGCTGCTTGCCTATACATCCCTATCAACACCTGCTGCAAGAGTAAGTGCCCCCATCCGGTCTCACAGAGCTCAGAATAGTTCACTACTGCTTGCTTCCACACTACCCTCCATTTGTGAGCACTTTATCCACTCAAAATTGGAACAAAATTTTCAACAGCAGGCTCGTATGTGATGAGACAGACCTGCCGATGACACTGTGCAGGAAAACAAGTGAGCTGCATATCCAGTGGAAGGCAGTAGGTTTGCTGCTATCATGAGCAAGTGGCATTGGAATGTGCTCAGTGATGACAGACACGAGGCAGGCAGCACGCAGTGACCGCTAAACCAGCATAGCTTGACGACCTGGACCCAGTCTCAGCTAGATTTTGACATCTGGGCAGTGGCACATATTGCCATGACAATTATGTTCTCTCCTACAGACCAAAACATGGGGAATCCTACTTCAGACACAAATTTGTACAAGTGCTCAGTTGTGTCTGGAATGTCTGCCAGAGGAGTGGGCATGAGACAGTAGTTATAATAGGCAAGATTCTGAATATACTTTTGTATGCAGAGTACAGTTGGGTGCACCCCGGAGTTGAACAGGCCACTAGCCAATCAGGATAGCGAAGACAGGTTTCATTTGGTTATGGAATATACTTTTGTATGCAGAGTACAGTTGGGTGCACCCCGGAGTTGAACAGGCCACTAGTCAATCAGGATAGCAAAGACAGGTTTCATTTGGTTATGGAACATAGTCTGAAAATCATTAGAAGAGAGAGGAGAGGGAAAGACATCATGCTACATTGAGAGCTATGACCAGAGAGAGAGTCTGTCTGTTGAGCACTGCTCCAGCCATGTTTCGCAGCCAACAAATGATTCTCCTCCCATGCTCCCCATGGGTCATTCAGATGTAGCATAGGGGAACTGGCATTCAGTACCTCACTGAAACAAACAACTTTATGCTAATGTGATGCTTCTGCGTGGTACATAGGCCACAAGTGGTAGTGCAGAAGTACTAAAAGTGAAAATTTTTAGGAAAAAAAATTTAAATTGTCAATAAAAAGTCCCAATATTTCCTATAATGGCATCAGCTTGCACATTTGTGATGGAAATACAGAGAGAATATCTTCAGGAATATCAAAAATGGTTTTCTCAACAATGACTGCTCTTTATATAATAGAGTTTTAGGTGATCTTTTACACCTTATGCAAATATGATTCACTTCTGACTTGTGAATGTTGATACAAGCAAATTAACATTTATGAAACTGTATATAAAGAATGTCCAACTCTATAGTTGAGTGGTCAGTGTAGATGTCTGCTGCACAGAGGATCTGGGTTTGATTCGCAGTGCCCACCTCTATAGCTGAATGGTTAGTGCAGATGTCTGCCATGCAGAGGACCCAGGTTTGATTCCCAGTACTGTCAACAATTTTTCCCAGTGGGAAGACTGGAACAGGATCCTCTCAGCCTTGTCGTGCCTGTTGAGGAGCTATTTAATGGAGAAGTAGTGGTTTCATGTCGGCTAACTTACAGTGGCCAGGAGAGCAGTATGCTGGCCCCATGCCCCACCATACCACATGCAACTGATACCATCAGCTGATGGATGATATGGTGTTCAGTCGAGCACAAATGGCCTGTCTGCAGCCAGAACTTCAGAGTATATAAAAAAGAGTTACCAAGATATGCCAATTGGCCATTGAGATGGTTATGAACATCCTGATGAAAATGTCGAAGTGCACTGCCATTCTGTTGAAAGATGAAGTCAATAGTGTTGATGTCTACCTATAGGAATAGCCATTGCTGCAGCTTGTCATGTTAAGTAACCATTGTCATGTTGTTTTTAACAGAGAAATGGGGAACCATATACCCTTTTTTTGCATAATGGTGCAAAGTAAATTACTTTTTAGTGTTTCTGTTTATGTTCTGCAAGGGAGAGGATGTTTTCTTATCCCCAAATCAATATATTCATCTTTCCTGAACTCTGGAAAGTTGCTTCATCACCAAACACTAACAGTTTCTGGAAAACACATTATTCTATTAACCTGACCACAAAGGCTAGTGTAGTCCTTTGTCAGAGTTCCTCAGAACTTGCCTCAGTGGTGGATTGGAGGCCTCCATTACCAGACGTTTTGCATTGCCAACAAAACTGGTCTCTGTGGTATACTTCTTAGCTAGCTTAGTTCATGGATTTGTGAGGGCTTTCTAAGAAAAATGTGCTAATGTGTTCCATTCCAGATTCTGCTAGTGACAGATGCCCACTCATTGTTTGCTTCTAAATATAGGTTTTCTTTAAACTGATTTTATGACTTTGAAATTGACTTACCACTGGGTGCGCTACTCCAGATTTTGTTCACTTACCATTGGCTGAGTCTTCTCCAGATTTGGTTCACGCATGACACCTAGTGTTTGGAACGTAAAGGTTTTTGTGAAAATCTAAAACATAAAACATTTTGTATCCCCCCCCCCCCCCAATACTTATTGCCATTTCTTTAGCTGTACTGCTATTGCTACCTATACTACTGGTGAATAAACACAGCAGTGTTGCATCATAAACTGGATGTTCATGACATGGTGTAATCATGCATTGGATATACAGTACCTGTTATTGGTCATGCTGGCCTATCTAGAAAGGAAGCATTGTCTTCCTGGTTGGGGCATGGATGGTGAAACAAAAGATTGTGACAAGATGGATCTGAAGACATGAACTGGGAAGTTGTGCTGCAAACTCCATTGCCTAGTAGTAGCAAAGATTTGCTGAAGTGGGTATACAGAAGGGCTACGCAAGTAGAGTGAAGCTCCGCCCAGGTGTTGTGAATGATGGGGCTTTGGGCATGGTGAGATCATGTGGGCTGTAGTGTTAGTGACCTCTTTGAGTGCAAGTAGATGTGTAAATGAGATAACTTCAAAGATGAAGTAGCTACAGAGACATCTCAGAAAAAATTGGGTGAGACAAGCTGCAACAAATGGCTGTGTAGCTGATCAGGACCCCTGGAATCATATCCACATTTGTAGTTCTACTGTTAAAAAAGTATCAAGTTAAAAGGATTGATGACTGTGTGGTAGAAACTTCCATCCGTAAAAGTTCCTGAGTGCCCTGTTCTTCACAAACTGTGTGGGATACCAGAGGGATTCCTGTTGCTACTGCCACCTGAGAAATACACATGCATCCATCAGTTGGATTGTCCATAAATGCATCACAGCAGATATTGTAAATTTTAGGGTTGTGATGGGTTTGATTGTCAGATCAATGTGTCCCATATGATGTGGTGGGCATAATGTAAGTCTCCAAATTTCTGTAGAAAAACAATCTTTTGATTTTCCCTTTCTGCTGATACCATTTTTATGGTAAGATATGTTCTACCTAAGTAATTACTGTCTGAAATTGAGAACATAATTTTGGCTCAACCTGTATATAAACTAGTGAGCAGTGACAGTTTTGTATGGGGCAGTATATATTTTTTTACTCAGATGAATCTACTTTTCAGAAGAGCAGGTGGAAAAGTGAAAGTTTTTGAGGTGATAAGCCTGAGAAATAACTTTTTGATTGTCTTTCTGGTGATTAGATTAAGAAACAAAGTAACTGAGTAATTATGTAGTTAAAATTAAATTTAGTAAGTAACCATTACAAATCATTACGGGTTGAAGTAGGTGAAATGAAAACATTATTGGAAATTGCACAGTCCAGTAAAAGGATGGTGGCATTTATAAGTGAAATCAGTTCATAAAAGGAGAATAAACTAGATCAGTGCATGCTTTAACAAAGGCTTATTGATCTAGATACTCTCTTATAGCTTCCAGCATGGTGCTGCTGCTGGTTACTAATTTACATTCTGCATCACTTAATGTATAATCTCAGTGCATTCATGATGGTTCATATGTCTTTATGTTCATC
Organism: Schistocerca cancellata; assembly: GCF_023864275.1. Lineage (NCBI taxonomy): Eukaryota > Metazoa > Arthropoda > Insecta > Orthoptera > Acrididae > Schistocerca > Schistocerca cancellata. The sequence continues at coordinate 233,882,180 of NC_064629.1, read as the reverse complement.
TATTTTTCTCTTCCACAATAACAAAGGCAGCAGATATCTCAGACTATTGATAAGAGGTGTAATTGTTCTCTATTTCCAATATGGGTTAGATGATATTTTCAGATACTTGTCAGTCCTATTAACCAGTGTCTTTCTTTCCATTAAAATATGTAATTTGATCAGTTTTAGATGCTGGGAAACAACATTCCTTTGTGGCCAAGGGTAGCAGAAGCCCTGAAGAAGAATTGCAAGTGTTGCGGAAAGAAGTTGAGGTATTACGAGTTTTATGTGGAAGCGTACTAATTTATTAGATGTTATAGAAAGCCATTAAAATGTACCTTTGTTTGCTAGGATCACTGGACACCCCTTCCTGTACGTCATACAATTACAAAAATGCTGCTTGGACAGCGTTATTCACTGGAGCTTTATCGTTCATTAGACAGTAAGAAGGAACTTCTAGATGAAGCCATTGCACTGGGTGATGGGAATGCGGTGCTTGCTGTAAGTACATATGCCCCCCCCCCCTCCACACACACACACACACACACACACACACACACACACACACACACACACTCAGAGAGAGAGAGAGAGAGAGATATTATTTAAATATGGCAGTCTGAATATGCTAGATAATATACAATGTATATCTTAATGGACTTGAAGCAGAATGTTGATTAGTACCTGATGCCCTATAATTTTTTAGACATGTTATGCCAAGAAAGGAAACTGTCATAAAAGAAGTAGTGGAGCAACTATTGTTAATACGGGGATTGCCCAGAAAGTAAAGCACTGCATTGTTTTTCCTTCAACAATTCTTTATTGAATGTAATGAGAATTACACACATGAAAGAATGGTATTTTATTTACACACCCTATTTTTCCACATAATCTCCATCTCATTCTATGGCCTTTCTCCAGCACGAAACAAGGGTGTGTATGCCCTGGCACCAATCCTTGTCCTGATGAAGGAGCCAGTGCTTCACTCTGTGAATCATCTCCTTATCATCCTCAAAATGTCTTCCATGAATGGCATCCTTTAATGGCCCAAACAAGTGCAAGTGCGAGGGGGCTAGATCAGGCATGACAGCTGTGGGTGGTCTCCCCAACTGTTGCAAATTGTGGAGCTCCACTGAACTACCTTCTGATGATCTCACCCTCCGTGCCCAGCAGCTAACTGTACTTTTGTCTACAGCAGATGCTCCATAGACTCTGCTCAAGCATTTGCGAATATTCCATGCAGTTTCTTTCTCTAGAGTGAGAAATTCAATAACAGCACATTGCTTGTAACGTACATCACCTACAGATGCCATTTTGAAACTTTCCTGCAGCTACGCTATCTGTCGGAAGTGTCGGAAACTTGGCGTGCTCACTCAGGAGACTTCAGTAACACATACGTAATGTTTCGCATTCATTTTCGACTGAGAAAAAAAAAAATGCGGTGTGTGTTACTTGCTTGGCAATCCTCCTAAAACAGAGTGAATACTGCTGCACTAGCTTGGCCTATTTGATCATAAAGAAGTCTCAGTGAAGCAACATAGAAAGGAAATGCTCATACTGTGTGAAAGACGCAAAAAAAAAAAAAAAAAAAAAAAAAATTGAGTAAAGACTGTAGCCAGATGAATTACAAACTGTTTTGAAGTTAAAACACTGTTTTTCTATATTGTGGGATGATGAATGAGATTAATGAGAGTCTCAACAAACATATGGTTTGAGATGGAAAGTCATCAGAACAATGCAGTATTATAATTTTTGCAGCATCCGTATCAACATGTAATTTATACAGGATTTGTCAGGTGTTAGAAAAAAAAAATGAAAGGAAAAATTGTATTCAGAGCAGCAATAGTGTTGAAAGCAGGATTTAGTATCTCCGCCAATGGATGTCACAATGGAGGCAGATGAGCTGGCATGCATAGTGCAGTGGAATAGTGTAGAAACCTGCCATGGAGGGCGCATATGACATGTAGTATGGGCAGACCCGCTGACAGAATTGTTCACATGCAGATGGCAGTAAGCTGGGCGTGTCAGTGCTAACACTGAGTGCGACCACTACAGAACATGCTGTACTGAGTGGTGTTGTGAGTGCTCAGTTGTCAGCTGCTCACACCAGCCACATGCTGTACATATGTCTGCATGATTTCAGATTTTCTAGTTCACTGTAGATTGACTCGCATGATGAGTTTTCATTTCCTTTTACAGGGTTCTGTTCCCAGTTATTGTCAAGCCTGTGAAGTACCCATACCAACAGTGTAATGTGGCAGTGTTGTCACATCTGTATATGTACTAAAAGGATTTATCAATTTAACCATACATTTTGTGGGTGTTTAATATACATTGACCAGCCAGGAGATTATGACCACCTACCTTTATGTCCACCTTTGGCATAAATGACAGCAGCAACATGTTGTGGCATGGGAGCAATGAGGCCTTGGTCAGTTGCTGGAGGGAGTTGATACCATATGCGCACACACAAGTCACTTAATTCCAATCAGTTGTATGGAGGGGGGCAATAAGTTCTGACGGTATGTTCAATCACATCCCTGATGTGTTTGACCTGGTTCATATCTGGCAAATTGGGGGCTAGCAGATCAATCGAAACTCACCACTGTGTTCCTCAAACCACTCCATCACACTTTGGGCTTTGCGACATGGCATATTATCTTGCTGAAAAATGCCACTGCCGTCTGGAAACATGACCATCACGTAGGTGTGTATGTGGTCTGCAACCAGTGTACGATACTCCTTGGCAGTCGTGGTGCCTCACAGGATCTCCACCAGACCCCTGGCTGCCCTTGTGAATGTTCCCAGAGCATAATGGAGCCACCACCAGCTTGTCTCCATCAAGGTGTTAAGAAGCTGCTCCCTTGAAAGATGGCGGATGCGCCTCCTACCATTGGCATGGTGAAGAAAGTATCAGGATTCATCAAACCATGCAACGCTCTGCTACTGTGCCAACATCCAGTGCCGATGATCAAGTGTCCATTTCAGTTATAGTTGCTGATGTCATTGTATTAACATTGGCACCTGCATGGGTTGCCGGCTGTGGCGGCCCATTGTTAGAAGTGTTCGATGCATTGTGCATTCAGACAATATTGTGCTCCACCCAGTAGTAAAGTCTCATGTTAGTTCCACCACAGTTTGCCACCTACCAGTCTACCCAGACTACGACATCTGATATCTGTAATGAAGGGTTACCACCCAACCCCATGACATCTGGACATGGTTTCACCTTGGTTTTGCCATATGTAGAAGACACTCACCGTAGCATTCCTCAAACACCCGACAAGTCATGCAGTTTCCAAAATGCTCATGCCTAGCCTCCGAGCCATCACGATCTGCTCTTGATCAATCATCAGCATGCTCACTGACACTACGTGCATCTTGGGTGTGTCTGACTAGCAGTTATTCCTCACCATGTGATGCTGCTATCATCTGGACAAGTTTGTATCAATAGTAGGTCATTAGTCATAATGTTCTGGTCTCATCTGCTTGTTGTTGTGTTGTTTATTAGACACTTTTAGAATCAAAACCTTCTTTTTTCTGTGATTGCCTTACGATTGTTTTTCAGGTTTAGGTAATTTTCTTCCAGTTGTATGTGATAGTCACGTATTATACTGAATGCTTTGTATAGTGACTTAGTAATTCCTTTTGGCCTCTGACAGTTGGACGTCCTCATTTGTGTTTTCTCTTGTACTCTCTGCTTTTGTTGTCCTTCTAAATTATTTATAAGCAGAGTAAAAGCATAGTATGCATGATTATACACCATCTCATCCCAAAAACAAACACACAGAATGGGAGGCAGCATGGAGTCATGCATATTTTACTGTAGGTATTCATGGAAGCTTGTGTACTCAAGGACCACTGCAAGATCTTGCAGTAATTCGTGAAAGAGTAAATTCTTATAGGTCATTGCTAAAATGATGAGCCTTCATTGTCAAATCCTAAGACCTGAGAAAACTGCCCCTCCTTCTGTCCTTTTCCAACTCATACTTATTTCCTCCCTTAGGAAGTAACTAATAGTTCCACAAGCAAGGAATATTTATTAAACTTGTTCATGTGACTTTGGCAGAACTGGAATTTTGCCTCCTGAAGGTATTGGTCCCCCATTCCACCTCTTTGTAAGAAAGATAGTAAGAGAGATAAGTATCAACACAGTGACATATATAGACTTTGTGGTGCCCCATTTTCAATAATAAGCTTTTATGCACAAGGATCCATCTAAAAGGTGAAATTGGCAGTAAAAAGCCACCAGGGTGTAGTAACCTAGAAAGTAGTTGCTTCAGAACTTGCTACAAAATTACCTAGTTAGGTTGGTCACAAAAAGTGGTTCCACTTTTGTCAGTCGAGTGCTTTTGTCTACGCAAGAGTTTTTAATTAGGCTTTAGAGAAAGTAGCCACTTGTGGTTCACTGGACTGTGAAAGTACATGTGCTTCCGGCGTCAATACAGTCTGTAGCTTGGCGACATGGACCTACGGTTTAGGCACTATGTTGGTAGAAATATTTATCTAGTGATGAATCCTCAGAAAAATAGGGAAAGCAGTTAATCTGAGAATAAATTATTCCATAAGTTTTGTCACTTGTAAGTTGCAATACCACATCAGCTAATTCGAAAGTTGCTGTAGGAATGGATGGTTGCTGCCAAGCCTTAAGATCAGCCACTCTACCAATTAGATAATGACCAAAAATGTTATACTGATGAACCATTACTAATAATGCTCTCTCTCACTTGCCTCATTATTGAAACATTTTGGTTACCAGTGAATTCCTGCCATTCAGTTATCCAAGCAGTGTCTGCCGAATTTGTTCTTCTGTTAGTTTTTTATAACTTATACACTTTTTGTCATATTTTCATTCCTTCAACTGTCTGTACAGCACTCCTTTGACTAGTGTATGTGATGTTACCTCTTGTCATATAAAATTGTATGTCATCTGTGGTTGAGGAGACAAAGTAGATATAATTTCACCATGCCACTAGAAAAAGAAATCTGATTCTTTGATATCACCATTCTGACAGGAAGTTTTCTTGCCAGATCTCACTTAAATACAACCTGGCTGACTTAGAGTATTTTAAATGGAATGTCATTAGAGCAGAGGGAGCAGTTTTACCATTTGTGGAATGTAAATACAGTGCAGGAAGGAAAAAAAAATTGGAAGTTACTGAATTTATGGAACATTGATACCAGATGAGAAGGGTTTGAAACTTCTCTTCTGTGTAACAGTTAAGGGCAACTGCATAAAAATATCTCCCAGCTTTCTGTATAATTGCAAGTGTGATGCAAGAGTAATTTGATAAGACACTGTCAGAACTGATGAGGTGTGACGCTGATATGAGTGAAGAATTTTATTACCTTGTAGGATAGGTTACATTAAACTATTAAATTCTTTTCTTTGTAAGTGGTATATGTCCACTTCCACATAACCTTGGGTAAAGCAGTTTGAAGTACCTCTGGAGATGTGAATTCTAGGAAGGCCAAGATGAGGACAAGTATAATGTGCCTAGCAGTGGTGATTTATGTCATATTTGGTGCCAGGTGCATTGAACATCCAATGGCAACTTTTCTACATTTTTGGGATGTGGCTGAGGTGAAAATAAAATGAAGATAATCTCTCTCTGATGCTAAACTGTATGCTTTCATTGGGAAAGGATGATGTTTAAAATGTGTGAAGGGCTTACACTGATCAGTATGCTTTTGTATAAAATAACATGATATGCTACACACTCAGTACTTAGCCTTCAGGGCACAGTGGTGGAGTAACCACACTGTTGTGAACTAATTTATTGGCAGATTAAACCTATACTGTAATGTTTAGTGCTGCAATAATTTTAGTTAAAATATCACTAAATGTCAATAGTCACACCTAAAATTTCTTGGAATTTAATCCATGCCATTAACAGGATTATGATACTAATATTTTAATATTGTTATTACAGGTTGTTCTTTTTCTTGTTCGCACCCTGAAGAAATCACTCTTCTACAGCATACTTGCAACTCGTCCAGCAGCCGTTTCCCAATATGTGCAATACCTTACAACTCGTATGGAGGTCCAGGAACTTACTGATTTACTAACGTAAGTGTTACAAGTGTAATTTAGCACTGATTCTGCTCAACAGATTTGCTTGTTATACGCCTTTTGCAATAGAGTGTAAATTTCCATTTTGACCTTGAGATAGGTATACATACTCTACATGGCAGTTATTTACTTCTAATATTGTGGGTGTGAATTGCACAGGTCATCCTAAATTCTCTCTTGTTGTTAGCCACAAACACCACTAGGAAAGCCGGCCACAGTGGCCGTGTGGTTCTAGGCGCTGCAGTCCGTAACCGCGGGACTGCTACAGTCACAGGTTCGAATCCTGCCTCGGGCATGGATGTGTGTGATGTCCTTAGGTTAGTTAGGTTTAAGTAGTTCTAAGTTCTAGGGGACTGTTGACCTAAGATATTAAGTCCCATAGTGCTCAGAGCCATACCACTAGGAAAAAAACAAAAATGTATTGGCATGTAATAAGAATTTTTAGATCCCTGAAGGGCCAGGGAACGTATTGAATTCTGGATGTTATGAAATATAAGGGACAGTTGAGTGAATACGAGACAGATGGGAAAAAATAACTAAACTGTTCATTTTTTCAAAAGTAATGATCATAACTTTAATACATTTATTCCACTGTGAGCAAGATGGTCAATGCCTCCATCGAAAAAAGTTTGTGGTTTCCTGCAGAACCATAATTGTGCCCAGGTGTGAACTCTTCATCCAGAGTGAATCTATGGCTACAAACGTCTTTCTTCAGAGCTGAAAAAATATGGAAATCGCATGCTCTAGTACAGGACTGTATGGAGGTTGTGTAAGGGCTTCCCGGCAAAACTTCTGCGGCGAAGTCAAAACAACCTTGGCATCCTGTGGGCCCAAACCAAAGTTCACTCCACATCATATTCAAACTTCTGCTGTGATAAACAGAATCCACTGTAGTATTATCTTAACCAAACCAGTAGCACATTTGCATGCATTACACAGATCACATCACAACTTACTCAGACCGACCCTGGGCCGACTTGTATGCTGGATTCTGGTGTGGTTCTATCTAAGGCTGCTCGTGGTGTCTAGCACTATCTGATAGAGACACCACTGTGGTCAACAGTAATATTGTGCCAGCTACTCGGTTTCTGCAGCAACATTAGATAGTGCCACTATGTGGACCACACAAAGTCATATTGAGACAATTGCTATCATATTGAGATAATCACTGTCATCGACAGGATGTTAAGTGAACTTCCCACCATAAACATGCTGAATTTACAGTTATTACCAAATGTACGAGGTGTGTCCAGAAAGCATTGCAATTTTTTAACCAACAAATTAACTGTAGGTATTGTCACAAACATTTAATATTCTTTGAAGTAGTTTCCTTGGTCATCTATACACTTTTTCCAGCAGCTCTGTCATGCATTGTACGCGTCCTGGAAGGTTTCAATGGGGATCCCACCAAGGGCCCTTGTCATGGCATCATGGACAACTTCAGTCGACCCAAAATTGATGCCTTCAGGGCGGTCTCGATCCTCAGGAAAAGAAATATCTGAGTCAGCCTTGGATTTTGCTGTCTACCTGCAAAAATTTTAAAAATATTTTTGGGAAATATTTCAGTCAGAATCACACACTATTTATCATCCAATATCTTTGTGTACATCATTTAAAATGTAATGTATTCTTCTTTCTTTCTTTCAGAATGCTGGGGCAAAACAGAGAAGCAGCAGTAAGTGCAGATAAGTGTGTGATTAACTATCTATCAAATTTTTTCTCATTAGTTATGTACTACTAAATCATTAAAGATTACTTGTAATAAAATACAGTTTTGGGTTAAAGTAGCGTAAGATGTGTTGTCTTCTTTTTAAAGTTGAGGAATCTACCCGAGATCAGCAAATAGACATGTGTGTTTGTGAGTTTTAACTGAAAAATACCTTATTTGTAGATTTAACTGTATGTAGGTCTGTGCCAGGAAATTCTGAACTGCTTATTAGAATCTTGATTCTCAGCTATGATATCTGTCAGACAGAAAGATACTTGACTTTCAGGTGATACTATTTTAAATTTTTCTCATATATTATGACTAGATAAATAATTTAGAAACATTATTTGGTTACACAATTTAATTTTGGACATAAATTTTCCAATGTACAAAGAGCAAGACAGTAGAACTTTGATTCATAATGTATTGATTGAAAGATTTGTTTCACAGTGCACAGTTCATTAAAATATAACAATGTGCATTGTGATGTATGCTTAAAAGTCAGTGAGCCCAATTAATGACACCAAAACAAAATATTTAGATAATATTTTGATTATTAGACTTATGTATAGTAGCTTATAAGCACTAGATTTTTCTTACATGTCCATTGCAGAAGTTCTTTTAAAGGTATTATGAGGTCGTTCTTAACTTCTTTATCCATCCATTCAGTTGCACAACAGTGCTGATTTGGGGATTCTTCCATCTAAGGCTGTGTATACCACTTCTTCACAGTAGCCTGCATCATCATTTGAAATGTGGTCATGGTAGCCGATCTACAGAATTCACCTCAAGCATCATTGGTGAAAAACATTGGGCTTGTGTGCTGATTTTACTGACATTTTCCAGGTCTCTTATGTGTTATAGCCATAGATAGTATGTTAGAGGAATGCAGCTGAAGCTTTGTGGATATACTTATAGTGCCTTAATTGCCATATGGAGTGCATTCATTGGAAGACTGCGAAAGCTTTTCCAATTCTGCTGGTGTTGGCTGCATCTACGTCCCTGATGTTACAGATAACACTGCCAAGACATTGAAATTGCTCAGCTTCTTGTAGTATCTTCTGTTGCACTATAATCTGAATAGATACATTTCTACTTTCTGTGCACATTGTTTTTGTTTTATCACCGTTTATTTTAAGCCGTACAGAGCTGGCCATTCCATCCAGCTTGGAAGTCATTGGTTGTAAACGTTTTGATGTTTCTGCCAGAAAACACTGTCATCAGCAAAGTTCAGTTCAGTAAAGTAAGCCTAGACTGCTCATTCAGGCATATGCCCATGTTGGAGTTCTCCATAGATTTTCTCATAATGAAATGTATGATTAATATGAAAAGGAATGGTGACAAAATGCATCCTTGTCTGACAAGTGTCAGAATACTAAAGGAATGTTCCCATATTCTGTTGTTATCAACTCAAATTTAGATAGAGGTTTCTCAAAGCATCAAAAGATGGTCAGGAATCCCATATAGGCCTACAATATTCTTTGTGTATACCTTCAAATGTTTCTTTAATCAACAAAGTTTCTGTGCATTGTTCTATTATATTATGCAGAACAAATATTTGTTAGGAGAAGGACCTTCCACTTCTAAAGCCAGCCTGTTCTTCTTGTAGCCAAGAATCTGCTGCTTTTTGGAGGAGCTTATGGGTGCTCAATGCTGAGGATATCAGCATGCTGTTGCTTTTCACATCCTTTGTAGAAGAACTTTGTCTGGCACCAAGAGAAGTTGATACCTTTCCAGGTTGTAGATTCAGCTATACTTCCTTTTTTTCGTAGTTTAACAATGATGCCTCACCTCCAGTCGTCGGGAACTTGCCTTGTTTGCCAACATTGTATTGCACAGTTTAGTTAGGTGGTGAAATTAATCTGGATCTTCATATTTCAGAATTTCAGAATTTCAGCTGAGATTTCATTCAAACCAGCTGTTTTATTATTTTTGAGTGTTGTGGTTGTCATGTACAACTATACTTCTGTGTTATCACCTCATTTTTCATTAGCTATTGCTATTTTTGGCTCATTTTTTAAGTTTTAAGCATTAAGTGGGTTTGGTTGGTTTAAAGTCTCTTTGAAGTACTCAACCCATCAGGCAGCTTGTTCGTCTTTTGTGTTCAGAAGTTTGCCCCCTTTTTTTTTTTTTTTTTTTTTTTTTTAAAAAAAAGGTTTGTTTGAGAAAGATGGGTTCCAGTAAGTTATCAACCAATAAAGTGTAATATCCTGGCTTCATTTTGTGCCTCTCTGCCTTTCCATTCAAACCATTTGTTTTTGTTGGCTCTATGACTGCTTTTGACTCAGAAGTCTAATTTACCATGTTTTCGTCTAACTATTTGAAGTTCTTTCACATTTGCTTTTGGTAAGTATTCAACAAATTTGTCACACATCCTGCAAAAATCTTTGTATAGTTACTTTTTTGTGTAAAATGTACCACAGTATTTCTTCTAGTGTCCATACAACTTTGCACACCAATCATCCAGTTCCATATTGTGCACTTCCCCAATGTTGTCATCTGTGGTTGGGGTTTTGAGAGACTTCGATTTGATTTGATTTTTATTTGGTCCTGTTAAATTACGTTCTGTAATGCAGGGCACATCAAAGATTACAGTATTACATGGTGAAAAAGAGGGGTAGGAAAACAAGGGAAGTATATATGGTAAATTTTCCTTATGGGTATTAGTTATCATTATCTACACTACAGTTGTTTGAATTGAGATTCTGACTTACTTATTGGCACATATATCACTCCAAACAATACACTTGTCAGGGCACACGATTTCATTTTCGGTGTTTCCATCACTGCATCTACATACATAGGGTACAATATTACAATCTAATTTATAATATGATTCATCTCTTACATAATATATAGCTCCAGAAATTCGTTTAAATTGTGAAAAGTATGGTTTACAAGGAATTGTTTCAGTTTCCTTTTGAATACATGAGGGTGTCTTTTTTTTATGTTCAGTGGGAGTTTATTGTAAACCTGTATTCCTCACTGGATAAATCCTCATCGTTCTGTGTTGAGGGATTGAGTCTTTGTGAAGGTTTCATATGATTGCGAATGTCACAGGTAGTTTGGAATAGTTTTTTGTTCTTGATGACAAATATCATGTATGAGTAAACATACTGCCTTGTGAGTGTCAGTATTCCAAGGGTCTTGAATAGATGCCTACAGGATGTCTGATTTGTTACTCCACAGATCAACCTTACAGCTTGTTTTTGTATTTGAAAAGCTTTTTCTGCTTTTGCAACATTTCCCCAGAGTATTATGCCATGACAGACCAGAGAGTGGAAATATGCAATATTGTTATTTCTATGAGAACATAAGAGCAACATAAGTCTTAGTGGTGAGCATGCTGACCTTAATTTCTTGAGCAGGTGATCAATATTTTCATTAATTAATTATCAATTTGTATGCCTAGAAATTTTGTATGTGGAGGTTCATCATTGTTCTGCCCATCAATATCTGTTTCAAGAGCTTGTAACTAATTATTTCCTGTCTGAAACTGCAATTGATTTATTTTTGAAAGGTTTAATGATAGACTATTTGTTCCAAACAATTTGTATACTTTGTGTATTATTGTTTCAGTTGTATTCTGCATCAGGGATTTCACCCACTTGATCCAGATAGTTGTATCATCAGCAAACGTTACTGTATTTGCCTCGTTATTTACTAATGCTGGTAGTGTAGAAATGTACACTAAGAGGATCACTGGTCGTAGGATCAAGCCATGGTGAACACAGTACTTAGCAGTTTTCCACTGTGATTTTGTTGTTTCGCCAGTGCCTGTTAGGGCAACTCTTTGTTTCCTCATAAGTAGGTAAAATTCCAGTCAAACTAATGGCTTGCCTTTGCCATAGTATAGGAGATTTTGTATTAGTGCATTATGTTATATACATCCAAAACCTTTACTGAAGTCACAGAAAATTCCCTCAGGATATCTTCTACAATTCAGTTCATCTAAAATTTCTTTTGCTGGACTGAATATTGTTGTCTACGCCAATAGCACTGTATAAAAGCCAAACTGGGAGGTTGTCAGTGAGCTGTTGTGTGTAAGGTGTACATATAGCCTGTTGTAAACTACCCTCTCAATTATTTTTTAAAGGACTTGCAGCAGAGATATAGTCCAAAAGATGTCGCCTGTCTGCCACTGCCTTTGTGTATTGGCATCGCCATAGCATGTTTTAATCCATAATGAGATACTCCTGTTTTCATCTACATCTACATCTACATTTATACTCTGCAAGCCACCCAACGGTGTGTGGCGGAGGGCACAATATGTTGGTGATTAAATAACCACCAAAGAGCTGGCACTTTTTAGGGATTTGATGATTTTTATGATTTTGTTATGTGTTGTGGATTACATGTGCAGTGTCATTATTGCTGTATGTTGAGTAAGACTAAGTAGTTGTATGGCTTCTGAGGCAGGCTGAGTGTTTTGTGGTCCTATATTTTTCAGCTATGGAGAGGAAAAATTTACTGAATTCTTAGGCTACCCTTTCTGGATTCTTCTGGTGTGTCCCATCTTTCGTGAATTGCGCTATGCCTGATTGTTTTAATTTTTTGTCCTAGTTTGTTCCAGATTTTTATGGTTTTCCTTATGGTTTTAATTTTACTGTTTTATCTGTAAATTTTTTGTGCAGAGTACTTGGTTTTTGCCTTACTGATTACACAGTCTGATTACATAATCTCTTACAGTGTATTTTCACTGATTTGTTTGAACTATCACTCTGTTGTAGATGAGGTTCCCTTTTTCAGGTTCTTGACATTCTAATCTCTGCTGTTATCCTGTCTTTTGGCCTACTTACTTTTGACTTAATTTTTATTTGTCTTTGGGTGAAGTTGACTTAAAAGTGTTTGAGGTTTCTAAACATATTGGTGAGTTCATTGTTTATTATTCTAACAGAGCTTATGTGGGTTTGTTCCTTAACTGTTTTCGTGTTCGTGAGTTTTAGCATTGCCATCTGACCATCGTGATATGATAGGAAATTTATTAGGTTGGTACTTAAGGTTGAAGCATTTTTTCAGATGCAACAAACACACTTAACAGAGACATTAAGTCATCACTAATATATCCTCCATTACTATTTACAACAGTTTGAGAAAGTGACTGAAGAAAATAACACTGCATACCAAAAGACACTACAGGCAAACTGCACAAGAAGCTTGTTGGAGGATTATCTAGAGAAAAGGAGGATCGGAAAGGTGACACATCGCCAAAAGGAAAGGGAATGGACTAAGGCTGAAATAGAATGTATGGAATTGTCCAAGAACAAGAATGAAACAAGGAAGTTCTTTATAAATTAAACAATGCTAGAAGACAATTTGCTCCAATAACCAGCTTGCGTAGAGATGAAGAAGGAAACATAATAAGTGAGAGTAAACAGACTCTGGAAAGATGGTGAAGATACTTTAATGACCTGCTGAATCGAAGATACTTTAATAACCTGCTGAATCGAGAGATAGAACAGGATCTCTCTAATGATTGCGAGCAAGGATTGGATGGTGAACAGCCACTGGATGGCATAGTAGTTGGAGGACATTAAAAACGCTTTAAGGAAACTCAAGAATAACAAGGCCCACGGCACTGATAGCATTCCTGCAGAATTGCTAAAATGTGGAGGAGCAACATTAGAGCAATCTCTGTTTGAGCTTATCACTCTCATATGGGAACAGGAAAGGATACCAGATGAATGGAATGAAGGAATATTATGTCTCATACACAAAAAGGGCGACTGAATGGCGTGTAGAAACCACTATGGAATCACCCTGTTCAACCTGGAGTACAAGGTGTTATCCAATATTATTTTTGATCGGCTACTCCCACAGATGGTAAAGAAATTGGAATATACCAAAGCGGATTTCGACGCCAAATTTTGGAGAAAACTGTTGAATATAGAATTGGGACACATCACCTCTTTATTGACTTTAAGGTTGCGCATGACAGCATCAATAGAAACCCGTTGTTTCATGCCTCACAGGAGACAGGGTTGCATGAAAAGCTCCTGAGAGTGGTTAAAGTGATGATGTCTGATGTCAGAAGATGCATTCGAATTCGAGGAAATTACTCAACCCCCCTGGAAATAAAAAATGGGCTATGTGAAGGAGATGCATTAGCATGCTTATTATTTAATGTAGCCCTCAAGAAGGTGATTATGGAAGCAGGCCTACAGACCAGGGGCACCACTTCTACAAGTCAGTGCAGATATTAGCATATGCAGATGATGTAGACATCATAGTACAGACAGTACCAGTACTGAAAAAAGTTTTACAGCCTTAAGTCGAGCAAGTAACAAGAGGGGTCTTATGATAAATGAAGATAAAACTAAATACATGGCCTGTGGAAAAGCATATCAACCCAATATGCTGTCAACTTTCAGTGCAAATGGATACACATTTGAAAGAGTTGATAGCTTCAAGTATCTTGGTTCCACAGTCACTTGCTTTAATGACATCTCAACTGAAATTAAGATTAGGCTGATATCAGCAAATAAGGCATATTTCACCTTAAGTAATTTATTCCGGTCAAGACTCCTCACTCAGTCACCCAACAAAATTTACTATTTATAAAACCTTTGTTAGACCAGTTCTCATTTATGTTACCGAAACGTTGCCGTTGACAGAAATCAATACAAGACTGCTCAACGGATTTGAGAGAAAAGTTTTGAGGAGGATAATTGGCCCTGTGTATGACAGAGTACAATGGAGGAAAAGGTACAATACAGAATTGTACACTACGTATGCCGATGCTCCTGTAACGAAAATCATACGAGCAAGAAGGATAAGGTGGGCAACAGTGGGCCCTCCGGGCCACCAGAATACATCTACCCCCTTGGTGATAAGGGGCAAATATTCATTCGTTGCCCCCAAAGCACCTACTTCAGGAACAAGGCCCCCTCAAATGCAGGGGACATTGGTTCCCTCCACCATGCCGGAGAAGCAACAGCCTCCTCCTGCTCCTCTCATGCGGAAGGGGTCCTTTGGAACCCTCTCTGCCAAGGACTCTACTAATGCCATGGTGGACACTCACCAGCAGCTAAGGGAGCCAAAAGCTGCTGGACAAAGAGCCTCATGGTTTTCTTCTGTGCCTGAAGCTGCTTTGGAGAAGTCTCCCCAGCAATCCCCTAAAGAGAAGTGAGAGAGCAAGCAAACAAAGAAGAAATGTGCTAAGAAATGGGACCCTCTGTTGGCCCCAACACCAACACCCCCTACCAGTTCTGCATCTGAGGATAAGGTGGAGATCTTAGCGTCCCCTGAGGACCTGGATCTCACTGATGAATCATCCACTATAGGAATGGATACAAATACTCAATCGGTGGCAGCAGGTGACCCTGAGGCATAACCTGCCTCCTTGCATGCTTCATGCCTTCCCAGCCTCATGTAAACATCATCCTCCAGTGGAATTGCTGCAGTTTTTTTTCCATCACCTGGCTGAGCTACAGCAACTCTTAAGCTTTACATCTGCTTTCTGCATTGCCTACTAGGGAACCTGGTTCCCGGTAATGTGGACCCCTGCCTCCATGGCTATAGGGGATATTACAAGAACCTTAGCGACTATAATAGAGTGTCAGGTGGAGTTTGTGTCTATGTCCTGAACTCAGTATGCAGTGAACCTGTGCCCATTCAAATCCCTCTTGAAGCTGCAGCTGTCATGATAAGAACGACGCAGGAAATAACTCTCTGCAACATATATCTTCCTCCAGATGGTGCAGTACCCCTGAACACATTGGCTGTGCTGATTGACCAACTCCCTAAATCTTTCCTACTTTTGGGAGATTTTAATGCTCATAACCCCTTGTGGGGTGGCACCATGCTTTCTGGCTGAGGCAGAGATGTCAAAACTTGACTGTCTCAGTTCGACCTTTGCCTCTTAAATACTGGGGCCACCACACATCTCAGTGTGGCTCACGGCACTTACTTGGCCATTAATTTATCCCTCTGCAGCCCAAGACTTCTCCCACCTATCCACTGGAGAACATATGACGACCTGTGTGTTAGTGACGACTTCCCCATCTTCCTGTCACTCTCCCGGCATTGTGTTCATAGACGCCTACCCAGATGGGCATTCAACAAGGCAGACTGGGAAGCCTTTACCTCTGCTGTCACTACAACAATCATTTCTGCAGCGAAAAACGCGATCCCTCGTTCTTTTGGGTACCCCCAGCGAAAGTCATTACCTTGGTGGTCGCTGGAAGTCACTGAGGCAATTAAAGAGCATCGGCGAGCTCTACAGCAGCATAAGTGGCACCCTTCCCTAGAGCATCTAATAGCCTTTAAATGGCTCCATGCCTGCGTTCACCACCTCATAAAAAGACGGAAACAGGAGTGTTGAGAGAGGTACGTCTCGACCATTGGGTGCCATATGTCACCTTCCCCAGTTAGGATGAAGATCTGATGGCAGGAGAGCTTCTGTGAAGTTTGGAAAGTAGGAGATGAGGTACTGGCGGAAATAAAGCTGTGAGAACGGGGCATGAGTCGTGCTTGGATACCTCAGATGGTAGAGCACTTGCCCGCAAAAGGCAAAGGTCCCGAGTTCGAGTCTCATTCTGGCACACAGTTTTAATCTGCCAGGAAGTTTCATATCAGTGCACACTTGGCTGCAAAGTGAAAATCTCATTCTGAAGATCAGACGTGTTTTTGAGTACCAGATCCCAACAGGTGACCCTGGCATTACCATCAATGGCGTGTTATCTACCGACACAAACAAGATCGCTGCGTACGTTACTGAGCACTATGCTCGAGCCTGTGCATCAGAGTAGTACGCCCCGGCCTTGCGCACTTTCAAACGGCGGATGGAAGGGAAAGTCCTCTCGTTCACTGCATGCCACAGTGAACCCTATAATGCCCAATTTACAGAGTGGGAGCTCCTCAGTGCCCTTGCACATTGCCCCAATACAGCTCATGGGCCAGAGTGGATCCACAGTCAGATGATTAAACATCTCTTGCCTGACTGCAAGCGACATCTACTCGTCATCTTCAACCGGATCTGGTGCGATGGCATCTTTCCATCGCAATGGTGGGAGAACTCCATCATACCAGTGCTCAAACCTGCTAAAAACCTGCTTGATGTGGATAGCTATCGGCCCATCAGCCTCACCAACATTCTTTGTAAGCTGCTAGTGTATGGTGTGTTGGCGGCTGGGTTGGGTCCTTGATTCATATAACCTACTGGCTCCATGCCAGGGCGGTTTCCGCCATGGTTGCTCTACCACTGATAATCTTGTGTCCCTTGAGTCTGCCATCCAAACAGCCTTTTCCTGGCACCAACACCTTGTTGCTATTTTTTTTTTTTACTGACAGCTTACGACACGACCTGGCAACATCCTATCCTTGCCACATTGTATGAGTGGTGTCTCTGGGGCCTGCTCCTGATTTTTATCCAAAATTTCATGTCTGTCGCTCCATACTTTCCATGTCCAGATTGGTGCCTCCCATAGTTCCCCCCATATCCAGGAGAATGGAGCCCCACAGGGCTCTGTATTGAGTGTATCTCTAGTTGTAGTGGCCATTAACGGCCTAGGAGCAGCTGTAGGGCCACCTGTCTCACCTTCTCTGTATGCAGATGACTTCTGCATTTCATACTGCTGCTCCAGTACTGGTGCTTCTGAGTGGCACCTACAGGGAGCCATCCCCAAGGCGCAGTCATGGGCTCTAGCCCACGGCTTCCAGTTTTCAGCCGCAAAGTCATACTGTTCATCCGGAACTAGAACTTTACCTTAATGATGATCCACTCACTGTAGTGGAGACATATCGATTCTTAGGACTGGTTTTTTTCTACGCCCAATTGACTTGGCTTCCTCACCTCCATCAGCTTAAGCGGAAATACTGGCAGCACCTCAATGCCCTCTGCTGCCTGAGCAACATTAACTGGGGTGCAGATGACTCCACACTGCTGTGGCTCTACAGAACCCTTGTTCAATCCTGCCTTGACCATGGGAGTCTGGTTTATGGTTCAATGGCACCCGCAGCGTTGCGTGTACTCGACCCAGTGCACCACTGTGGTGTTTGACTCGCTACAGGAGCTTTTAGGACGAGTCCAGTGACCAGCATCCTGGTGGAGGCTGGTGTCCCTCCATTGAAGGTTAATTGTGGACAACTGCTTGCCATTACATCGCACATGTTCATAGTTCTCCTGCGCATCCGAATTACCATCTCCTTTCCCACCCACGGCATTTCATCTCCCTCATCGGCGGCCCAGCTCAGGGCTTACAGTTGCCATTCACGTCAGATCCCTTCTATCTGAACTGGAGTCCTTGCCTTTACCACCTATAAATGAGGTCCATTCACGTACACCTCCATGATGTACACCTAGACCGTGGCTTTGCCTGAGCCTTTCACATGGCCCAAAGTACTCAGTTAACCCCCTGGCTCTGCTGTCACTTCTTCCTGATTCTTGACATGTACCGAGGACGTGAAGTTGTTTACATCGATGGCTCAGTGGCTGATGTTCACACTGGCTTCGTATATGTCCATGAAGACATATTGAACTGCATTCCTTGCTTGATGGCTGCAGTGTTTTCACTGCAGAGCTAGTGGTTATATCTCGAGCTATTGAGCACATCCGTTCATGCCCTGGGGAGTCGTTTCTTCTGTGTACTGACTCTTTGAGCAGCCTGCAAGCTATCGACCAGTGCTACCCTTGTCTTCCTTTAATAGCAACCATCCAGGAGTCCATCTATGCCCTGGAACGGTCCAGTCATTCAGTGGTGTTTGTCTGGACCCCAGGTCACATCGGAATCCCAGGCAACAAACTTTCTGACAGGCTGGCCAAATGGGCTCCACGGAAACTGCTTCTGGAGATCGGCATTTCTGAAACTGACCTGCATTCAGTATTACGCCATAAGGTCTTCGGCTTGGGGAGACAGAATGGCATAAAGTCAGTATGCATAACAAATTTTGTGCTACTAAGGAGACTACGAATGTGTGGAAGGCCTCTATTTGAGCCTCTCGCAGGGACTCTGTGGTTCTCTGTCGACTCCACATTGGCCATGCTAGGGTGACACACGGCTACCTCCTGCACCGTGAAGACCCGCCTCAGTATCAGTGTGGCGCCCGGTTGACAGTAGCTCATATTCTGGTGCACTGCCCCACTTTGACTGCCCTGCGACAAAATCTTTGGTTGCCGAACTTGTTGCTGCTAATTTTATGTGACAACGCCTCATCGGCTGATTTAGTTTTACGTTTTATTTGTGAGAGTGGGTTTTATCATTTGATCGAAGTTTTAGCACCTGTCCTTTGTTCCTCTGTGTCCTCCACCTTAGCGCTTTCAGGGTGGAGGTTTTAATGTGTTGCAGAGTGGCCGGCTTCTGCTTGTTATTCTCATGGCCAGCCAGCCATGGTAATCTGCTTTGTTATTTTAATCTCTTCTACCTGTTTCATGGATTTCTGGCATTTTCTTGTCCCCTTTTTTTCCATTTAATTGTTTGTTGCCCTTCCGTCATTATTGTGTTTTTCCTTTCTTTCTGTTTTGTGTTGTAAGTCTCTTTCTTTGTTCTCATTCTTGTGACATTGTTTTATTCGGAACAAGGGACCAATGACCTAGCAGTTTTGTCCCTTCATCCCTCTTTTAAACCAACCAACCACTGTAGCATCTCCGTTGCATGGCAATATCGATGAGGTCATCCAGACCACCACTACTACCATAGTTGTCACAGCTGAATCAGAAATCTCTTGTTCCTCAGTTTGCCCCCGGTGGAAGACAGTGTCTTGGTGGTTCACCAGAAATTGCTGTGGCCATTAGAGACTGTAGGCAGGCTCTCCAACATCACAAGCAGCTCCCATCCCTGGAGTACCTCATTGCCTTCAAACGGCTCCATGCCTGGGTCCATCAAATCATCAAACAACAGAAGCAGGAATGTTGGGAGCAATACATCTCCATCATTGGAACACAAACCTCTCCTTCCCAGGTGTGGACCAAGCTCAGACACCTTTACAGATATCAGAGCCCTATAGGTTTATCTGGAATTTTCACAAATGGAGCTGTATATACTGACCCAGATGTAATGGCAGAGCATCTTGCTGACAATTATGCTCGTACCTCTGCATCCTAGAATTACCACCCCACCTTTCATGTCTTAAAACAGTTGGTGGAACGACAACTATCTTTTGCTCCATGCCACCCTGAGTCATTTAATGCTCCATTCAGTAAGTGAGAATTTCTCAGTGCTCATGCCAGTTGTCCTGACACATCCCCTGGGCCAGACCACATCCATCACCAAATGATTAAACATCTGTCAGCGGATTACCAGTGCTACCTCCTTGCATTCTTTTACCGCATCTAGAGTGATGGAGATTTCCCATCACATTGGCGAGAAAGTATCATTGTGCCACTGCTAAAACCTGATAAGAACCTGCTAGATGTCGATAGCTATTGTCCTACCAGTCTCACCAATGTTCTGCGCAAGCTGCTCGAACGTATGATGAGCTGGTGGTTGTGTTGGCTCCTTGAGTCTCAGGGTCTTCTGGCCAGTGTTTGCCAAGCTTGCTCCACCACTGACAATTTGGTGTACCTGGAGTCTGCCATCCGAATGGCCTTTTCCTGCTGTCAATACTTTATTGCCGTCTTTTTTGACCTGACAAAAGCCTACGATACCACTTGGCAACACTACATCCTTGCTACTCTGCACAAGTGGAGCCTCTGCGTCCCGCTCCCAATTTTGATATGGACTTTTTGTTGCTCCACACTTTCAGAGTTCGAGTTTGCCCCATATCATAGAGAACGGGGTCCCGCAGGGCTCTGTACTGAGTGTCCCACTCTTTTTAGTGGCCATTAATGCTCTCGAAGCAGCAGTGGGGTCCTCTTATCCTCTTTCTTATATGCTGATAATTTTGTATTTCTTTCTGCTCCTCTTTATTGGAGGGGCTGAACGTCGAATGCAGGGAGCTGTGTAAAAGGTGGAGTCATGTTCTCCCACCCACGGCTTTCAGTTTTCAGCAGCCAAGACTTGCATCATGCACTTCTGTCATCATCGTACTGTCCACCTGCATCCAGAACTTTACCTCAATGGCCAACTGCTTAATGTAGTGGAGACTTATCACTTTTAGGACTGGTCTTTGAAACCCTTTTAACTTGGCTCTCTCATCTTAATTAGCTTAAGGAAAAGTACTGGTGACATCTTAACATTCTTTGATGCATGAGTCACACTGACTGGGGTGCAGATCTCCCTACATTGTGGCAGCTGTACAGAGCCCTTATACAGTCCTGTTTTGACTATGGGAGTGTGGCGTATGTTCAGCATCGCCCTCAGCATTGGGGGTGCTGGACCCTGTACATCGCTGCAGAGTTCGACTTGCAGCGGGGGCTTTCCGAACGAGCCCAGTGAACAGCCTCCTCGTGGAAGCTGGGGTTACTCCAATTGCTGATCAGGTGACAACAATTGCTTGTGAATTATACCACCCACATTCGTAGTTTGCCTCACCATCCAAATTACCATCTCCTTTCCCCTAACATGGTGATCCATCTCTTGCAGCTGTGGCCCAGATTGGGGATTCTGATTGCAGTCTGTGTCTGGTCCCTTCTCACTGAACTCAAGTTTTCCCTCTGCTACCTTTCCCCCCGGCTCCACTCATGTACACCTCTGTGGCCGATGCCTCGGCCACAGTTTCATTTGGACCTATCTAATGCCCCGAAAGTCGCAGCTCCCCAGAGGCCCTCCACTGCCAATTTTTCTCTATTCTCTGCGAGTTTCAGGGCTCAGAAATAATCTACACCAATGGCTCGATGATCACATTGGCTTCCCTTATGCTCACGCCAGACATGCTGAACAGCGCTCTTTGCCGGATGGCTGCAGTATTTTCACTGCAGAGTTGGTAGCCATCTGTCATTCTCCTGAGCGTATCCACTCCTTCACAGGTGAGTCCTTCCTTATCTGTAGTGAGTCCTTAAGTAGCCTGCAAGCTCTTGACCAGTGTTTCCCTCACCATCCTTTGGTAATGACTACCCAGGAGTCTGTTTCTGTCCTCAACGACTGTGTGGATGTTCAATGGCCTTCATTTGGACCCCCGGACATACTGGAATCCCAGGAAATGAACTGGCTGACAGGCTGGCCAAACAGGCTACCGGTAAACCAACTCTGGAGATTGGCATGCTGGAGACTGATCTACAATTGGTCTTATGCCATAAAGTTTTTGGGATCTGGGATATTGTAGGGTGCACCCTCAATACACCAAATAAACTACATATTATCAAGGAGACAACAAATTTGTGGCAGTAATTCATGCAAGGCACCTGCAGGGACTCCATTGTCCTTTGCTGCCTCTGTGCTGGTCATACTTGGCTGACTCATGGTCACTGTTGCGAGGACCCACCTCAGTGTCATTGTGGTTCCCACTTGACGGTCATCCACATCTTGTTGGACTGCCGAATTTCAGCTGCACTGCGTTGCCTCATCAGCTGATCTAGTTTTTATCACACAATCTAAGGGTGGGCATCTGGCCGCCTCTCCCAGGCCTTCACCCTCCCTCCATTTCCAGTCTTCCTCGCTGTTTCTTTGCCTTGGTGTTTGACTTTTCCCTGTCTGTGTTTCTCTAGCCTTGTCTTTTAGGTTGGAGATTTTAGTTTGTGGAAGGGTGGTTGGCTCATCATTGTTCTAATTCTTGCAATCAGCTGGCGCAGGCCATCTGCTATATTATTTTAATACCTTCTACCACTTTTTTCCCTTTAGTGCATGGCTTCCCCTTTTGTCAAGCTTCTTTTGTTTTCTCTTTCAGTGTGGTTCCCAGATAGTTTTCTGCCTTTTTTACTTCCCCAGACTCTTTTGAGGAATGGTTTTACTTCGTGACCTGTTTTAATGTGGGGGAAAAGGGACTCATGGCGATGTAGTTTGGCTCCTTTCTCTCCAAAGCAACCAACCATTGTCTCTTAATATTTTCACTTGTTGCAGTGGTTGAGGTAGGTGTAGCAAACAGCCTGTGCCATAAGCATAAGGAGGTAAGCTGAGCTTGATGCTGACACGGTGGATGTTGAGTTGGCAGTGGCAGCCATGGCCCTTGGCTTGCAGTGGCACCCATTGGCAGTTTAGGCTTCATACATTGTTGCCTGATTGTGTCCTTGTGATGTGACATCAGATAGTGCCACCCAGGGTGATGAACCATGGACTGTAGTCTGCAGTGGTTCCCCAGTAGCACAGAGCTGGGTGTAATCTGTTCATACCTCAGACCAGAAGACACTGTCAAGTGTGACTGCAAGCAGTCTTATGGGGACTGCAGCAGAATGTTGGCTGCCAAGGGCCTGGGCAATTAGGTAGATATTAGCAATTTGTGGCCTGGTGAGGGTGATAGCTGCTACATGATAGTTACAGTGTAGACTTCAAAGCTGCATCTGACACAGACTGGGCACAGAAACATTGCCCAGTTGTCCAGAAAGTTGACAATGATGAACTTTTCCAAAGGGTTTCAATACCCCTGTGAGGCACTGACTGTGCAGAAGAAGCCACATTTCTGTGTCACGTGGAAGCACCTCAAACACAGGCCAGTGACCAAGTTCCAGCTGTTGTCAGGAGGTAGTAGGTCAAACTACAGCAACTACGTGAAGGTTGGTCAGTGTCTCAGGCCATTGACTTGCAGTAGGCTGTAAGCACTGAAGTGGCTCCCTCATGCTGAATTGGCAGATCAAAAACTGCAGGTGGCAAAGACAGTTGTGAATGTCCTGGATTTGATACTTGGCTGTGGCTGCGACTTGTACTGTTACATACATTATTTCACACACACGGGAAGGCTCAATGATTTATTGTATGCATTGACTGTTTTAATTGATCAGTTGACTAATAATCACTGAATTTCAGGGCACACACATACACAGTAACAGCAAGCTAAAAAGTGATAAATTTCATGCAGTTTATCTGCAGACTTCCTATGCCCCATAGTGGCTTCTTATCCTCTAGCCATAAAATTGATTTGATTTACTTTTTACGTACTGAATCATACCATAATAAAAAATAAAAAAATCCTAAACTAATCCAACTTCTTACTGGCATGAGGTCTGCATATTCTTGGAAACTATCTATCTTGTAAGACAGTTAGTTTTCTTCTGATCTATCATCTT
Source organism: Schistocerca cancellata (assembly GCF_023864275.1). Lineage (NCBI taxonomy): Eukaryota > Metazoa > Arthropoda > Insecta > Orthoptera > Acrididae > Schistocerca > Schistocerca cancellata. Next base: position 233,858,387 of record NC_064629.1, on the reverse strand, counting down.
AGAAGTGTGTGCATATTTTGCTGCTGCTGGTGGGGACAGGGCCAGTAATTTGAGAATTGTACCATTATATTAACAGAAGAGAGTTTTTATCAGTACAAGCAAGAAATGGTGTTGTTTATAATGACGTAAAGTAATGATATTTGTCTGTGTTGCAAAACATGAAGAGTGGGCAAGATATTTTAGAATGAAAGCATTCCTGATCACTGACCCTTTAATCTGGCAAATAAATTATTTTATCATTTTTCTATAGTGTAACATATAATTTTGAAAGCATTGCAGCAGAGTAGATTTAATCAGACCATGAAATTATCCACCTAGTCCAACTTCCTGTATGGACAGGGAGCTATCCAAAATCTGTGCACCAGAGAAATAGGTCCATACTGTTGTGGGTTGGCAGGAGAGCCAACACCGTGTTACTAGAGGAAGCCGAAAGGCACGCGTTTTAGCTCATGCAGGCTGGCGTGAAGTCTGGAACAGGACAAGGAAATTAGAATTTAGAAAAAACGGATTAGCTGGTGGAATACTTAACTTTAATCCATTAATGGTGAACGTTGCTCTTGACGGTACATGATTCACAGTATCAATAGTAACTGGTAATGGCGCCTTGCTAGGTCGTAGCAAATGACGTAGCTGAAGGCTAAGCTAACTATCGTCTCGGCAACTGAGAGCGTATTTTGTCAGTGAACTATCGCTAGCAAAGTCGGTTGTACAACTGGGGCTAGTGCTAGGAAGTGTCTCTAGACCTGCCGTGTGGCGGCGCTTGGTCTGCAATCACTGATAGTGGCGACACGCGGGTCCGACGTATACTAACGGACCGCAGCCAATTTAAAGGCTACCACCTAGCAAGTGTGGTGTCGGGCGGTGACACCACACATACTGTCCAACTCACTTCTCCATGTATAATTACAGAAGAAGGAATTTTCATTCTGATGCATATCAGGACATGTTGGTATTTAGGGCAAGGAAGAAAATGCATATTGTTTCATAACTCATTAGAGTTAGAACCCAAGTGCAAAAGTACAAGAAGAGTGGGAGAATATCTGCCTTAGTCATGTTGAAGCAATTGTCTGATAGTACTTAGGAAAATCAAGTACAACATAACTCAGAATAGGTAAAGAATAATTTAGGAAAATTAGACTTAAAGTGAAACAGATGAGAATACTTATATGTAGAGCCACCTGTTTGTGGTGAAAATTTTTGCCTGATTTTGTCATTTTTAAAAAGTTATTTCGGTATATTTTTTGCTAGTTTTTTTTCCATTTTGTCAATAATTTTGCTAAATTTTATTTCCACTTTTAAGCAGTAAAAGGTAAAGGAAATACAATTATAGCAAATTTTCAGTGAAAAATCTTTTATTTTACATAAATTGAAAAAGCATAAAAATTATAAATCTTATTAAAAGACAAATACCAAATCATGAAAGTTTGGAAAACATTTATCCTGTCCTAGTCTATGTACATAACACACAAGTCAGTCTGAGAAAGGCAAGGATACCATGACTTCCATATTACTGGGAGTCAGAGCTGTTCTCCTGTCAAACATTATATTGCAATATCTAGAAAATGATCTCTCACTATCAACATTACTGACTGGGATACACAAAGCTTTCACTGCAGCTTCCACAAAAAGTCCATACTCTACTTTCAGGGAAAGAAGAATACCAATCACATCAACGTCTTTACCTTCTCTACAAGAACTAGCTACTAAATCCCTAAACAATGTGTATGGTACAAGAAATTCTGACGTTAAAAGTTCTTGTAGAATGGGAATTTTCTTTATCAGCTGAGAGATTTCAGCACTGTCTAAATTGCCTTTTATTATGTTTCTTGGATCAAACAATTTACCTATAAAAGAAATGACAATTTTTCCTGTATCACACTCTATCAAGTGGTTCAGTTTTGTAAGAAATGTCAGCAGCAAATTGCAACATTTTGAGCAGTGCTCAACAAGAAAAATAGCTAGGCATTGAATTTTTTTGCTTCAGCAGAAGTCAGAGCTTCAAAATAATTGACAGGTACACTCTCATCTTCAACAGCTTCAACAAATTCTACTATATCACAGAGATATTCTCCAAGGTACTCGACACTTTCAAACCACGAGTGCCACCTGGTGATGACAGGAATATGGAAAAGTTTAGCTTTTGTGGGTACACCTACATATTTCTGAGCTGAGAACTGAAAGTATGCATGCTTTCTCTTTCAGGTATTAAGGAAGATGTGTTTTGTCTGCAAAACATAATGGTTCAGATCACAAAGTTCCACAGTCCACACATTGCCAACCTAATTTAATTTATGAGCCAAGCATTGTGTGTATACTAACCCTTCTGAAACTAAAACCCTAACTGCATTTATACACTTGCCCATATAATGGGCTGAATCTGAAGTTATAGAAACTACATTTCTGTACTGAATGTCAAGTTTCTGTATTACACTCATAATTGCTTGGCACACATTCTGTAGCATTTGCATTTGCAATAACTTTCACTCCCCCGACAAACTACTGGGGAACCATGGCAGACTACAGTCCATGGTTCGTCTCCCTGGGTGGCACAACCTGATGTCACCTCACTAGGACACAATCAGGCAACAATGTATGAAGCCTACACTGCCTTCGTAGAAGGATTTACTGGATACCAGGTTTGTGTAATAATTAATTTGCTGTCTGCTAATCACAGCAAAGATTAGGTAATCTCAATAGCCAATAATTTTTGTTGGTCAGAATAGGCCTATATTAAAAATAATTTTTCCTCAAGCACCCTCTTAAAAAAGTCTTATAATTGGGTAATGTGGTAATTTAATTCATTACATAGTACTCTAATAGCAGTTCTAATGACATTTTCGAGGTGCTGGAGACTTACTCTCAGCTGGAAGACTATGGGAAGGTTACATACCTCGAATCATCAAAGAAGAGGGAAGATTAAAAGGAGCCATGAAAGTCGAAAGAGTTTCAATTCTTTATGATGAAACGACAGACATTCTCTCAGCTTCGGATGATCAGCTTTTTCCATCAGAGTATTTGCATCAGTGAAAGCTCGAGTAGTCGATAAAATGAATTCTTCTTTTATCTTTTTTTGCTCGTTTTGCCGCTGCAGTGACTTTCGTGAGCATAGCTTGTCTTCGTATACCAGTAGTTGTTAGCGCCTTCTCCTTGTTCTTCTTATGGGAAGAACTGTTATTAATGTGTTTCAGGCACATGTCCATCCTCTGCCACTCAGTATGCACATTGCAGTATTTGCACACAAGTATCTTCCTACTTTTGTCGAAAACATAAAATCCTTCTGACGAAAATTCCTTTTCTTGGTCAAAAACTGTCACTACCATATTAATCATCTGTAGCACGAAAACAAAACACAAAATACCACACTCAATGCGCCAGCAGTGCACAACGATTTCCAACACGCAATACTGAATACACTGCCAGAAAATTGTAGAATGTCTTTGGAATACTCGATATACTATATATATCAAAATGGTGTACAATTGATATCCGGATTGTATTCCCATAACTCCAATCGAATTTCCGCAGTTAAGTTCAAATGATGAGATTTTGCAAAGTTTCGCCAATTATTTCGCGATTTGAGCAAAATGTGTAAAATTTTGTGAAAATTTCGCGCTTTGCGAAAAACAGGTGCCATGTACACACAGTGACAAAATAAATTGGCTCCTCACATGGTGTCACCTCACTGTTAAGACACACAGTCATGTATCAATGGGAATAAAAGTAGGTTGAAATGGTATACAAGCTCTAATATGAGAAGCCAATGATTCAGTAATGGTGCTCCTACTTTCAACCACTGAGATGAGACAATGTAATTTTAACATACCTCTGAATAGGATATTGCTCTTTACATTACTTGTTCATTAAGATTTTGTATTGTTTTATGATACTTCATACAACATTTTAGAGCAATATGTTTTGTATTGTGATAGTAGGGCACCATCAGTTTAGTGCACCTCAGATTTATATAATGGCAATGAGTCGCAGACAGGCACAGTGAAAAAGCTTTCAGACATAGTCCTTCTTCCAAAATAGAAATCACACACACACACACACACACACACACACACACACACACACACACACACACACACACACAAAATCACAACTCACACACACATGGCCACTGCCTCTGGGCCATGACTGAGTGTGACTGGAGAAGCAATCCTCTGGTGGTGGGTGATGGGGTAAGTAGGTGGCACAGGGAAGAAAGGGGTATGCGTGGAGGAAGATGCTGTCCTGCCTGAGGGAGCGTGTAGGTATGTGGTGGGGACAGGATAGGGCTGCAAGGTGCAGCGTCAGAAGGATGTACTGGTGGGGGGGTGGGAGGGGAAGGGGAATAGGGGAGAAGGGGGAACGAGTAGTAAGGTATGTGTAGTGCTGGAGTGAGAGCAGGGAAGGGGATAGATAGGTGGACAGGGACTAACAAAAGTTGTGGCTGGGGGGAGGGGGGGAGGGGAGGGGTTACGGGAATGAAGGATATGTTGTAGGAAGAGCTCCCACTTGTTCAGAAAAGCTTGTGTTGGTAGGAAGGAATGAGCTGAGGCAAACTGTGAAGCAGCCATTGAAGTTAAGTACGTCATGTTGGGCAGCATGTTTATCAACTGGGTGGTCCAGCTGTTCCTTGGCCACACAGATAGCTCTGCCTTCGTTGGGTAGGAGATGCCCGTGTCAGGACTGGTGTAGATGGTAGAGGGTAGATGTATGGAACAGGTCTTGCATTTAGGTCTAGTGCAGGTGACAAGGAGATAAGGTTCAGTGGATGTCAGAAGACCACTGTGGGAAGGTTGGAGAGGATAATGGGGACAATATTCTGAATTTCAGGGCACAACAAAAAATAGTCATAACCTTGGTGGAGAATGTGATTCATTTTCTCCAGTCCTGGGTGGCACTGAGACACAAGACGATTGCTTGTCTGTGGCCAGGCAGTGAGCATGTGGGAGGTGGTAGATAATTGGAGAGACAAGGCACTGGAGATCTTATATGAGTTAATAATTAGGTGAGTTTAGTGTGTATTTCTAGTGGCTGCCATAGCCTCATCACCCCCTTTCTCCCATCCTCCTCATCTGCTTTGTCAAGAGTATGTGGGAGAGAAAAAGTGTAATTTTAACTAAGATGTTATCCTATGAATGTTTTCATATTTTTTTTTTTTTTTTATTGTTACTTCATTTTTTCAGAATGTTATAAAGAGGGGGCTAACAGCTACATTCATCACCATATGTTGTCATTTAATGGGTGGATGAAGCAATTTATTTATTTTTGGTTATAGTGTTGTTTTGCAATTGTTATTCATATTGAAGATCTGTATAATTAATGGTGTTATTGGCATAAAATTTTTCTTTCATTGCAGATGAAACAATTCCATCTCGCTGTTAGATATACTTCCAATGTTGAAAGGAAAATTCAGAAGCTTCGATTCTGTGCAAAAAATTACTTTATCACTGACGGAATTGACCGAAGGACAGTTTTGAACTATGTTCAGCTACTTGGTAAGTGTAAGGTGCACGTGTTTGTGTTTCTTATTGTAAGGTATCACTAGTGTCATTCCATTGTCATTGTCATATACAGGGTGTTACAAAAAGGTACGGCCAAACTTTTTCAGGAAACATTCCTCACACACAAATAAAGAAAAGATGTTATGTGGACATGTGTCCGGAAACGCTTAATTTCCATGTTAGAGCTCATTTTAGTTTCGTCAGTATGTACTGTACTTCCTCGATTCACTGCCAGTTGGCCCAATTGAAGGAAGGTAATGTTGACTTCGGTGCTTGTGTTGACATGCGACTCATTGCTCTACAGTACTAGCATCAAGCACATCAGTACGTATCATCAACAGGTTAGTGTTCATCACGAATGTGGTTTTGCAGTCAGTGCAATGTTTGCAAATGCGGAGTTGGCAGATGCCCATTTGATGTATGGATTAGCATGGGGCAATAGCTGTGGCGCGGTACGTTTGTATCGAGACAAATTTCCAGAACAAAGGTGTCCCGACAGGAAGACGTTCGAAGCAATTGATCAACGTCTTAGAGAGCATGAAACATTCCAGCCTATTACTCGCGACTGGGGAAGACCTAGAATGACGAGGACACCTGCAATGGACGAGGCAATTCTTCGTGCAGTTGACCATAACCCTAATGTCAGCGTCAGAGAAGTTGCTGCTGTACAAGGTAACGTTGACCACGTCACTGTATGGAGAGTGCTACGGGAGAACCAGTTGTTTCTGTACCATGTACAGTGTGTGCAGGCACTATCAGCAGCTGATTGGCCTCCACGGGTACACTTCTGCGAATGGTTCATCCAACAATGTGTCAATCCTCATTTCAGTGCAAATGTTCTCTTTACGGATGAGGCTTCATTCCAACGTGATCAAATTGTAAATTTTCACAATCAACATGTGTGGGCTGACGAGAATCCGCACACAATTGTGCAATCACGTCATCAACACAGATTTTCTGTGAACGTTTGGGCAGGCATTGTTGGTGATGTCTCGATTGGGCCCCATGTTCTTCCACCTACGCTCAATGGAACACGTTATCATGATTTCATACGGGATACTCTACCTGTGCTGCTAGAACATATGCCTTTACAAGTACGACACAACATGTGGTTCATGCACGATGGAGCTCCTGCACATTTCAGTCGAAGTGTTCGTACGCTTCTCAACAACAGATTCGGTGGCTGATGGATTGGTAGAGGCGGACCAATTCCATGGCCTCCATGCTCTCCTGACCTCAACCCTCTTGACTTTCATTTATGGGGGCATTTGAAAGCTCTTGTCTACACAACCCCGGTACCAAATGTAGAGACTCTTCGTGCTCGTATTGTGGAGGGCTGTGATACAATACGCCATTCTCCAGGGCTGCATCAGCGCATCAGGGATTCCATGCGACGGAGTGTGGATGCTTGTATCCTCGCTAACGGAGGACATTTTGAACATTTCCTGTAACAAAGTGTTTGAAGTCACGCTGGTACATTCTGTTGCTGTGCGTTTCCATTCCACGGTTAATGTGATTTGAAGAGAAGTAATAAAATGAGCTCTAACATGGAAAGTAAGCGTTTCCGGACACATGTCAACATAACATATTTTCTTTCTTTGCGTGTGAGGAATGTTTCCTGAAAGTTTGGCCGTACCTATTTGTAACACCCTGTATGTTTTGCATTAAATAATTACATTTTCTAATTATAATGACTGTGGAACCTTGAGATTTGTTTCTTGTTTAACTGAGTAGGTTTAGCATCCAAATACTTTTAAAAATTATAAATGAAATATACTAAATTGTGAATGAAATTCAAACCCTCAGTGCTGGAAAGTCACAGTTACTGAGCTATAATGATGTGTTCACATGAATTTCTTGGAGAAACCCAATGTTCCATTCCCATCTCCAGAGGACTTCTTCAGGAGGAGCAGTCTTCACTGTAGGTTCAGTTCACACTCTGGCCTGCTGAAGTAAAATTTAACTTCCACCTGTTCACATCTAGAGGTGTAATGTCACACTTTCAAACCTCGAGTGTAATAGACTAGTGTCGGTTGCTGTCATCCACTATTTCTATCGTCCCACCGTGATAGACTGGTACGTGTATTTTCAGCAGTGGAGTCAAGATGTCATTCTGTTAAACACACTCCTGCTTCAGATTACAATTACTGTTGTGTTCAATGATCTCTGTCACCTCAGTATGTATTTGCTTGTGGCAACAAGGACTTGAGTCATATCAAACTGAATCTGATCATCTCCTGGCTGCCAAGCAGATCCATCTTATGAGCATTCTCAGATAACCTTAGGTTTCTCTGTATCTTTTAGATCAGTTTGCAAACTATAGCATTATTCCACTTCTTCAAGATCTTCGCTATGTGCTCAGTAGGGTTGCCAGTGAATGCGAGAAAAACATCGGACTTCACAAACAGCTGTACATCACTATAATCTTTACGTGACAGTCTGAATACCCTGTCACTTTAGGGTGTGAACCCAGCCAAAAGGTACAGGAAGATCTAACATTGGGCAGTGGTGCTTGCAAACCATTGGAAAAAGCAGGAATTTACAGACACTTGCACTTAAGTTTTGAAACCGTAATGTCTCACCTCTGTGTGGGAGCATGTGGGAACAAGATTCAACTTCATTTAGTGGTAAGCCATTGTCTGAATAGACCTTCATAATGCTACAATCTCCATTGATAATGTCATCCATTGATGGGGATGGAATTTGGGTTTCTCCAACAAATTCATTTGACTGCAGCATAATAGGCAGAAATACTTGAACAAGTGTGTCTTTATGAAGTGGTAAACATTAGAATTTGAGATGGTAAATTTGTAATTAACATAGTCTATTTAGTGTCACCTGAACATTGGCAGATGGTCTAATGTGGAGAGAATTAGGCATGTGATATATTGATAGTACAAATTAAGGTGATGTTTGTCTTTAAAAAGTCTGCATTATTTTGAATTGAAGTGTATGTCACTGTTTTCTTTTACAGCTCATTAAGCAAAACATTTTTAATGTACATATGATCTAGACGGAGTGTAATCTCATGTTGTGGCTAATAGTATTGCAGACTGCTAATAATTTGGCAAATTTATTAAGTAAAGTGTACAGTAATTTTTGTCATCCCATGAAAACAACATCTGTAGAAGACACCTAGAGAATGCTTCAAATACAGACTTAGCTCTGGCTTCTAAAGCTGCAGGCCCATGCCATATGCTTTGTGTATGTGTGTGTGTGTGTGTGTGTGTGTGTGTGTGTGTGTGTGTGTGTGTGTGTGAGAGAGAGAGAGAGAGAGAGAGAGAGAGAGAGAATGTTTTTGTGTAAAGAAACATTTAGTGAAATTTCTGTGGCATCTGGGAAGTATATATGGTAAATGTAGTTCGACCACATACCACTCTCAAACATTAGTCAAAGCTGTGGTAACAAAAGCACAGGTATAATTTTTCAAGCAAGTTAATTCAAAGTAAGTGTTCCTGTAGATGCTTCAGAATAATATTTGTTGATATTCTACATCTACATCTACATCCATACTCCGCAAGCCACCTGACGGTGTGTGGCGGAGGGTACCTTCAGTACCTCTATCGGTTCTCCCTTCTATTCCAGTCTCGTATTGTTCGTGGAAAGAAGGATTGTCGGTATGCCTCTGTGTGGGCTCTAATCTCTCTGATTTTATCCTCATGGTCTCTTCGCGAGATATACGTAGGAGGGAGCAATATACTGCTTGACTCTTCGGTGAAGGTATGTTCTCGAAACTTTGACAAAAGCCCGTACCGAGCTACTGAGCGTCTCTCCTGCAGAGTCTTCCACTGGAGTTTATCTATCATCTCTGTAATGCTTTCGCGATTACTAAATGATCCTGTAACGAAGCGCGCTGCTCTCCGTTGGATCTTCTCTATGTCTTCTATCAACCCTATCTGGTACGGATCCCACACTGCTGAGCAGTATTCAAGCAGTGGGCGAACAAGCGTACTGTAACCTACTTCCTTTGTTTTCGGATTGCATTTCCTTAGGATTCTTCCAATGAATCTCAGTCTGGCATCTGCTTTACCGACAATCAACATTATATGATCATTCCATTTTAAATCACTCCTAATGCGTACTCCCAGATAATTTATGGTATTAACTGCTTCCAGTTGCTGACCTGCTATTTTGTAGCTAAATGATAAAGGATCTATCTTTCTGTGTATTCGCAGCACCTTACACTTGTCTACATTGAGATTCAGTTGCCATTCCCTGCACCATGCGTCAATTCGCTGCAGATCCTCCTGCATTTCAGTACAATTTTCCATTGTTACAACCTCTCGATACACCACAGCATCATCTGCAAAAAGCCTCAGTGAACTTCCAATGTCATCCACCAGGTCATTTATGTATATTGTGAATAGCAACGGTCTTACGACACTCCCCTGCAGCACGCCTGAAATCACTCTTACTTCGGAAGACTTCTCTCCATTGAGAATGACATGCTGCGTTCTGTTATCTAGGAAGTCTTCAATCCAATCACACAATTGGTCTGATAGTCCATATGCTCTTACTTTGTTCATTAAACGACTGTGGGGAACTGTATCGAACGCCTTGCGGAAGTCAAGAAACAGGGCATCTACCTGGGAACCCGTGTCTATGGCCCTCTGAGTCCCGTGGACGAATAGCGCGAGCTGGGTTTCACACGATCGTCTTTTTCTAAACCCATGCTGATTCCTACAGAGTAGATTTCTAGTCTCCAGAAAAGTCATTATACTCGAACATAATCCGTGTTCCAAAATTCTACAACTGATCGACGTTAGAGATATAGGTCTATAGTTCTGCACATCTGTTCGACGTCCCTTCTTGAAAACGGGGATGACCTGTGCCCTTTTCCAATCCTTTGGAACGCTACGCTCTTCTAGAGACCTACGGTACACTGCTGCAAGAAGGGGGGCAAGTTCCTTCGCGTACTCTGTGTAAAATTGAACTGGTATCCCATCAGGTCCAGAGGCCTTTCCTCTTTTGAGCGATTTTAATTGTTTCTCTATCCCTCTGTCGTCTATTTCGATATCTACCATTTTGTCATCTGTGCGGCAATCTAGAGAAGGAACTACAGTGCAATCTTCCTCTGTGAAACAACTTTGGAAAAAGACATTTAGTATTTCGGCCTTTAGTCTGTCATCCTCTGTTTCAGTACCATTTTGGTCACAGAGTGTCTGCACATTTTGTTTTGATCCACCTACCGCTTTGACATAAGACCAAAATTTCTTAGGATTTTTTGCCAAGTCAGTACACAGAACTTTACTTTCGAATTCATTGATCGCCTCTCGCATAGCTCTCTTCACACTACATTTCGCTTCGCGTAATTTTTGTTTGTCTGCAAGGCTTTGGCTATGTTTATGTTTGCTGTGAAGTTCCCTTTGCTTCCGCAGCAGTTTTCTAACTCGGTTGTTGTACCACGGTGGCTCTTTTCCATCTCACGATCTTGCTTGGCACATACTCATCTAACGCATATTGTACGATGGTTTTGAACTTTGTCCACTGATCCTCAACAAACTTTTGTGTTGAGCCAACAGGTACTCTGAAATCTGCTTTTTGTCACTTTTTCTAAACAGAAAAATCTTCCTACCCTTTTTAATATTCCTATTTACGGCTGAAATCATCGATGCCGTAACCGCTTTATGATCGCTGATTCCCTGTTCTGCGTTAACTTTTTCAAATAGTTTGGGTCTGTTTGTCACCAGAAGGTCTAATATGTTATCGCCATGGGTCGGTTCTCTGTTTAACTGCTCAAGTTAGTTTTCAGATAAAGCACTTAAAAAAATTTCACTGGATTCTTTGTCCCTGCCACCCGTTATGAACGTCTGAGTCTCCCAGTTTATATCCGGCAAATTAAAATCTCCACCCAGAACTATATTTTCCAAATTATCCTTCAGGTGCTCAGCCACAACAGCTGCTGAGCCAGGGGGCCTATAGAGACATCCAATTACCATGTCTGAGCCTGCTTTAACCGCGACCTTCACCCAAATCATTTCACATTTCGGATCTCCGTCAATTTCCTTCGATACTATTGCACTTCTTATCGCTATAAACACGCCTCCCCCTTCACTGTTCAGCCTGTCTCTGCGGTATACATTCCAATCTGAGTTTAGGATTTCGTTACTGTTTACGTCTGGTTTCAGCCAACTTTCTGTCCCTAGTACTATATGGGCGTTGTGATCGTTTATTAATGAAAGCAGTTCTGGGACCTTTCTATAGACGCTCCTGCAGTTTACTATTAGCACATTAATATTGTTATTCCCTGTTGCATTTTGCCTACTCCTATCTTGCCGCGTCTCAGGAGGCGTCTTGTCGGGCCTAGGGAGGGGATTCTCTAACCTAAAAAACCCCCATGTGCACTCCACACGTACTCCGCTACCCTTGTAGCCGCTTCTGGTGTGTAGTGCACGCCTGACCTATTCAGGGGGACCCTACATTTCTCCACCCGATAGCGGAGGTCGAGAAATTTGCACCCCAGATCTCCGCAGAATCGTCTGAGCCTCTGGTTTAAGCCTTCCACTCGGCTCCAAACCAGAGGACCGCGATCGGTTCTGGGAACGATACTACAAATAGTTAGCTCTGATTCCACCCCGCGAGCGAGGCTTTCCGCCTTCACCAATTCCGCCAACCGCCTGTACGAACTGAGGATGACCTCTGAACCCAGACGGCAGGAGTCATTGGTGCCGACATGAGCAACAATTTGCAGTCGGTTGCACCCAGTGCTCTCTGTCGCCACCGGTAGGGCCTCCTCCACATCTCGGATGAGACCCCCCGGCAAGCAGACAGAGTGAACACTGGCCTTCTTCCCCGACCTTCTCGCTATTTCCCTAAGGGGCTCCATCACCCGCCTAACGTTGGAGCTCCCAATAACTAATAAACCCCTCCCCCCATGTGCCTGCTCGGACCTTGCTGAAGGAGCAGCCACATGTCCCCTCACAGGCAGAGCGGGCGATGCCACACGGCCAGCCTCCACATTGACCTTCCGCCTCGTGCGCCGCGAACGCCGCTGAACCCGCCGCTCCCCTTGGGGAGAGGGTGGCCCAACCGCGCCCGGTACCCGCGAAGATGCCTCGACAGCAGGGACAGTGGGTGAAGCATGTAACACCTGGGGTGTACCTTGCGACGCACCAGACTCCCCACTGCCGCTACACTCAGAGGCAGCAGCCTGAAGACGGCTGACTGCGGCCATCAACACGCTCAGCTGTTCGCGAACAGTGGCCAGCTCCTCCTGCGTCCGTACACAGCAGTCACACATCCTATCCATCCTAAGGAAACAATTTACTGAAGAGAGTTAATCAACCTTTAACAAGACTGCTAATTCACTAAAGGCGGCTGCTTAATCACTAAACTGTGGTTGCTAGCCATTTCTTGTAGAAAACAATGAAAATAGCACTACCTGTCTCTGGACTGTATTGAAAACAAACACTAGCACTACTGGCAATATGGTTGACTACAGGGACTCTCTCTGACTGTATTCAAAACAAACACGAAATCTATGGAACACTATTAAGAGCACTCGAAAATTAAAGCTTTCTAAAAGCAAATACACACGGAAGAAAAAGTGACAAGTAAGAAAAATACAGTTAATACTTAAATTAAGGTAGCTCGCTGCACAGCAGACGTGAAGCAGGCGGCAGTTACGACGACACTGACACTGACTATGGCTGACTAAAGGGACTCTCTCTGACTGTATTCAAAACAAACACGAAATCTATGGAACACTATTAAGAGCACTCGAAAATTAAAGCTTCCTAAAAGCAAATACACATGGAAGAAGAAGTGACAAGTAAGAAAAATACAGTTAATACTTAAATTAGGGTAGCTCGCTGCACAGCAGACGTGAACCAGGCGGCAGTTACGACAACACTGATTTCAGCAAATCATACAGTAACTGCGTGTTACTTTGGGGACAATGTAATGCCATAGTCCTTTCATGTTATTTCTTTGCTTCTGCTCTGAAAATGTTTTGCAGTTGCCATATTTCATCTTTTGGTTTTCATTACTGCAGCAGCAGCTGTCTGCATCGCAGATGTGCCAAAACATATTTAAGCAAGAAAAGTAATATAAGAAGATTCTTTTATTTAATTTATGTTTCGTCTAACCTTTTCTTGCCATTACGTTTTGTAAGTGCAGTGCAACCCTGCTTTTATACTTTAAATGGGACTTGAAAAAAATGGTGTCAAATGTGAGAAAATGTAAAATGTGGGAAATAATGTTTCAAGCAGTAAAAGTTACATATAGGATCCCCCTCCCATTTCCACATTTTATGTATGATATATGTACATAATAGGTATCAAACAACTTGTCACGGACCTAAGGACATCACACACATCCATGCCCGAGGCAAGATTCGAACCTGCGACCGTAGCGATCGCGCGGTATTATCTGGTAAAAACTGCTAATGTAATGGGAACTGCAAACTGTCTGGGAAGTAGAAATTTTTGACTAATTTCATAAGCCATAATCAGTGTTTTTGGAAATCCAGCCCTGTCATTCACTATGGAAGGAATGAAACACTGCACCAGTTACATATTTTTCATGCTTAGCACAATACATTTCGATAATTTGTTATTGTTGTCAAATACAAATATTTACATAAGTATTTTGTGCAGTGTTTGTGCATTTGATGTTCTGCGTCTCCTGCACTGTAATTGTCCTCTTAAGGTTATTTGGTACTATGCCTCCTCAGTTATGTAGAAAGCCACACACATGCAAACTATTACTCACATTGTTCTTTTGGGAAACATCACAATGTAAATATTTACACTTGATGACAAGACTAAATTCTCAAAACACATCTCGCTAAGCATGAAAAAATATGTAACAGGTGCTGACTGCTGTGTTTAAACCAACAACACAAAGTGAGCAAAGCTGTTAACTACAGTGTTGCCAACAAGGCTGAACTAAATGTCCCTAGACTGACCAAAGGTGAAAAGTCAATAAAATAATTTCATGGGATTGACGAATTGAAACAGGAATATATTCCTATATACTTTCATTATTTCAGAACTTTTTGTTTGTATATTTAAGAATTAGGAATGTCTTTTAAACTAAACAAAGAAAAGAACATGAAAACAATTTTTTCATCATCATCGTCGGAATTATCAATTAAGACAGTTAAAGGGTGGTGAAGTTGCCCCAAGATTGAAGTTGATGGCTGTGTGCCACTATCATCTTTATTCCTAAGAGGGTATGATTTGTTGGTTCCAGTAAGTCTTAGTACATATGTTGGTAATTCATTGTCACAACATTTTTTTCAATCTTTTTAAGGTTCTTCTGACCATCAAAATAGAATTCAATGAAGAAAGTCTAAGGCGATTGCAAAGTTTTGTTTTGACCATATTCATGGCACTAAAAATTCGTTCTGTCTCTGCATTTGAATGTGGCAATGACAATAAAGTAAATGCAAGAATACACAGTTCTTTGAATGGATTTAGATTTCCAGCATCTTTATATGCTCAAACAGCAATCAAGAAATGGACTGTAGTCTCTAAGTTTTGCCATCAAATGAAATTGATATTATTCCATTGTTGTGAAGTTTTTTTCGAATACGTCGATATCAGTTCTTTTGCTAAGTAAATGACATTGTGAGTACTTGTTTTAGCTCGCAAAACTTTTCTTACAACCAATTTGTACATCTTGGTTAAAATTTCGATACTGGATGGAAGTCTATTTTGTAATTCTTTTATAAGTTTCACTGTAAATTCAATGCATCATTTTGTTACCAATTTGATGCTGTCCTCAGATAACTTCAACTTGCTAGCACAGGTTTCAAAAGCATAGCCAAGTGTAGTATATGGATTAAGATGACTTTTCTGAAGAGATGTAGTTAGGACTTTCATGGTAATAGCAGGCTCATAAGTCGCTCTTTTACAATGTCCAGCAGTTTTGTGGGATAGGAGTTTTCACTCTTTAATGTTTTCGTGGCTGGTTGGACTTTACATAAAACACTTTGTAAATAAGTTACGTGCGACAAATTGTGTGGATCTTTGAACATACAATGGAGCAGTTCTGCATGTAACAATTTTATCTAGTTTTACACATAGAGAAATGCAATTTCAGTTAATCCCATTGTTGTTAAATATGATAGATTGCTGGATGTATGGAAAGCCATAATGTCTCACTTACTTTTTAGGTATTTTCAATGGTGCTTTGCCACAATTTATTGCTTCAGATATTTTTCTTGGAGATAGACAAAATGTATTAAAAAACTAAAAATCCGCCTCTATTGCGAAAAAAGCACCTAGTGTTAAGTGTTAACCCAGGTTTCAGAGTAGATAACTACACCTTCTTCAGAACAACAATAAAACCCACAAGTGCCTAAGAAGACCTTTGTCAATGATTAAAAGAACACCATAGCTATACATTTATAAATGAAAAAGAAAGGAAAACACAAACAGTACATATGTACAAAGTCAAAACCACTACTTAACTTAATGGTGTATGCTCCACCTCACACTATTAAGTTAAGTAGTGGTTTTGACTTTGTACATATGTACTGTTTGTGTTTTCCTTTTCTTTTTCTTTTATAAATGTATAGCTGTGGTGTTCTTTTAATCATTGACAAAGGTCTTCTTAGGCACTTGTGGGTTTTATTGTTGTTCTGAAGAAGGTATAGCTATCCACACTGAAAACTTGGTTAACATTTAACACTAGGTGCTTTTTTCGCAGTCGAGGCGGGTTTTTAGTTTTTTAATATATTAACCAACGATTGCTGACGTTCTGTGATGTTGAAGGTTCTTATAGACAAAACCTGTTGTAGGTTACTCTCGTCATATATCTGTGGTTTTGAATGTAGCATTTTCTGAAGCGTGACTAATTACCAGTTGTAAAGAATGACTTTTGTGATGCACAAGTACAACATCTGGCAGTCCACAATCTTTTTTAAATTTTGTTTAGACCATTATTCACTCCTGTCATAATTGATGCATTATCTGTGCCTATCCCAATCCAATTTTCAATTTACATGTTGTGATCTTTTAAAGTTACTATGATTGCATTGGCCAGACATTTTGCATGGTCGTTTTTGGCAGGAATAAGTGACACTTTTGATTCACTATAATACACTCCTGGAAATGGAAAAAAGAACACATTGACACCGGTGTGTCAGACCCACCATACTTGCTCCGGACACTGCGAGAGGGCTGTACAAGCAATGATCACACGCACGGCACAGCGGACACACCAGGAACCGCGGTGTTGGCCGTCGAATGGCGCTAGCTGCGCAGCATTTGTGCACCGCCGCCATCAGTGTCAGCCAGTTTGCCGTGGCATACGGAGCTCCATCGCAGTCTTTAACACTGGTAGCATGCCGCGACAGCGTGGACGTGAACCGTATGTGCAGTTGACGGACTTTGAGCGAGGGCGTATAGTGGGCATGCGGGAGGCCGGGTGGACGTACCGCCGAATTGCTCAACATGTGGGGCGTGAGGTCTCCACAGTACATCGATGTCGTCGCCAGTGGTCGGCGGAAGGTGCACGTGCCCGTCGACCTGGGACCGGACCGCAGCGACGCACGGATGCACGCCAAGACCGTAGGATCCTACGCAGTGCCGTAGGGGACCACACCGCCACTTCCCAGCAAATTAGGGACACTGTTGCTCCTGGGGTATCGGCGAGGACCATTCGCAACCGTCTCCATGAAGCTGGGCTACGGTCCCGCACACCGTTAGGCCGTCTTCCGCTCACGCCCCAACATCGTGCAGCCCGCCTCCAGTGGTGTCGCGACAGGCGTGAATGGAGGGACGAATGGAGACGTGTCGTCTTCAGCGATGAGAGTCGCTTCTGCCTTGGTGCCAATAATGGTCGTATGCGTGTTTGGCGCCGTGCAGGTGAGCGCCACAATCAGGACTGCATACGACCGAGGCACACAGGGCCAACACCCGGCATCATGGTGTGGGGAGCGATCTCCTACACTGGCCGTACACCACTGGTGATCGTCGAGGGGACACTGAATTGTGCACGGTACATCCAAACCGTCATCGAACCCATCGTTCTACCATTCCTAGACCGGCAAGGGAACTTGCTGTTCCAACAGGACAATGCACGTCCGCATGTATCCCGTGCCACCCAACGTGCTTTAGAAGGTGTAAGTCAACTACCCTGGCCAGCAAGATCTCCGGATCTGTCCCCCATTGAGCATGTTTGGGACTGGATGAAGCGTCGTCTCATGCGGTCTGCACGTCCAGCACGAACGCTGGTCCAACTGAGGCGCCAGGTGGAAATGGCATGGCAAGCCGTTCCACAGGACTACATCCAGCATCTCTACGATCGTCTCCATGGGAGAATAGCAGCCTGCATTGCTGCGAAAGGTGGATATACACTGTACTAGTGCCGACATTGTGCATGCTCTGTTGCCTGTGTCTATGTGCCTGTGGTTCTGT